>NC_092383.1:74792642-75483554 GCF_030028105.1 Mobula birostris | reverse complement strand
TATGATGTTGAAAGACCTGAAACATCCGATGATTCCAGGAACATCACTGAAGATGTGTCCAGAAGCATCAGCAGATGTACGTACACAGCAGACTCCCTCTTCAGCAGCAGAGGATCCCACCAGTGATCATAAACAAGCAGATGGCGCTTGACCTCCACATTCAGTTCAATGTTTCAATCTTCCTCGTTCCTTTAACAATGGAAGCTATAATTGGCAAAATGGAATCAAACATCAGCTTGCGCTCCACTTCATAGTTTCTTCACCTTGAGGCTTGTGCTCACTGCTTCCCGGAGACAGCAAAGCGCTGGATCACTCTATCAATCTCCAAGTTGTAAATCGCAAGCTCTAACAGTTCCAGAAACACATTCAAGTTGGAAAACAGACATAAAAGAAGTGAAATAAATAGTTTTGTGGTCTATCTAGAAGATGTTGACCGAGGGAGCGTTTTATGCGGGTGCCATCTTGACCAGAAGCCTACTATTCAGTGTGCTCAATAACTTGGATTGAATTTGCCTTTCAAATAGACCCAGAACATACCAGCCAAGTATTGCCGGGTCTACCAAAATGTCAGAGATGCAGTGTTGAGATAGGACTGCCAACAAGATAATATACTCATTGACAGTCTCATCGACCATCAGATTCCAGTTTATGTCTCTCCAGTACTCCGACTCTTATAGATTGAAACCATCCAGTAGCTTTTATATTATGATACCTAAGGAAACACCATTTGTTTTCAATGGCATTAAAAGATTTTCAATTTTTTTTGCATTTTGAAAACCATTTCCGGTGCTCCTGTACATAGTACTGGCACATTCTTGTCATTGCTATTAACTTTTGTTATGCTATTTTCTCTAAATGAAATGCCCATGTAATAAATACTTTATGCACAAACTGCAAAGCTCATGCACCTAGCTGTACTCACCCTGGTTTATGATGCCTGAGTCTGGGCTGCTACTTTGCTCTTTTCTTCTGATGTCATTCAAGATGTTGTCACACCAGAAGGTAAAGTGTTTTCCTGGCCTTTCTTCTACATGTTTTGTTCATTGGTCACATCCTCTTGAACTTCATTTTATTTTATTTGGGGATACAGCGTGTTAATGGGCCTTTCCGGACTAACGCCCCCACACCATTCAATTACACCCAATTAACCTACGAACCCATACATCCTTGGAAGGTGGGAGGAAGCCAGGGCATCCAGAGGAAGGCCGTGAGGTCACGGGCAGAACGTACAAACTCTTTACAGACAACGGCGGAACTCAACGCAGGTTGCTGATCCTGCAATAGTATTACGCTACCATTCTGTCCCATACCATACTGACTCTTCCAGAGTTCTTGCTATTCTGGTTAACATGCAGCTGAAGGCACTTTGCTGAGCACATCGTCGTGTCAGCTCTGCTCTTCCTGCAAGAGATGTACTATTCCTCCTTAGAGGCTTTACTTCGACAGTTTCACTCTGCAGAAGTTTTACTGTTGGCAGTACTATTCCTCCTCTAGAGCACGCCCATGAATTTTTCAAGCCGCACTGTCTCTCGGTGGTCTCTCCTACTTTCTCCATACCTACTTCTGCAGATCATCCACATTAGCTTTAGTGTGCTCTGCAATTCTGCTTGACACAAGGCCGGGGCATTTTCCTGCTTCACACAAGATCCATATGTTACATCCTAATTAGCAATTAGCAATGGATTTGTGCATGCAGATGTTACTTGTTCTAACTGTTGGGATTGCAGGTAATATTAAGAATCATGGTGAGAGACAGCGAGCTGCTGGAAATGTGTGCATCTTTGTTGGTTCAACTGTGCATATAGTATGTGTCTCTGACATGCATACGTGCCATGCATTAACAGGCACCATGTGTGGTTCAGCTGGGATCGCTTTCTTCATAACAAAGGAGATTAAGCAGAAATTTAACAGTGGCGTACAAAATTATGAGAGACATAGCTGAGTGAAAACAAAACAATGATTTTCTTTAAGAGAGAGGGTGATGTATAGTTGGTAGAAGGATCTGAAGTAAATTGAAGGAGGCAACTTTCACCTAAGTGTCATGATGGTCTGCAACTGAGTGTGTGAAAGGTTATTGGACACAGTTACCCTTGCTATCCAGTTGAGACTATGGTATTGAAAAAAACTTTTTAATCTTTGATTTGTGAATAGTCTAAAACTAATTATAAGGCCAAGTGTAAACCTTGGCTAAGTAACTTAAGGGTTATGTAACTAAGATGTAAGATTTGCCATTTCTGCCAACCTTGATAGGTTTTGTGGTTACCTAACAAAATGTTGTAGAGCTGAGGCAAAGCAAAGCTACCTGTCTGTTAGTCTTTTTATGCAGTAGTCATTAATGTAATCAATTGACTGTTGATTAATTAAGAAGATTGCAGCCAGAGATGAACCAGACTAAAACTGTGTGGCCATTAAGTTGGTGGGAACAAGTGCGTATGAGTGATTGTTCATAAGATTAGAAGTTTACAGAATGAATGGGATGTAACATAGTTACTATGTTTTGGGAAACCAGAAACAATTGAACAAGGATTTGAGACTACAGAATAAATAATAGTGAGTTGTTGCATGAATTCCACATAGTAACCAAGAGGGTATTTAAATGAGGAGTTGGGACATCTTCATACATCCCTGAGAATACAGGTGGCGGATCAGGGAACACAGCAAGAAAGAATCAAAGTGATATCTCTGGACTGTTTAGGAGCAACAACATGGGTGTTGTTGAGCCTTGATGATAGTCCAGTGCCATTGCTAAGTATTTTCTTTAAATATCTTTGCGGAGCTTAATAAATTTTAAATAAATGTAAACTCTGAGTTAACAATACAGACAAAGGAATGAGAAACAGAAAAATTAAATTAGGTTTAGGTTAGTGAAAGACAAAGAGAACATTTGTGATGGGATGAGGCCTGAATTACCATGGAGGTAAGTTTCAGAGTCCTCAAATCAATAAATTAATGGAACAAGAAGCATAAAACATTAAGAAATGCAGGGCCTACTAGGGCAGGCTGTGCTGGAGAGAGGAAAATGGATCTAAAATTAGAAATGGCTAGTTCTGATTCAGACAGAGGAATCAAGCCATCTGAATCATTTGATATTGAACTCAAAATGCTGTAGCATTCCTGGATGGGAGATGAGGTATTGTTTCTTGGGCTTGCATCGGGCCTCGTTGTAGCAGAGCAGGTGGTATAGACTGATTGGTCAGAATGGGAGTGTGTTAGAGAACTAAGTGGCAGCAATAAGAAACTCCAGGACAACCCGCAGACTGAACTCAGATGCTTTGCAAGGCAGTCATGCAATCTGACTTCTGTTTCTCAAGATCAGCAGAGATTAATGAGAATCAGTGCTTCACCTAGGGTGAAGGGTTTGGGTTCCTGGATGGTAAGGAGTGATGAGATGGAATGACAGGGGTTTCACAAGTCGCAGGTAGCATGGGAAAGGTTGGTGGGAATGGATGAATGGACCAGGGAATCAAGAATGGAGCAGTCCCTTTGAAATGTTGAGAGAGGAGGGATAAGGAAGATGTAGCTGGTGATGGAACCTCTTGGAGCTGGTGGAAATTCTGAATGATGGTCTGTTGAATATGGAGGTTGATGAGGGTGCAGGTATGGGCCAAGGGGACTCTGTTCTTGCTCTGCCCATGAGGAGAGGTGGTGAGAGAAGAGATGTGGAAAATAGTTGAGATGTGGTCAAGTGCTTGTTCACCATGGTGGAGGAGAAATCATGATCAGGAACAAGAAAAACACTTCTGAGGTATTTGGGTGAAAAGTCTTGTCACCATGTCAAATGGACAGAGATGGAGAAAATGGAGCAACACAACAGAGTCTTCACAGAAGGATAGGTGGGAGGAAGTGTAGTTAAGATAGCTGTAGCAACCTGTAGGCTTATGATGAATGGGGAGAGGGGTAGCACGGTAGTGTGGCAGTTAGTGTAATGCTTTACAGCACCAGCGTTCATGATTTGGGTTCATTTTCCACCAACATCAGTAAGAAGTCTGTACATTCTCCCTCTGACCACATAGATTTCTTCCAGATGCTCTGGTTTCCTCTGAAATTCTAAAGATGTGCAGGTTAGGGTTAGTAATTTCTGGGCTTGATATGTTGGTACAAGAAGCAGCGTGTCAGTTGTCAGCTGCCCCCAGTATATCCTCAGACTGCACTGGTTGTCACAAAACATTGCATTTCACTATATGTTTCGATGTACCATGCGACAAATGAAACTGATCTAATGTTTGTGTAATCCAGACCCTGAAATGAAGACAGAGAGATCCGAAAAGGGATGAGCCAGGGATGAGACAATGTGATCAAGAATTGATTAAACTTATGATTTTTGATGTAAGAAAGGAAGGATAAAGATCGCCTGTGACAGCATTGAATTTGGTGAAGAATAAAGTGGAGCTGGGGACCATAGCAGCTTTGAGACAGAATGGGTCAGTTCCATTGCAGAGAGGTCACGTGCATGTATTGCAGCTTTGAGACGGAATGGATCAGTTCCATTGCAGAGAGGTCACGTGCATGTATTGCTAACTTACGGCATTAAACATGCATCTCAGGATATAAAGACAACATTTTATTTAGAAAGGTTGAACAAACTAATGATCTGGGTAGGTTCAAATTGTGAAGGATACATACCTATTTCTAATTTGATCTAACTATCACCTGTCAGCTCTGGCTCCATTCCAAATTCGCACACCTTTATCTTGGCCACCCCCCTGCTTTCTTTCCAGTCTTGATGAAGGGTCTCAATCCGAAACATTGACTGTCTATTTCCCTTCACAGATACTGCCTGACCTGCTGAGTCCCTCCAGAGCTTTGTATGTTACTCCTGGAAAGAGAAATAAAGGGTTAGAATCAAGTTTGTCTCAAGAGTTGATTTTAGAGCCCCCAATTCAAGTGATTTTTAAGTGTTTTCCCCTCCACATTCTCCTTTATCCATTGAGGAATCCCATCTAGAGCAAGGAAAGATTCATTTGTACTAAACTACTCCTCCAAGTGTTTTATGATGAGAATGTGAAGAGGTATCGTGTGTACTGGATAACAAGATAATTGAGAAAAGCTGAAGCATGTGGGCAAAGGAAGAAGAAAGGAGGGTGCAGTAAGTAAAACCAACTTGGAGAGTAAACTATGTTTTTTTCTTTCTTTTAAAGTAGGAGGTGATAGAATCATCAATGTTGGGTTTGAGGTCCCCTTTTCCTTTTCTGTAAACATCACTCACACAAATCTTTCAGTCTAGTCTCACTGATTGGAAACAGAGTTCTATTCCCCTGTGCGAAGTCTGGAGCTGGTAGCTGCAAGGTTCAATTGCACAATGAAAACAGTGCACGCTGACTAAAGACTGAGAGGTCTCACATTGTAACAGGGAAATATCCTTAGGATGCTTTCCGCTACTGAAAGCAAAATCTCTGTGTTATGCTTTTCAGCTCTGTGGGTGATGGGAGCACATATTTTGCCGGTGATTTGCCAGACTCCATGAGCAGAGCCTGGCAGAGTTGGGAATTATATTTGTTTAGATTCCAGGAGGAAGCAGATGTGTGTGGTTTGCAACAGGAAAAATGGTTTTATCACTACATCAGTCATAACATTTGGCAAATGTCATTGAATGAATGCACACATCTGGTCCTTATGCTAAATTCATTAGAGACAGCCTGGATACCTCCTCTTGTAGCGCGGAGTCTCCAAAGAAGAAATTACCGGTGCTAGGATAAAAGAGGTACTTTTTGGATGAAGGGCAAACTGAAGATGGCTACAAGCTATTGATGAAGCAACTGATCAGAAATGAAATAGCTACAAGGTATTGATTTAATAATCGGATCGGGATGCCTTCAAAGCCCCAACTTCTGCACAAGTCATCAAATGATTTCAAGATAAGGAATCTAACTAGATTTCAAGGAGGGAGTGGAGGTGTGCCTGCCAACAACTGATATTCAGTGTTATTGGCTGTGTACCAGAGAATGTTGAGGTGAGATGGACCAGTGGGTCATCGGTCTGAGACTGCCACTAGGCTAAGGAAATGCACAATTGTGCATGCATTGGTATCACTTTGAGACTTGGCTAGTTTTATGAAAGAGGTCAGCTGAGGTCTTTTAATGGTGTAACTGTTCCAAGCTGAGTGTTACTGAAGTTTACAGAATTTAGTGTTCCCTTTTCTCACCTTCCCTTCAATTCATCTTCTTTTTCTAAATGCCTTTATTGATTACATAGAAGTTTGGGACACTCACTTACATTGCAACAGAAAATCCTTTGTCTTGTAGCATCTGAGTAACAAGTATTTAAGATGCACTCAAATAACAGTACTGGAGGCATTATGAAGTACATAACATGTTTTACACATCAAACTTCTTGAAATGCATTTATTACCATTACTGAGCAAGCATCCACATAACAAACATTGGGTCTGTGTGCCAGAATGATCCTTAGTGGCTCACTGTTTCAAAATAAATTGGGTATCAAGATTTTTGTTCCATTTTTACTTCCGACTTTTACTGGCTGGAGTTCATGGTGTGCTGTGGGAATTTTGGATAGTAGGTATGACAGAAATGGGAATGAAAGGCACAGGAGTCAACTATAAGCCATTTGAGCTTTGTCCAGCTGATTTTGTAATTCAAGTCTTTTTGGTCCTTCTGCCATCATGTTGCTCACTTACTTATCCCTTTGCAGATTCCTTGAGATCTTCCTTCAACTTACTTTCCCACCATATTTCAGTCGGTAAATGTGGTTGCATCATGGCTTGCTATGGACACAGCCATGCCCAAGAATGGCAAAGCCTGTAGAAAGTGACGGATGCAGTCCGGACCACCACAGACAAAGCTCACCCACCATTGAATACATTTACAAGGAATGCTACCACAAGAGAGTAGTATCCATCATCAAGGACCTCCACCATCCAGGCCATGCTTTCTTCTCACTGCTGCCACTGGGATGGAGGTATAGCAGCCTTAGGTCGCACACTACTATGTTCAGGAGCAGTTAACACTTTATACTTTATTGTTGCCAAACAATTGGTACTAGAACGTACAATCATCACAGAGATGTTTGGTTCTGCGCTTCCCACTCCCTGGATTACAAATATTAAATATTTAAAATATTAAAAATAGTTAAAATCAGTGAATATTAAAAATTTAAATTATAAATCATACATAGAAAATAGAAAAATGGAAAGTAAGGTAGTGCAAAAAAACCGAGAGGCAGGTCCAGATATTTGGAGGGTATGGCCCAGATCCGGGTCAGGATCCGTTCAGTAGTCTTATCACAATTGGAAAGAAGCTGTTCCCAAATCTGGCCGTACGAGTCTTCAAGCTCCTGAGCCTTCTCCCGGAGGGAAGAGGATGAAAAGTGTGTTGGCTGGGTGGGTTGTGTCCTTGATTATCCTGGCAGCACTGCTCCGACAGCGTGTGGTGTAAAGTGAGTCCACGGACCGAAGATTGGTTTGTGTGATGTGCTGCGCCGTGTTCATGATCTTCTGCAGCTCCTTTCGGTCTTGGACAGGACAACTTCCATACCAGGTTGCGATGCACCCTAGAAGAATGTTTTCTACAGTGCATCTATAAAAATTAGTGAGGGTTTTAGGGGGACAGGCCAAATTTCTTTAGTTTTCTCAGGAAGTAAAGGCGCTGTTGGGACTTCTTGGCAGTGAACTCTGCTTGGTTGGACCAAGTCAGGTCATTTGCGATATTGACCCCAAGGAACTTAAAGCTTGTGCACCTTAATACCCTTCAACCAGCAGGTCCCTGACCAGCGTGGAAAACTTCACTGACCTGAACTCTGAATTGGTTCCACCAGCCTATGGATTCACTTTCAAGGAAGCTAGAATTAATGTTCTCAGTATTATTTATTTATGTTTTATTTGCATACTTTGTCTTATTTTGCATATTTGTTGTCTGTTAGTCTTTGTGTGTAGTTTTTCATTGATTCTATAATATTTATTCTACTGTGAATGCCTACAAGAAAATGAATGTCAAGGTAGTATATGTTGACATATGCATACTTTGATCATAAATTTAACTTTGGATATTTTACAAATACATATAAAGAGAAAATGCTGGAAGTAATCAGTCAGGTAGTATCTGTGGAGAAAGAAATAGAACTAAATATTCAACCCTATGAAAGTTCATCAGAATTGAGCAATTTCTGTTTTTATTTCAGATTTCTCCAAACTGCCACATTTTACTTTTGGATATATTACATTTTGTCACCTCATTTACATCAACAAAATGGATTCTAACTAGATTATGCCTCAACTCTGATCTCTGAGCTATACCAATAATAAATGCTATCCAGGGAAAACTCCATTTCTCTCACTTCTTCGCTTTCATAGGCTAATAAGAGATAAGCAGTAAATGTCAGTAGCACCCACATCCTGTCAAATTAATTAAACATCAAAAGTCCTCTTTTCATGATGGAGGGGGGACTGATTTTGAAGAAGACCTTGAAGCAGAATGAGCAGAAAGTTTAAGGTGTGTGTTCCAGAGTTTGAGGATCGAACCGTCCATAGAATTAATCTGCCTCAAACAGTGCACGGACAGTATTCTAAATCTTAAAAGGACAAGTCTGGGATTAGGGGCCAGGGGAAGAATCATTTTTGGAACAAGCTTACGCTGTAAAGTAAGCTAGGCGTTTACCTCATACTTTGATAATAAATGTACCTTGAACTTTGAAGTTAGACTACAATGTCCTAGTCTGGAATCTGTTGACTTGGAACACACCTGAGCAGGAGAGAGATAATCATTAGGTTTATTTGTCACATGTACTTTGAAGCATCAAACACACAGTGACGTACATTGTTTTGTGTCAACGCCCAACATAGTCTGAAGATTGTGCTGGGGGCAGCCTGCAAGTATTGCCACATTTCAGGCACCAAGATAGCATACTCACAACTCAATAGCCCTAGCCTTAAATGAATATCTCTGAGATGTGCAAGGAAACCAGAGCAGCTGGAGAAAACCCATGTGGTCACAGGGAGAATGTGCAAACTCCTTACAGGCAGCGGTGAGAATCGAACCCCAATTGGAGATCACTGCCGATTGTGCTAACAGTACTGCCCCAAAAGTATCTCCCCATTGGGGAATTGAACCCCAGTTTCCAGCATGAGCGGAGAGGATACTGACCACCATACTCCTAAGGAGCTGCAACTGTTCCCAACTGTTCCCTTATCTCAGTGTGGTAGTCAAATGTTCTAATATCGGTATTTATAAGTAGGTACCGTGCACAATCCTGATTTGATGGAGACAGACGTGAGAAGCACGGAGGAACATCTGGAGAAACTTCTGAAATGCCTGCTTCGCTGCCGCTGCTACCGTGCGATTGAGAATCTCTGGAGGGGAAGGCCCCAGATCCTCGGCTTTGCCTATTGCCTGTTGCCGGGGCTGGGGTCGAAGCGCTCAGCAGAGATGGTGCTCGGTGCTCGGTGCTCGGTGTCGGAGGCTCGAAGTTTTCGGATGTACTCAAGAGTCGGCTGTGGTTGGGTGCTTCCAGGGTGCTGCATTGGCAAGTTTGCGGTGCTGGAGGTTCATGGCAGGGAGAGTTTCTCCCTTCTACCATCTGTGTGAGATGATGGGACTTTCGAGAGTCTTTGAGACTTTTTTTTTATGTACCCATGGTCTGTTCTTTATCAAATTTTGGTATTGCTTTGCACTGTTGTAACTATATGCTATAATTATGTGTTTTTTGTCAGTTTTTTTAGTCTTGGTTTGTCTTGTGTTTCTGTGATATCATATTGGAGGAACATTGTATCATTTCTTAATTCATGCATTACTAAATGACAATAACAGAGGTCTGCGTGTCCTCATAATCTAATCTAATCTAATTGATTTACTTGGCCTTGGTGGTGATGGGGACAAATTGCAATGCTTCTGTCAGCCATCTTATTGTTCACTGTGTGGATTTATCTTGAAGTTTCATTGCCCATTTGAGGGTGCTGTAGGGAGAATTAGCACTGTCCAATGTGGAGTGGATCAGAAAAATAACCATACTATGGAAATAATGTATTTGGATTCCTTTGCAGTGGGACATTATGAATGGAACTAATCTCATAGCAAGTCCAACACCAATCTGTTGACCTAAGGCAGGTCTGCAGCAACATGCAGGCAGCTGGTATCAATTCCAGTTAATAGATGCTGTGTTTTTGCTTTAGATCCAAATTCATGAAAGAAGTAATATTCCCAAGCTTTACTTTTGCCAGAGAATGTTTTCTTAATCAATTTTCATAGCAGTAATTTTTGAAGAAAACATTCTGGACTGAAACCAATAAAAACAAACCTACCTTTGATACCATCAGATGGCGGCACTTTTTACTGTTTCAAAACATATAAGCATATGGGGCTTCCTCAATAACTGCCTCGGCTGGGGTGGAGAAAGTAGATTACACAGAACCATGAACTCTTACTGCATAGATGTAGTCCCATTTATATTGCTCTTTCCACATAGCTCTGTTGTTTCTTCCCTTTTAGAGTCTATACATTTCCCTTTTGAAAGTTTCAATTGAATCTGCTTCAGACAGCAATTTCGAGACGATAGCAACTCAGGAGGTGAAGGAAAACAATTCCGATCATGTTGTCTTGGATTGTAGGCAGGCAGATTCCTCACAGGATCTTGCATTTTACAAGCTTCAATGAATGAATGTACACTTAGTGGCTGCTTTATTAGATACAGCTGCGTAGCTGCTCATTAATGCAAATATCTAATCAGCCAATTATGGCAGCAGCTCAATGCATAAAGTATACAGACATGGTCAAGAGGTTCAGTTGTCGTTCAGACCAAACCTCAAGTTGTGGAATAAATGTGATCTAAGTGACTGGGACTGTGGAATAATTGTTGGTGTCAGATGGGGTGGTTTGAGTATCTCAGAAATTACTGATCTCCTGAGCAAGGCTCGTGCACAACAGTCTCTAGAGTTTACAGAGAATGGTGTGGCAAACAAAACAAAAACATCCAGTGAGCAGCAGTTCTGTGGGTGTAACTGCCTCGTTAATGAGAGACAATAGAGTAGAATTGCCCAAACTGTTTCAAGCTAACAGGAAGGCAACAATAACATCAGTGGTGTGCAGAAGAGCATCTCTGAATGCACAACATGTCGAAGCTTGAAGCGGATGGGTGACAGCATCAGAAGACTGTGAACATACACTCAATGGTCTCTTTATTAGGTATCTTCTTTACCTAATAAAATGGCCATTGAGTGTAAGTGGGGAAGAGCTGTATGATGAGGCTACTCCCTTTAAACTCTAGCTGAATTTGTTTTTCTCTCATCAAGGTGTGGAATGTCCAGGGGCAGCAGATGTTAGGTGCAGAGTGAAAATACAGCATGAACTAAATGAATAAGGGTCCCTTTATGCTTTCCTATCAAGCACACCATACCTTTACTACGTTCTATTAAAAACCCTCACAGCAGTTTTAACATGGATTAAATGCAGATTAATATTTCCTGTGAATTGTCCCCTCAAACAATGCTCAGGCAACCTACAGCATGGCTTAGATACTTAATAAATCTTGTTCTTTACTGTCCCATCAAAAACAACCAGGCAAGTTGGTAAAATCAGTTCACTATTGTGACATGTACTGAGGTACAGTGAAGAATTTGTTTTGCATACTGTTCATACCGATTCCTTCATCCATTCTGGAATGGTACAGGTTAATAAAATGTAAAGTGCTCCCTGAAATGCCCCTTCAAACACTCCTGGGCAAGTACGGAAAGCATTAAAATATGTTCCGTCATTACTAGTGCCCTTCTCAGAAGAACCCCATATTTACTGCCAAGTTAATGACACTTTTGTGCAGCGTCTATGTGCTTTGTATGAAAAAAGCTGATGATGCGTTTTCTCTTTAAATGTGGTCTTGAGAGTCTGATTATTCCTTTAATCCCTCTTTAATAATTGTATGTTCTAAGGATCAGTGAAGTAGATGTAATTGGCTTCAGGGACATTGTGAGCTTTGTGTAAAATTCCAATGCATTACAATTTTGCGGATAAAATCCAATGAATTCCCTGCAGCCCAGAGAAAGGTTTAAGAGGCATCTTGTGTCCTTAAAACTCATTCATCTGTCACAAATTGTAAACATTCAGAATGGAAGTCCATTCATCCTACTTTTGAGTCCTGTCTCTTTGAAAGAGCTACTTTATTAAACTTTCGTGAAATTTCAGCCTGAAATGTAAATACGATGCTGTTAGCTACCATTTTGATTGCAAAATATATTCCAAGTCAACCATATAAATAAATTGGTATATTTATTGTCCAGTGTGGCAGGGTCATGTATAGAGGAGAGAAATTGAAAGTTTGGTCTGGATGTGGGACTTCATAAGTGGAGGTTGGCCCTAATTCTCCGTTCTTTCCCAGGACAATTGATTAGCCGGCCACAGTACTACAGTCAGCACCAGCCCTTGGAAATGAATCCAAAATAAATTGGCACCTTTGGAAGATGTCAGGAAAACTATGCAGCCAAGAAAAAGGTGGCTCTTCCGACTGCTCTGGTTCCTTCCCAGTCCTTGGCATCTCTTCAAAGTACTATTGACAAAGTAGGCAATATTGACAAGCCTCTGATCTTACCTGTTTACGTTGTTACTCTATTCATCAGAAATCATTTGCCAATGAGAGTGTTTTTGGAGGAGTAATTTTCCCAATCTATGAAAAATATTACAACACACTGCTCTCAATTCCTATTGCTTATTTAAAGAGTGAGACACTTAAAATAAAAAAGGCAGCTAAACTTCAAACTCAGTGTCCAAAGAAAAAGATATTGGGTTGCAATCCAAAAGGACTGAGACTTGTCTTGGCAAGCGTTGTGAAGCCTCTTTCAGCAAATGTTGATAAATAACTAATTGTTTCCAGATTGTTTGGAAGAGCAAATGTGTAATAAACTTTGTTGTTTCAGGAGGCTGAGTCCATGTCACTAATATTACAAATCCATCGACACACATATATATGAAAAAGCAAACTTAAATCAGTTTTGGCTGACCCGGCATGGTGCCAAGGCACACTAAAGCAGAAGGTCCCAGGTTCTCCAAGCCAAGCTGAGTTAGCTGTTAAGGAGATCACATTTGCACTCACCAAATGTGAACTCGGTCCAATTAGACAGCAACGACTAGATTAGGTTCGCATGTGGTGCCTTCTGCATAGTCCTGCACTCACTGTCAAGTGAAGAAAGCACACTGGTATAAAGACCAATCAAATTACTAAAGAAGAATGAAGCACATCCATTAATCTAATAACTTTCTGAAACCTCATAATGTCCCAGAGTTACACACATAAAATGCTGGAGAAACTCAGCAAATCAGGCAGCACCTATGGAAAGTAATAAAAAGTCAATGCTTCGGCAGAGACCGTAACCTGCTGAGTTCCTCCAGTATTTTGTCAGGGTTACTCTGGATTTCCAGCATCTGCAGAATTTCTTGTGTTCAAAATGTCCCTGAGTGCTTTTGAATTGTAGTGACTATTATAGCAGCCTGGATCTCCTGACCCACTACTCATCTTCTTTCTCTGCAGTTATGGCCATCACTCAATGCTGTTCAACAAACCCATAGCAAGCACCCTTACAGAACATACAGAGGCTTAGTGAATCCTGCACATGTGGACATCATTGCAGTATGTGAAGCCAATGTGACCTGACTTTGCATGTGCTGATGACATAATTTCCTTCAGTTCGCAGGAGACTGCCGTGATAAACTTTCTCAGCTGTGTTCACTTTAGGCTATGAAGGCTCTTTGCCCCAATGCTCAGATTTTGCACAAAAATCACTCCAGCAGGGTGCACCTTAGGGCTGGCTTTCATAAACTGAGAGAAAGAGGGAATTGATAAATAAAAAAAAACTACTTAAACCTACCTATTACTGATTTCATTCAAAATGGTGTCTGATCATTACTAATATAGTGCTTAGAGAAGAACTGCTAAAAATCTTGTGATTTCTATCTCATAAACTTCACACCATAACTCTTTGTCACCTTACTGCCAGATTAAGCAAGAGACTTATTTTCTTTTGGCAGTCTCATTTAGTCAGTTCACCTACCATTAGTAATGTCTTTCAAGAATCAGTAGATACTGGCAGAGGACTGGAAAGTTGCAAACATTACTCCAGTCTTCAAGAAGGGAGGGAGGCAGGCAGAAGAAAGGAAATTATGGGCCAGTTAGCCTGACCTGAGTGGTTAGGAAGATGTTGGAGTCGATTGTTAAGGGTGTAGTTTCACGGTACATGATAATATAGGCCAAAATTTAAGAGAAAATGTGCCTGACATATCTGCTGGAATTCTTTGAGTAAGTAACAAGTAGGATAGACAAAGGAGAATTGGTGATGTTGTGTCCTGGGATTTCCAGAAAGTGTTTGACAAGGTGCCACAAGTAAGTCTGTTTAACAAGATAAGAGCCCATGGTATTCCAGGAAAGGTTTTAGCCTGGATAGACCATTGGCTGATTGGCAGTGACTAAATGGGGCCTTTTCTAATTGGCTGCTGGTGATTAGTGGAGTTCTGCAGGGGTTAGTTTTGGGACCGCTTCTTTTTATGTTGGAAAGCAATGATATGAATGACAGAATTGATGACTTTGTGGCCAAGTTTGCAGATAATATGGAGGGAGGTGGAGGGGCAGGTAGTTTGGAGAAAGCAAGGAGTCTGCAGAAGAACTTAGACAGATTAGGAGAATGGCCAAAGAAGTGGGAGATGGAATACAGTATCAGAAAGTGTATAGTCATGCACTTTGGTAGAAGGAATAAAACCATATACTATTTTCTAAATGGGTAGAAAACTTAAAAATCTGAGGTTCCAAGGGACTTGAGATTTCTTGTGCAGGATTCCCTAAAGGTTAATTTGCAGGTTGAGTCATTGAAGTGGAAGCCAAGTGCAATGTTAGCATTCATTCTGAGAGGACTAGAATGTATAAGGAAGGATGTAATGCTAAGGCTTTATAAGGCATTGGTGTAGGGTTGCCAACTGTCTCGTATTAGCAGGGATATCCCATATATTGGGCTAAATTGGTGTGTCTCATATGGGACCGCCCTTGTCCCGTATTTCTCCAGCTAAGGTAGAGCATTCCTACGAAACCGTTCGTAAGCTGAAATGGCGTAAAGCGAAGAAGCAATTACCATTAATTTATATGGGAAAAATTTTGAGCGTTCCCAGACCCAAAGAAATAACCTACCAAATCATACCAAACAACACATAAAACCTAAAATAACACTAACAGATAGTAAAAGCAGGAATGATATGATAAATACACTGCCTATATAAAGTAGAAATAATGTATGTACAGTGTAGTTTCACTCAGAAAGAATCGGGAAGATTAAGCCAAAACCGATTTGTAGAAAAAAGATCGGCACATACACGCATGCGCATGTCACGTATGTGCACATCATGCATGTGCACACAGGTGCCTGCGCAAGGCTTCATGGTCATGGTAGTCTTTCTCGGGGTAAACACAAGTGTCCCATATTTGACTGCTACTCTTGTTCCTTATTTGGGAGTGAGAAAGTTGGCAACCCTACATTGGTGAGGTATCACTTGGAGAATTGTAAGCAGTTTTGGGCCCCTTAGTTAAGAAGGCACATTTTGTCATTGAAAAGGGTTCAGAGAAGGTTTATGAGAATGATTCAGGGAATGATAAGCCTATCATATGAGGAGCGATTGATGGCTCTGGGCCTTTACTTGCTGGAGTTTAGAAGCATGAGGGGTTACCTTATAGAAACCAATCAAATGTTGAAAGGCCTAGATAGAGTGGATGTGGTGAGGATGTTTCCTATGATGGGGGAGTCTAGGACTAGAAGGTACAGCCTCAGAATAGAGGGATGCCCATTTAGAATGGAGATGAGGAGGAATTTATTTTTCCTGAGGGTGGTGAATCTGTAGAATTTGTTGCCACAGACAGCTGTGCAGACAGGTCATTGGATGTATTTAAGGTGGAGATTGATAAGTTCTTGTTTAGTAAGGTTATGAAAGGCTATGGGGAGAAGGCAAGACAATGTGGTTGAGGAGGAGATGGAATGGCAGAGCAGATTCGATGGGCCAAATGGCCTGATTCTGCTCCTATGTCTTATCGTCTTACTCCACAGCCCCAGGTGCAGAAAAAAATCCTAGCGTTTCCTCGATCACTGGTATTGGAGGTTTTCTTTTAGAGTAAAAGCTGTGGGCTTCCAGTCTCCAGTAGAACTCAACAATGCTGCAGCTGGGAGACTTAGGCATCTGCTTGTGACCCAAGGAACAAGTCAATGTGTCAGATAAGTTATTCCGAAGGAGGAAACACCATAACCAATTTGCACACAAATAGCATACTGTTAACAGTTGTGTGATAAAGGCTGAATCATTTTCTATTTCTCAATAGCTTTAGTTGAGATATAAATATTGGCCGAGACACCAGAAATATTCCTCATGTTGTTCTTAACTGTAATTCATGGATTCATCCATAGCCATTGAATGTCCTGATAGAAGCTCTGCAAGATTCAGGATTGTTTAGTGTCATTTCCAGCACACAAGAGGAAAGGAGAATGAAATAATTGTTACTCTAAACCCGATGCAGCATATAAAAACACACTTAAGATAAAGAGCACAATAATTTAAAAAAAATGCACTAAATATAAATACTGTACATAGCATAGTATATATACATAGATTGGTTATTTGTATATACATAATGTGATGCTAGGTATAGGAGCGTCTGCACGTAGGATGACTTTGACAGGAAATGATAAAGTTGTGTTGGTGAGAAGAGTGGTGCGGTGGTTTCAGAAGGTCGCGGTGTTGATCAGCCTTACTGCTTGGGGAAAGTAGCTGCTTTTGAGTCTGCTGGTCCTGGCGTGGATGCTCCTAGACGGTGAGACAAACAGTCCTTGAGCAGGTATCTTTCGTGATAATGCTGGCCCTTTTCCTGCACCTTTCTGTATATCTGTCCTTGATGGTGGCTAGGCTGGAGCAGCAATGCATTGGGCAGTTTTGACTACCCATTGCAGAGCCTTCCTGTCAGCCGCAATGCAGTTTTCGAACCATACAGTGGTGCTGCATGTTAAGATGCTCTCTACTGTGCATCTGTGGAAGGTCATGAGCATTGATGTGCATAATCCAGCAATCTTCAGCCTCCTCGCAAAGTCGAAGCATGGATGAGCTTTCTAGATTGTGTACGATATGTTCTAGGGCCATGAGAGATTGTGTGGGATGTGCACTCCCAGTCTGAAACTGCTCACATTTTTTCTGCTCTGCTGCCGATGAAAGGGGTGGGGGGGAGGGTGGTGAGTGGTGCGAGTTCTCCTGATATGGGTAACTATCTCCTTTGTCTTCTTGACATTGAGGAAGTGGTTATCTCCCCGGGCACCATGCTCACCAAATATCAGCGAACTTGAGCACTCTCTCAGTATTGCATTGGGTGTGCCAACCCAGAATTCGTTCTCATGCCTCTTAATCAGAAACAAAAAATTCTGCTACTGAGCCGCTGCAACCCGGGGACAACAGGACAACTGTTATCATCAGCAGAGAAATGGTAAAAGGGGTGTAGGCGAGGTAGGATTTAAAAATAACCTTTCTCTACCAGGTCAGAGAGAGTGGAAAGGAAGTTTTTGAAATCTTGAAATACTTTGATAGATGGACAAGACCATCTCTCCTTGCTCGGGTCTCAGCTTCAAGGGGTCTTCAATTTAAAAATTTCTTCCGGTAAGAAGAGAGCTTAGGATAAGCATATTCAGTGAAAAAAGCTGTTGGAACAAGAAATTTGTTAGTATATTTTTAATATCTGACATAATATTTAAAATTGAGAACAACATGGGGATGTTGGGAGAAAGGAGTGTTTTTTGACTAATCTCGACTGAGTCAAAACTTCTTTGATGCTCTACGATTCAATGGCAAAAATAAATATAAACCAGAGCTTATTCAATGCCTGATATTATTTACCCTTTTTATTAACTTCAAACTGACCATTTGTGCATTTGCAAACATTTATTTTCCTAGTCTGTCGGTAGCACTTTCCATCACATAGAACCCTGCTTTTAGGAATGAAACACTTAATCTCACAAAGGGAACAGTTTGGGGAGGGGGGAAGGGGGTTGGGGTGGTCTGAGAGTGTGGAGAGATGAGGCTCCTCAACAAAGATTGCTTTTCCACCCTGCCTTCCCCAGGGGACACAATCAATGAAGATGCTAAACGTCGCTTGACACCTCTGAATGAAGATTGCGAATGCTGGGACTAATGAACAGGATCTGTCTCCTCAATTAAGATGATGTGCTAATTTCTCAAGAGTGTCTTGGCTTTCCTGCATTCAATCCCAGTAATCTGGTTACAGGGCTGTTCGTTCAACCAAGTGTCTCTCGGCAAAGAGCAGGTTGCATTGAATAGTTTTCTGCTTCATTTAGCCCTTCACTTTTATATAGGGCTGTAATTTCGCTGATAATTGCTGTTTGAAATGTCCAAGTTTGATGAATTCTCTGATCTATTTTAAAAATAATAATTAGAGTTTCTTCACCCTCCTCCTTTTGGGATTCTGTGGATGCAGCCTCTGGAGATTAGAGGAGGCGTTGCTGCTTGATTGGCCTTTGCTGCTAATCAGGAGTCATTTTCCACATCTGAAACGTTAGTTTCTCTCCAGCATGTTCAAACTATTTTCATTCTAGATAGATTTTATAATATACTAATTCATATTATACCCAACTTTTAATATCGTAGAGACACTCAGGCACATCTCTAGGAGTGAACACTTCTGAAATTATCCCCAATGTCTGCAGATATAATGTTAAAGGTCACGGGAGGCGGATTTCAAGGAAGAGCATTCTTCAGAGTGTCCAAACATGTCTTTATCCTTTAATCACTAAAAGAAGCAGAGGAAACAAAGAGCTGTAGAGTCATGCAGCACAGAAGCAGGGTCTTTGTCCCATCAGGTCCATGCTGACCATCAAGCATCCTTTTACACCAATTGTACAATAACCTTGTTTTATACTCCCCACTGCTGCAGCCCCTGAAACAATCTCATCATTATTGAGTCCTGATAAACGGTTTCGGCACGGAACGTCGACTCTTTAGTCTTTTCCATAGATGCTGCCTGGCCTGCTGATTTCCCCCGGCATTTTGTGCATCTTGCTCTGGATTTCCAGCTCCTGCAGATTCTCTCTTGCTTATCATTGCTGCGCTGCTTTATGGTGGATCTTGCAGTTCATAAACTGGCCGTGATGTTTCCTCATGTTCCAGTTGAGCTGACATTTGAAAGAACATTGCTATCTGTGCTACAGGATGCGATACTCCGAGCTTGTGAAAATGCAATCGAAATGTGAGTCCGTTTTCTTTGGAAGGTTACTGAGCATGGCCACTGTCTAGCAGTGATTGTCTGGCAGTGACTGATTGCAATGAAAATTTGGGCTAACCATGTTTTTGTGTTATAGAAAAGCATACATGAAGTCTGGATCAAGAACTGGGAGATAACAATCAAAAGAAAGCCACTTAACAGTTTATCCCTTTCCTACCTGGATCCGACTATTGGCCCTTGAAGGTCTCGACGGGGAACACAGAATATTAGTGTGTTACTGTAAGGCTAAAGAAGATTAATGAAGAAGATTAGCTTTATATGTCACATGTACATCAAAATATCAAAACATACAGTGAAATACAGACATACAGTAGGATCCTCAGAACAGAGGGACGTCCATTTAGAACAGAGATGGAGGAGTTCCTTTAGCCAGAGGGTGGTGTGTCTGTGGAATTTGTGACCACAGGTTGCTATGGAGACCAGGTCATTGGGTGTATTTAGCATGGAATTTGATAGGTTCTTGATTAGTCAGGGCTTGAAATATTAGATTAGATTATGAGGACACTCAGTTCTCATTTATTGTCATTTAGTAATGCATGCATTAAGAAATGATACAATGTTCCTCCAGTATGATATCACAGAAACACAAGACAGACCAAGACTAAAACTGACAAAACCACATAATTATAGCATATAGTTACAGCAGTGCAAAGCAATACCATAATTTGATAAGAGCAGACCATGGGCACTGTAAAAAAAAGTCTCAAAGTCCCGATAGCCCCATCATCTCACGCAGATGGTAGGAGGAAGAAAAACTCTCCCTGCCATGAACCTCCAGCTCCGCAAACTTGCCGATGCAGCACCCTGGAAGCACCCGACCACAGCCAACTCTTACTCTGTCCGAAAACTTTGAGCCTCCGACCAGCCCTCCGACACCGAGCACCGAGCACCATCTCTGTCAAGTGCTTCGACCCCGGTCCTGGCCGCCAAGCAACAGGCAAAGCCAAAGATTCGGGGACTTCCCCTTCGGAGATTTCGGATCGCACGGTAGCAGCGGCAGCGAAACAGGCATTCCAGAAGTTTCACCAGATGTTCCTCCATGCTTCTCACGTCTGTCTCCATCAAATCAGGATTGTGCACGGCATCCTACTCTGAAATTCATTCCGGAGTGGCCGCTGCATCGTGCCGCCATCTTCTCTTCTCTAATTGTGGGAGAAGTCAGGACAGTGATGAAATGGCGGAGCACACTCGATGGGCTGAATGGCCTAATTCTGCACCTATGTCTTGTGGTCTTACGGAAATGCACCATTTGTGTCAATGACCACCACAATGTGAATATGTGTTCGGGACAGCCAGCAAGTCTCGCCATGGTTCTGGCACTAACATAGCATCTCCAGAGTTTACTAACCCTGAGCTGTACAGTATGTCTTTGGACTGTGGGAGGAAACTGGAGCACCTGGAGGAAACCCACGTGGTCAAAGGGAGAAAGTGCAAACTCCTTAGAGACAGTGGCAAAACCTGATCGCCGATAGCTGGCTCTGTAATAGTGTTTTGTTAACCACTATGCTGTCGTGCCGCTAATAAGGTTATGGACCGCTGTGATGGAACCGTAGCTCACTCATGACCTACTTCAAAGGAAGAGCACTGCTGCTGTTCATACGTTCCACACAATGCTCCTAAAATGACCACCTTAATACGCATGAAGAAATTCGAAGCTCGAATTTTGAAAATTAGAAAAAAAATGTAGGAGCTGGAAAACTTAAAATATTAAAAGAAAGTTCTGGAAATACTCATTGTATTTCCAGCACTTTCTCTGTGGGAAAAGAAAAACAGTTAATGTTTCAGGATGAAAGCTCTTTGTCAGAGTCTTATTTATTCACTTCCTATAATTTTCATTGTGTCTGTATGTCTGATAAAACCAGCACTTACACTTAATCCTTAATTGCTCTGATGAAGTGGCGGCGGTAAGCTACCTTCTTGAGCTACTGCAGCCTTTCCGATAAAAGTAAACCTAGATAGTTGATGTTCCAGGGTTTTCACCCTCTGATGATGAAAGAACGCTGTATATTTTCAAGTCAGCATGGTGCATGTCTTTGGAGGAAAGTCTGCTGTTGCTGGGATTTTCATGTGCCCTGCTGCACTTGTCCTTCTAGGTGGGAAAAGTTGTAGACTTGCAAGGTGTTGGAGTAACTGCTAAACATTCTGTGGATGGCAAACACTGTTCCTACAATGTTCCATGTTGGAAGGAATGAATATTTAGGGAATGGAATGTGGGTGTCAATTGATTGGGATGCTTTGTTCTGGAATGCGTTGAGCATCTTACGCAAGACCTGGTACATGACTTTGGCCCGAAATGTCAACTGTCTCTCCACAGATGCTGTCTTATCTGCTGAATTCCTCCAGAATCTCCTTTGTTACTCCAGCTTCCAACATCTTGCAGTCTCTTGTGTCTCTTCCTATGTGTTGTTGGACCTGCACACAACCTGGCAAGTGGAGAGTATTCCAGTACACTTCTGACAATCAGTGAGTCGTTTGTTATGTCTCCCCTCTTGCTGTGAAATGGGGGCACCTCTTTTCCCCTTCTTAGGGAGCAAGAGGACCTGTGGTATGTTGAATTACCAGGTGAATGAGTAGTCTTTGGAGTACTGCAAGTCTGTGTCTTTATTGATACTTTGCTGCATGCTTGAGTGCTCGGTGGAGGGTGACGATGCCTTTTTGCTGGTGGGGGAGGGGGGAGTTGTTACCTTTCTGCTGTTTGTGCATGGGAGGAGGGAGCTGGGGGGTGCTCTGGGGTACTCCTCTGTTTTTGTGGATGTTTGCGAAGAAAAGGAATTTCAGGATGTATATTGTATACATTTCTCTGACATTAAATGTACCTATTGAACCTATTGAACTTGTGCCTTGCAGGTATTGGAAAGGCTTGTACTGTCATGATATACTTGATACAGCCTACCCAGCCCCTGAAATACTTTTCTAGCACCAATATTTATGTGGCTCATCCCAGTGAGTTTCTGAACGTTGGTGACCTCAAGATGTTAATAGTGGGAATTAGGTGATGGTAATGATATTATTGCAAGGCTGAATGTTATACACTCTTATTAAAGATGGCCATTACTTGGAACTCATCTGACACAAATGGTACTTGCCAATTGTCACTCAATGCCTGAATGTTGTCTAGATCCTGCTGCTTGTGAGCGTGGGCTGCTTCATCTTCTGATGAGTTGCAAATGGAATTAGACACTGTGTTATCATTAGCAAACAGTTTAAAAAATGTCTAAATCATACCCAGCAGCCAGAGGAATTGAAGAGTGACAATTGGAGTATTAGTAAAGGAGGGAATGAGTTTGTAATTTTTTCATGATAGGAATAAAGGAGAACATGGACATGAATGGAAATCTAGAGTAACACACACAAAATGCTGGAGCAACTCAATAGGTCAGACAGTATCAGTGGGTAGGTGTAAAGATTTGACCTTTCAGGCTGAGTCCCTTCATCAGGACTGGAAAGGAAGGGGAAGGAATACATTTTCAGCCCTGATGAGGAATCCTAGTCTGCTGTGTTGACTGCTGACTGACCTAGTGAGTTCCTCCAGCATTTCCTGTGTGTTGTTATGGAAGATAACTTATCTTGGATATAAATCATAGGTAACTTGTACTTTGTTGCTGTCCCAAAAGGTTGTGGATCAAATACTGAATCTACTGCCTGTTCTGCCAATTGCCAAGGATCCCACAATTCTATGAAGGGGAGCAAAGGTTGTGAATAGTTATTCCTTCACCACAAACAGATTGATAACTGATTAATTTCTGTTTGAGGGGGTTGTCGTATCAGAGCAGCTGCAATGGTGAGTGACTATGAACTGCAGACCATGAAGTAATGGGAGACTCTCCTGAAAGATATAATCAGGAGCTGACTTAATAAAATCAATTCGTTTGTTATAAATTGGAAGTGACGGGGTCTCACATGGACTAGGAGAGCGTCCCAATGTCTGGGACGAGAAGAGTACTCATTCAGGTTTGACTCTTGGTCAGGACAATTTACTTAGATCTTGACTGATCTGTGACTTAACTCATTCTACCCACATTTATTCCAGAACCGTTCATACCATGTCCCAATACAAATGAGCTGAATGGTCTTGCTTTACACCTTATCATTATTCCATATAATTCTATCATTTAATGATTCTCGGGTGGGGGGGTGGGAGAGATATCTCGTTCTCACAGAGTCGTTCTTTGGGGCTGCATGTCTCCCCCATTAGAATCATAGAATGATAAGGTGTAGAAGAAGACCATTCAGCCCATTTTGCCTCTGCTGGTTCATTCTGTTTGGCCACAGCTCAAAATTTTATCCTTATGAAATACTTACCCAGATTCCATTTAAACATTATGATTGGATCTGTTTCTGTTACACTCTGTGGGAAGAAAGGGTCCCTAACAGTATTGCAATTGCATTCTAAGTACTTCAGTCTGCATCCACTATTATTTATGGAAGGCATTGGCCATGCTAGACTTTTTAAGGAATTTAACTGATAAAACAGCCTCACCATAATTTGATGGGTGTGGATTGAGAAAAAATGTAAAGAAGACAACTCATGCAAATTGGCTGATGTGGAAGATTAGACTATGGTAGGAAAGGCAAGTTTTACTGACCGGTGTATCGTAATGGTGATGATTTGTCTCTTCTAACTCGGTCCTTGCTTCTCCATCACAATGCTCAGGAGAACATCGTGTAGACAGCCACACTTTCACAGACCATAGATCACCAATAATGATAAAAACAGGTGCTAGTTTTAAACCTGTCAAGTCACTTTAATCCTCAAAGGCTCAAGTGCAGTATTTTCAAAATTCTGCTAGAGAATTGCCAAGTTAATGGCCAGAGAGTAGCTAATTCCGTGCCGTGATAATTGTGCAGTGACTGTCTTCCTACAGCAGAATTAGTTCTTCCACGTTTTACCCTGGTAATAAGGATTTTATTCAGTGGGACGCCTAATGGTACATGAGACTGGCCTGTATAAGCAAACATAAGTTACAATCTAAAAGCAGCTTGTCACAGTGTTTGTTACATTAACTCTGCCAGACATTTTCATCCCATAAATCTGAAAATATTTGCAGTGAAACAATCTCTCTGTTCCTTCCCTGAAACGATGGACTTATATACATGAGAATCTGATTTGGGGTTGGGACAGGTTTGGAGTTTTTGAGAAAAGGATATAGATATTTTAGGATTAGGATTTGGGTTGCTTTTGAGTATTGGCATTAGGATTACAGCTCATGGTAAAGATAAAGAATCTATGGTTAAGGGTTTAGTCTAAGAGTCAAAGATTAGCAGCCAAGCATTTCTTTCGGAACGACTTCAGCTTTGCACTACAATCTTTGCACCATTTTGCTGTTTGCACACATTGCTGCATTTAGGACTGTAATAACTACTACCATGTATCCAGTTTCTGCGTAAGCTTCACGTGAACAAGGAACTTTATTGCACCCCGGCGTATATGGCAATAAAATGATCTCATCTGACCTGTAAGGCTTCATAGAGGTCAAGATTAGGGTTAGTGATTATTGTTGGGGGTTGTATTAAGATTAGACTTTAAGGATTAAGGACTGAGTTAGGAGTTACATATATAATTAGAGGTTAGGGTAAGATTTAGAGTTTGTAGCTCAAGGCTAAGATCTTAGAGAGTATTTAATCATTAGATTTAGGAGTTAGTTCTAGGGTAGGGACTAGTACTTGGGAAAATTAGAACTATGTTTGAATTCATATTCATAGAACATAGAATATTAAAGCAGAAATGTTATTCCAACCTTTTAATCTATTCTAAGATCAATCCAACCCTTCCCTCCCACATCACCCTCCATTTTTTTTTATCATTCATGTGCCTGTATAAAAATCTCCTAAATGTTCCTAATGTATCTGCCTCTGCTACCTCCCCTGGCATGGCGTTCCATGCATCCACCACTCTCTGTGAAAAGAACAACTTATCTCTGACTCCCCCCCCCCCCATACTTTCCAACAAGCGCCTTAAAATGACGCTCCCCCCTCGTATTAGCCAATTCTGCCGTGGGAAAAAAGTCCACTCCATCTATCTCAATTCCTTATCATCTTGTACAATCAGCTTTTGTTTGCGGTAGAATTAAACAGGTCAAAAAGTTTGGGAGTGTTGAACTGATATATATTCTTGCAGTCATGTTAGATCTCAGATTGGGTTTAGGACTGAGCATAAAAGGTTACATTTAAGGTCAATGTAAGAGTAAATATTTTCCCCATGCTTTTTCTCCGTTTTTTTTTGTAAATTCTCTTTTGTTTTACTTGCGTCTGCCACTTTTATTTGGTTCTTTGGTATATCCATTATAGTGACAAAGACTCAAGGTAAAACCCGGATTCAGGGTGATAGTTAGCAGGAGCAACAGAAGCTTCATGATTCCACAACATGGAGGGCCTGAGAGTGAAAGGACTTGTATTCCAACGAAGTGAGAGTGCAGGGAGATGAAAGAATGTGTGGATAATGGATGCTAAATGGATTATAGTTTCATAAAGTATCATTTGGATTGAGGTAATGACAGAAGGATTTGCCACGGCAGGTATGTAATTTCCAGGCCTCCCTGGCATTCCCATATAAACAAAAACTAAACTCCACTCCGTGATTTGAAGCTATGTTTATTCTGGGACTCTGCTGAATTCAAGAATGTTCCTTGTTTCTGTACCTTTCTTCAATGTGGTTTTAAGAACTACAGATGGACAGAATATTACTTTAACAGAAGCTTTATTCAAGACTCCAATAGTATTCAAAAATTCCAAGGAATTTCAAAATCTGTTTATTGCAATTGCTTAAAACCACAAGCAAATCACAGCTAGCAACAAACATTACAGGCAGTGAGACAGCGAGGGAGAGGCTAAAAGTTAATTGAAAGTGTTTGAGTGGAGAGTAACAGACATCTGGGAATGGGTTACCGATTGGACTGAAGGGTTCAGATGGTTACAGTATAGAATAATAAATACTCAGAACAGAGTTGCAGTTTAAATCCAATCAACAGGCTGATGGGGGAATTTACACAGAGGAAAACAAATGTCTAGGAGTGTGTTACAGGCAGGAGCCTAGTTGAGAATTTCAGATGGTTTATATGAGGAAAAGTAGATACCGGGGTCTGAGTAGCTGACAAGAATCTAATCAGGAGTTTATCAGCTCCTTATGAGCAGGAGTGGCTGCAAGTTGTATCAGGACCCTTGTGTAAAGAAGGCAAATAGTCAATACCTAAAGGGCAAGATGCTATGTGTCAGATCAGGCTATGAAGCTGAAGCTCTCCACACAAATCCTTTCTCTTTATTCTCTGCCAATTTTTTATATTCTCATTTTTGGTAACTTCTCTTATTGCTCTTGATCTGAAGTTCCAGTCTATACTTCAGTAAGCAATCAGCAGTAAGGTATCCTCATCTGGAAATTCCTCAATGAGTAGAATTAACATTGTAGGGGTCTTGTACTGTTTTCTTTTTACTGCTCATGGTTCCCAAATTATAAGACATAGGAGCAGAATTCGGCCTTTCAGTCCATTGAGTCTTCTCTGCCATTTCATCATGGTTAATTTATTATCTCTCTCTGCCTTCTCCAGCTTTCTTAATCGTTCTTTAATGGAAAGGCCGGCTGGTGGCACAGTGACATCAGCGCAAGACTCAGGAGCGAAGGTTCCTGAGTTCGGATCCAGTCGGGGCCGCTCCCGGGCACGCTTTCAATCCGTGCCGGGTTGAGTGTCGAGCTCGCAACTCGGCCTCATAAAAAAAAAAGACTGCACTGTGAGAAGGACGTGGGGGACCTTTCCTCCAAGACAACCACTTGAAGAGTGGTCGCCGAGGCGCTGGCAGAGTGTGGCACATAAAAAAAAATGGAAAATTTCACAAACTGCTCTCTTGAACTTTTCTCCACAATTTCCTAAGTTACTGAAGATCAGCAAATTGAGGTGGTGTGATGAGAAAGAGGAATATGGAGGGATGTAGTCTGAGAAGAAAATCAGAGGGCTGAGGAGGAACTAAAAATGGGAACTGATCAGGGAGATGGTCTGATGAGAGTGGATGAGGGAGATTGGTGGTGGATTGTTGGGGAGAAGATCAGATTGAACTAGGGAGAAATAGAATGGGGCTACTGGGAAGAATGCCATGAAGTGGGATGCTCAGGAACTGAGGAAAAAATCAGAGGTAGAGTGAGGGTATTGGAGAAGCAAAAACATAAGAGTATGATCAGATACTGGAGAGAAGATTATCCTGATGAGCCAGGATGACGATCGATGGGATAGAAGGAATACAGCATGAGATTCACGAGGCTATGGAGACCATTTTCAGGGAGTAGATACTGATTATGGAGTTGGACGATCATTGACAATATTGAGAGAATACAGGAGCTTATCTTAAGGAAGAGCAACCAATCCTAGAGTAATTTTCATCATCCTTCTCCATAGTTGTGCTCCAGAGAAGATTCCACATTATTCAGAGGTGGTCCTTAATCCTCCAA
Organism: Mobula birostris; assembly: GCF_030028105.1. Taxonomy (NCBI): domain Eukaryota; kingdom Metazoa; phylum Chordata; class Chondrichthyes; order Myliobatiformes; family Myliobatidae; genus Mobula; species Mobula birostris. Next base: position 75,455,881 of record NC_092383.1, on the reverse strand, counting down.
TTAACATCTGATTCTGTATTTGAGACCATATTTCTAAAGTGGCATAATGACCACATCGCCACCCAGCCTGTCACCTTTATGAGTTAAATTCCCAAAAGCATCCTCAAAGATGTCACTGCAGCTTCAGAACAGGACAGGGACTGTGTTGTCAATGGTGGTCATGGTGACTACGTGTCTGACTCCTTCCAGGTTGCAGTTGGAAACACTTCCAGCACCTTAATCTGGGTAGTGGCCTGATGGAGCCTCTGATGTTTTCTATTCAAAACAAGGCTACTGTAATTCATTTTCTCGTGCAGAAAAAGGCAGTGTGGCTTTGGATATTTTTGTAAGATAGAGCAGGGTGCCATTTATTGCTTTGTAACATGACAACTCTGCTCAGTATCAGGATGGATTTCCTTTTTACCTCAACCTCCAGTGCTGTGTGACCATAGGCCTCTACCTGTCCATTACTAAGGCAGCAGTTATAATGCCTTCTATCCATAGTAGTCCCACCAGTCCACTCTACCAGTTGTACTTAAGCCAGCAGAACAAACCAAAAGCTACTACGTGACAGCTTTAGTGGAGACACTAGTGTATACCTTGGATTGGTATAGACAGCATGAGTGTAATGAAAGCCATGAGCCTACTTCGAACAGGAAAGGAGGCCACTGACTTGGTGAAAGGGGGTTTCCTCCATATATAGTGATCTAGAAGAGACCTATTGTCCTTGGATGTGTTAATATTTATGGACATTCATTATGCGCTGCACAACTTCACCGCTATAAAGGGTCAGCCCTTGCCACAAGTTATGAGATGAGCAGGATGTAGGAGCAAATGGAAAAGGGCACCGAAAATTGGCGTTTGTAATAACAGGTGACTTATGAAGACTCATGGGCGCCAGGAGACCAGTCATAGCTGATCTACCTGAGCGCAAAGCTGGAACAGCTTTTACATCCTCAGTTGACAAGAATACACGGTAACTTGATTAACAGTAAGCTGTTAGCAGTATTGGTTACAGAAAGATTTAATTAAGTAACAAAATAGGTCTTGTTAAAGAATACAATGATTATCTATGAGTCTAATTTAGTTAACACCAAATCCAATTTTCTATTACAGGAATCGGTGAACGCTCTAACATAGTTAATGAAGTTCCTTAAACTTGGGTGTTGTCATTGCTGCATTCCATATTCTTTACTTTCAAGCTTTGGCTGCATTTCTCTGTTACCAAATGAGCACGCCCCTCATTTACTGGTTTATAACCCTTACTCTTCTTTCCCCTACATACAAGAAAATGATGAGGAGGAAATCACAATCTAAATCAAATAAAATTATCAATGCATTCCCAATCACAAAGAAATCTCAACTAATCACACTGTGCCAACTCTTTTTGCTGGAGCACTATGTGACTTGCAACTAACCTGACCTATAACCATCAGGCTGCTAAACCAGCATGGATAACTTCACTCAGCACAACTCTGAACTAATTCCATGACCTACAGACTCAATTCTGAGGACTCTTTGGAACTCTTGTTCTCAGTATTACTTATTTTTATTTGCACAGTTTGCCTTCTTTCACACATTAGTTGCTTGTCAGTCTTCGTTTACGCAAAGTTCTAAGTAAATTTATCATCAAAGTACATATATGGCACCCAAATACAACCTTCAGATTCATTTTCTTGCGGGCATAGTTAGAAAATCCAAGAAAAATAATATATTCAGTGAAAGACGGCACCCAACAGAATGGACAAACAACCAATATGCAAAAGACAAGAAACTGTGCACATAAAAAAGAAAAAAAAAACAATAAATATCGAGAACATGAAATGAAGAGTACTTGAAAGTGAGTCCATAGGTTGTGGGAGCAGTTCAGTGATTGGGTGAGTGAAGAAGTTATCCCCTCTGGCTGTGGGGTAATAACTGTTCCTGAATCTGGTGGTCTGAGTGCTCTGGCTGCTGTACCTTCTTCTCGATGGTTCATCCTCTAGAAGCATTTTCCAGGTCAGCCTCAGAGACTGAAGTCACAGGATCATTATGGGCTGGGGGAGTTGGTGAAGGTTCCTCCATGTTTTGTCAGTCAAAGCTAGAACTGAAGGTATTGGGCTCATCTGGGAGCGAAGCCTTTTTGCCCCCTGTGTCGCTTGGATTCACACTCAGGCTTTGCCACAGCTGTTGAGCATCCCTCAGTGATTCAAGTTTGATCCGGAATTGCCACTTTGCCTGTGAAATGGCTTTGTGGAGACTGGACCTGGACAAAGTAAGTCAGCAGACTTGAATTCCACTGATATGATGGCCCACAGTCAAGTGCAAATCTCATGGTTCATCCAGGGCTTCTGGTTGGGGAAGACTCTGAATGATTTTGTGAGGACACACTCATCTACGACTGTTTTTATAAAGTCCATGACAACCATGGTGTATTCATTCAGATCCTCTGATGAATCCTTGAACATGGCCCAGTCTACTGACTCAAAGCAATCCCATAGCCAATCCTCTGCCTCCCGTGACTACCTCTTTGTTGTCTTAATCTCTGGAGCCTTGGTCTTTAGCCTCTGCCTGTATGCAGGTAGAAGGAGGACAACCAAATGATCAAATTTTCCAAAATGCAGTCTAGGCATGGAACAGTAGGCATTCCTCATGGTCTTTTTACTCCTGCAGTTTCTTAATTCTACATCTCCTGATCCTATGTCACTACTTTCTAAGGATTTGATTTCATTATTTACTAACAGAGCCACCCCAACCCCCTCTGCCTGCCTGCCTGTCCTTTCAATACAATATGTATCCTTGGGCGTTAATCTCCCAACAGTGACCTTCTTTGAGCCATGTCTCAGTGGTGCCCAAAACATCATACCTGCCAATCTTGAACAACGTTATGTACTTTATTCCATATACTGTTTGCATTCAAATATAACCCTCTCAGTCCTATATTCATCACCGTTTTTGATTTTCCCCCTATATTACACTTCAATATATAAGATTAACTGTCATTTTGTCCTATCATCTGCCTGTACATATGTGCCGTCTCACTACATGTTCCATTGACTTGTATACCAACTGCCCCATCCTCAGCCCTACCACTCCAGCTTCCATCCCACTGCCATTTAGTCTAAACCCTCCCCAACAACTGTAGCAATCCTGTCCACTGGAAAATTGGTCCCCCTCGGGGTCAGGTGTAACTCATCCTTTTTGTACAGGTCATATTTTCCCAGGCGCTGAAGGCAGTGGCAGAGAGCATTGCGATGGCCATGACCACCAGCAAACAGAGTGGTCAGAGCAAGAACATCTTTGTCAGAGCCGGAGAACAGCCCCTACATCAGCCCAGACCAGCATCACCATCGGGCCTGCTTAGCACCGCATTAGATTGGCTGCTTCAAGTTGACCTGGGGAGGCAGCTGAAGTTTCTAGACCAAACAGCACAACCTCACTGAGGCCGGATGTGGTCCTTTCTTCAGTGTCCTTGAAGCAGGTTGTCCTCATCGAGTTGACGGTCCCCTGGGAGGACCGCATTGAGGAGGCAAATGAGCGGAAGCAGGCCAGGTACCAGCAGCTGGTGGAGCAGTGCTGGAGGCAAGGCTGGAAGGCTGGAAGGCTTGCTGCGAGCCCATCGAAGTCGGGTGCAGGGGTTTTGTCGGCTGCTCACTCTGCAGAGTCTACACCCTACTTACCATCACTGGGTCCGGCAAGAGGAAAGTGATCAGGACCATCACAGAGGCCACCGAGAGAGCCTCCAGATGGCTGTGGATCAGGAGGGGAGATCCGTGAGCCAGTGTTGCTGGGACACAAGCTGGGGTCTGATCAGCCCCGGCTGGGTCACCTGGGCGAGGGTGTATGATGTTGAAAGACCCGAAACACCCGACGACCCCAGGTTGCATCACTGATGATGTGTCCCAGCGCATCCGCAGGATGTATCTCAGAATCCCCAGGAGAGGTCCCAGTGATCCAGAAATCTGAAATCCTTCCCCCTGAAGCACTTCCTCAGTCACTCATTCAGCTGTACCATCATTGTATTCCTGCCCTGACTAGCACATGGCACTGGGAGTAATCCAGAGATTACTACCTTGGAGGTCCTGTTCTTAGCCTTTCCCCTAACTCCTTATATTAACTGCACAGGACCTCTTCCCCTTTTCTACCTCTGTCATGGGTACACCACGACCTCTGGCTCCTCAGTCTCCCCCTTGAGAATCTTCTGCAGCCGCTCTGAGTCATCCTGGATCCAAGCCCCTGGGAGACAACACATCATCCTGGCTTCTCCTTCGCGTCCACAGAATCTTCCATCGATCCCTCTGACAATCTAGTCTCCTATCACTACCATTCTGCCTGATGTACCCTTCCATGCTGAGTCTCAGAGCCAGCCACAATGCCACTGGCCTGGCTGCTGCTGCTGCTGTCCCCTCACAGGATGTGCCTCTGCACAGTATCCAAAGGGGTACACTTGTTGCTGAGGGCAACAGCCACAGGAGAACCCTGCAGTGACTGCTTGCTCCCCTCACATCTCCTGGTGGTCACCCATCTACTACCTGAGGCCTGTAAAAGACATATCTATGAAATTTTCAGCCTGCCGGCTGGTCCTGAGTGCATCCAGCTCCAGTTCCAGTTCCTTGACCTTGTCAGTCGGGAACTGAAGTTGGGTGCACTTCCCGTAGATGTAGTTATCATGGAATCAGAATCAGGTTCAATATTACAAAATCTGTGGACTTTGCAGGCAGCAGTACAATGCAATACATAACAACAGAGAAAAAAAAACTATGAAGTACCATTGGGTACCCTGAAAGCCCACATCTCACAGGAGGAGCTGCCTGAACTACCATTCTGCCTACACTTGTTATACTGTACCTCTATCTTCTCAAGCAGTCTCAGCAGTCCTTGTCCTCTGATGGAGGCCATGTTGCTGGTTGCTCTACAATGTCATCCACAATCATCATGTCAGCAGTTAGAGTTTCTGTTGCAGTGTTTATTAGTAGGCAGCAGATGGTATCGCAGTGTAACCTGTGGTATTGGTCATTGGAAGCCACACTGTTGCTGAGTCCACAGAAATACTGTACATACAGAAATGGCCATCACGTCTCCTTTCCTGTATTTGAACTCCCTTTTGATTTTTGACATTAACTCCATTGACTACTTTGAAAATTTAGCATCAATTTTTTTTGCCAGATTCTCAATTAACAGAGCATTGTGGTGGTCCTCCGTCTTTCATCTGTGGCAGAATGGTTAACTACACCCGGTATGCGCCAATGCATTGGGCTTAACATGTTAGCACGCATAAAACGTTGGCTAAGTTACAGAGAATACTGAACCAAAACAACCGAGCCATTTTCAGCTTCGCCTGCTGTACACACTGCTGCTACAGATAACGAAGCTTCACTCTCTGCGGTTCGGGCATATTTGCTGTATGTGGAAAGCCAAGTTGTGAGAAGGATGAAATAAGTCTGCAAATGGATAAAATTCAGTTAGTGGAAAGAAATTTGGCAGCTAGAATATAATGAGGGAAATTGTGAGGTTATCCACTTTGGCAGGTAAAACCGAAGAGGGACATTGTGTAAATGAAGAGGGAGAGACTGCAGCTTTTCTGCAGTACTCATGTAACTGTGTGCCCACAAATAGTGGCATGCAAAAGTTTGGGCACGCCTGGTCAAAATTTCTGTTACTGTGAATAGTTAAGTGAGTAGAAGATGAACTGATCTCCAAAAGTCTTAAAGTTAAAGATGAAACATTCTTTTCAACAATTTAAGCAAGATTAGTGTATTATTTTTGTTTTGTACAATTTTAGAGTGAAAAGAAAAGGAAAGAGGCACCATGCAAAAGTTGGGGCACCCCAAGAGATTTGAGCTCTCAGATAACTTTTACCAAGGTCTCAGACCTTAATTAGCTTGTTAGGGCTATGGCTTGTTCAAAGTCATCGTTAGGAAAGGTCAGCTGATGCAAATTTCAAAGCTTTATAAATACCCTGACTCCTCAAATCTTGTCCCAACAATCAGCAGCTATGGGCTCTTCTAAGCAGCTGCCTAGCACTCTGAAAATTAAAATAAATGATGCCCACAAAGCAGGAGAAGGCTATAAGAAGATAGCAAAGAATTTTCAGGTAGCCGTTTCCTCAGTTCATAATGTAATTAAGAAATGGTAGTTAACAGGAACGGTGGAGATCAAGTTGAGATCTGGAAGACCAAGAAAATTTTTTGAGCGAACTCCTCATAGGATTGCTAGAAAGGCAAATCAAAACCCCCATTTGACTGCAAAAGACCTTCAGGAAGATTTAGCAGACTCTGGAGTGGTGGTGCACTGTTCTACTGTGCAGCGACACCTGCACAAATATGACCTTCATGGAAGAGTCATCAGAAGAAAAGCTTTCCTGCGTCCTCACCACAAAATTCAGCATCAGAAGTTTGCAAAGGAACATCTAAACAAGCCTCAAACACGAGGAATTCTGCAGATGCTGGAAATTCAAGCAACACACATCAAAGTTGCTGGTGAACACAGCAGGCCAGGCAGCATCTCTAGGAAGAGGTACAGTCAACATTTCAGGCCAAGATCCTTCGTCAGGGCACCGACAGGACAGGACAGGAGAAGGGTCTCGGCCTGAAACGTCGACTGTACCTCTTCCTAGAGATGCTGCCTGGCCTGCTGTGTTCACCAGCAACTTTGATGTGTGTTGCTTGTTATCTAAACAAGCCTGATGCATCTTGGAAACTGATGAAGTTAAAATAGAACTTTTTGGCTGCAATGAGCAAAGGTATGTTTGAAGAAAAAAGGGTGCAGAATTTCATGAAAAGAACACCTCTACAACTGTTAAGCACAGGGGTGGATCGATCATGCTTTGGGCTTGTGTTGCAGCCAGTGGCACGGGGAACATTTCACTGGTAGAGGGAAGAATGAATTCAATTAAATACCAGCAAATTCTGGAAGCAAACATCACACTGACTGTAAAAAAGCTGAAGATGAAAAGAGGATGGCTTCTACAGCAGGATAATGATCCTAAACACACCTCAAAATCCACAATGGATTACCTCAAGAGGCACAAGCTGAAGGTTTTGCCATGGCCCTCACCGTCCCCCGACCTAAACATCATCGAAAATCTGTGGATAGACCGCAAAAGAGCAGTGCATGCAAGATGGCCCAAGAATCTCACAGAACTAGAAGCCTTTTGCAAGGAAGAATGGGCAAAAATCCCCCAAACAAGAATTGAAAGACTCTTAGCTGGCTACAGAAAGCGATTACAAGCTGTGATACTTGCCAAAGGGGGTGTTACTAAGTACTGACCATGCAGGGTGCCCAAACTTTTGCTTCAAGACCTTTTCCTTTTTTGTTATTTTGAAACTGTAAAAGATGGAAACAAAAAAGTAAACTAGCTTAAAATATTAAAGAAACATGTCATCTTTAACTTTATGCCTTTTGGAAATCAGGTCATCTTTTACTCACAGTAACAGAAATTTTGACCAGGGGTGCCCAAACTTTTGCATGCCACTGTATGTGAAACCTAAACGTTAACATGAAAGCACTACATGCAGTTAGGAAAACAAATGTAATATTACCTCTCCTTGAAAGGTAATGAAGAATGAAAGCTGAGAAGTCTTGCTGGGAAGCCTTGCTGGCAACTCTTTGCGAGACTGCAGTTGGAGCAGCGATCAGTGAATATGTTCAAGGGTGAGATAGATTCCTTGATCCTGAGGGGAACCAAGGGGTATGGGAAACAGGTAGGGGAGTGGAGCTTGCAAAAGCCTTAAGGTCAAAGGATGAATTGTTGATTAAAAGACACCAAGTAACTGACCCATGATTCACCCAAGTTACTTTTAGAACTTGCTTAGTGTGCTTCTGGTCAATAGATTTTGGTGCGAGGTCTCAGTCAGTGTCAGCATGGTGCTTGGACTCTTTCTAGTTGGGAGATGTGATATTGTCTGGTATTTGTGCGCCACAAGTATTACTTGCAGGAATGATGCCTGGGTCTTGTATGCATGGGTTGCTCCACTTTTGAGATTAACTACTGGAACGGTCATTAAATTATTGGACTCTCAACCCAAATTCAGGACTTTTGACTCAGAGTCATGAGTTCAAATCTCACCTTGGCAGCTGGGAATTTAAATTTGATTCATTAGATAAATCAGGAAATAAAATTAATCTCAGCAATGGTAACAATGAACCTACTTGATTGTTACTATAAATTACTTGTGGTTTTATGGTTATTAGCTGGTTCAGGCGAAGGAAGTTCAAATGGTTCAATTTGATATCAGAGAATGTATACAATATACAGCCTAAAATTCTTACTCTTCACAGACATCCATAAAACAAAACCCCAAAGAATGAATGACAGAAACAGCAGAAACCCAAAGCTCCCCTCATAAGCAGCAGTGGAAGCATCAAACTTCCCTGCACCCTGCTCCAGGAAAAGCACTCTCTCCTCCACCCACCCCCACCCTACAAGCAATAGCAAAAGCCCCCAAAGAGACCTTGATCTACAGCCCGTGAAAAACTACAATCCACAACCTAGCACCTCAGTTTGCGAGTAAGTGTTGTGCTGTCTGTTGGGGGGTATGCCTTTTGTGACAGTCAATAAATGGGTGTGATTCTTGTAACTGTACTAAGCTTGTGATATGTGGTGGTGTACCCCACTGATATGTAGGAGACCAGGTGTTCTGGCTGATAGAGACTGTTGATCGGTGAATGAAGAACATGTAGTGAATTAAATGGTGTCACACTATGGTACAATTGGGACATGGCTTTTTAAAATGCATTCACTAACCTTGCACACTCTTGTGTTGTTATTACATTTTCACATCTTTACATATTGGCACTGTGGCTTGACTTCTGGCCTGCTCTCCAGATTTACCTGATCACATTTGACAGTGCATCTTGGCCCCAAGGGCCTCTAATGCAGAACATAAAAATTTAAGCGGTCATTCTGACCTAAGTATGGATCAGGTTTGTTTCCTATATCATTGTTAGCATCTGGTCCATCCACAACACCAATCCCCTTTTAGAGGTACAACTGAGCTTGAAGAAATGCTGGCTAGTTTTAATAAGATCTAAACATACATTCTATTGGCACTCCTACGGGTTTGTCAGAACAAAGAACAGAATGGTTGGGGCTGGACACTGATATGGACACGTTGAAAAAAATCTGCGGTTGCTTCTTGTATTGCAATCGCAAAAGAGCACGGGTTAATCGTCCATCGTGATCACTGCATTTTAGGCTGTTGTATCCATCCGGCGCTCGCACTGCTCAAATCAGTCTTTCACTGTGAACACCAGCATGCAATGATCAGGTGTTGCCACAGGGAGGCAGTAGATGTACACCTTACACAAATTCTCCAGCACAGCCTTAAGCATAGTGCAGATCTCAACAATGCAAGCTCATCGGCAGATTTTTGCGCGCTGTATATTCACTCCGTTCTAACACGCGGACATTTGTTGCTCTAACAATCACTAACAAATCAACAATTTTGAACGTGTTGCAGAATTTAAATTTTTGAATTGTCGACATTTATTTGAAAATATGGAAGGATACTTTCACTGAAAAATTGATTCATTCCTATTCAAAGCTTAATTATCGCATGGAACTTCTAAATTTTAAGGGTATTAATCTCAATTGTTCTTCTGCGGGTTTGCCTTAAGGATTTCTGAAATCACAGGTTCAATCTAAACCTATTTTTGATTCCCCTCCCCGTTCCCTACTCCATGGTCATTCAGATTACTTTTCAAGAGAATAATGGCTTTCAGAGTCTAAACAACTGATTCTGGCAGCTGGGTCAGCCATGACTTATTTCAGGGATTTATGAACCCCAACACAGAACAAAAAAATTATTCTGGCCCTCCTTGTACAGACCAAATAGATGTAAACTTAAAAAAAAATTCACACGTACCATCCTTATGCAGATATACTCAACACAGAGAAAAATATGCCCCCCCCCCACCCCAAATACTCTCACGTGCACTTTTTTATATAGTGGCCAACCTTGGATCACAACTGCCTGGCCTAGAAGCATAGGTGAACTCTCATAACATTAAATTCAGAAGTCTAATGAAGGTATACACATGGCAGAAATGCTTTCCTCTCTCTCCAACTTCAGTAATTGCTCTTTCTTATCAGTCATATGTGTTTTTGATGTGATTCATTGCAATACTGTGGGGTCTTGGTTGCCATGTCAAGTGATTTTTTGTGTATTTTCTGTCTTAGAGATGAAATTTGTTCATGGATGTCTAGAAGAATAGAGTTTGTTCATTATCTGGGGATAGCCTACACTTACAGAGTAACGTGGACACAAGTGCATATTGAGAACCGCAAGCAACTGAGACACAAGAGGCTGTAACTGCTGGAAGCCATAGCTGAAAACACACTGCTGGAGGAACTCAGTGGGTTGAGCAGTAACATTGTTGTGGTCGCAGGGAGCTATTGTTCATTGTCACAGTGACAGTTTCAACAATGTCCTATCATACAGTACCATGCAAAAGTCTTAGGCTCATGTAAATGGCTAAGGTGCCTAAGACTTGTGCACAGTACTGTAGTAATTTTATGTATTTCACAGAAAAAAATTCATGACATATGTGAGTGATGATTCTGATATGGTTGTCTATTGTGGATTGAGAGTGGGAAGGGTGCAGGGAGAGGGGAGTTGTGGTTGGGAAAAGGGGAAGGGAGAGGGATGGAAGTGGGAAGCACCAGAGAGACATTCTGTAATGATCAATGCACTAATTGTTTGGAACCAAAAGTCTGATGAGGCAGGGCGAAATTAAGATGGCGCTAAACGGCTACTCCTTTACTTGCATCTTCAGAAACAGCTCTATTTCTATCTTTAATATCTTTATTTTTCCCTTTCAGGGATCTATTGAAGAGCCTGACCTGGAGTTACATGCCGACTTCGGTTCTCAGGGTTTCAGGACTGGCCATTGTTCAACACGCCAAGGGTTCGGCCTGAGAGTCTGGCTCAGATTTGAAAGCCTAAGATCTCAGGGCTCTGGAGACAGGCGGGTCAAGGGTCGGTGTCAGGGCAGAAGACCCGCGTGTCGTCAGGGGAGTCGGAATATCTACCGCTGTGGGCCCAAAGACCCCGGATCTTTGCGATCTTCAGGCACAGAGCTCGAAAGAAGCAACGTAACGGACTTCTGACATCGTAAACGAGCAAGTTGTTTGTTATGTCTCCCTGCTCGTCGGGAAAATGGAGGCACCTCCCTCTCCCTTATTGGGGAGAGAGAGAGCCTGTGGGATGTCGAATACCGGGTGAAATGCGAAGCCTTTGGGGTAACAGCAAGTCCATGTCTTTGTGATTGCTTTGCTCACGCTTGAGAGCTCAGTAGCGGGTGCCGACTCTTTTTTTGGCCGGTGTGGGAGAGGGAATTGTTGCTTGCTGTCACTTACATGCAGGAGGGAGGGGACTTTGGAGTTCCTACGTTTAACTGTTGTTCATTCTTTGGGGCACTCCTCTGTTTTCATGGACGTTTGCGAAGAAAAAGCATTTCAGGATGACATTAAGTTGGACCTTTGAACCCTTGAACCTTTGAACCTTGCCTGGAGTCTCAGGGCTGGGTGTGTCTGGAGCTGTGTCACCCCTGCCCCTGGCAGTCCTTCTCTGCCACCTGACTCACACCCCTCCACCCTCACCATTCCCAACATCCTTTGCTCCCTTCAGATTTACAAACTTGCTCTCCGCTCCACGTTGACCCGAGCTATATATATATATATATATATGTGTGTGTGTGTGCCTAAGACCTTTGCACGGTACTGTATATTCACATATATTCAGATACACACTCACTGATAATCATCCACATGCTTATATGCATACAAGTACACATGGTTCCAAGCCACACACACAAAATGCTGGAGGAACTCAGCAGGCCAGGCTGCGTCTATGGAAAAGAGTACAGTCGACGTTTCGGGCTGAGACCCTTCAGCAGGACTCCTGGGAACACACAGTTTCATGCATTTTGTCCTGTACCCACCCACACACACACGTCCGGGTGGCATTGTGATGTAGCAGTTAGCGCAACGCTCTACAGTACAGGCGAGCCGGATACAATTCCCGCCGCTACCTGTAAGGAGATTGTACATTCTCCCCGTGACCGCTTGAGTTTTCTTCAGGTGCTCCGGTTTCCTCCCACAGTCCAAAGACGTGCCGATGATAGGTTAATTGGTGATTGTAATTTGTCCCGTGATTAGGCTCGGAGTAAATCAGGGGATTGCTGGGTGGCGTGGTTTGAAGGGCCGGAAGGGACCATTCGGTGCTGTATCTCAATAAGTGAATAAAATAATAAATGTTTCATGAATCCCTAACAGTTTCCTGAACTAACATGATTTCACAATATTCAAAGATCAATATGCAGCCCTATTCCAGATTGGAATGTAGACATTTGGGTGATTTCTCCCATTAGTCAAGAATGGAAGCCATTCTATTTGATTAGATAAGATTGATCGTTAATACATAATTGATATTCTCTAATTATTCATCATTCTGCAATTTTTGGAGAAGTAATCTTGGTGGACTCCATTTTCCATTGGGTAGGAGGTACAGTAGCTGTGGCGGCCAAGTGTATTTAAAGTGGAGGTTAATAGGTTCTTGATTAGTCCGGATGTCAAAGATTATGGGGAGAAGGAAGGGGAATGGAGTTGCTAGGGATAATAAATCAGCCATGATGGAATGGCATAGCAGACTGGATGAGCCAAATGGCCTAATTATGCATCTATGTCTTGTGGTCTTATAGCTTAAGCCTAGAGTTCCATGGCACTAAGTTCAGGAACAGCTACTTCCCTTCATTCATTTGTCCTTGGGCCAATCGTTACAACACTAATCACTACATTTTAGCTACCTACGACCAGTTTAATTACTTTGCACTAAAATGGTCTTTTTTGAAATTCTAGTTGTGTTTATTCTTGTAATTTTTTTTGGTTTTCCGGTGAATGTTGTTTGTCTGTGATGCTGTTGGAAGTCTCTCATTTCACCTGTGCATGGACGTGCTTTACATGTGACCATAAACTTGACTTTGACTTCTTCTTGGCAATGAATCCTTCATGCAGAGCAAACGATTCTGTTTCTTGGAAGAAAAATCTGGACATTCAAGATTCAAGATTCAAAGGTCATTTATTGTCAAAGAATGTAGAATTTATACACCTTGAAATTTGTCTCCTTCCAGGCAACCACAAAGCAAGAAACTTGAGTAACCCAATTAAAAAAAACAAAAGCCACTGTGCAGAGAAAGAGAGAGAGAAAATAAACACACACACACACACACACACACACACGCACGCGCACACACTTCGTGCAAACAGTAGAAGCAAGCCAACAGCTTCCTGAACCAGACTGAGTCCCCGATCGGCTCGCGGAGCTGCTGGAGTAAGCCCAGGTCTCGGTCGTCAGTTCCTCACACCTGCGGGGCAGAAGCACACAGCAGCTGGATCTAGGGTTGCCAACTTTCTCTCTCCCAAATAAGGGACAAAAGTAGCCGTCAAATACGGGAGACTTGTGTTTACCCCGAGAAATACTACCATGACCATGAAGCCTTGCACAGGCACCTGTGTGCGCATGTGTGACGTGCGCACACATGACGTACGCATGTGTGTACATGCCGATTTTTTTCTACTAATCGGTTTTGGCTTAATCTTCCCGATTCTGTTCAGTGAAACTACACTGTACATACATTATTTCTACTTTATATAGGCTGTGTATTTATTATATCATTCCTGCTTTTACTATAAGTTAGTGTTATTTTAGGTTTTATGTGTTATTTGGTAGGTTACTTTTTGGGTCTGAGAATGCTCAAAAATTTTTCCCATATAAATCATTGGTAATTGTTTCTTCGTTTCATGCCATTTTGGCTCACGAACGGTTTCATAGGAACGCTCTACCTTAGCTGGGGAAATACGGGACAAGGGCAGTCCCGTATGGGACAAACCAATTTAGCCCACTATACGGGATGTCCCGGCTAATATGGGACAGTTGGCAACCCTAGCTGGATCGGATCACGGCATCGCCACCGCGGAGAAAGGAATGAACGTTCTCGAGAGAGCGAGCAAAATCAGCCCGACACTCACCCCTGTACCCGACCCTTGGGCTTCCACTCTATCTGTGCCGGTGTTTAAACTAAAAATGCTGGAAAGTCAAACCCAAAAAAAACGGATGATAGGGGAAGAACTGAGTACCCTTAGGGAGAGATCCTTAACCACTGTTTGAGGTCATTGACCCTTCATCAGAACTGTAGAAGTCAGAAAACAAGTATCCTTCAGATTGCAGAGAGATAGAGATGGGTAAAGTAGAGGAAATGGCTGTGACAAGGTGCAGACCAAAGTCATGGGCATTCTGAGACTGAAATAAAGAAACAAATTCAAATAGAATGTTTGTAATATATTACCAATATTACATGAGCACGCACGTTGCACTTTATATCAACCTTCAGGACATACACTCAGGGACCTGTGCTAATATGAGTTTGTGTCTGTATGTACTGGGCTGTATCTGTATGTGCTGTGTGTGACTCTACATGTGCTGTGTTTAGCACCTTGGCTCTAGAGGAACAATGTTTCATTTAGCTGCATACATGGGTAAGAGTGAATTACAATGGACCTGAACTTGAGCTTGGAATGGAAAGGTACAGTCATGCCTGCAGAGAGAGAAAATGGTGCTTATCTGAAATTATTGAATGCAATGCTGAGCTCTGAATTGCAAACAGCATATGAGATATTTCTTTTGAAATCTCACATTGGGCATCATTGGTAGGATGTGAAGACAGATAGGTCAGAGTGAGAGAGGGATGGAGCATGAAATTGACAAATGATGGATCTCAGGGTCTTCTTTGTGAACCGAAAGGAGGTGTTCTGCAAAGCAGTCGCCTAATGGACGCTCGCTTCCCTCGGTGCAGAACAGACCTCTCCCTGAGAGATGAACGCAGTAGACTCAATTTGTGAAAGTGTGAATGAATTGCTACTTCACACGGAAGGTGAGAGCAGAGGCACGGGAAGTATCAGAGATGTGATTGAAAGCCCTGTGAGCTATGGTGGAGGTGAAGCTATGGTTAAGAACAAAGGGGAAAATATCTTAATGGCCCTGCTGTGGCAAGTCTCGTCATCAGAGCAGATAATTTACACGCCTCTCTCTGTTTGCAGCCCGTAAATAGACTGTATGCTGTGAGTCACTCTATAAGGCACGTTAAGTCCTTGAAATAAAGACATGTATATAAAAATCCAAACAACTATTTTGGAATGTTGACAGATATTAATTAAATCACATTTAGGTTAATGACAGAGAGAGAGAGGGAGGGGAGAAAGGCTACAGCTGAATTCTTTCTGAGTACATTTTACTACTAATGAGCTGAAATAGTTGATTTCATTTTATATGTAAGCTTCATGAAGGTTCCACATTAGATACAAAAATAATTTAAATACCTATTTAGCATGTATCGTACATCACTTGCAAGTTTACAGTACATTTCTACCGCATTGCTTCTGGGTTAAGCATTTCCCTGAAATACTTATAAATATTTATAAGAATTTTTGCAACAAAAACAATTCTGGGCATTTTCACCCACTTCTCATGTTTCTTTCAAAGCAGTTCAGTCTTGTGGTAAAAGTTAACACGGTGATTCAATACTCAATGGCAGAGTCACTAACGTTAGAATGAGAAATCCCGTGCCAAACATCAAAATCAGGATTAGAATTAGAATCATGGAAACATAGAAACGTAGAAAACTTACAACACAATACAGGCCCTTCGGCCCACAAAACTGTGCCGAATATGACCTTACCTTAGAAATTACCTAGGCTTACCCATAGCCGTCTATTTTTCTAAGCTCCGTGTACCTATCCAGGAGTCTCTTAAAAGACCCTATCGTTTCTGCTTCCACCACCATCAGATTTATTATGGTTCAATGGTTCAATTTAATATCAGAGAATATATACAGTTTGCAACCTGACATTCTTACTCTTCACAGACTGCAACGAAACAGAGAGAAAAACCCCAAAAGAATGAATGACAGAAAATGTTAGAACCTCAATGCCCTCCTCCTCCCCTCCGATGCACAAGCAGTAGCAAAAGCATCAACCCTCCCCTCTTTCTCCAGCAATACCATCAACACCCCAACCCACCGCGCAAACAATATCAAAGCCCCCCCAGAGACCATGATTGAGAGACCATCAAACCACTCTCCATCTCAACACTTTGACATTTCAGTCAGACTCTCTTTCTCACTAGTGAGGGAGAGAGAGAGATATCGCTCCTGCAAGAAGGACCAGCAGCTCACTGTTTCAATGTTACAATTGCCACCATCGCTTATTCGAGTTCCCCTGTTGAGTTATCACTGACATATGGTTGTTTGCACTACAGTGCAAAGACATAAAAACGTATAAATTACAAAAATAAATAATGCAAACAAAATCAATGATAAAGTGGTGTTCTTAGGTTCATGAGTTCACTGTAGAGACTTCAGCACACAGACCTAGGCCGAGACTCCAGTGCAATCCTGTCAATGTATCATTGGAGAGGTTGCCTTTCTGTTGAGCCATTACAGTCACACTGTGTGCTCACAGGACTGGATCTAAGTGCAGAAAGAGGAGGAACAACAGAATACCCATGAAGAGACGGAAACAAGAGGTTAGGCATAGGAGGGATGACAGAGCAACACGGTGAGATAAGTAATTGTCTATAACGCAATAGCTAGAGAGCTAACTAGAAACCCCGTTAATGATCATAGAATGAGGGAACCATGTACCAGTTACTACTAACTTGACAAGATTAAACCGAAAGCAAAAGAGCTTAATGGTTCTAGTTAAGATAACCGTTAGTAAGTACAGGTGTTTGAGAAACTAGAAGATCAACGTTCTATGGCAAGTCGTAGAGGACTGCAAGGCTCATGACACATTACACTGAGATAGACAACTTCTATCCTAAGTAGACATAAAAGATAAAGCAGGGTGGATGAATTCTCCTTGGTGTCCTGGTCTATTTTGATCTCCTAGCCACTTGCTCCCAACCCTTAGTCAGCATTACCAAAACTGATTTTCTGTGCATATTACTGTTTGTGGGGGGTCTGCAGTATGTGAGTTGGCTGTAATGCTGACTCCAATGACTAAACTTTCAATGTACTTTGTTGATTGAAATGCTATGGAACATCCTGATTTGCATGTTGAAGTAGGTTTTCATGATCAAGATAGTCCTACCAGCTCGGAGGCATATTCCCGGAGGTTCCAACATATGCGTTGCTGCTTGTTACCATCCTGTCTCCACTTTCTTACCACTTAAGGTTCAAAGGTCAAAGTAAATTTATTATCAAAGTACATATATGTCACCATATACTAACCAGATATTCTTTTTCTTGCAGGCATTGACAGTTGAACAAAGAAACACAATAGGATCAATGAAAAACTATGCGTATAAAAGACTGAGGAACAACCAATGTGGAAAAGAGGACAAATTGCTTAATTGCAAACAAAAGTAAATAACCAGTTCTGAGTACGTGAGTTATAGAATCCATAGGTTGTGGAATCAGTCTACCCACCTTCTGTTTGTGGCTCCTCAATTATTCATATCTAGTTGGTTTATTGCTGGTGAAAAAGTCCTTTTACCCAAGTCCGTTTTTTTAAATATAAGAACATTCAAGGCAAATCACATAAAGTAACATTTTTACTATGACTAATGTCATCTTTCACCTGCTGTGGTGCCCTTGGGTTCTCTGAAGTTTTGTCCAAAATGATGGGAGCTGTCAGGACAACCCTGAGGGTGTTCAGTCCTCCAAATGCAGACATCCCACCTCTCCCGAAAGTACTGGGAGTCTCCTGCATATTGATAGCGGCTCCCTGACACCCACAAATTATACACAATATCCCAGAAATTGATTTTTTTGAGAGTGAGGGAGCGAGGGGACGGGGAGAGAGAGAGAGAGAGAGAGAGAGAGAGAGAGAGAGAGAGAGAGAGACAGACATAGCGTGAGAGTGACAGAGAGAGCATCCTGATTGGTCTCTCTTTGTGCTAAGTAGACCTATCAGTTTTCTCTGTAGGTGGGCTTCACAGTCGACCTCTCTCTCTTTCGTTGTCCATCAGTTCAGTTTAGTGTCCTGCAGCGCCATGGCGGAGTGTTTCAAAAAAAGAAAATATAAAACATACTTCATCCCAGACTACATATACACATGCTTTCTCCATAATGTCACACAATGTTTTGACAAATTCAATTTGATTTTTCAAAACAAGGCACCTATCCTCTTCAAGTTGGATCAGAGTGTAGAAGAGCTCCTGTATGACATAGCAAGCAGATTTATTGAGCCAAAGGTATTGAGAGAACAGAACATTCAGGAGATAGATGTGAGCAACCCTGAAATTCACCGCCCAGATGAAGAGCTTTTTATTGGGTACCTGGCAAGGAGGCAGTTGCTAAGCGAGGAACCACAAGAGATCCCCCCTTACAAGACAAAGCAGTTCTTCAAAGATGCCAGAGCATTCTATGTCAGGTGCTTTCAAAAAATCTTGGAGAATTTCCCAATGAGAGACCAAATCTTGAAAAAATCTGTCAGTGGTCAATACAGAGAGCCAAGATGAGGTGAATCCAGAGCAGATTTTGACTTTGGCAGAGAGATTTCCAAATGTGGTCAAGGCAGATACAAGAGAACAGCTCCACTTGGAAGTCCTGGATTATGTCTCAACTAACCTTGAAGGACTGGTACCAAACTACAAAAGTTTGCCAGTTGATGAATTCTGGGGGAAGCTGTCCAAAGTGAAATCTGTGAGCACAGGGCAGTTGAGATTCAAAGAGCTCTGCCAGTTGACGAAGCTGCTTTTGGTGCTGCCAAATTCTAACTGTGATGTAGAAAGGGCATTCAGCATGACGCGTCACATTAAGACAGAATTCAGAAGTCAGCTGTCTCACAAAACACTTGTGAATCTGATGTCTTTCAAAATTAACAATTTCATTGACACAGACTGCTATGAGGTTGAGACTTCCAGCAAAATGCTCAAAACTGCCAAGCAAGCCACATCACAGTACAAGGAAAGTTTGCAAAAGAAATAGAAAAGATACTTGTATTAGCATTTAGCTATTAGCATTGAGACTGCCAACAAAATACTCAACAAGGAATATATATATGTGTGTGTGTGTGTAAATAGTTTCAATATGTGATCAAGTAAATTGTTGTTAATAATCAAATGTCCTGTATACATACACCCTTGGAGGTTGACCGGGGGAGGGGGGCGGATATGGGGTTGCGGGGGGCGGGGGTGGTGGTGCTACCTTCCTGAAATGAGTATTTGCAGGGTGGGATGTCTGCAAATGCAGGAAGGTCAGGGAGATTGGTTGGCTTACACTCTTCTATATCTGACGTCCATTGAAGGGTCTCGTCCCAAAACATCTAGGCTGCCTGGCCTTCTGAATTCCTCCAGGATTTTGCATGTGTTGCTTGGATTTCCAGCATTTGCAGATTCCCTCCTGTCTGTAACTGCTCTTTATCTAATGGCTAAGGTAGCACCTTTTCCCTCACGTCTTCTGCACAGTGGAATGCCTTTTTCAAGCTTTGTTCCAAGTAAGGACACTGCCGGTGGTTGGCAAGGTCAGTTCAAAGGCCCATTGTTCATCGGCAATGTCCTCCAGATTGGCCTCTGAACCTGAGTTCTTCCAAAACTCTGTCACTCACGTCCCAATCAGCAAGGCTCCTGTCACCACCAAACCCCACTGTTTGCCGACTTGCAATGGCTCCCAATCTGCCGACACTTTGATGGTAAAATTTACATCTTTCTTTTTCAGTCACCCCATATTCCTGCTCTTTCTTTGTAATGTAACATGGTGGAAGCAGTTGGGATGATGAAGAGGGAAACTCTTGCAAGTCCATGGAAAATGAGCTGGGGAGTGGATACAATTAAGTTCAAAGTTCAAGGTAAATTTATTATCAAGGCAAAAGACAATAAATTGTACAAATACAAAAAAAACTGAGAACATGAATATAATAAACCACAAATAAGCAATAATAAACACATAAGCAATAAATATCGTGAACATGAGATGAAAAGAACTTGAAAGTGAGCCCATAGACTGTGAGTCCAGTGGGGTGAGTAAAGTTGAGTGAAGTTATCCCCTCTGGTTCAAGAGCCTGATAATTGAGGGGCAATAGCTTTTCCTGAACCAGGTGGCATGGGTTCTAAGGCTCCTGTATCTTCTTCCTGATGGCAGTAGTGAGAAGAGAGCATGGCCTGGATGGTGGGGGTCCTTGATAATCGATGATTCTCTTCGGTGACAGCACTCCTTGTAGATGTGCTCAATAGTGGGAGTGCTTTACCTGTGATTGACAGAGCTGCATCCACTATTTTTTGTAGGCTTTTCCATTGAAGGACATTGGTATTTCCATACCAGGCCATAATGCAACCAGTCAGTATACTGTCCTCTGCGCATCTATAGAAGTTTGTCAAAGTTTTAGATGACATACCGAATCTTCGCAAACTTCTAAGAAAGTAGAGGTACTGCTGTGCTTTCTTTGTAATGGCACTTACGTGCTGGACCCAGAATAGCTCCTCTGAAATGGATCTGAGGAATTTTAAATTATTGATCCTCTCCACCTCTGATCCCCTGATGAGGACTTGAAGCTTATTGATTAGTTTTGATGGATGATAATATTGAATGCATTTCTGTAATCAATAAAGAGCATCCCAATCAATAAATTCTCACTGTTCCAGGGTTGAGTAAAGAGCTAGTGAAATGGCATCTGCTGTTGACCTGTTGCTAAGGCAAACTGGAGTGGATCCAGGTCGTTCCTCAGGCAGGAGTTGATATGTTTCATTACTAATTTCTCAAAGCACTTCACGTTGTAGATGTGAGTGGTACTGGATGATGGTCATTGAGGTAGGTTACCAGGTTCTTCTTGGGCACTGGAATGACTGAAGCCTCCTTGAAACAGGTAGGTGCCTCAGACTGCCAAAGTGGGAGGTTAAAGATATCAATGAATACTCCAGCCAATTGATCAGCACAGACCTTCAGTACTTACCCAGCCTTCTATATATTGGCGAGACCTGACACAGACTGGGAGATCGTTTTGCTGAACACCTACACTCTGTCCACCAGAGAAAGCAGGATCTCCCAGTAGCCACCCATTTTAATTCCACATCCCATTCCCATTCGGATATGTCTATCCACGGCCTCCTCTACTGTAAAGATGAAGCCACACTCAGGTTGGAGGAACAACACCTTATATTCCGTCTAGGTAGCCTCCAACCTGACGGCATGAACATTAACTTCTGCTAATGCCCCACCTTCCCCCTCGTACCCCATCCGTTATCTATTTTTATACACACATTCTTTCTCTCACTCTCCTTTTTCTCCCTCTGTCCCTCTGACTATACCCCTTGCCCATCCTCTGGGTCCCCCCCCACCTCCTTGTCTTTCTTCCCGGACCTCCTGTCCCATGATCCTCTCGTATCCCTTTTGCCAATCACCTGTCCAGCTCTTGGCTCCATCCCTCCCCCTCCTGTCTTCTCCTATCATTTTGGATCTCCCCCTCCCCCTCCCCCTCCCACTTTCAAATCTCTTACTAACTCTTCCTTCAGTTAGTCCTGACGAAGGGTCTCGGCCTGAAACGTCGACTGTACCTCTTCCTAGAGATGCTGCCTGACCTGCTACGTTCACCAGCAACTTTGATGTACGTTGCTTGAATTTCCAGCATCTGCAGAATTCCTCGTGTTTGCGTTTTTAACCCCACTTGGGCCAGGTGTTTTCCGTGGGGTCATCCTCCTAAAGGATGCTCTCACATCAGCCTCAGAGACAGAAATCACAAGGTCACTGGGGACTCCACAGAGGTTGGTCAAAGCGAGCATAGAGGGCATTGAGCTCACCTGGGAGTGAAACCTTGTTGTCCCATTTGTCACTTGGTTCTACTTTGCAGGAATGAATAGTATTCAAGCCCTGCCACAGTTGTCAAGTGTCCTTCTGTGATCTCAATCTGGTCTGGAATTGCCACTTCGCATGTGAGATGGCTTTCCAGAGGCCGTACTTGGACGTCCTGCATTATACTTGGGTGCTAGACCTGAACGCCAATGATCTGACCCTCAGCAGACTGTAGATCTCTTGATTCACCCAAGGCTTCTGGTTGAGGATGACTCTGAATGAGCTCGTGGGGATACATTCTTCTACGACTGACTTTATAAAGTCCGTGACAATCGTGATATATTCAGATTGTCTGTTGAATCCTTGAACATGGCCCAATCCACTGACTCAAAGCAATCCTGTAGCCACTTCTCTGCTGCCCATGACCACCTCTTTGATGTCCTTACATCTAGGGCATAGCTCATTAGCCTCTGCCTGCATGCAGGTCAGAGGAGGATAGCCAGGTGATCAGAATTCCCAAAATGCAGTCTACGGTTGGAAAGGTAGGCATTCTTTTTGGTAGCATGACAGTGCTCGAGTGTATTGGGACCCCTGGTGCTGCAGGCAATATGTTGATGATAATTGGGGAGAGATTTCTTCAAGCAAGCCTGATTGAAGTCCTCAGCAATGATTTGAAAGAGGATTTGAAATAGACAGTTTTTTTAAAGAAGCTGGGGCAGATCAATGGACCAGATGGTCCTCTTTTCTATTACATGGCTGACTCTCATCAACAATCATTCATAATCACAGTCACATGTGCCGTTGCCTGCAATGTTGCATTGCAGTTTTTTCTCTCAGTGTTCTGTGACTGATATTTTTCAGAGTGAGATGAGATTCCCAGTTCATTTTGCAGAGAGGCACTTGAAATGCCCCTCTCTGCTCTGTGCTCATTTTGAAATTGGGATGGCATTGCTCAGGCAGAGTTTGTCACTGGTTGTGTCCTGGACAGCAAGTTCTTCCAAACATGGTGGTGTTAGTTATGTCCTTGGTTATCTTTAATTGTCTGGCCCTCTGCTTTGCACCACTCCTTGCCCCTGACCTGGTGACTCCACCCCACCCCCACAATACCCCTGATTGGAGCTCCATCCTATCCCACCACCCCACCCTGACTGCACAAAAGTCTGATCCATTCTGTGCCCATCAGGGGCTCCAATCACTCTTCCCTGCAGTCTGACCTCATCATAGATATCTTACACTCTGACACTATCACAAGCTCCAATCCCCACCTTCCACCCGCCACCCCCCACCATTCTGGCCTGTCACATGTTCTGAGCCCTCTCCCACCCCCATTCTGACCCTGTCACAGCCACTGATCCTGTTTCTGTCACTTCACAAAAATCAACAGCATTCATCCCACCCACCCCTGATCCACAGCTCCGGAAATGTTCCCTATCCATTCACCTGCCTTTGAGGCACAAACTGGATTCAGAACAAGGTGCTCATGGCCAAAGTCCTGAAGAAGGTTCTCGGCCCAAAACATCAACGGTTTACTCTTTTCCATAGATACTGCCTGGCCTGCTGAGTTCCTCTAGCGTTTTGTTTGCATTTCCAGCATCTGCAGATTTTCTTGTGTTTGTGACTCATGGCCAAAACTGTTTTTGGCATCTTTGTCCACCTGTTTCATCCTTCTGTGACATCTGCATACCTCATCCTTTCAGATGCGTTAGAAGTTGTCGAGCAGGTCCTTTCACTTGCTCGTATTCATGTTTGAGAATTCGCCAAGCTATTAATCAGCGGTTATTTGCTGATAACTGTTGAAACCTAATACATCTCCACTTATACACAAGTGGCTACCTTCTACTATGCAAGAGTATGAGATATTGTTAAGAGGTGGTATGAAATTAATAATGCTCACACAAAGTGTTGGATCTGACTCGCAGTCTGCTTAAATTGCCTCCCGCTGTCATTAAAATTATACATACCTTCCTCATAAAGTGTATCTTTAGCCAAGTTAATGAAATTCTCTGCTATTTTCCTGGTATAATGAGGAGAGAGCATCTCTCAATTCCCTGCAGCATGCCTACTGTGGAGTGAGGCAGTGGGGAATCTATTTCTGGGTCTTAATTTACTTCTTGATTCCTTGATAATGTTTGTCCTGTAGGTGATATATTGAAATTAACCTTCATTTCACTTTTCTATCGACAAATGACAGCCAGAGCACTTTCCACCAACACAAAGGCCACTTTATTTCACACAAAAATAAATTTGGAAATGGTGAATGGCATTTCAGCAGAGCTGTTCTTGTTTCATTACCAACAGATGGGTAGAATTTACTCATCTTTGACTCTTGCTCCAAACTGTCTGATTCCCTTTTCATCTGTTTAAAATTACATACAGGCTTTAGGCTGCTTTGTTCCCATCTTAGCATCCTCCTACACATCAGAGCAGAAGGGACAAGTACTGGTCTCACAGCCAACATACAGTTGAATGGACCGATTTCCCTACACAATGTCTTCAGACCCCTTGAAGGATATTTTCAATATGTACACACAGGGCTGGTTAAAGGGTAAATTTTAAACAGCTATGAAAAACAAGCCCAAATTGTGAACAACAAAATCATGCTGTGAACTCCTCAGCTCATTCTTTTCAACAGCCTATCTTTCTCATCTTTACTTGCTTCTGTGCATTCATGTTGGAATGCTCGGCACTCTGTTGGGACAGAAAGAATGGCCCTTCCATCCAGGTAAGAATCATCACAACAGATTGAAGCACTGAAAGCCAGCAATAATCCCTCAGTTTAGAAGAAAACACCAGGAATGTTCTCATACTGTAAAGAGAAATACAGACAATATACTCTTCGTTATTAAAATAAATAATGCACTAATAGAGCAGAAAGTAATATCAAAAATGCATCCGTTGAATAGAGAGTAATACCTGCCATGCATTACTGCAGCTGCGTGCTCATGTTTCCTTCCGCAAAACTAGATAAAAAGCCATGAGGCTCTCTAGCACGTTGCAAGCTCTTGGACTGATTATGGTTAGAGGAATGCAATTACATCAATAGACCCTACTTTCGCTGAATGAATATATGAATGCGTTACATAATATATCATAGTGTTAGGTGACTTTTCAGAATTGGAATCAGTTTTTATCACTGACACACGTCATGACATTGGCGGCAGCAGTACTGTGGAATGCGTAAAATAATGTGCATAAGTTAAAATAAGAAATATATAAAAGATAAATTAGTGCTCAGTGATAGCAAGAAGTAAGGCAGTGTTCATGGGCCGCTCAGAAATCTGTTGGTGGAGGCAAAGTAACTGTTACCAAAATGTTGAACGTGTGTCTTCAGACTCCCGTACCTCCTCCCTGATGGTAACGATGATAAGAGGGCTTATATTGGATAATGAGTGTTTTTAATGATGGGTGCCGCCTTCCTGAGGCACTACATTTTCAAGATGTCCTCAACGGTGAGAACCTTTTGTCCATGATGGAGTTCTTCTCTTCTCGTCTATGGCTGTACCATACCAACAATTTCTGCTCATGTTCTCTCCGAGCGTCAAGCACACCTTTCACTCTTTTATCTAGTTTTGATGGATCTCATACTGAACTGGTTCACCCCAGTAACCCCAGACTCTCCATCAGCGATTGAAGTTTGTGTCTTTTCCTCATCCAGCTATAGAGCCTCCATCCAAATTATAATTAGCAAAACTGTGTAGTATTTCTCTTCACAGTTATGGACAAAAGTTTCTTTATCCAGAGAATTTTTAGCATGTGAAACTGATTACCACAAGAATGGGTTGGAATGAATAGTGTGGATTTAATGGGAGCTTAGGTAAATGCATAA
Source organism: Mobula birostris (assembly GCF_030028105.1). Lineage (NCBI taxonomy): Eukaryota > Metazoa > Chordata > Chondrichthyes > Myliobatiformes > Myliobatidae > Mobula > Mobula birostris. The sequence goes on along the minus strand of NC_092383.1, from coordinate 75,430,314 downwards.
GGTTGAAATAAATAGAATATTATGCAAATATGACAAAATGGAATCACAGGGTGAGGATGTTCATGTAGAACTTAAACAGCAGTATAGCCCATTTGGGCTGAATGGCCTTTTTCTGTGCTGTCAATTCTGGATAATTCTATCTGAAAGTCTTCATGTCAATATAGATCCTTTAAGAAAGCAAAGATGGTTGTTTTTCTTATATTGCTCCTTATAACAATCTATTTATCACAGTCCTGCCTTCAAACTTCTGCAAGCAGGTATACGAACATGGGGTCACCAACGTCTACCTCATGAGAGATTATGTTCGGAGCTCATATCCAGTGTGATGATCAAGTTGACTTGTACACTGAGACACAGAAGATGTATCAATCCAGCAATTACCTTTCTGACCTCTCTCAAGGAACAAGACATCCAAATCTGTCAGTAATTCTTGCCAAGATTACCTTGTCACTTTATATAGGCGGGTGGGGGGGGGGGGGATTGGAGGGATATTTGTCCCTTGGTACAAGGTTCAGAAACAGTTATTACCCTGCAACCATTAGGCTCCTAAACCAGCATGGGTAAATTCACTCACCACTACTCTGATCTAAATCTATGACCTACAGACTCATTTAAAAGGCCTCTTTATAACTCATTGCACACAAAATGTTGGAGGAACTCAGCAGGCCAGGCAGCATCTATGGAAAAGACTAAACAGTCGACGTATTGGGCTGAAATCCAATAAAATGCTTCATCAGGTTTCAGCCGGAAATGGTGACTGTTTTACTCTTTCCCACAGATGCTGCCTGACTTGTTGAGTTCCTACAGCAGTTTGTGTGCATTACTTTGATTTCCAGTATCCGTAGATTTGCTCATGTTTGTGCTTTACAACTTATGTTCTTGGTGTTATTTTTTATTATAGAAACATAGAAATCTACAGCACATTACAGGCCCTTCAGCCCACACTGTTGTGCCGACCATGTAACCTACTCGAGAAACTGCCTAGAATTTCCCTACTGCATAGCCCTCTATTTTTCTAAGCTCTATGTACCTGTCTAAGAGTCTCTTCAAAGACCCTATTGTGTCCGCCCCTACCACTGTCACTGGCAGTGCATTCCACGCACCCACCACTCTCTGTGTAAAAAACTTATCTCTGACATCCCCCTTGTATCTACTTCCAAGAACCTTAAAACTATGCCCCCTCATATTAGCCATTTCAGCCCTGGGGAAAAGTCTCCGGCTATCCACACGATTAATGCCTCTCATCATCTTATACATCTCTATCAGGTCACCTCTCATCCTCCGTCACTCCAAGGAGAAAAGGCCAAGTTCACTCACCCTATTCTCATAAGGCATGATCTCCAATCCAGGCAACGTCCTTGTAAATCTGTCTTGTAAATGTGCACAGTGTCTTATTTTGCACTTTGCACGTGTAGTTTATTGTAAGTTCTATTGTATTTCCTTTTTTGCTTGTAAATGCCTGCAAGGAAATGAATCTCAAGGTAGTATATGGTAACATACTTCAATAATAAATTTATCTTGAACTTTGAAAACCCACAGTCTCTGAAGATTTTGAAATAAGAGCAGCAAATGTCAGAAGCATTCAGCTGGTCAAGAGCATTGTCAGAACTGGTGACGAATCCTAGAGCTAAAAAGCTAACGGTTTCTCTTTCCACAGATGCTGCTTGATTTGCTGAATGTTTCCAGCATTTTCTGCTTTTAGTTATTGATAAGCCACGTCTAATGAAACAGCACAATGGATTCATGAGAAAAGACTGTTCCTTCACGTCTTTCTCTACTAACCACTAATCCCTGAAGTGAAATTAAATTGATTTCTCTGTCTCAGATGGGAGTCATATAACAGAGCAAAAAAAATTCTCACATTAGCCTTAACTTACTGTTGTCATTCAATTATCTTCTATTTTACCAGAAGGAATAGCTTACTGCCAGAGTTTGCAGTCACATTTAATTATTGATGCCTCCTACTGTTGTCTCCACTCTAGTGGTACAGTGTGGTCCTTCCACTGTCATTAAGGCTTCATAACTTGATATTGAAAGGGCTGTTTCCTTTCCATATGCCACTGAAAAGACCAAAGACAGTATGCTTTGGAAACAGTTCTTTGACTGTAAAGTGTTTCAGGGCATCTAGGAAAAGATGTGAAGGGTGCTTTCTTTCTAACAGCACCCAACACCACCTCTCCATCACTCTGAGGCCTCAAAGCTTCAGAGGACACTTGCCCAACTCCTTGCCTTGGAAAAATGGCAGCACATTCTAAGAGCAGCGTGGATCAGAGAAACTCAGGATAAGCCGAGAGACTGGGAGCCTTTGGTGCTTTGTCTGCCACCCAGATCCAACCTGCGTCCATAACATGACAGCTCTTCCCTCCCACCCCAGACGCACAACGGGATGCCTTCAAGAGATCAATGCAGTGGTTTACTTCCCATTTTGGCACACCAGTGCCTATGATTGGCCTTCCCATTTGCTGATGTACTGCCTCCTGGGGGGGAACAATGGGTAAAATAGCTACTGTTATGACATAAAACAGGCAGGGCCATTGAGGTATCAATAGGAGATGGGTTTGGGTGTTTTTTTATCCATTTTTTATGATAATGGCTGTATTGTATTACAAAGCGCTATGATAATCAGCAGTCTCGAATATATAATCACCCCTGTCACTTCCCAGCCAGAGGTGTCATGCTGCCCTGGCACCCTGCAGAGCTTTTCATTTCCCTGCTATGAGCGGAGACTTGAAAAAAAAACAAAAAAATAAATACCATGAACGCATCGCGGATAAAGAAGTATTTACTCACTCCGCTTCGAGTCACTTAACTAACTCCTTTCTCTGAATCTGGCTCCGTTTCATGGCAGCCATTGGATGGCAGTATGTATGAGCTTCCACCCCGACCAGACTTTTCCTCCTCCAAGCATCACATTAGACCGACGTTCGCTTGCCACCCAGTGTCAGGATTAAATATCCCTCATGCATGTGTAGCACATCTCGATATAGAATAGGACTCCTTCCACATTTCCCAGTTGTGTGCTCCCAGAACACATCCGGCATGGCTTAAGGACAGATTAGATTTGCCTCCACATTATACTAATCTCAAGGAAGTCCTCTGTTTCCCCTTTCCTTGCTTTTCCAATGGTAAGCTTCATGTTTCAAATTAAGGCATTTTGTGTAGCCTCTGGACGGGAGGTCCCCAACCTGTGGTCTACAGACCCCTTGGTTAATGGTTCGACTCCATGGCATGAAAAAGATTGGGAACCCCTGCTCTAGAATGACATTATTAGTGTACTGTGCATGTATTTTGAAGTTCCCAAAATAGGATAGAATGAAAAATCTTCATTGCTAGTTCTGTAACATCGCCACGTGGAGCCACTGTGACACCCAGTTCTAAACTCAATTCTCAAGGCTCATTCAACCAAGCTCTCCACCTTCGCCCTGATCCTTTGTTCTCTGTCCCTTATACTTAAAGCAGCTTTCAGAAGAGGAAGAGTCCGCTCTGCATCTCAAGTTTTGGCTGGTTTCTTGCTGGTCCAATCCAAGCCAGTCCATTATTCTGCTCACCGTCTGTGTCTCTGGATGAGTGCCCCAAATATTCATACAATTTCCAAATTAAAGGTCAAATAAGCTCATCCATTTCTATTCATAAGACTCTACGTGGTTCAACAAACTGCTGAGTGACAACATAAGTCCAAATTTCGCTCTCGATTCTAGGTGACAGCTTTAAATTATTGGTCTTTCATATTCAATGCACTCCTGTGTTTCCCACCTCAGAAACTTTGGTGGTTACAAGAATGGAGGGATAGAATAAAGGAGGTCATAAAACACGTGCCACAATTCCCTATGTGTGGACAGTTAATCCTTAAATGCTAAAAGGGAACCAAGAATTGACACTCCCAATGGAGTTGATGCATATTTGACCAACAGTTATTTAGCATTGGTAGAATTTTAAAGGGGTAATTTGTGAAGTTAAATTTGAAACAAAAAATAATTTTAATATGGTTGTGATTTTCATTGTTTTCCATGGAATTGTTATATAATTTGTTTGTGATTATCGTATGTTACTTTACATTTGAATTCAGCTTGGAGAACGACTGAAGATGACACATATTGGTATGTATTTATAGGTTTATGAAGTTACTATTGCAGTCGATCCTGCCTGATCCACTGAGAGTTTCCAGCATCTTCTGCTTTCGTTTCAAATTTCTAGAATCTGCTATACTTTTTCAAATTTGAATTCCCAGTTGTAATCCTTTACATTATACCATTGTGTGTTGCTCTCTTGCCATACAGCAGTCTCAAGGATTTTCTCTCACCTCATTCAGCAGTTGGGTTATTCCTGTTGTTTGCAAGCTCCCAGGCTGTAAAGAGAGGAAATCATTCAAGGCTGTTGGTCCTGATCACTTCCCATAATTCTTGGTTCGGTGAAACTCAGCAATGCTCCTTTCCATTGTTTTGTTGTACTTAGGTTAGGGAAATAATCACTCTGGTGATCCATGCATGAAAAAATTATAAATGTGGCAATATGCTTCTCTTCATTATTGCCCACTTTGGATCAAAACGTGGTGAAAAGCAACAAGGAGGTCTATATGTATGGCTTCATAGTGAGGATCGATGAAGGGCATGTATTATTTCTTTCATTAGGCAGCAATCTTGCAGTTTCTTTAGCTTGTTTGTTTGTTTTTTTTTATGGGGCTGAGTTTCTGGCTTGATGCTCAACCCAGCATGGATGGAAAGTGTGCAAGGAACTGGGTGGATTCGAACCCTGGTCTTCACGCCTCGAAGTCTGGTGTGGATGCCACCACACCACTGGCCAGCTCGATGAAGGGTCTTAGACCTGAAGCATTGACTCTGTCTTCCAGTGGATGTATCCCGATCTGCAGTGTATTTGCTGTTTATTTTTGATTTCTATCATCTTGTTTCTTAAAATTTTCACCTGCATTGAAAGGATTGATTGCAGAGAAGTTTATTTCCGACTAAACGAGTGGAGCAGTCAAAAGGGCAGTTGCCGTACAGCTTCAGTTTAATGTCACCTCTGGTGCCTTTGTGTAGAGTTTGCACCTTCTCCATGTGATCGCATGCGTGCCTTCTCATATTCCAAAGAAGTACAGGTTATTAGGTCAGGAAGGCTGGGGCGGGGTTCTGAGTTGGATGATCAGCCATGATCATAATAAATGGCAGTGCAGGCTCGAAGGGCCGAATGGCCTACTCCTGCACCTATTTTCTATGTTTCTATGTTTGCCATGGTAAATTGCTCAGAGTGTACAGGTGAGTGATAGAATCTGGGGAGTGATGGAGTTGTGTGGAAGTTTGAAGGGAATGTGGTGAGAATAAGAGGTTCGAATCTGGTTAATTCATTTCATTTATTTATGATACTGCATGGAATAGGCTCTTTCCTTGCAGAGTCACCACATCATACAATATTTTCAGCATGGAAATGAGCTGGTAATCACCCTTTGAGTCTATGCTGGTACCATGAAGAATAATCCTACTGGTCATATCAGCAAACCCACCACTCTACCCCTGTGCTTGCCACATGCACCGGCAATTTCCTCCCTTTCGGATATATACTCAACTCCCTTGTGAATGTTCTGATTGAATCTGTCTCCCCTGTCACTATATTCCAGATTCTAACCACTCACTGCTTGAAGAAGTTTTGCCAGATTTTATTCTTTTGCCAGACACCTTTATCCTATGTACTCTGAATCTTGACCTTTCGAACAAGGGGTACAATTTCCCTCTCTATGCACTGCCTAAGCTATTCATGATTTTAACTACAGTACCTCCAACAGATACCTTCCCAATCTCTGTTCAGAGGACAAAAACCCCACCTTCAGTCCTTCCATTTTTCCACATAACTAAAGGCCATTATCTCTGGACTAATTCTAGTAAATCTCTTCTGACCACCTATTTAGATTCATAGGAAGATTTCACATAGAAACAGGCCCTTCAACCTACTGACCATCAAATGCATTTTACATTGCTCACATTGTTTAATTTAATTAAATATATAAAGTACTGTGCAAAAGTCTTAGGCAGATACAGTATATATATAGTTAGGGTGCATAAAATATTTGCTGTATTTGTTAACGTGGAGTGGAGAGTGAGCTTGTAACTCTGGCAGGAGAAAAGGGTGTTGGGAGTGTTGGGAGTGGTGAGAGTGTAGTGCTGCGGGATGGGTGTGGAACAGACAGCAGAAAAGGAGGGCCAGGAGCAGAGGGGTGGCGCGGGTGCAGACTCCCTTAGCCCTGAGACACCAGGCAAGGGCATTTGATTCCAAACAAGTGATTTATTAATAATCATAGAATATCTCTCTGGTGCTTCTCGCTCCCTCCCCTCCCCTTTCCCTTTTCCCCAATTATAATTCCACTCTCCCTGCCCCTTCCCACTCTCAGTCCATAATAGAGACCCATATCAGAATCAGGTTTATCATCATTTACGTATGTCATGAAATCTGTATTTTCTGTGGCAGCAGTACAGGGTAATACATAAAATGACTACAGTACTGTGCAGAGATCTTAGGCACCCTAGCTAAATATATGCGCCTAAGACTTTTGTACGGTACAATGTATATCTACCTATCTATCTATATATATGGAACACTTCATGAATATGCATGTCATCCCTGTGCAGGGGCCATGCTAATCTTCTCTGTATTGTTTCCGTTTTAGTATATGTGCTGCCAAAGGGTACAAGATCAGAGCCATCAACACGTTCACCCTACCAGTCATCAGATACCCACCTGCAATAGTGTGCTGGCCAAGGAATGAATTGGAAGCCACTGACATCAAGACCTACTAACTAAACTACTAACAATACATGGAGGATTGTACATCAAGGGACCGTACACCCACTGGATTAAAGGGGGACGGGGACTTGGAAGTGTCAAGGCCACAGTTCTGGAAGAAATGCGAAACATTCATGAGTATGTCAGGAAGATGGCCCCTAAGTACGACCTGATAGGAGAATATCTCAGACAGCAGGCAGGGGATTTGGAAATGGAAGTGGGTGAAGCTGAGCCAGAGGATCAGAGACCATGGCAGGACAAGTCACTGAACAGGATGTACCACCACCAGATATCCAAGGTGGCTGACATAAGAAAGCCCTACCAATGGTTGGAAATGACAGGGCTGAGGGACAGCACAGAGGCACTGCTCATGGCTGCACAAGAACAGGCGCTGAGTACGAGCAATAGAAGCAGGGGTCTATCACACCAGACAAGACCCAAGATGCAGACTGTGCAAGGAATCCACTGAAACCATCCAGCACATAGGAGCAGGGTGCAAGATGCAGGCAGGGGCAGCACACACTGAACGGCACAACCAAGTTGCAGGAATTGTGTACAGGAACATCAATGCTGGGTATGGATTGGACACTCCCAAGTCCAAATGGGAAACACCCGAGATGGTATTGGAGAACGACAGAGGGAAGATCCTGTGGTACTTCTAAATACAGACTGACAACTGTTTTACTCTGACTCCTCATCTTTTTTCTCCAGCCCTGCTGAAGGGTCTTAGCCTGAAACGTCGACTGTGCTCTTTTCCATAGATGCTGCCTGGCCTGCTGAGTTCCTCCAGCATTTTGTGAGTGTTACTTGGATTTCCAACACCTGCAGATTTTCTCTTGTTTCTGATGAGCAGGTACTGGCTAACCAACTGGACCCTAATATTAGACAAGGGACAGAAGAAAGCAATAGCAAGTGATGTGGCAATCCTGAATGACTGGAACATCAGGAAGCAAGAATATGAGAAGCTGCAGATATAGCAGGGCTTGAAAGAGCAGACAGAAAGGATGTGGAAGGTTAAAGCCAGTATAATCCTGTTGATGATAGGGGCACTTGGGGCTGTGACTGGGAGAGTGGCTCCAACAAATCCTGGGAACAACATCTGAGATCTCGGTCCAGAAGAGCAAGGATACTCTCAAACTCCCAGGACTCTGGGCGAGGACCCGAGATTGTGGGAAAAATACACGTACACACCACCCATAAGGGGTGAGAGAAAAATAAAAAACTAAAATTAAAATATATAAATATTTGTAATTTATAGATTTTTAATTATGTATTTCACTGTACTGCTGCTGCAAAGCAATATATTTAACAACATATACCAGTGATACTAAACCTGTTTCTGATCCTGATTCTGATTTTGATGTGAGATTTAGATTTCCACAGCCTTTTGTCTACCAAAGTTAAAGTGAGGTTCATACATGACTCTTATGCTTTGGGATATTAGGAAAAGCTAAAAGAAATTCTTATTTTTATTTCAAATCTTTCATAAACTCAGACATCCCATGGTGCGTGACAGAAAACAGAGCATTTGCGTAATCACTGTTACAATGTAGAAACATAGCAGTAAATCTGCATTAGCTCGATCAAGAATATATTCATTTTCAGTAATATTATGAAGAAAGATTAGTTTTATTTGTCACAAGTACATTGGAACATACGGTGAAATATGTCTTGCATCAAATCAAATCAGCGAGGGATTATAAAATTTGGTAGAACACTAAAGGTAACTTCTTCAGTTTCAAAGCAGTGTTATGAGGTCCACTACATTAACCCGAGAGACCAGACAGAGCTTGTTTAGCCCTTTATTTATATTAGTCAGTACCATAATTCTTAGCGTCATGTTATGTATCGCAGGTGGAGCCTAGATTTATTTGGATTAATTGGAAGGAGGGTGGAGTTTAAAAGCAAAGAATAGTACTAGGTGACCTGCTGGAAATAAACTAGTTAGAGTCATGTAATTGCTGCAACAATGCTATTCACAAATGAATTGGCAGAAAAGAACCACTGTGATCTGCCTGAAACGCAAACAGGATGACAAAAGTGGCTGCAAAGGTCAGGAAGTAGTGACTAACAGCCACTAAAATGGGCTTTAAAACCCTGGTGTTCCTGGAACTGTGGAGTATTGGGGAAGAGTGAACTATAATTGGACAGGCTCCACCGAGTTCAGATTTCAGAAGAGAAAAGATGCAAAGTTCATGTAGGGAAGAATTCAGAAACAGTTCAAAGTTCAAGGTAAATTTTATTATCAGAGTACATATACCTCACCATATACCACCCTGAGATTTGTTTTCCTGTGGGCACACTCAGCAAATCTATAGAGTAGTAACTATAACAGGATCAATGAAAGATCAACGAGAGTGCAGAAGACAACAAACTGTGCTAATGCAAATATAAATAAATAGCAATATATAACAAGAACATGAGAAAATGAAATAAAGATTCCTTAAAGTGAGAATAAAAGGAATAATAAAAGAGGAAGTTTGTGAGGAATAGCACAAATATATCCACCAAACCATTAATGGGTTAACCTGGTTTAGTTAGGCAAACTGCAATTATGTCCTTAAGGCAGATATATTAGCATACACAAAACTTCTATTATCTGACAAATCGTCTCATCAGCTCTATTTCCTCTCGTCATTGCATGCCTTCCACCTGCGTGTCCATTCTTCATTATCAGGAGAAAGCTGCAGGCTTGTTTGATTGGCACTGTGCATATGCAGCTTTACTGGAGCCTCTGTGGGGAGAGGCGAGCACAAGATGTTGCCTTTTCCTTCCATCCCTCTCCAAGATTATCATCAATTTTACATGCCATGTTCCCAAGCACCAGACTTCCCCGTCTATCAACCATAGCGAATTATGACACATGTCGGCAAGTGACATCAATCAATTAATGACAGAGAGGGTTTAAAGACTCCGTTCCTGTTGACCTGTCACTCAAACTACAAGCTGGTGTGTGATGTTAACCCTTTCATTCTATCCATCTTGAAATGAAATCGCATTGCTTTTCAGCCTCAAACGGTTTTGTGTGCTTTCCTTTTCTGCTACATCTTTAACTCAGATTTAACTGTTTGTAATGCAATATATGTGGCGTAGGATTGAAGAGCTCAGACCAATATTCTCCTCTTTAGCTATTGCTGCTGTCCACAGGTCCCTGAATAACTTGCTGTTGGCTTTCCTTATCTGTGAATGATAGGATGGTGGAGCAGACTTGATGGGCAGAATGGCCTGTGGGTTCATGGACTAATGGTGTCTCTCTGGTTATGAATGGTGATCACTGTCAAGAAATCCCTGACAATTTTTTCCCTACCCACACCTTAGATCTTGCCAAAAACCTGCCGAATTAATTATAGGATGAACTTACCTGTAATGCCTGTACATCCTAGCTGGCGTTTTGCGCGAGTACCAGGAATTCTATATAAGATTAAGGATTTCATATTTAAGACTGAGCTAAAGAGAAAGGTCTTCATCAGAATCAGAATCAGGTTTAATACCATTGGCATATGCCGTGAAATTTGTTGTCTTTGTGGCAGCAGTACAGTGCCATATATAATAAGAGAGAGAAAAAAGTGAATTGCAGTAAATATATATATATATATGTATTAAATAGTTAAATTAAATAAGCAGTTCAAAAATAGAAATAAAAAGTAGTAAGGTAAAATTCGTGGGTTCAATGTCCATTCAGAAATCAGCTTTGGGATTCTAACGTTTTCCTATCATATGGGGTTTTTCTTCTGTTTTGGGGATGTCTGCGAAGAGTAAGAATTTCAGGTTTTGTATTGTATACATTCTCTTATATTAAATGGAACCATTGAACCATTAAGATGGCAGAGGGGAAGAAGCTGTTTCTGAATCGTTGAGTGTGTGCCTTCAGGCAGCTGTACCTTCTCCCTGATGAGAACAAGGCATGTCCCAGGTGATGGGGATCCTTAATGATGGGTGCCCCCTTTTTGAGTCATTGCTCCTTGAAGATGTCCTGATACTATAGAAGCAAGTGCTCTTAATGGAGATGGGTGAGTTTACAACTCTTTGCAGCTTATTTTGATCCTGTGCAGTAGCCCTCCCATACAGATGGTGATGCAGCCGGTAGGCGGGAGGAGAAGATGGCGGCGTGACGCAGCGTGCACAGCTCTCCGGTGAAATGATATCGTACTTGTAAGAAGGATGCCGTGCACAATTCTGATTTGATGGAGGCAGACATGAGAAGCACGGAGGAACATCTGGAGAAACTTCTGAAATGCCTGGTTCGCTGCTGCTGCTACTGTGCGACTGAGATTCTCCGGAGGGAAGGCCCCAAAATCCTCGGCTTTATCCGCTGCTGGCGACCGAGGCTGGGGTCGAAGCATTCGGCAGAGGTGGTACTCGGTACTCGGTGTCGGAGGCTTGAAGTTTTCGGACGACTCAGAGTCAGACTGTGGTCGGGCATTGCAGGGAGAGTTTTCTTCCCTCTCCCGTCTGCGTGAGATGCGGGACTTTCAAGAGACTTTGAACTTTTTTACTGTGCCAATGGCCTGTTCTTCACCAAGTTTTGTTGCACTGTTGTAACTATATGTTATAATTATGTGGTTTTTGTTAGTTTTTCCAGTTTTGGTCTGTCCTGTGTTTCTGTGATATCACACTGGAGGAATATTGTATCATTTCTTAATGCATGCATTACTAAATGACAATAAAAGAGGACTGCGTGTCCTCATAATCTAATCTAATCTAAATGCTCACCATGGTGACTTACCAAATCTCCTCAAACAAATGAAATATAGCTGCCGTTGTGCCTCCTTTGTAGCTGCATCAATGCCCAGGAACTTGAAGTTACTCACTCTTTCCACTTCTGATCCCTCTAAGAGAACTATAAATTTTTGGAATTCTGAATTCGATTTGAGTTATGGATACTCAGTCATTATATACAGTGAGGCCAGAATGAGGCCCTATATATTTTACTTTTACGCTTTTTCCTAATATTCACATGTGATTATAAATGTGCATATAAATAAAATGAATGAAATTTGAAGATGATTGTGTTTAATCTTCTCAAAAGATAAAACTCATGGGGCAATTGATGCAAGAAGGAATTGTTGACTCATCATGAAGGGCCAAGATGTATTTGTAAAAAGTACGTCATGTCTGTCAAATGTAACAATGCTGTTTGAAAATGTAACAGGAAGTATTGAGAAAAGGTACAGTAAGCATTTAATATATGCATTTGACAGATGAATAAATTGCAATGTGAGGAAGTTGGCACAACTATGATGGATGGCCCCTTCCATAAAATTCAATGATTTTGTTAAACTAAAATAAACTATTTGACAGAATTAAAGAAATTTTCTTCTTCCACAATACATTGGGCCATAAATTATATTTTAAAGTGTCTATTTAAAGGCTCTTAAGTCGAAACAAAATGGACAAAATTTGGGCAAGAACAGGCATCATTCCAACTGCAAGCAATTTGCCAAATCTTTGTAATGAGGCCTTATTCCCAACGTCAAGTGAACCCTAGATTTTCGTCAGGTGAGACCATTTGGCTAAAAATAAGCTATCATTGTTTATTTTATCAGATTGATTTCAACGATACTTGAGCTGTTTAGAGCAGTTTTATGAGGTCTATGTTTCTCATACCACTCACATTAGCCCAAGGATTCCTTATGGTGAAATGTGAACTACAATGTCCTCCTGATTTCCTGGTCAGTGTGATACAAAGGATCAACAATCCTCTGCCATTCTTAGACCAGAGGGCTATCTGGTCCCTCCAGACTCAAAGTACAATAAATGCAAGCTGGATCTATCACTGAATAACATTGGGGTTTAGTGGTATTTGATACCAATCTGATCTGTGTATTAATGGAGTACAATACTTGTAGGTATAGGCATGCTGTACTATCTATGTAATTACCAGGAGGCTACGAGGATGGTTTTTGGAGCATTGGGACCAGCACAGCTCCTTTACCCGGCTAAATTAAACTCCCTTACGTGTGCAGGAAAAGTTATCTTTCCAAATGTACTTCAGTTGTTCCCGCAGCCAACAGAAAACCTCAACTGATAAATGACCTTATAAGAAAACAGTCTCTGAGATCTCACAACTTCTGTTGGAATGCACTCAATGCCCTACAAGGACAGGCCAACTCTTGATGGCTTACCGTTAGCCTGATCACACCTAGTAACCGGCTTGAGTGATGATTGTCTGCGCTTTAACTCTCATTCTCATGAGGCCATGGAAGATGTAGATTGCTAATGCTAACATTGAATTAGGACTGCTTTACCAGTCAGTTGAACAAATATTACATAGCAGTTAAAGACAGTGTTTTATTTCATTTTTAATTTAGAGATACAACAAGGTAACAGGCCCTTCTAGCCCGAGGCTTCCGGGGAATGCAGTCACGAAGAGAATATAGGTCAAAAAAGCAAGCCGTTGCTCTCCCTCTCATCTGTTGCAGGAGCGAAATCTCCCTCTTCCTCATTAGTAAGAAAGAGAAAGCCTGTCTGAGATGTCGGACTGTTGGGACAGACGGTAGCTTCTGATGGACTCTAGATCATGGTCTCTGGGGGGCTTTGCTATTGTTTGCATGGTGGATGGTGGGGGGGTGCTGATACTTTCACTGGAGTAAGTGGGCGGAGGGGGAAGGTTGATGCCTTTGCTGCTCCTTGGGAGGGGAAGGGGGGGGCTTTGGGCTTCTAACATTTTCTGTTATTCATTCTTTGGTGTTTTTTCTTCTGTTTCGTGGATGTCTGTGAAGAGTAAGGATTCAGGCTGTATACTGTATACATTCCCTCATATCAAATTGAATGATTAACAGTGGTAAGATTTGAACGCAAGTCGCTGTTACTGTAGTAGCATTGTGCTAACTGCCATGCTACAGTGCAGTGCCAATGTACCGGTTGTTGTAAGTTAGCTGCTGTATGAGAATAGTAGAAAACTGATTAATATGTTGGCTACCATATTACATTGGTCTGCAGTAACTGTGGATTCGGGTATACATTACTGTTGGACAATATTTACTATTGTCTAACAGCTGGACTAATAACTTAAGGGAGAATAGCTTTGGATATCAAAAGATACACAAATTACACTGCAATTATGTGCAAATAAAACTGTCAAGTCTCACCTGAAACATTATTCCGAGCAGGTTTTCTGATTCTGACAGTCCTGTTTTGTTTTCAGTAATTCAACATTCAGGGTGGGTGTTAGGAATATGACTAATATTCTCATCACTGCCAATATAATAATCCTACCCTACAGACACTGAAAATCGCACATCTTCCATTAACAAGGAAGCAATCTCTCCTTCAGACAACTGGGAAACCTGAGGAAGGAGAAATGAAACTGGTGAAATAAAGTTAAAACCTTTCAGGAAGCCAAAGGCAAATGATTGGAGTTTGACTTTCCAAATCAGTTTAACTGGGGAAATGGAGATCAAGGCATTTTAAGGAGCTCGTAAAAGGTCTCTCGGTGTAATCGTGAAAGAAATTATTCAAACGCTTTCAAATTAAGCAGAATTATTGGTTTCAGTATCCCATTTGTCATACCTTTAGATCTTCGAATACACCTCAGATGAGGACCGCCTCGATCCCTGTCACTCTGTTCACGGATCTGCTCTGTGGAAACTCATTACCATCTTCTCCCAGCTGTGTGAATGAGCCTTGCTTTATTATGCAGGAATATTAATCTTGAGTTGTCTTATCGGCTCCCAAATCACACAGCTGTCGTGGCTGGCGGCGTAGGACCCAGAGGCTGAAGGTATTCACTTTTTCTGAGAGATTTGCTTTCAGCCTTAACATGAACATCAAGAAAGTGTTTTGTTTTGTGCTGATGTTACTCTGAATGTCTCTGCCTTCAACTTTTAAGGAGTGCCTGTCAAGCTTTGATTGAACTGCTGTAACTGTTTAGAGAAGGAAGACAGACAACCTTTCTCCACAACTCCCTGTCAGTCTTCTTTCCTTATAGCTGTGACTGGAACCAGGACATCAGCAACTGCACCCCACCCACAACATGTCCCGCTGGATCTCCGCCATGCTGCCTTCTACTGACTTCCCATTGGCTCAACTACCACTGGCCACTACATCAACCTCAAAACACTCAATTTTGTCTTCAAATCCCTCAACGGATTTTCCTCCTCTGCTCTCGCTACCTCTCAGATGTCCTCCCTTCTCATCTTACTGCTCTGTTTGATCTTACTATTCTATTTCAATTCATTTTTTTGGATAAGGACTCATTTGGCCAAGTACATCTTTATTCAGTTTTGAAAAATAGTATTGAGCATCCTGGAGCAGTGAAATGCATATTGTGGAGTCTCTAATGTATAGGAGCCCAAAAGATGACAGAAAATGGTTGACTCTGTCAGTGCCATCATCAGTAGAGCTCTTCCACCATCGTAGACATCTCCAAGATGCTGGAGGGTGGCGTCCATCATTTATGTTTGCCAGAAATTTGCTGCTGCAAAGAGCTAACTTTAATGGCCTTTATACCTTATGTTTTCACACGTACGTAAACTTAAACCTGAACACAAACTTATTTATTTAGTTATCCATTGAGACACAGCACGGAATAGGTCTTCCGGCCCTTTAGTCCTCCAACTTAATCCTAGCCTAATCACAGGACAATTTAGCTCTTTGGACCGTGGGAGAAAACTGGAACAGTCGGAGGAAATCCGTGCAGTCACGGGGAGAACGTAGAAACTCCTTACAGGCCACGGTGGGAATTGAACCTGGGCTGCCTGTACTGTAAAGCACTGTGCTAAGATGGCGTGCACTTTACAAGGCATTGTGACAAAGTCCTACAGTGCTGCTTTTGTCCTCATGGGTTAGTGATTCCTGAACCTTCCCCCTTCCTAGCTCAGCAAGTTATGGCAAAGTTATCACACTGTCCCACTTCATCAACCTCTCACCTGGAAACACTAATAAGAATTCAGGAGAACAGCAGCAACACTTCCTGGCCTCCCTCTCTCAATTATTTTGTCTTCCTACCTCTGTTGCAAATTTCTTAAAACCTACAGATGCTCCAGACACTGTATAGACTTACATCATTGAATCCTACATCACAGAGAAAGGCCAATTGGGCCAAAGTGTTTTTGCTGGCTGTCTTGAAATGTTTGCCTCTTGCTTTTTCCATTGTTCTACACTGACTTGAGTTTGGATCACCAACCATTTTCCCAATAGATATGAAGAGCTTTAGGTGTATTTGCAAACTGTACTTCCATTTAGCATAATATTGCACATTATGTACAGTGCAAGAATGGACTTCTGAACCAATTAGTCCACAGTGGTGTCTGTATTATGGGTCAGTTTTTCATCTACCTTCCCAGCATTATCCAGCTTCCACTTAAGTGCATGTCCACTGGTCCCTCAACTACTTTCAATGGTAGCCTATTTAAATATTATCATAACCTTGACATACTCTATCCAATCTTCCCTCATTCTTCCTTTTGTCTAAAAAAGGAGCTCCTGTATATTCAATCTTTTCTGATAGTTATAGTCTGTAAGTGTATATCTTTCCTATGCTTTTATGTCCTCCTATCAGAACAGATATCAGAACTGTTCAAAACAATCCAACTGTGATTTGACTCAGTGTTCATGCAGGTTTAACATAACTTGCTTGATCCTGGAAATTAACCTCACTCTGTTCATGTTGTTCCAAAGGCATTAGCCGGTCCCCAGCACACTACTTATTTATTGTGTGCAGAATGGCAAATATCAGCAGGCACTTCAACTGAAAGGACTGGAACAGCAAATCCAATACTGTGTTTAGGTTCCAGTTATTTGTGTGTATTTTTGAGAGTCATTTTGAGAACAGCTCAGGTGGGACCATCCAAATCTGCTGGAAGCCAAGTACTCCTATTGGGTGAATCTCTGAACAGCAAGTACTCCTATTGGGTGAATCCCTGCTCATCATATCTTGACCCCTGTAGACTGATCCAATAAGAAACACCATGGAATTATCCATATCATGGAGCCATAGGGATCAAAATTCATCCTTTGTTATACATGTAAAATGGAGATCAACGTAGCACTTACAAATTGACCGCTGCTTCCAAAATTCGGTTCCCTTGAAGTTAATGCCACAGCAACTCCATTGCAAAAAGAGTAGAGTAGAAGAAGTTTCTAGATTAACAGAGATCACATTTCAACAAATTTACTGTTTTAAATTAATTACACACTTTGAAATAATTTAAGGAAAGATCAAAATGAAAATCAAGATTCCATCTTTTTCTATTAATTGCAGTAACGATGATGGTTGAGGTAACCTTTAAATTTTTTAGAGGGTGCAGGAATGATTCAATTAATATTTAGGCCTATGACGCATCTGTGAACAGATATAATCAATTAAGGGTTGAGGCAATAACCAGCAAATTAAAGAATGAATGAAGAGATAGATTGGCATGGTCAAGCTTTCAGTATTCAGTTCCCTTGTTGCCAGGGACAATAACCAAAGGCTCAGAGGGATCAATAGTTTTCTGCCAGAGTAAACAATGCAGTATTTCTTGAAGAGGATTGTGGGAGCGAAGGATATAAGAAGGAGGGCTGGTTTTAAGTGCACTCTGTGGTATTGAGGATGAAACAGATGCCCACTGATGTCCTTAATAGATTTCCATTTTCCTCAAGCAATCACTTTAGTCCTCCCTCCATGGCGAAAACGATTGGATAGGATAAAAGAGGAGCCCCTCATTCAGTCTCTGTCTGGAACACAAGATACTGAAAGACACACACACACAAAACACACAACAGAGACACATATACACACACACACACACACACACACACACACACACACACACACACACAATTACATAGACACAAACGGGCATAAATACACATAAATAGATACTCCTGTACAAACCACACAAGGCACACTGTGACACACATGCACAAACACTGTGAGATACACACAGAAACACATCACGTAGACACACACACAGGTACACATATACGTATGCAGGCACACAGGTGTAGACACAGAAGCACATACAGAAACACCGTGACACACATGCACACATACGTTTGCACAAACACATATGCAAAAATCACATGTAACATGCATAAGCATAGAGATACTGATAAATAGACACAGACACAGGCAGACAGGCAGACAGACAGACACACACAAACACAAAAAACAAGTATACAGGGCACAGATTCTCCCAATGCTCCCATTCCGTCTGGTCACCACTGGGTGTACCCACCAAATCAGGGAAGCTGTATTATTTGTGTCCACTGAGCTCATTTGATCCATTTAAATGTGATCCGGGCCTTTGGACGGTTCTTTCCTTTCGATTCTAGTTAAACTCAACCCTGAAAAGATGTCCACCCCCTTTTGCATTTAACTTTTTTGATGGAAACATGTCTTTCTTTGTTTGATGCTGCAGTGTTTGCCGAGCTTGGCAATTAGCTTGCAGACGTTTCATCACCAGTGGAGGTGACATCCTCAGTGCACAGTTGTTGGTGTTTCTCTTTGGGAGTGCTAGTGTTTACACTCCCAGAGAGAAACTCCAACAACGTACTGAGGATGTCACCTCAACTGGCTATGAAACGTCTGCAAGCTAATTGCCAAGTTCAGCGAGCTCCACAACATCAGACACCTCAACCCCAAGTGACCAATACTCGCCGCCTCCTAAATGTCTTCATTGAGCTGGGATAAGAGAACCAGAGGACAGCTTGCAAGCTATTACATTGAAACAAAACTTGATCTAGTGGACAGCCCTTGTTATCACCAGTTAATGGGCTCATCTAACATACATCAATGAAGTAACAGAATCTCTGATCAATGTTGTTCTTGCAACATTGACGCAATTAATCTAAGAAAAATGTTCATGCAGACGTGTCAAAGAGCTTTGGAGTCACACAGCATGTAAACAAACCCTTTACCTCATCACGTCCATGCCGACCAGTGAGTGTCTACATGACGTGATCCCATTTTCCAGTGCTCAGTTCAAGGCATTTCAAGTGCTCATGTCAGTACTTTTAAAATATTATGAGAATACCAACCACCAGCATCTAGCAAGCATGTTGTTTCAGTTTTAGGGTGAAAAAAAAATCCTTCCTCAAGTCCACTCTGGATCTCATATCCTTCACATTTAATGTAGCTCCTCTTGTAATAAATACTGCTATTAAGGGAAAATCTTTCTCGGTATCTATCCTATTTGTGCCCCCATAATTTCATATACCTTGACTAGGTCCCCACCCCCATTAGCGTTCTCAATTTCAAGGAAAGCAAACCCAGCCTTTTCAATCTCTCCTCATATATGAAGCTGCAATCCCACGAGGCATCCTGATGGATTTCCTTTGTACTTTGTTCAGTGCAATCACATCCTTCCTCTGGTGTCATGCAAATTACTCAAGCTGTGGTCTAAATAACACAAATAGAATGCCTAATATATTGCAGCTGTAATCATCTCATACTGAATGTCAATGAACCCAAGGCATGCCTTCTTCATGATTACATCAATGTGTTGGGCCCAGGATTGATCTTTTGAGATATCGACTCCCATGGACTTGAAACTATTCACTCTTTCCACCGCTGACCCTTGAGGATTGGTGTGTGTTCTCCTGACGTCCCCTTCCTGAAGTCTACACTTGTTCCTTGGCCTCACTGGTAGTTTCTGTGAGGTGTTGTTGAGTTAGCACTCAAACAGAGCATTCATCTCCCTCCAATACGCCTCCTCGTGGCCACAGTGTTGTCATTGGCAAACTTATAGATGGCGTTTGAGCTGTGCTTAGCTACATGGTCATGAGTATAGCAATGGGCTTAGCACAAATCCTTGAGGTTCACCTGTATTGATAGTCAACAAGGATGAGATCAAGTTCAAGTTTAATTTTCCTTCAACCGTACATGAATACAGCCAAACGAAACAGCGTTATTCTGGGGCCAAGATGCAAAACACAGTACACTCACAGTGCAAGACACATATGTTATTCTGATCCACACTGACTGTGGTCTCCTAATGAAGAAGCTGAGGAGATGATTTGCCAGTCTCATTTGTGAGTCCGCGATGGAGAGGGTTAACAACTTTATGTAGCTGCACCAAAACCTGCTGACTCTTGTATTCTATGCCCAAACTAATGAAGCCAGGTATCCCATTTGTCTTCTTAACCACCCATCTACCTGCACTACTATCTTCAGGTTCATTTAGACATGTACACTAATGCCCTCAGCCGGCCAGTGGTGTAGTGGCATCAGCACCAGGCTCCGAGGCGAGTGGTCCTGGGTTTGAATCTGGCTGGTTCCTTGCACACTCTCTGTCTGTGTTGGGTCCAGCATTGAGCTAGCAACTTGGCCTTAGAGAAAAAGAGACAAATGTTAAGGAAGTGGCAAAAAATGCCAACTGAAAGGCCACCAGACACAAAAAGGAACAAAAACTAATACCTTTAGTTCTAAATGCACTTACTGCTGTAAGAGTATTGATTTATTTTCCAGCAATTGTACATGAGAGCGAGGAATAAAGCTTTGCTAACCATTCAGCTACCTTCTTTCGGTTTTTACCACTGTTTTTTGCCTTGGTACTTTTACCAAAATCCAACATAAATCAAAACATCTCTTGCCTCTGACTCCTCACCTTGTTGAAATAAAGATTCATTATTTAGTTCCCTGTTCTTCATTCCACAACAAAAAAAGCCACATAGCAATTTCTGTCGTTTCTGGTTCATGGAGGTGCAGGGTTTATGAGATGAATGCAAGAAATCAGGACGAGCTGGAACGTACACCGTGGTTGACATGGACTGGATGGGCAAAAGGGCCTGAGTTAGTACCGCGTTGGTCTATGACACTATAATGATTCTAGTGGACCAGATAGTGCCCAGTCCAGCTCATGCTTCACAATAGGATTGCTGCATTATACCTATCTGCTGTATCTTCAGAGAGAAACTGAGCTCCAAGCCTTAATGTTGCAACCATTCTGGGAAGAAGAACAAGTAAGAACCAGTGGAATCTGATGATCAGCTCCCAAATCATCCTAATGTTCTCCTCATTTAAATATTTCTAATGACCAGAGACATTAAAAAAAAGTTCAAAAAGATGGAAATTTTTTTTTAAAGATTAAAACAAGGTTGATTGTGTGGTTAAGAAGGCATATGATGCATTTCCCTTCATCAACCGTGGGACTGAGTTTAAGAGCCGAGAGGTAATGTTGCAGCCATATAGGACCCTGGTCAGACCCCACTTGGAGTACTGTGCTCAGTTCTGGCCACCTCACTACAGGAACGATATAGAAACTATAGAAAGGGTGCAGAGGATATTTACAAGGATTTTGCCTGGATTGGGGGCATGCCTTATGAGAATAAGTTGAGTGAACTTGGCCTTTTCTCCTTGGGGTGACAGAGGATGAGTGGTGACCTGATAGAGGTGTATAAGATGACGAGAGGCATAGATCATGTGGATAGTCAGAGGCTTTTTCCCAGGACTAAAATGGCTAACATGCGAGGGCACAGTTTTAATGTGCTTGGAAGTAGATACGAAGAAGGTGTCAGGGGTAAGTTTTTTACGCAGAGATTGGTGAGTGCATGGAATGGGCTGCCAGTGACGGTGGTTGAGGCAGATACGATATTGTCTTTTAATAGACTCCTGGATAGGTATAAGGAGTTTAGAAAAATAGAGGGCTATGGGTAACCCTAGGTAATTTCTAAAGTAAGTACATGTTCGGCACAGCATTGTGGGCTGAAGGGCCTGTATTGTGCTGTAGGTTTTCTATGTTTCTATAATAATTTTTCCCAATAGCTCATTTGCTATGGTGCCGGCTCTTTCTCCATGGTTTCAGTGGTGGGATTCGGGTCCTCAACTACTCACGTTGAGTTCTGTGGAAAGTGCTTTCTCGTCAATTGTTGCCTTGATAGCGCCCAGTATGGTTGAGCATATCTCTGCATGCTCAGTAGAAGGAATTGTTGGATGAGGTAAGATTTAAGATTAGCTTTTGTCACACGTACATCAAAACATACCGTGAAGTGCATCGTTTTGCAACAAATCCAATTAGTGAGGATTGTGCTGGGGGGCAGCCCACAAGTGTGCCATGCTTCTGGGACCAACACACTCACAATTCAAAGTTTGCGGTCTTTCGAACGTGGGAGGAAACTGGACTACCTGGAGGAAGGCCATGTGGTCGTGGGAAGAACTGTACAAACTCCTTGCGGGCAGTGACGGCAACCGAAGCCCAGCTGGTGCTGTAATGCGATTGTGCTAACCATTATGCTGCCTTGGCACCCTATACTAGCAAAGTGCCTGTGGCCATGAATCCTATTTCAGAACACACAGAGGAATATCAAGAGAAGAAGAATAGAGTAAAATGTAATAACTTGAGTCTATCTAAGTAGTTTTGCCTTGTTCTAATTATCTTTGCTAAACTATACCTGTATTGAGGTAATCGTGAATTCTCTCTGCCTTGCTCTAAATCCACCATATGGCAGTCAGTGCATGGGCAAGAAAGGACACAACACGACAAGACTCGGTCATCTCCCTTGTTTGTCATGTCATGAAACACACTGAGGTAGTCATTTGCCTGTGTTTGATATCTGTTCCTCTGCCAGTGTGCAAGTGACAGCAGATTAAATCTCTAATCAATCAGTGTCAGATTTGTTTGAGCAGACATAGGGTATGACTGAATTTTTTTCTCTGTCTTTGCATTCCTCTGTCAAAAACTTAGAACAAAGATTTCCCCAAGGGGTGGGGGAGGTAATTATTCACAGTGAAATGTTCACAGCCTAAGGATGAGTCATGTGTTCAATTTTGCTAAGCTAGTTTTATTGACAGTGACACATGCAAATGTAAATTGTTGCCTCTGTTTATTTAGAAGTGTATATCCTTTAACCTGCTGAATACTGGCACGTTGCCACACATAATTGTCAAACACAGTAATCGGCACATATGACAATTGTGACACATAGTAATTGTCACTCATGGTAAATATCGCACACGTAATTGTGACACACGGTGATTATGACACCTGGCTGTTCTCACGTATAACAATTGTAACACATAGCAATTATGGCATATGGTAGTTATCTCGTACAACTAAGTAACATTGCGCCAGAATGTATGGCAACACTCGCGGGCTCTCCCCAGCACATCCTTGGGTGTGTTGGTTGTTAGCACAAATGAAGCATTTCGCTATATTTTTTGGTGCAATGTGACGATGATGTGATGCTATCACAGATCGGGGCGTCTGAATTCAGAGTTCAATTCCACCACCATCTGTAAGGAGTTTGTATGTTCTCCCTGTGACCATGTGGGTTTCCTCCGGGTGCTCTGGTTTCCTCCCACAGTCCAAAGACGTACCGGTCAGTAGGTAAATCGTTCATTGTGAATTGACCTGTGATTAGGCTACTGTTAAATAGGTGGGTTGCCGGGCATCATGGCTCATTAAGTAACAAGAGCCTGTTCCACACTGCACCTCTAAAATAAAATTGAAAGTAAATAAATAAATAAATTGGAATCTTGAATTTAATTGCCATATGACAAATATCACACAGTAACCATTTCAAGGCAATTGTCACAATGCTAGCTGTATTTCGCGGTAAGCTCACACTTGCTTGTTATCACGTGTGGTATCTGTATATGCAACGTGCCACAGAATTTCCAAACACACTTGTATCTCCTGTACCTAATAAAGTGGCCAATGAGTGTATGTTCATGGCCTTCTGCGGCTGTAGCACAGTTACTTCGAGGTTTGACGTGATGCATGTTCAGAGGTGCTCTACAGCACAATATTATTGTAATGCCTGATTAACTGAGTTACTGTCACCTTCCTGTCTACCTGAATCAGTCTGGCTATTTGCCTCTGACCTCTCTCTCATTAACTAGGCATTTCCACCCACAGAACTACTGCTCACTGGATTTTTTTTTTTTTTTTGCATCATCCTCTATAAGCTCTAGACCGTTGTGCGTGAAAATCCCCGGACATCAGCAGTTTCTGAGATACTCAGTCCACCCCATCTGGCACCAACCATCATTCCACAGACAAAGACACTTAGATCATATTTCATCCCCATTCTGATGTTTGGTCTGAACAACAACTGAACCTCCTCTTCATGTCTGCATGCTTTTATGCATTGAGTTGCTGCCACATGATTGGTTGATTAGATATTTGCATTAACAAGTATGTATAGATGTGTACCAAATTAAGTCACCACTAAGTGTATATAGTAATTGGCGGCCATGGCAGTGTCACATCTAGGAGCAATTACAGATGATAGTTATACACTTTGTCAATTATCACACAGAAATTGCCTTATGCTTGGCAAGAATGATATCTACAGACCATAGGAGGGATAGTAATAACTGCCAAAAGAATCACTGAGGTCTCCCTCCCATCAGTTTGTGATACTTACTGGAAGTGTTGTATAGGAGGGACCCAAGGACTTGTTGAGGATCCCTATCACCCCATCCCACAGTCTCTGATCCACTACCATCAGGAAGGAGGTACAGGAGCTTCAAGATTAGGACTGTCAGACTGGGTAGCACAAACACAAGTAAATGTGCAGATGCTGGAAATCCAAAGCAACACACATAAACTGCTGGAGGAACTCAGCAGGCCAGACAGCATCTATGGAAAAGAGCAAACAGTCAATGTTTCAGGCTGAGAACTTTCATCAGGACTGGAAAGGAAGATGAGAAGTCAGAGTAAGAAGGTGAGGGGAGGAAGAAGTCCAAGGTGGTAGGCGATGGTTGAAACTGGGAGTGGCGGGGGAGGAGGTGAAGTAAAGAGCTGGGAAGTTGATTGGTGAAAGAGATAAAGAGCTGGAGAAGGGGGAATCTGATAGGAGAGGACAGAAGACCATGGAAGAAAGGGAAGGGGGTGGAGCACCAGAGGGAGCTGATGAGCAGATAAGGACATGAGGTGAGAGAGGGAAACAGGAATGAGGAATGGTGAAGGAGAGGAGGGTGAGCAACTACCAGAAGCTCAAGAAGTCAATGTTCGTGCCTTCAGATTGGAGGCTACCCAGATGGAACATAAGGTGTTGCTCCTCCAACATGAATGTGGTCTCATTGCAGCAGTAGGGGAGTACATGGACAGAAATGTTGGAATGGGAATGGGAAGAAGAATTGATATAGGTGGCCACCAGGAGATTCTGCTTTTTACAAGTGACAGGGTGGGAAGAGGTATAGTCCAGGTAGCTGTGACAGTCAGTAGGCTTATAAGAGATATCAGACTGGGTAACAGTTTCTTCCCCCAGGCTGTGAGATTAATTCACACTGTGCCACCACCAAGATCTCGACACCAGGGCAGCGAGCTGTTTACTGCTTACTGTACTGTTTACCGTTTAACTGTGCTGCATACTGCACATGCATTTTGAATTACATAGTATTAACTTATTGGTGGTAACATTTTGTTTTATGTGCTGTGTGTGATACATGTATTGTGGGTGCATTGTGGTATGGAGGAACGTTGTTTTGTTTGGTGGTATACATGTACAGTCATGTAACAATAAAGTTGAACTTGAAGTAAACGCATGGCTCATTGTTGGTACAGTGCCATTTTTTTAAATCTTAGCCAAAATGTGCTTTGGTACCATGGCCGGTGAAGGAGGAGACAGGATTACAATGACGAACCATGGTGCCATCAGAAAAGGTTTAAATTTATGGGTGAGAGCAACAGATGTGGTACAGACTCCAAAACCACATTAAAATGGATTGCCTGTATTTGTGGCTATTCTATTACTTCCTCTCTGTCAAAAATGCCAGGAATTCTCACTTTGAAGCAATTTGTCTTAAAGAATTCCTCTTTTTTATTTCAAAAATAAACATTATTCATGAAAAAAGCTATAAAAGCACAAAAAAAAGCAGTGCGTGGCTCCACTGATTTATGTTTGTCTTTGCTTCCACTGTTTTCTTTCCCTTCTCATGTTAGCCTTCCACTTCCTAAAAAACGTCCCCTTTTATTTTTTTCCCTGCTTCGGCCTTGTCGTGTCTCTGTGCTTACTTTTAAGGGGTTTGACAAGGCAGGATATCTCAGGTGGCTGAATCTGGAACCAGGAGATAAAACTGGATATTCGCGGTGGAGATGAGGAGAATTCTCCACCAATGATTGCAATAGATATTGAATTCTCAAGTATCCATTAGAGCTGAGATAAGATGGTGTTCAGACTTGGGGATGCATGGCATATGGAGTCGAGGCTGATTGGCCATGATATTGAATCATATGGAAAGCAGAGGAACTGTATGGTTTGTTCCTGCTCCTTTCCTATGTTTTTTATAATCATTATGCTACCCTTTGTCAACTCTGATGAAAGGTCATTATCCTAAAACTTGCCTCTGTTTCTCCTTCCATGGCCGCTGCAGGACTGGCTGAATATTTCCAATGCTTTACATATTTCGTATTTTCAGCATATATTTCTTTAATTTCATTCTGGTTTTAGCTTAAGACCCTGCAAGAGTAATACTTTTTAGATTGGAATTTAAGAAGTCAGAACTTGACTATTTCCCTGACTGAATCAGTTCTCCCTTAAGGCATCTGAAGGAAAACTGGGCTTCATGAATAGTCCCATTTCTTGATTTTCCACCGAGAATTATCTCCAAAAGTTTTGGAAAACTCCTGGGCTGGACTGAAAGAAAGGCAAAAACCTGTCTTAGATTTCCTGACACCAACGGAACTGAGTGGGAGACATTTCTCTCTTGGTCATGAGAGGTGGCCATAGCCTCACTGTCCTACTTCATATCCAGGGCCTGTTAATTAGCTCATTGCAAAGCTGAGTCAGAAATTGCTGTGGGAATTAGAGCCCCTCTCATTCCCCATTGCTTCTGTGTTTACCTGTCAGCCTCTCCTCAATGTGGCCCATGTCTATTGTCTCATTAGATTTTCTAAGTATTTTTTTTTCCTGTGTGATCTATTTGATGCCCTCTCAATATCATCACCATTCCAGGCAGATTAGGTTCTGTTATATAGTGGGTTTGTAAAAGTTTTTTTAAATCTGTGTCCTGCATAGAAAGTTACGACATGCTTTCTTTCCTATCAGACCCATCACTCATAATATCCACTTCTGCCATTCAAGCATGAGCTATTCCTCAGCCTGATTAACACAATTAACTCTGTGCTAGTCTCTCTCATTTTCATTCTCTCAGTTTCTCTTAGTGTTATCCAGAACTGCCTGCTCCCAGTAGGATTCTGGATAAATCACAGCAAGTCCTGTTCACCTATTGTTCTTGCACTCACTGAATACATTAACTTTCAAAATAATGACTTGACTTTAAAATATTCATTTAAAAAAATTTAAATCCTTCCATGTTTTAACCATTATCCATTAACATTCCTCACCCCTGTAACCTCACTTCTAAAATCCTCTAATATCTTTGCCATCCTTCACTTCCAGTTTCGAGATCATTGCCAGGACCAACAATTTGCCCATTAGTGGATGTGCATTGAGGTGCAAGGCTAAAGGTTATTGAATTCTCTCAAAAACCTTCCCTCTTTCCTTTCCTGCTCTCTTTCCTTGTGATGCTTCTTTAAACGAATCCCTTTGACCGAGCATTTGACTGCTTGCAAAAATCCTCGAATGCTTATTCAGGGAAAGGAGGTTATTTGGCCCATCTTGTCTGCACCAGTTCTTTCCCACAGCAACTTGATTCTTCCACACTCAGCCCTTTCTTCATGACCTTGCAAATTTATATTTATCCAATTCCTGCTTGAAAAATCCTCTGCAGCCAATTTGCAGGTAGTGCATTTTACATTCTAATTGCACAGAAGAATGATTTCTTTCTTATGTCACACTTAATTCACTTCCCCTTTATTTTATACTGGTGACCTCTAGTCCTTGATCTCTCCACCTAAGAGACAGCCCCAAACTCATCACTTTATGTACTTTCTGTCAAATCTTCCTTTTTCTCTTCTGCAAGGTAAACAGTCACAGGAACTCTAATCTATTCTTGTAACTGTAGTTTCTCTTGTATTTTTTTCTGAGTGTTCTGTAACCCTTTCATCTCTTTCCTGTTAAGAGGTGACTGGAGTTGAACACAACACTGCAGTTGAGGTGAACCATCATTTATAAAGGTTCGACGTACATTTCCTCCCTATAAACTACACCTGTTTTGACGAAGTGTAGAGATGTGAATGTCTTCTTGACTGTTTTTTCATCCTGTCTTGCCACTTTCAATGACTTGTAGTGTTTTCTGATATACCGAATTTTGTTTCATAATAGCTTAGAACAATGTTTTAGCATAAAATTAATCATTGATTTTAGTAAGTCTGAGAGTATGTTTGATCAACAGTCTGTACTTACATAATGTCTCTAAGCAGAGAGGATATTGGGGATGAGAGGCAGGGGAATCACATTCAAGCTCATGAAGTCTAGTGATTGAGCGTAGCTCTGGTTAATGGATGGTCATCAAGAGTTAAATTTATGGCTGGTTTAATAAAATATAATAATATTAATAATAAGTACTTTATTGATCCCAAATTTCCGACTCTGGTTCAATAAAGTACTTATTATTATTATTAAACCAGCCATAACTTTAACTCCTGATGACCATCCATTGTGAACAAGTGACATTTTTTGTGTTTCACTAATCTAGTCTAGACCAATACACAGATGTCCTAAAAAAAGGAATACCAAAGAGCCATTGATCTTTACAGCACAGAACAATTTATTTCATGGTTCAGCTTTTTGTTAAAGCCATCAAAACTCACCCAATGGTCATATTCTCTCTCCCAGCAGACTTTATTCTGCTTTTATGTGCTTATGCAATTTTTTTCCTTAAAGAGCGCAATGGGATTTGCCCTAATCAGACTCAACGGCAAGGCATTCATGGTGTAATAGCACTTCTTCTAAACTTTCTACTCACAACACTGTCAGTAAAACGTTTACACTGGTGCTGACTCCATCGTTCCCTCTTTAGGCAGTCAAAACGTTTCATTTCTCAAAAACCATATTAAATCTTACCAGTTTTTTGTATAGCAGTAAAAATAGTTATAACTGAAAATTGTTTATCACAATACTACTTCTCTCAATGAATTTCTCCCACCTTTCAAAAACGCTAGATTAGAAATTATATAGTGTGTAATAATATTTTGTGCACCTTGCAATGAAATTTACTTAAAATTCTGATCAATGAATTCAGTGTGCTGGCTGGACACTTTTGGATTTTGTTCTGCTTTGTTTTATGGTTGTATCACGATACTCCATGAAGGCTATTGCGTGTGCACAGTAATGCTGTGTTACATTTGTAGTATATGTAAAGATGGTTGAGAACAATAATTGTTGGGTTAAGAATTCTGTCAAGTGACTAACTGCTCCGGGCTGCAACAGTGTTTATAGGAATTGAATAGAGGCTGCCTCCGAAGAGCAAATCAAGAAAGAGGCGAAGCTGTGTTTTGAGCTCCTTGGGTCTCACATGTAACTACATGCACTATTGTATGAATTTATTGTATATTAGGAATCCAGAGATAACACATGTTCCAGAGTGTCCAATGCTCACTTCTGCAAAGTGTTTTGCAGTTTAGAAGCTTCAAACCATAGGGTCTTTGGATGTTATTTTTTAAATGGGGGACTGACTTTATCTGGGAAGTTTAACTCATTCAATGCCCTTTAGATAGGCTTCTTGGTGCTATTGCCCATGTTTTCAACACTTTCCATCCCCATCATTTATATCTTCTGCCATTATAGATTTCTGACCCATATCAATCCTCTTTATCCCCATAACCTTCTTTAGCACTCGCAAATCTTTCTCTTACTGTCCAAGACCGAAAGAAGCTGCAGAAGATCGTGAACACGGCGCAGCACATCACACAAACTAATCTTCCGTCCGTGGACTCACTTTACACCGCACGCTGTCGGAGCAGTGCTGCCAGGATAATCAAGGACACGACCCACCCAGCCAACACACTTTTTGTCCTTCTTCCCTCCGGGAGAAGGCTCAGGAGCTTGAAGACTTGTACAGCCAGATTTGGGAACAGCTTCTTTCCAACTGTGATAAGACTGCTGAACGGATCCTGACCCGGATTTGGGCCGTACCCTCCAAATATCCGGACCTACCTCTCGGTTTTTTTGCACTACCTTACTTTCCATTTTTCTATTTTCTATTTATGATTTATAATTTAAATTTCTAGTATTTACTAATTTTTACTGTTTTTAATATTTTTAATATTTAATATTTGTAATCCAGGGAGTGGGAAGCGCAGAATCAAATATCGCTGTGATTATTGTACGTTCTAGTACCAATTGTTTGGCGACAATAAAGTATAAAGTATACTTTCCTTCCCTCTGTTTACTTCCCCACTTTTCAACCATCTCCCAAATCCTGTCTCTGTTCTTCAAAACCTGAACCTGTCGCTACCATAGATACAGGACTCAGTGCCCCTGCATGTCTCAGGTTGTGCTAACCGTCACTTCCAGGTTAATTACTAACCATGGGGAAAGTGTATTTGCATGCACACATGCTTAGCATCAAATGTGTATCCAAAACTGTCATCCTGTGTGTCTTACTTATCCGTGTAAGCGGAACAAGTGCTATACATGCCCTTACACTTCCTCCCTTACCACCATTCAGGGCCCCAAACAGTCCTTCCAGGTGAGGCAACACTTCACCTGTGAGTCGACTGGGGTGATATACTGCGTCCGGTGCTCCCGATGTGGCCTTTTATATATTGGCGAGACCCGACGCAGACTGGGAGACCGCTTTGCTGAACATCTACGCTCTGTCCGCCAGAGAAAGCAGGATCTCCCAGTGGCCACACATTTTAATTCCACATCCCATTCCCATTCTGACATGTCTATCCACGGCCTCCTCTACTGTAAAGATGAAGCCACACTCAGGTTGGAGGAACAACACCTTATATTCCGTCTGGTTAGCCTCCAACCTGATGGCATGAACATCGACTTCTCTAACTTCCGCTAATGCCCCACCTCCCCCTCGTACCCCATCTGTTACTTATTTTTATGCACACATTCTTTCTCTCACTCTCCTTTTTCTCCCTCTGTCCCTCTGAATATACCTCTTGCCCGTCCTCTGGGTCCCCCCCCCCCCGTCTTTCTTCCCGGACCTCCTGTCCCATGATCCTCTCGTATCCCCTTTTGCCAATCACCTGTCCAGCTCTTGGCTCTATCCCTCCCCCTCCTGTCTTCTCCTATCATTTTGGATCTCCCCCTCCCCCTCCAACTTTCAAATCCCTTACTCACTCTTCCTTCAGTTAGTCCTGACGAAGGGTCTTGGCCTGAAACGTCGACTGTACCTCTTCCTAGAGATACTGCCTGGCCTGCTGCGTTCACCAGCAACTTTGATGTGTGTTGCTTGAATTTCCAGCATCTGCAGAATTCCTGTTGTTTGCGTTTAAATCCTGTGTGTCGCTGGCTTTTCTGAATTAAATGACAGAGAATGGTTATTAAGGTTGTGATGAACATTTAATGCTCACAGTAAAACAAAATAAAGATAACAATTAATATTAGGCACCCATACTGATCCAAAGGTCTTTGCAATGTGAGAAGAAACCAGAGCTCCCACAGGAAACCCACGCCATCACGTGGAGAACATACAAACTCCTTACAGACAGCAGCGTGAATTGAACCCTGATTGCTGGTGCGGTAAAGCGTTACGCTAGCCACGATGCTACCGAGTCACACAAAAGACAACCCTTGCAGCCAATCGAAAAAGAGGTACAAATGAAATAGTCCCCACAGTACTGTAATGCTTTCATTGCAGCCCCTGTTAAACTCATATTTCTGAGCTTAGTTTTTGGCAGCCGGCATCACTGGCAAAGACTGAGCACCTCTGCATTATTAACCTCAATGCAAGACAGTGTAGTCATTGACCATTGATGATCCCATACTTTGGGAAGCGTCTAGCTACTTTCAGAACATTGGAGTGCATTAGGCTCAGTCATTGTGTAAAGGGGAGAAAAGAGAGCTTTGAGGAGAATAGATCAGAATGCAGAACATAGAACAGTGCAGCACAGTATGGGCCATTCAGCCCATGATGTTGTGCTAACCATTTAACCTCCTCTAAGATCAGTCTGATCTTTCCCTCTCACATACTCCTCCAAATTCTTTTCATCCACACGCCTATCTAAGTGTCTCTTAAATATATCTGCTTCTACTACCACCTCTGGCAGTTCGTCCCACACCCTCACTGCTCTCTGTGCAAGAAGCTTACCTCTGACATAATCCCTACATTTTCCAAAAAAAAACCCTTTATGCTATACCTCCTCATATTAGCCATTTCCACCCTGTGAAGAAGTCTCGGGTTGTCCACTCTATCTAAGTCTCTTATCATCTTGTACACCTCTCATGCTCCTTAAACCTAGCTCACTCAGCCTTTCCTCAAAAGAAATGCTCTCTAATCCAGGCAGCATTCTGGTAAACCTTCTCTTCCCTTGTCTCTCCTCTGAAAGATGAAGTTGACTGGGCTAGTGTTTATTGGGAGCAGGAGAAACCACTGTGTCCCAGCTACTACTTATTATCTTTAGCGCCCATTGTTCCAATTCTGCTACTTTCTTCTTTCCCTCATCTCCTCTTATACTTTTTTTTAGATTATGAAGACACGCAGTCCTCTTTTATTGTCATTTAGTAATGCATGCATTAAGAAATGATACAATATTTCCTCCGGTGTGATATCACAAAACACAGGACAGACCAAGACTGAAAAAACTGACAAAACCACATAATTATAACATATAGTTACAACAGTGCAACAATACCATAACTTGATGAAGAAGTCCATGAGCACAGTAAAAGTTCAAAGTCTCTCAAATGTCCCACATCCCACGCAGACGGGAGGAGGAAGAAAAACTCTCCCTGCCATGCCCGACCACAGTCCGACTCTGAGTCATCCGAAAACTTTGAGCCTCCGAATCAGCTCTCCAACGCTAAGTACTGAGTGCCATCTCTGTCCGAACAATTCGACCTCAATCTGAGTCGCCAACAGCAGGCAAAGCTGGGGATTTTGAGGCCTACCCTCCGGAAGATTCCCGACCACGCAGTAACGACAGCAGCGAACGAGCGTTTCAGAAATTTCTCCAGATGTTCCTCTGTGCTTTCACGTCCCTCTCCATCAAATCAGAATTGTCCACGGCCCCTATTTAACGGATACAATATTATTTTTCACCGGAGGGCTGCGCACGCGCGACATGCTGCTCTCTCTCCTCCCGCTTTACTTGAATGCTGCATGCAGTATTGTAGCAGTTGACTTTACAGGGCCAACTGTCCAGGTTCATTTCCAATGCCGTCTGTTAGGAGTTTGTGCATTCACCCAGTGACACCGTGTGTTTCCTCCAGGTGCTCCAGTTTCTTCCCACATTCCAAAGATTTACAGATTAGTAAGGGTTTCTAAACAGTGGGCAATGCTCTGTTGGCGCCAGAAACTTGGCGGCACTTGCGTGAGGCCCCCAGCAGGTCCTCAGTCTGCGTTGCTCGTTGATGCAAACGATGCTTTTCACTGTATGCTTGCATGTTTCAACGTACACCTGACAAACAAAGAGTTCACCTTTGATCTTTATCTTCAGGAGCAAACTCACCTGCCGCCAGTTAGTGTGGTAACGATACAACGGCTGGGGATCCCTTCCATCATTCAGCAGCTTTTTCACAGACGGCCCCTTTTAGTGCAGCTGATCCCAGCGGGTGCTTGTTTTGTATGGCACCTCCAGACAGGATTTGAAGAAGTGCTGGGAATGCTTACCTGGTCAATCAACACTGGTATTGTGAAAAAACAGTTAATGTTTGCGGTCGTAACAATCTGCTTGTTGAACTCGGCAGGTCAAACAGTAAATGTGGGAGTAGGGGAATTATTGACAAGTTGATATTTTTGGGTCGCAGTTCTGCATCAGGACTGAGAATGGAAAGGTGAGTTTCAGGCTTCCCCAACCCCATCTCTGCACCATTTGCTCCCCACCCCCCACTTTTCCTCACTCTCTTTGTCTGCCTCCATCTCTTTATCTCCCAACACCACCTCTGCTCTCCTCCCCCAGCTGGCATACCTGCCCATTATCTTACAGTCCTCCTCAGTCCACCTCAGACTCCTTTCACACACACACTGACCAACATGTTATTGCATTTGTTACATTGATAGCCAGGAGGGCCATTTTTTTGAAGTGGAAGGATACATCAGCTCCCACTTTGTCACAACAGTTCTCTCAAGTGATGCTATGTCTTCGTTTGGAGAAAATTAGAAGTCAAACCTTTGAACCTTTATTTGATTTTGAGAAAAGATGGGGTTCATTTGCTCGTCATTATCAATTAAGTTAATTGATGGGACTTTTGAGAGACTTTGAGACTTTTACTGTGCCATGGTCTGTTCTTATCAAATTACGGTATTGCTTTGCACTGTTGTAACTATATGTTATAATTATGCGGTTTTTGTTAGTTTTTAAGTTGGTTTGTCATGTGTTTTTCATGATATCATTCTGGAAAAACATTTTATAATTTCTTAATGCATGCATTACTAAATGACAATAAAAGGGGACTGTGTGTCCTCATAATAATAATAACAATAATAATTGATAGATTTTCTCTTCGATCTAATTGTAAATTTATGGTATTTTTTTTCTTGCTGGCAGTTTGATGTTTATCTTTAGAGGCTTTCTGTATGACGCATGTCTCCGGGATTGTGCACCTAATGGGATTTTTCCCACTTTTCTGCTTAGTAGGGCTTTTTTTATTATCACAAAAATTTTTCAATCTTTAAAATAATGTTTTTTTTTCCTTGAGACATTGTAAGTGTTGCTTACTTCGATGTACTCGTGTTATTTTTTGAATAATAATAATAATAAAAAGATTTGAAAAGAAAGAAAGACTCCTTTCACACAACTCCTCTTTTCCTCTTCATACTACTGACCTTCTCACCTCTCCACCCTCGGTCCTGATGCACGGTTTCAACCCACAACTGGGACAATTTCTTTCCTCTCGCAGATGCTGCTCGACCCGTTGATGTCCTCCAGCAGATTGTCTGTCGCTCCAGGTTCCAGTATCTGCAGTCTCTTGTATCTCCACTGTCTGAGGGCAATCATCTTTAGCTCGTTTGTGTATCTGTGTGTCCCTCTAATTTGTGTTATACCGGTACTGCAGAGGCAACTCTTAATGCAACGTCAAAAAAAAAAATGATCTTCTATATTCACACATTTTGCTAAGTATGCAGCAGCCCGTAATTCCAAGAGTCAAAACTGCTGTGACTAAAAGACCTGCTGAGTCCCTTCAGCATTTTTTGTGATGTTGCTTTGGATTTCCAGCACCTTCAGACATTTCGTGTTTATGATTGCTATGCCACTGCAAACTCTGTTCGAGGGATGCCTACCCTGAGAAAGTTTAAATCTTCCCTTCAACAGGTGATCAATGAAACCCTCCCCCTCTATGACCTCTGCTGCCCTCCGACTCTTCAACCATGTACTCACCTGGACAGGCACTACTCTCCGATCAGATTCCTTCTTCTCCAGCCCTTGACCCTTCCTACCCATGTGGCTTCACCTATCACCTTCTAGCTAGCCTCCTCCCCCTACCCAACCTTTTTATTTTGGCATCTTCCCCATTCCTTCTCATTTCTGAAGAAGGGCCTCGGCCCTAAACTTCGACTATCTACTCATTTCCATCGATGCTGCCTGACCTGCTGAGTTCCTCCAACATTCTGTGTGTGTTCGGTGACTAAAAGAGCCCTGATTCTCACTGTTAAAGAGCAAACCCCAGCATAAAAATGGCTCCATGTGGAATAGTGTAGCTGAATTCAGGGTTAATTAGAAATTTTTTAAGACACATGGCCATGCGGATTCAATGCTTCATACAGGTTCAATATCTGATTGAGGCTTGAAAGGTGTAAGTGTAGTGATGAATTGGGACCCACTCTGATTTTTGGCTAATTAGTTCATCTGTCTTCTATTACTTTATATAGCTCTAAATTTATTGAGACATTAGGATACTGATGACTATGATAATGACTATAAAAGGATGGAGAGAAAAAGAATAAATATTGCAACATTCCCCCTGTGGCATTGCTCATAGCTGAGCTTATGGCATTGATCTTGGGGGAGAATATAGTAAGATCAATGCAAGAAGGTTTTTCCGGTCAAGATGGCGCCTGCGCACAATACTCCATAGTTGACATCTTCTGGATACAGCAGGAAACTATTCACTTCCCTTACGTCTTTTACCTCTGTTTTTCATCTTGAATGTGTCTTCTAGAATTGTTGGAGCCTGCAATATGCAGTGAGGAGATTGCTTGGGAGATCCAGCGCTTTCCTGTCTCCAAGAGGATTTAGGGAGGCGGTGAACTTGGGCCTCGAGGCAAGGAGACTGAGGGTGGGCCGGGGTGTGGGTTTGCGAGCTGATGTTCGACTCCATTTCGCTGATTAAAGCTTCCATTGTTTGCCAATCAAAGCGATGAGGGAGATTGAAACATCGAGGCGGATGTGGAGGGTGAGTGCTGGCAGCCTGTCTTCCGATCACTGGTGAGATCGCTCTGCTGCTGGAAAGGGGAGCCTGTGTGGACAGCCATTGTGCTACTGAGGTTCTCTGCTCGGCGTTGTGGATATGGATTTGGACGATGGACTTTTTCAGTCTTGTAGTTTTTTATATTCTGTGTTTTTGCCTGGTTGTTCTTGTATTTCTGTGTGGGGGAGGGGGATTTGTAGATCGATGTTCACATAGCATTTTGTGTGGGGGGAAGTGGGTCTGGCAGTCGATATTCTTTTTGAGTATTTTTTTTGTTTATTTCTTTGTGCAGGGTTGGGGTGTGGGTGGATTTGGAGGCCAATGTTCTTTTTGTGTTTCATGTGTGGCGGGGGGGGCGTGGTGTTGCCATTTCTTTTTTTTTGGTTTTGTAGCTATCTAGAGAAGAAGAATTATTATACTTGGATAATAAGTAAAATTTTGAATCTTTGAAATCCACGGAGTTCTCCTTAGCTCATCCATTGAAATGTCCACCACGTTTAGCTCAGCACTCAGGTTGCATGGGCTCACGGGCCAATCCAGGTACGAGGACAGGTTGTCAAAGCCCATTCCACTACTTTTGCAGTTCTACATTGTCAGAGGCACTGGCTTTCAGTTAAGATGATGAACAGAAATTCCATTTTTCCTTCTGGTGGGTGCACACATTAAATAGGATTCAGTCAAAGAAAAACTGAACTTTTTCAGCTTTCAGAGTGCAAATGTCAGTCCACTCTTCAAGAAGGGAGAGAGGTGGAAGAAAGGAAATTGTAGGCCAGTTAGTCTGGTCTCAGTGGTTACGAAGATGTTGGAGTCGATTATTAAGGATGTGGTTTTGGGGTACTTGAAGTCACATGATAAAATAGGCCAAAGTCATCATGGTTTCCTCAAGAGAAAATCTTGCCTGACAAATCTGTTGGAATTCTTTGAAGAAATAACAAGCAGGATAGACAAAGGAGAATTGGTTGATGTTGTATACTTGGATTTTCAGAAGACCTTTGACAAAGTGCAACATGACGTTGCTTAACAATTTAAGAGTCCGTGGTATTACAGGAAGGATTCTTGTACGGGATAAAGCAGTGGCTGATAGTCAGAAGGCAAAGAGTGGGAATATGGGGAGCCTTTTTGTTTGGCTGCCGGTGACTAGTGGTGTTTCATGGGGGTCTGTTTTAGGACCGCTTCTTTTTATGTTATATGTCAAGAATTGGATGATGGAATTGATGGCTTTGTTGCAAAGTTTGCAGATGATACGAAGATAGGTGGAGGGGCAGGTAGCTTTGAGGAAATAGAGAGGCTACAGAAGGACTTAGACAGATTAGAAGAATGGACAAAGATGTGGCAGATGGAATACAATGTTGGGAAGTGTACAGTCATGCACTTTGGTAGAAGAAATAAAAGCGTTGACTATTTCCTAAATAGAGAGCAAATTCAAAAATCTGAACTGCCAAAGGACATAGGAGTTTTTCTGTAGGATTCCCAAAAGATTAATTTGCAGGTTGAGTCTGTGTGAGGAAGGCAAAAGTGATGTCATTCCAAGAGGACAAGAACATACTGTAAAAGCAAGAATGTAATGTTGACAGTTTATAAAGCAAATAGTGAGGCCTCATTCGGAGTATTGTGAGCAGTTTTGGGTCCCTTATCTTAGAAAGGATGTGCTGACACTGGAGAGGGTGCAAAGGAGGTTCACAAAAAGATTCCAGGATTGAACGACTTATCATATGAAGAGTGTTTGATGGCTCTGGGTCTATATTCATTAAAATCCAGAAGAATGAGGGGTGACCTCCTTGAAACCTATTGAATGATCAAAGGCCTTGATAAAGAGGATGTGGAGAAGATGTTTCCTATGGAGGGAAGGTCTCGGATCAGAGGACACTGCCTCAGAATAGAGGGGTGCCCTTTTAGATTGGAGATGACGAGGCATTTCTTCAGCCAGAGAGTGGTGAATCTGTGGAATTCGTTGCCACAGGTGGATGTGGAGGCCAGGCCTTTATGTATACTTAAGGCAGAGGTTGATAGATTCTTAATTGGTCAGAGCAGGAAGGGATACAGGGAGAAGGCAGGAGATTGGGGCTGAGAGGTAAAATGGCAGAGCAGCCTCAGTGGGCCAAATTGTCCAATTCTGCTCCTATATCTTATGACTTATGGAATGTTATCCTGAACTTCTCTGCCTTGACCAGGATTGTTTAAAATCAATTAAAAGGCAAAAACTACAGCTGTGGGAAACCTGAAATAGAACAGCAAATACTGGAAAAGCATGGCAAGTTGTGCAGCATCTGCTGAGATAAATAAAAGAATTACCATTGCAGGTTGTTGGGCTTTTGTTAGAACTTACTTCAGATAAAAATCGGATTCACTGATCATTTCATTTTTTTCTGCTCTTACTGTCAACAAACTGCTGTTTAAATGATAACAATGACTGTATTCAATAAATTGTTCTAATTTTCTTAATTGTTCTAATATCAGGTACAGCACTGATAAAAGGTTCTTTCTTCATGCTACCTAATTATGTGTTAAATAGCTCCATGACTATTGCTAAAGTATAGTTTCCAGCCAGAGATCCATGTTAAGAATAAAGCTACAATACCTGAGACCTGTAATAGTAATAATGCACAACCCATCGCACACCTTTTGGTCTGCTCAATAGTCGAGGATGCACAATATATAGCTTGGGAACTTACTGAGGGCAACTCACAAAATTATCAATGGAAAAATCAATGTCTGGTGGATGGATGTGATATGGAGAATTTAAGCGCCCTCACTCCTGAAGTGAGAGAGGAGGCAACTCACAGGTCCATGAGTGAGACTTAGAAAATGAGCATTCATGGGATTTTGGCGTTTTTATGGTGGCCCGAACGAACTGGGAGTGAGGGAGGAGGCAACTCACAGGTCCGTGAGTAAGATTTAAATAAGGACATTTTCTCAGGCTTTTGGCCTTTTACGGCGGCCTCATCAAATCGTGATTCGTTAACAAGGGCATGTAAAAATAAGGTAGGGTCATGTGGAGCTACATTTGTTGGAGCGATCATTGTGTGAGTGGATCAATGTTAGGGTGGGGAGGCTTTGGCTCAACAGGCTTGGGCAGAAACAGGATTGGGTGAGTTAGGTATCTGGTAAGTTTCTTCTTCATTCTTCGTCTATTAGTACATAGTTAGAGCAGTGAGGATGGCTCCAGGGGCTGTGTAGTGTTCTTTGTATCAGATGTGGGAATTCTGGGAGACCTCCAGCATCCTGGATAGCCACATCTGCACCAGGTGCACTGAGCTGCAGCTCCTCAAAGAAGGTATCAAGAAAATGGAGCTGCAGCTCGATTTCATTCAGCTCATGTGGGAAACTGAGGAGGTGATAGGAGCTACGGGGGCGGGGGGAGTGGTTGTCGGTTGCAAGAGGCAGGTACCTGGATGACTGTCAGGAGAGGGAAAGGAAATGAGAAACAAATGCAGGGTGCTCCTGTAGCCGTTCCTCTCAATAATAGAATTATCGTTTTGGATATTGCTGGATCCTCAGTGACCTGGTCTCAGGGACCGAGGCTAGCACTGTGGCTCAGAAGGGGAGGGGCGAGAAGACAACTGTAGCAGTGATTCCATAGTTAGAGGAGCAGACACAAGATTCTGTGGATGCCTTAGACACCCAGTTGGTATGTTGCCTCTGTGGGGCCAGGCTCAGAGATGTCTTGGATTGGATCCATGGCATTCTAAAGGTGAGCAGCAAGAAGTCTTGGTATATATTAGCACCAATGACATGGGTAGGGAAAGGAAGAAGGTTCTGAAGAAAGAATTTCGGGAGCTAGGCAGAAAATTGAAAAACAGAACCTTCAGGGTAGTAATCTCTGGATTACTCTTTGCGCCACATACCAATGAGGATAAGGATAGGATGATTTGTCAGATGAATATGTGGCTGAGGGTCTGATGCAGGGGTCAGTATCTCAGATTTCTGGATCATTCCGATCTTCTCTGGGGAAGGTACGACCTGTACAAAATGGATGGGTTACAGCTGAACCTGAGGGGGATCAACATCCTTGTAGGTAGGTTTGCTAGAACTTTAGGAGAAAGTTTAAACTAATTTAATAGGAGGATGGGACTGTTGGTATACAAGCAGAGGCAGGGTGTATGAGACAGTCAGGAAGGACAGGCGGATGATAGGGCAAAATTGCAGTCAGTGAGATGAGTTGCAGTGTAACATGGGAACAAAGTCTAAGTGTTATATTTGACTGCATGGAGTATATGGAATAAGGTAGATAATGTTATAGTGCAGTTCGAGATTGGCAGGTGTGATGTTGTGCGCATCACTGAGTCGTGGCTGAAAGAAAATTATGGTTGGAAGCTTAACATCGAAGGATACACATTGTATCAAAAGGGCAGGCAGGTAGGCCGAGGAAGCGATGTGGCTCGGTTGGCAAAAAATGAAATCAAATCCTTAGACAGAGGTGACATGGGATCGGAAGACATAGAATTATTGTGGGTTGAGTTAAGGAACTGCAAGGGTGAAAAGACCCCGATGGGAGTTCCAAGTACCTCATCCTTAACAATTAACTACAGATTATTTATTCATTTATTGAGGTACAGCACGGTATAAGTCCTTCCAGCACGTCAAGCCCCGCCACTCAGCAATCCCCAGAATTTAATCCTGGCCTAATCACAGGAAAATTTACCATGTCTAATTACGCTACCAACAGTTTAGTCTTTGGACAGTGAGAGGATCAGGCTAACTGATCTATAATTTTCTTTCTTCTCGCTCCCTCCCTTCTTGAAGAATACAATTTGCCAGTCCTCCGGAACCATGCCAGAATCTAATGATTCTTGACAGATCATTGCCAATGCCTCCACAGTCTCTTCAGTTACTGCACCTCTTTTAGATCACCAGGGTGTACTCCATCTGGTCCAGGTGACTTAGCTACCTTCATTGGCAAAGGGGATATGAGAGGATCATGGGACAGGAGGCCTGGGGAGAAAGACAAGGGAGGGGAACCCAGAGGATGGGCAAGGGGTATAGTCAGAGGGACAGAGGGAGAAAAAGGAGAGAGAGAGAAAGAATGTGTGTATAAAAATAAATAACGGATGGGGTACGAGGGGGAGGTGGGGCATTAATGGAAGTTAGAGAAGTCGATGTTCATGCCATCAGGTTGGAGGCTACCCAGACGGAATATAAGGTGTTGTTCCTCCAACCTGAGTGTGGCTTCATCTTTGCAGTAGAGGAGGTCGTGGATAGACATGTCAGAATGGGAATGGGATGCGGAATTAAAATATGTGGCCACTGGGAGATCCTGCTTTCTCTGGCGGACAGAGCGTAGATGTTCAGCAAAGCGGTCTCCCAGTCTGCGTCGGGTCGCACCAATATATAGAAGACCACACCGGGAGCACCGGACGCAGTATATCACCCCAGCCGACTCACAGGTGAAGTGTCGCCTCACCTGGAAGGACTGTCTGGGGCCCTGAATGATGGTAAGGGAGGAAGTGTAAGGGCATGTGTAGCACTTGTTCCGCTTACACGGATAAGTCTGACATGCCTATCCATGGCCTCCTCTACTGTGAAGATGAAGCCACACTCAGGTTGGAGGAACAACACCTTATATTCCGTCTGGGTAGCCTCCAACCTGATGGCATGAACATTGACTTCTCTAACTTCCGCTAATGCCCCACCTCCTCCTCGTACCCCATCCGTTATTTATTTTTATACACACATTCTTTCTCTCACTCTCCTTTTTCTCCCTCTGTCCCTCCGACTATACCCCTTGCCCATCCTCTGGGTCCCACCCCCCCCCCGTCTTTCTCCGCGGGCCTCCTGTCCCATGATCCTATCATATCCCCTTTGCCAGTCACCTGTCCAGCTCTTGGCTCCATCCCTCCCCCTCCTGTCTTCTCCTATCATTTTGGATCTCCCCCTCCCCCTCCCACTTTCAAATCTCTTACTAACTCTTCCTTCAGTTAGTCCTGATGAAGAGTCTCAACCTGAAACGTCGACTGTACCTCTTCCTAGAGATGCTGCCTGGCCTGCTGCGTTCAGCAGCAACTTTGATGTGTGTTGCTTGAATTTCCAGCATCTGCAGAATTCCTGTTGTTATTGGAGGAACTCATCAGGTCAGGCAACGTACCTTATATTTGGCACAGATAGTCCATAACTCAGTGGGATGAGCTTTGAATTAACCAGCTTCCTGTAAGCTGTTCCTCCTCTGTTAATTTCCTCTCTC
The DNA here is from genome assembly GCF_030028105.1 of Mobula birostris. Taxonomy (NCBI): domain Eukaryota; kingdom Metazoa; phylum Chordata; class Chondrichthyes; order Myliobatiformes; family Myliobatidae; genus Mobula; species Mobula birostris. The sequence continues at coordinate 75,388,064 of NC_092383.1, read as the reverse complement.
TTCTTAATCTACCCAGTCCTTATCACTCCATCTCTTTCTGCTCCTCCATCCTTTCCATCTTCCCATCATCCACACACTCCTTCTAATAAATGAATTGTTACTGTTTTTGTTAAACATAGAATGCCTCTGCCATTTTTATTTTCAAAAACCTACATTGGGATGATTGAGAGTTATTGAATGTATCAGCCAACACAATTGCTTTGAAATTGCTGGAGGTGAATTGAATTGACTTTATTTCTTATATCCTTCACATACATGAGGAATAAAAATCGTTATGCTATGTCTCTGTCTGAATGTGCAATGTGGAATTTACAGTAATTTGTAACGAAGAGGACAACAGGACAGTCAATATAGCATAGAAATACAATTGTATCAGCATGAATTAATCAGTCTGCTGGCCTGGTGGAAGAAGCTGTCCCAGAGCCTGTTGGTCCTGGTTTTAATGCTGTGGTACTGTTTCCTGGATGGCAGCAGCTGGAACAGTTTGTGATTAGGGTGACTTGGGTCCCCAAAGATCCTTCAAACCCTTTTTACACACCTGCCTCTGTAAACATCCTGAATAGTGGGAAGTTTGCATCTATAGATGCGCTGGGCTGTCCATACCACTCACTGCAGAGTCCTGCGATTGAGGGAAGTACAGTTCCCATACCAGCCAGTGATGCAGCCAGTCAGAATGCTCTCAATTGTGCCCCTGTAGAAAGTCCCCAGGATCTGGGAACTCATGCCAAACTTCTTTTGGGAGCAAAATGCCATTGCTTGGTTTGTGCGAGCCAAGGCCCAAATTATGCTGTGAGAAATCACCACCGACAACACCAAGTATTTCTCTGTGGTAGCGTCGCTCGGAAAATCCACGACTGTGAGAGTAGTCAGCCTACAAAACACCCACCTGAACACGATACATACCGGTCACTGAAAACTCATCTTTTACAGATTCTGAGTTCGCCAAACAGTTGCTCTCTTGCCCAGCCTTGGTAATGCTAGGCCTTCAGAGCTAATGGACCAATATTGTCTCTACTAGTAAATCACCATCCTTCTTTTAATTTTAAAGAACTCTTCATGCAGCAAATGCCTGAACAAGTTCACACATCCCCCTTTGATGCACCCGGGAAGGGCGATAGGGAGCTTGCTGACATATCTACACTCAGCCAGGCAGTGGTTCATAATTTCTCCTTTCTCTACCTCAATAAGGCCGACATAAAGGCACCGGCGGCTGTGAAACAGATGATGCCAGGCCTGTGCTTTTACCATGCTCACTTTGGTATGAATGCCAGGAAGTACCGACAGCCTTGCAGTTTCGACAGAGAATATTAGAGCTCTGTGAACACGGTGGCTTCCAGCTGCCAGGGATGTCTACTGTTCATTACGGACACACCTTTCAGGGCAACGCCTCCTGTGTGACACGGGTGCTCAAGTGAGTGTGCTGCCAGCATCGTCTACTGATGAGAAGGCAAAGAGTGACTGAACCTCGCTGGAGGTTACCAACAGCAGCAGGATCCAGACTTATGGATTGTGATGGCTGACACTCTGCTTCCGTGGGCGACATTACACGTGGGACTTTGTCCTGGCCAAAGTGACTAGACCTCTGCTCAGTGCAGGTTTCCTGTGTGCCCAGGGACTATTAGTCGATCTTAAGAACTGCTGGCTTGTGGATGTTAAGTATTTTGTGTCGTTACCCTGCTCCCCCAGTAAGTTCCCCTGTCAAGTGCATATACCACCACATGTGAGTTTACTCAACTCCTGGGTGAATTCCCAAACCTCACCAAGCACACATTCTCCAAAACAGTCACAAAGCATAGGGTTGTGCACCACATTTCTACACCTGGCCCTCCAATCCATGCCTGTGCATGTAGACTGGACCCAGAGAAGCTGGCAAATGCAAAGGGTGAGTTTGCCAACATGGAAAGAATTGCCAGTTGAATAGCCCCTGGGCTTTGCCCCTCCATATGATCCCTAAGTCCGATGGTGGTTGCCACCCATGTGATGATTACCAACGCCTTAACAAAGCCACCACCCCCAATTGTTACCCCAGTCCCACACATCCAAAACTTTGCAGCACGTTTAGCTGGAAAGTTAATTTTTTCCAAAGTCAGTTTAGTTAGGGGCTACTATCAGGTGCCTGTGTGCTCGTAGGACATTCCCAAAATGGCTATGATAACCCCGTTTGGCCTCTTTGAGTTTCTGCACAAGCGGTTTGGGCTGAAAAATGCAGCATAGACTGGATGAAATACTTGTTGTCAGAGCATCCAAATTCGAACACGTATCTCATCTCTGCAAGTTTTCGAGTGCTTAAGCCAACATGGGTTGATTATTAACCTTGCTAAGTGTCAGTTTGGGGTGTCAACTAGCAACTTTCTTGGCCATTACATCTCTATAGAAGGTGCGAAACTCCTTCCATCAAATGTAGCTGCTATTATGGATTTCCCATCGCTCTGCACTACTAATAAACTGCAGGAGTTTTTAAGCATGGTAAATTTCTATCACCGCTTCATTCCACAAGCTGATGAGCTTATGTTTCGCCTGTATAATGTGCCTAAAGGCAATACTCCTACTCACGTGCTTGACTGATTAGCGAATATGACCAAGGCATCTGATGGTACCAAACAAGCTCTTTCCAACACTGGTGCACCTGCTTTCCAATGCACCGACAGCTATTACTACTGATGCTTCAGACTATGCTGTGAGTTCTCTGCACAAACAGTTGGTGGGAGGCGAGTGGCAGCTGTTTGCCTTCTTCAGCCGGCGGCTCCATTCCCCCTGAAGGAAGTGCAGCACGTTTGACCATGGGCTTTTCTGATTCTATCTGGCTGTCCACCAGTTTCATTTTCTTCTAGAGCATCGTCATTTCACAGTATTTGTTAACCAGAAATCACTCGTGCGTGCGATGGCCAAAATATCAGATCTTTGGTCTGCATGGGTCTGCAGCACCATTAACTGGCCTGCATGGGAAAAATAATGCCATGGCTGATTGCCTCTCATGGCCAGCCACTGAGGTTGTACACATAGGGGTTGACTGTGCCAACATGGCAGCCGAACAGGCTATTGACCCAGAGGTCCAGGCTTACTGGACAGCAGTCTCAGATCTGCGGTTCGTTGACATTACGTTTGAGGAAACTGGAGTTTCTCTCATGCGCGATATCTCAACTGGTTGCCCTCGCCCCATAGTGCCCGCAAACTGGAGGCGGACTGTTTTTGACTTCATACGTGGCCTCTCGCAACTGGGCCGGAAGGCCTCACAGAAACTGGTTGTGCTAAAGTTTGTTTGGCACGGCCTTAAAAAGGACATGCTTGATTGGACTGCAGCCTGTTTGCAGTGCCAGCAGGCAAAAAGTAACCATCCAGGCGGCACTGATATCTTCTGAGGTCCCTGAGTGATGGACTGACTACGTAAATGTGGACCTTGGTGATCCTTTTTCCCCCTCCCACGGTTTTACGCACCTCCTTACCTTGGTGGACTGTACTGCCAGTTGGCTAGAAGTCACCCCTCTAGCATCGATGATGGCCACAGACATGGCTTGGGTGTTCATCAGGAGCTGGGTGGCCCATCTGATGTTTACCCCGACCGCAGTCTCCAATTCATATCAGACCTCTGGGCTGCAATGGCGCAGAACCTCAGATTTAAGCTACATCGCACCATGGCGTATCACCTGCAGTCTAATGGCCTGTGCTAGTGGTTTCGCTGCTCGTTAATTTCCTTGACGGATGAGTGTTGGCACGATCGTTTCCTGTGGGTCCTGCTGGGGCTCAGAACAGCTCCAAAAGAGGACCAGCATTCGCCTGTGGCCTAATTGGTCAACAGACAGCCATAATGAGTGCTGGATGATTTTATCCCTGATGTCACAATCACCTGGTCGGTCTCTCAATAGTGTTCCACCCTCCTCAGTAAATTCAATTCCTTTGCACCTATTCCTATCTCCCATCATGGCGTACTGCACGCTTGGGTTCCTGTTGAACTACGTTCCAACTTGTTTGTTTTCGTCCACCATGATGCACACCAACATCCCCTTAGGCCCCCTTATGATGGCCTGTTCCACATTTCGGAATGGAGAGAAAAGGCTTTTTTATCAAAGATAAGAGGGGTAAACCTGAATGTATTTTGGTAGATCGCCTTAAGCTGACCCACCAAGATTTGAAGGACTCTGCTACCATGCCCCTGCCATCGTGACATGACCATGAGCATGCCAGCACACTTCTGGATGAGCCAAAGGTACCTACTGTTCCTCCACTCATGCAATATTGGACCTGAGCCAGCCGGCTCAGGATGGGCTTGCAGTGCCAGTTTTAGTGAATTCTGGGGCGGTGGGGGGGTGCTGTGTAGAGTAATTTAATTGATGGAAACATACGTAATTCACAGCCACTGACATTGAGTTGAGGTTCATTTTAAGAGGTTGGTCTGACGTGATGATGTAATTATGTAAAGTACAGTTTACCCACTTTGTGTTCATTGTTTGGAATACAATAATGAGTTATTATGGTTTTTGTTAAACATAAAATGCCTCTGCCATTTTTATTTGCGAAAGCCTACACATCTGGATCCAACACTTGCTCCAATCCTTCCCTCTGCCCTTTTACTCTGGCTGAATCCCCCTTATTTTTCAGTCCAGTTGGAGGCGCTCAATCTGAAATGTTGACTGCCCATTTCCCTCCATATTTGCTGCCTCCTCTGTGATATCCGCCATTCTCTTTGTGTGCTGCACCAGGATAGGGTTGAAAGGCTTTGGAACGACTCATTAAAAGATAAGATATTGCTCCTTGAGCTTCGACGAGCTTTAATGTAGAATTATAGGAGGTCCAGAAGATGACAAGTCAAAACAAGAGTGTGACGGAGAGTTAAAATGACAGGTGACTGGGAGCTGAAGGTTGCACTTAAAAATTAAACAGAGGTATTCAGTAAAGTTGTCTCCTAATCTGTGTTCTTTAATATAGTGGAGATAGTGTGCTAAATTGGAGAAAGTTATTTGAAATAACTGATCTGAATTATGTTACATTCTGCATAACTCTTGCCTCTATTGTTATACCCTGAATATAAATCTCCCATCTGTGGTATGCTCTGTGTAATCGTTGCATCCTTATAAATCCTTGGACACAATTATTATTTTGTATATAAATGCCACCAATACGTATTATTACAAGAAATGAGTAGCTGCTACAACTGGGTTCATTTGTCCCGATCAAAATGAAATATTCTAGTTATGTGCAGCCGATCTCATTATTCCTGAGTGTAGAGCAGCTCTGTACCAAGCATTGCCACTAATTAATCCTTCAGCACAATTAGACATTGTTGGAATCACAGCTGTGCACTATTAGTGTTGGCAAGTTTACACACAGCCAGCCAATAACACCCATTACACACATAATTGGATGTTGAGATTTTTAACCTGGGGCGTCTGGTGTTGGCCTTCCCTAATTAGGCCTCAAATGTTTGCAAATGGATTAATCATCAACTTTGTTGGTGTAACTGAGCAGCTTTTGCTGCAGTTAAATTATTGTGGGTTTTGAGGTCAAGCTATGGGAACAAGACCCTGAAATGAGTGGAATGACATCAGGTGCAGGAAAAGTTGATTCACACCAAGCCCATTTTTATCCCAAAAGAGCTTTGCTTAATAATCGTTTACAACTGTTATTTATACCAACGGTCTCTGGACAGCTTTTCTTGGTGTCTCCATTTGTTTCTTCTCTGGGACTGCGGTGAACTTGACATCTCTGTAGTCAGTTTGTCATTTGCCTGTGAGTCAACGTTTTTTGCATTCGCAGGCTTTACTTTTGTTTTATTCACAGGGTATGGACGCTATTGGCAATGCTGACATTTGTTGTCCATCTCTAATTATTCCAGATTTCAGGAAGTTACTGTGTATGTGGGGCCCTGGAATCAAACTCAATGGTAATGATATTTCCGTTCCTGAAGTATATTAGTGAAACAGGTGTGCTTTTACAATGATCTAAGTACTTCTGAGGTTAGTAGCTTTTATCAAAAAAATGCCCAAATTTTGCTACTTGCACTTAAATTTTCCATTTGTCTTGGTAGGAATCAAACTCATGTCTCTGGACTAATGGTCCCAGGAGACGGGTTTCCACTGCTGTATGCTCGCAATAGGGAGGGCCTCACACAGCCCACCCTCATTCTATTCTTGCTCGACAAGCAGCTGCCTATCAGGAGTCATAAACATAAGAAAATCTGCAGGTGCTGGAGATCCAAAGCAACACACACAAAATGCTGGAGGAACTCAGCAGGCCAGGCAGCATCGTGGCAGTGGAGGAGGCTGTGGACTGTCAAGTTGGAATGGAAATGGGTGGCCTCCGGGAAAGCCTGCTTTTCTGGCGGATGGAGTGAAGGTGCTCGACAAAACAGTCTCTCACTCTACGTTGGGTTTCATTAATATACAGGAGGCCCATCAGGAGCAACAGATACAGTAGATGATCCAAATAGACTTGCAGATAAAGTGTCACCTCCCCTGGAAGGACTATTTGGGGCCCAGAATGGTACTGAGGGAGGAGGTGCAGGGGCAGGTGTGGCACTTGTTCTGCTTGTAAGGTTAAGTACCAACAGGGAGATCAGAGGGGAGGGACGAGTGGATAAGACAGTTCTTTGGAGTGATCCCTGTGGAAAGCGGAGAGTGGGGGTGAGGGAAAGATGTGCTTGGTGGTGGGATCTCATTGGAGACAGTTGGAAGTTACAGAGAATTATGTGCTGGACACAGAGAATAATGGAGTGGTAGGTGAGGACAAATGCTGGTGTAGAGGCGGGAGGATGGGTGAAAGCAGGTGTGTGCAAAATGGAAGAGATGCAGGTGAGGGCAGCTTTAACGGTGGAGGAAGGGAAGCTTCTTTCTTTGAAGAAGGGAGACATCTCAATTGTTCTGGAATGAAAACTCATTCCTGAGAGCAGATGCAGTGGAGACAGAGGAATTGAGAGAAGCCGATAGACTGTCTCCAGAGATGGAGACAGAGAGATTGAGAAAGGGGTGGGGAGGAAGATGTTGGAAATGGACCAGATAAATTTGAGGGCAGGGTGGAAGTCAGAGGCAAGGTTGATGAAGTTGACAAACTCATTATGTGTGCAGAAAGCAGCATCAAAGCGGTCAGCAAAGTAGCATAGGAAGAGTTGGATAGTGATGCTGGTGTAGACTTGGAACATGGACTTTTCTACATAGTCAACAAAAAGGCAGGCATGGCTGGGACCCATGTGAGTGCCCATGGTTACACCTTCGGTCTGAAGGAAATTGGAGGACCCAAAGGAGAAATTGTTGAGGCTAAGTTCTCTGAGACAGAGGAGAGTGGTAGTGGAGGGGAACTGGTTGGGTCTGCTGTCCAGAAAGAAGTGGAGAACTGTAAGGCCTTCCTGAAGGGGGATGGAATTGTATAAGGACTGGACATCCATAGTGAAAATGACCCGATCAGGGCCAGAGAACTTAAAGTCATTGAAAAGATCAAGAGCAGGTGAAGTGTCATGGATGTACAGTAGGTAGAAAGGAACTGAACCAAGGGGGATTAAAAAAAGGATTGAAGTATGTAGACACAAGTTCAGTGGGGCAGGAGCAGGCAGAAACAATGGGTGTCCCTGGATATCAGTTTGTGGATCTTGTACAGGAAGTAGAAATAGGAGGTGTAGAGTAAGTGAACTACGAGGTTGGTGAGAGTGGATGGGAGATCCCATAAGACCATAAGACATAGGAGCTCCTCATAATTAACCCTTTAATTCCAGGAATCATCCTCATGAACCTCCTCTGGATTCTCTCCAAGGACAACCCATTCTTTTTGAGATGTGGGCCCCAAAACTGTTGACAGTACTCCAAGTGCGGCCTGACTAGTGTCTTGTAAAGCCTCAGCATTATCTTTTTGCTTTTATATGCTATTCCCCTTGAAATAAATGCCAACATTGCATTTGCCTTCTTTACCACAGACTCAGCCTCTAAGTTAACCTTCTGGGAGTCTTGCACGCAGACTCCTAAGTCCCTCTGATGTTTGAAACGTCTCACCATTCAGATAATAGTCTGCGGTATTGTTCCTTTCATCCAAATGCATTATTGTACATTTCCCAACACTGTATTCCAGCTGTCACTTTTTTGCCCATTCTTCCTATTTGTCTAAGTCCTGCTGCAATTGCATTGCTTCCTCAGCGCTACCTACCCCTCCACCTGTCTTTGTAACATCCAGAAACTTTGCCACAAAGCCATCAGTTCCATTATCTAAATCACTGACAATGTGAAAAGCAGCCGTCCCACTACTGACCCCTGAGGAACACCACAAGTCACTGGCATCCAGCCAGAAAGGTTCCCCTTTATTCCCACTCACTGCCTCCTGCCTGTCAGCCATTCCACTGTCCATGCCAGTATCATCCCCAGAGTCGATGCAGTTGATGATGGTGTGAGAGACAACGGCCTGGTGTTCCTTAGTGGGGTCATGTTCAAGAGTTAAGTAAAATGTGGTGTCTGAGAGTCTGAGAGTTGCTGTCTGGCTTCAGCAAGGTAGAGCTCAGTCTGCCAGACTACTACAGCACTCCCCTTATCTGCGAGTTTGATAGTGAAGTTGGGATTAGAGCGGAGAGAGGGGACAACAGCGCATTCAAAGGGAGTGAGGTTAGAATTGGAGAGAGGAGTGTTAAAGTTGAGACGGTTGACGTCTCATCTGCAATTAACGATAAAAAGATCCTGAACAGGCAGAAGACAGAACAAGGTAACCAGGAAGAGGAGGAGGGTTAAACATGGGAGAAGGGGTCATTGGTGTGGGCCGGAAAGTCCTTGCCAAAAAAGACCAGGCACGGAGAAGAAGAGCTCGGCGTCATGGTAGGCACGGAACTCAGTGGGGTACGGGTGCAGGGAGACAAAGGTGAGGGCCTTAGTGAGGACAGAATGTTCTGCCCCAGAGAGGGGAAGGTCGGAGGGAATTGTGAAGACCTGGCATGGATGAGAGCTGGGATCAGAGGGGCGAAGAGGGTTGGCAGTGTCTGAGGAGGGAGGAGGGTTGGGGTGTTCAGGGAAGGTGGGGTGGGAGGAATATGAAGGCACTGAGGACCCAAGAGCTGACAGTGGGGCCTGAGAGACACGGGACTGCAGAGTGGTGGTGGGGGAAGGGGAGGCAGGGGTTCCAGTGGCAGCGTGTAAAGTTTCGGCCTGGAGGTGCTGTCGGTCAAGGTCCAGGCAGGAGTGGGAGCTAGTGGTCGAACAATTGCAGTTTGAAGGTGGCTGGGATCGTTGGAACTGCAATTGACAGTGGTTGAATCTGCGTTCTGAATCCTCTTGGGATTGTTGGAACTGGTGCTGGCGATGGTAATGTCTCTAGTACGGAGATGCTCAGAGCTATCGGGGCTGGGACAGTGACATTATGCAGGCATCCAGCACTGGAATTTAAGCTGGTTTCTTCAGTCCAGAGAAAGGGGAGATGTTGCAGCAAAGGTCTGGGGGAGATTGTTATCCAGGTTGTTCATTTGACCCTTGATCATAAAAAATGTTGCTGCTGTCTTTCAGAGAATCCAGGTAAAGCACTGCATGAAATGCTCAGGAGCTGCATGGGTTATCTATCCATTGCTCTGAACACATCACTCTAGCTCCTTGAGGACTCTGTAACCCCATGCTCTTGTGTTTCTTTGGTTTGATTGGCACCCATGTTTTCAACCTCCTTGATTCTGAACTCTGAAATTACCTCGTGTTGTTTCTTTACAGCACTCCTTAAAACCTAGTTTTTTGAAGAATGTATAATAACTCACCTTGCAAAGTGAAATCAATGGCTCTATTATGAAGATGTTACATGACACTAAAGACATAAATAAAATTTGCGGCTGATGTGCCTTGGCTTTAAACTTAGTCCAATGACCCAATCATGACGACAATTTCTGACATTAAAGCTATAAATGCTATTTACGTACCTTGACTACTGGGAATGGTAGGGATGCTGTGTTACTGGGTCGCATCTCTGCAACCTGGTGGGCATTTTCTGCAAAGTGAACTTTTATTACTCACAGCAATTGGAATCGGTATGTTAAAGCAAGCTTTTTATTTCCAGTTTAAAATTAAAATGCAGGTTACCACACCTACTGCATATTGGGTAGCGTGAAGCACTGGAGACCAGATTCAAAGTGACCACCAGAATGCGAGATGGAGAATAAAAAGAGATAGCTCATTAGTAACTAATGGTTTTAAAGAACCATCTAAATAAAAAAAAAGCTTAAAACACAAATTGTTGAGGGAGGGTCTACTTGTCAATTTGTTAAAGTTGGAATGATTTTAATTCTGGTGTAGAGCTCGTTCAGCCTCTCCCCTTGCACATTGAACAGGCTGATTCACCAACACAATGGCTGGGAAATTATTATCAGCATGCGGCTATTGTTCTCCAGTCACTGGGCTGTCCAAACAAAGCAGTCGTTCTGCAGACGCACGTTTTGAAAAGCAGTTGGAGGATGAGAGTAAATAGCACATTTTAGGCACTGAAAACAGGCAGGTTTTGATTCCAACAGACTGTCATCTGCTAGCTGCATCTCCACCTTGTGTTCAGTGTAGAAGTGGAACTGTTCTGGCCTGGTGATTTCGGGTAATTGCTCACACCCATCGTCCCTTGAAGTTGCTGTAACAAAGCTGACCCTTTGCCAGTTAGTTGGATACATGGAGCCATGATATGATTAAGGAAAGGACTAGGTTTGTCCTATGTTGTAAGGATCTGTCCTGGGACCAGCATGTAAGTGCATTCACAAAGAAGGGCACAACAGTGCTTCTCCATTCTCAGAAGTTTGCGTAGGTTTGGCTTGTCACCAAAAACTTTGACAAGCCTTGAGAGATGCAGAGTGGAGGGTATCCTGACTGGTTACATCACAGCCTGGTATGGAATCACCAATGCCAAGGAACGGGAGAGTCAACAGAAATTGGAGGTTACAGCCCAGTCCATTGTAGGCAAAATCCTCCCCACCATTAAGCAGACTTAAATGGAATGTTGCCTCAAATAAAGCAGTATCCATCCATCATCCAGTCCAAGCTTTCTTCTCATCAGGCAGGATGTACAAATCCCTTAGGTCCCACGCCACCAGGTTCAGAAACAGTTACAACCATCAGGCTCTTGAACTGGCATGGATAATTTCATTCATCACAGTTCTGAACTGATTCTACAATCTCAAAGACTCTTTCAAAGTCAAGTTCTTTGTATTAATTTTGTTTGCACGATTTGTCTTCTTTTGCATATTAGCCATTTGTTAGATGTTGTTTAACTGTTATTTATTATTTCATAAATACTATGTTATTTATTTTCCAGTAAATGCCTGTAAGAAAGTGTATCTCAAGGCAGTATATGAAAACATATATATACTTTGATAATAAATCTTACTTTGATGGGCTACCTGGCCAGGATACCATTTTTCCTGACTAGGCACTGGAAGAATTGTGGGATTGTGGCTGGAAACTCGATGAACTTTGGCTCATAAGGGAAACTGAGGAGATGAGGGAAGTAGTCACCCCTAAGTTGCAGGAGACAGCCGAATGTGTGACTTTCAGGAGAGGGAAGGGGAATAGTCAGCCGGTACAGGATACTCTTGTGGTCATTTCCCCCAAATAACAAGTATACCATTATGGTTACTGTTGCAGGGTGGGGGGCAACCTACCGGGGTGGGGTGTCACAGCGACTGGGCTCTGGCAGAGGAAGCATGCAGTGGTGATATGAGATCCCATAGTTAGAGGAGTAGAAAAGAGGGTCTGTGGATGCGATAGAGAGACCCAGATAGTGTTTTGCCTCCCAGGCGTCAGAGACAAGGACATCTCAGATTGTGTTCATGTCATTCTAAAGAGGGAGGGGGAGCAGCCAAGTTTCTTGGTACATGTTGGTACCAGTGACATAGGAATGAAAAGAGAGGGAATTTAGAGAGCTAGGTAGAAAGGTGAGAAGTAGGACCTCCAGGGTAACAATCTCTCGATTGCTGTTTGTGCCATGCGCCAGTGAGGGAAAGAATAGGATAATTTGGCAGATGAAAACGAAGCTGAGGAATGGTGCTGGAGGCAGAGTTTCAGATTTATGGATTACTGGGATCTCTTCTGAGAAGGTATGACCTGCACAGAAGGGACAGGCTACACCTGACCCCAACGGAGATGAAAATCCTTGTGGGCAAGTTTACGAGAGCTGTTGGGGAGGGTTAAATCTAATTTGACTGGGGGATCGGAGCTGGAGTGATAGGGCCAAGGAAAGGGATGTTGGTTTACCAGCAGAGGTAGTGTATAGTAAGACCGTTGGGAAGGACAGGCAAATAGTAGGGCAAAATTGCAGTCAGTGGGATGAGTTGCAGTGTAAAAGGGGGACAAAATTGAAAAGGGTGACAAATACAAGACTGAAAGTGTTATATTTGAAAGCACGCAGATAGAAGATCCTGTAACACATTTTGAGATTGGCAGGTGTAACTTTGTTGGTACCACTGAGTCAGGGTTGAAAGACGATTGTAGCTGGGAGTCTAATATCCCAAGGATGATACGTGACCTATCAAAAGGACCGGCAGGTAGGCAGAGGAGGAGCAGTGGCTCTGCTGGTAAAAAAAAAAGAAAAGTAATCTTTAGAAAGAGGTGACATAGAATCAGAAAATGTAGAATCCTTATAGGTCGAGTTAAGAAACTGGAAGGGTAAGAAGACCCTGATGGGAAGTATCCACACACCTCCAAACAGTAGCCAGGATGTGGTCTACAAATTACAGCGGGAGATAGAAAAAGCATGTCAAAATGCAATGTTACATTAGTCATGGGGGATTTCAATACGCAAATAGATTGTGAAAATCAAGTTGATGCTAGATCCCAAGAGAGAGAATTTGTGGAATGACTCCGAGATGGCTTTTTGGAGAAGCTTGTGGTTGAGTTCACTAGGGGATCAGCAATTCTGGGTTGGGTGTTGTGTAATGGACCAGATATGATTTGGTAGCTTAAAATAAAGGGACCCTTAGGAAACAGTGTTCAGGATATGATAGAATTCATCCTGCAGTTTGAGGAAGGGGGAAGCTAAAGTCAGATGTACCAGTACTACATTGGAGAAAAGAGAGGCATGAGAGGGGAGCTGGCCAAAGTTTATCGAAAGGGGACACTAGCAGGGATGACAGCACAGCAGCAATGGCTGGAGATTCTGGGAGCAATTCAGAAGGAGTAGAATAGATACATCCCAAAGAAGAGGAGGTATTCTAAAGGCAGGATGATGCAACTAAGGCTGACAAGGGAAGTCAAAGCCAACATAAAAGCAAAAGAAAGGGCATATTATAGAACAAAAATTAGTGGGAAGTTGGAGGATTAAGAAATTCTAAAAACCAACAGAGGGCGACTAAGAAAAAACATAAGGAGAGAAAAGATGAAATATGAAGTTAGGCTACACAAAAATATTAAAAAATATATACCAAAAGATTTTTTTCAGGTATATAATAAGGTAAAAAAGGAGGCAAGAGTAGATATTACACCACTAAAAAACAATGCTGCAGAGATAGTAACAGGGGAACAAATAAATGGCAGACAAACTGAATATGTATTTTGTATTGGTGCTCACTGTATGCTGGAAGTTCGAGTGTCAAGAGGCAGGAGTGAGTGCAGTTGCTATTACTAGGGAGATGATGCCTTCAAAACTGCAACGTCTGAAGGTAGATAAGTCAACTGGATCTGGTGGAGTACGCCCCAGGGTTCTAAAAGTTGTAGCTGAAGAGATTGCGGAGACATTAGTACTGATCCTTGAAGAATCAATAGATTTAGGCATGGTTCTGTAGGGCTGGAAAATTGCAAATGTTACTCCACTCTCAAGAAGGCAGAAGAAAGGAAATTATAGGAGAGTTACCCTGATCTCAGTGGCTGGGAAGATGTTGGAGTTGATAGTTAAGGATGTGGTTTCAGGGTACTTGGAGGCATATGACAAAATAGCTCAAAGTCAGCATGGTTTCCTTAAGGGAAAACCCTACCTGACAAATCTGTTGGAATTCTTTGAAGAATTAACAAGCAAAATAGATAAAGGAGAATCAATGAAAGTTGTGTACTTGAATTTTCAGAAAGCTTTTGACAAAGTGCTGCATATGAGACTGCTAAACAGGATAAGAGCCCAGGGTATTACAGGAAAGATACTAGCATGGAAAGAGCATTGGCTGACTGGCAGGAGACAAAGAGTGGGAATAAATGGATCTGTTTTGGATTGGCTGCCAGTGACTAGTTGTGTTCCACAGAGGTCGGTATCAAGACTGATTCCTTTTTCATAATATATCAGTGATTTGGATGATGAAATTGATGGCGTTGTGGCTGGGTTTGCAGATGATACTAAGGTAGGTGGAGGAGGAGGTAGTGTTGAGGATGCAGAGAGGTTGAGAAGGACTTAGGAGAATGGGCAAAGAGGTAGCAGATGGAATACAATGTCTAGACTATTTTTTAAATGAGGAGAAAATTCAAAAATACGAGGTGCAAAGTGATTTGGGGGTCCTCATGCAGGATTCCCTAAAGGTTAATTTGCAGGTTGAACCAGTGGTGAGGAAGGCTAATGCAATGTTAGCATTCATTTCGAGAAGACAAGAATATAAAATCAAGGATGTAATCCTGATGTTGTATAAGGCTCTGGTGAGACCTCACTTGGAGTATTGTGAGCATTTTTGGGCCCCTTATTTCAGAAAGGATGTGCTCACATTGGAGAGATTTCAGAGAACATTCAGGAGATTGATTCTAGGAATGAAAGGTTTATTATATGCGTGGCTCTGGACCTGTATTTGCTGGAATTTGGAAGAATGAAGGGGGATCTCAAATTTAATCTATTGAGTGTTAAAAGGCCTTGATAGGGTGGATATGAAGAGCATGATTCCTTGGGTGGGGGAGTCTAGGACCAGAGGGAACAGCCTCAAAATAGTGGGACGTCCATTTAGAAGAGAGATGAGGAGGAATTACTTTAGTGAGTGGCTGGTGAATCTGTGGAATTCATTGCCACATGCTGCTGTGGAGGCCAGGTCACTGAGTGTATTTAAGTCAGATGTTGATAGGTTCTTGATTAGTCAGGGTGTGAGAGGTTATGAGGAGAAGGCAGGAGAATGGGGTTGTGAGGAAAATGGATCAGTCATGATGAAATGCTGGAGCAGAATCAATGGGCGGAATGGCCTAATTCTGCTCCTGTCTTGTGGTCTTATCAATCCTGAGACAAGACCCAGTGCAATTATAACAGTAGACCAGTGGAGTCTGCCTCCATCTGAAGCTCAGTGCAGTACACAGAGTCCCCTCGGCATCCGGAGACACAAGAGACAGCAGGCGCTGAAACCTCGCACAGCAATAAGCTGGAGGGACTCAGTGGGTCAAGCTGCATCTGTGGGAGGAAAAGAATTGTTGAGATTTCTGATCGAAATCCTGCAGCAGTCCTGGTGTGGGGTTGTGATCTGAATACCCGACAATTCATTTCCTCTCACAGTTTCTGCTCAACCCCCTTTTAGGAAAAATAACTTCATATCTACAGCTCTTTGTGAGAAGAAGAACTCCCTGATTACCTTGATCGTCTATGGTTGAAGTGCTTGTTATAGGGACCCAAAATATATTAACAGGTTATATATTATTGTAATAAATTAATAGAATGGGCTCATACTATAATTTTTTTAAAGATCAGCCTTTAGAAATTATATAAGAAATTATACTGAAACATTTTCACTGCTGCCCAGGAATCCAGAATTTAATTTCCTTTGGCATTGTGTACATCTTTGGCCCAGACTGTTGCTTCAAGGTCATAAAAGAGGTTTTTTATTTCAGATTCAACTTGTGTGGGGCTGGCTGGTGCATGCTTGAAATGAGGTGGGCTTGCCAACAGAGCACCGGCTTCTCAGCCCAATCTCACGCTGTGCTTGGTCAGGGCTCTGTTCCTTCCCTACGCCTCCAATTTTAACCCTAGCAAGTCTGAGGGTGGCAACTGCATTCAGCTTCTGTATATGAATAGTACAAAAACACAGTTAGAGCTTTTATCAGCTCATTGTTTTAAAGGCAGGTATGCTGCCATTCCATGGTTTAGAAACATAGAAATCTACAGCACATTACAGGCCCTTCGGCCCACAATGTTGTGCCAACCATGTAACCTACTCTAGAAATCGTCAAGAATTTCCCGAACACATAGCCCTCTATTTTTCTAAGCTCCGTGTACCTAAGAGTCTCTTGAAAGACCCTGTTGTATCCGCCTCCACCACCGTCACTGGCAGTGCATTCCATGCACCCACCACTCTCTGTGTGAAAATCTTACCTCTGACATCCCCCTTGTACCTACTTCCAAGCACCTTAAAACTATGCCTCCTCGGGTTAGCCATTTCAGCCCTGGGAAAAAGCCTCTGGCTATCCACACTACCAATGCCTCTCAGCATCTTATAAACCTCTATCAGGCCACCTCTCCTCCTCCGTCACTTCCGATGTGCATATGATAAATAAATCTGGATCTGATCATGAATCTCAACCTTTCTTTCCTTTCAGGTTCAGGATATCTGTGAGGAAGGAAAAACATGCAAATCTGCCACATCCTTAACAACCTGAAGTTAACCCCATATACTTTTAGCAGCAACTTGAACTGATGCAATGCTGCTAACATTGCAGCCAATTTGCAAACAGCAACCTCCCACAAACAACGACGTGATAGTAATCAGGTTTATCAGTATTTTCATGCTCGGAATGGTGTGTTTCAGATGCTGAACCTGGAATGCTGAATTCAGAGAGGGGATAGTGCATGCAGAACAGTCCATCATACGTCAAACAAAATTGATAAAAATGCTCCATTTAATAACCATAAACCGGCCAGGCTAATACTGATAGTGCAAAAGCTTCTAGGGGCCAGAAAATTTGATTCAAATCAATGCATCGCCCTGGAAGACAAAGGATTAATTAAGAACAGCCAGAACAGATTTAAATACAGCAAGTCACGTATGACAAATTCAATAGAATTCTTTCAGGAAACAATGCAGTGAATTGTGAAAATGAAATGCAGTGGGTGTTTATGTCTGGATTTTCTAAAGGCATTTGATAAGGTGCTGCATAGGAGACTTGCTCATAAAATGTTGGGATATGGCATTAAAAGGGAGTGTGACAGCAGAGACCGCAAATTGGCTAAGTGAGTGAAAACACAGAGTATATCTATTTTCCACTTGGAGTTTAGTGAATGATGGCATGCCAGGCATCAGTATTGACACAACTGCTACCATAATTACATTAAAATATCCAATTGTTCAATTGCAAAACTGTTCAATTTTTTTGATGATTCGATAGAAGGAAGGGTAATACACTGAGAGGATTCAACCGTAACTCCAGAGTGGACACAGATCTGATCAAAAATGGCAGATAATATTCAATATAGAGAAATGTGAAGACATAATGTTCCAGAAGCAAAATAAGGAAAAAATGTATAGTAAACAGTAAAAAGCTTAGAATGTTAGGGGTATTTATATTTTTGTGATTATTATTTTGATTGAGAAAGGGACAGACATAAAATCCAAAACAAAAATGTGAAATTATGGATCAGGCTGGAATGGTGGTACAGATTTTCCTCAAGACTCACTTCATGGAACATAGGAACATACAAAACTGAAGATGAATAGGCTAGGCCATCCCTCGGACCTGCACAATGTGATGTCATTGAAATATGTCGTCAATTTACTGTCAGTTTCAAAAGTCAAGTAGATTTGAGAAAGGGAGAAATTTATAACTTAAGAAAGCACACTTAGAAAGATAAATTTTATGTGAACTTACTACATTCTTGCACAAGGTAGGACCACATTGAAGGCAGCATAGATAACAGAATTGTAACTTAAATCATGCTGAATTAGTATAGGATTTTCTCATTGTGATTTCCCTTGGAGCTGGAGGAATGAAAAGGCATTGCATTAAGCATAGTGTGGATTGTAAAGAGTTCGTGATAATAACATGACACTAGATTGATGGTTCAAATTCTTCTCCAGAGACTTGAGCACAATAACCTTCAACTCAGTGAAAGACACTCTTTGGCCTACCAGAAACCTGATGGTCTTCTGGGACAGAGAGCTGTCTGAAGGGGAATGCTGCCGACTGGCCCATTCCAGGCTGCAGGAGTACATACTGAGGGATGCACTGAAGCTTGTTGCACCAGCACAAAGGCTCTGTAGGGGAGGAGCACAGTCTAGGCTCCTTCTGCTATTGGGCATGGAGGGCTGAGTCAGGTGGGAAAGCCCTCAAACACTGGAAGGGTGTACAGCCCCAGAGGGCCACAAGATTGATAAAGTGTAACTCTATGGAATGTATTGACCATAACGACATTAAGAATGTAAAATACTTTGTAATGTATATTCTTTTATATACCTTAAGACCATAGGACCATGAGACATTGGAATAGAACTAGGCATTTTGGCCCATTGTGCCTGTTCCACTATAGATTATAGCTGGAATCTATAAATCATAATTGATTTATTATCCCTCTCAACCCCATTCTCCTGCCTTTTCCCCATAACCTTTGACACCCTTACTAATCAAGAACCTATCAACCTCTGCTTTAAATATACCCAATGACTTGGCCTTTATGGCTGTCTGTGGCATAAATTCCACAGATTAACCACCCTTTGGCTAAAGAAATTCCTCCTCATCTCTGTGTTAAAGAGACGCCCTTGCATTTTGAGGTTTTGCCCTCTGGTCTTAGACACCCCCACTATAGGAAACATCCTCCCCACGTCCACTCTATCTAGACCTTTCAATATTCAATGAATACATTCATTGCTACACATTTTTTATTATGAATAAAGTTTATTTTTGAAACATTAACTTCCGTGCATACTTTGTGGGGAAGGAGTGCATTCTAGTGTTCTTGCACCGGTAGACATTGAGAGGCTAAGTCTGGAGTAAAAGCCTCTCTAACACTTGTAGCTGCCCAGGAGGCCAGGTAAGCAGTAATGTGTCTGTACACACAAACTCTGCTAACCTCTACAATGTTAGAACTGATTATGTTGTTACTGCATAGACTGAGTAACATGATGAATGTAAAGAGCCATGGAGTTCTTTTATGCACTTGGACATACTTTTCAGGAATAAAGTTTATTTTTGAAATGATAAAACAGGCATATGGATAATGTTGCAGTTTTCTCATATTTACCGACAGATCATGGATGGTGGGAATTTGTGTCCAATACTAAACGGCCTCTGGACCCAGGGTAAAATCATATTCCTTGCCAAATGTTCTGACTGATCCTTTGTCCCATTTACCATCAAGTTTGATGACTTACTAGCATTGGGATGTGGTTCTGAAGTACTTGGCTATGCAGCAAGAACTGTGTTGGGGTGCACAGCCAAGGTAAAAATAAGAGCCTGAGATTATGGAGATTATGACAATAGCACTATCTTTCTGATGCAGGAATGAACCTAGCCATCTGATGTGAGGATCTCTTGTTATTGCTGCACTCTTTTGTACTGTACTCCACGTTTAGGCAATGCTCCAAGGCTGCTACCCTGCCTGAATGATTTTCCAATTAAACTGGACACCAGGAATGGATTGTGTCTTCAGAGAAAGGAGGGAAGAATGTAACAAATGTGGCCCCAACCTAATATATCCATTTTTGTGTGGTTGCACAAGGTCTGCACAATGGACGTGCTTGGGACAACCTGCAGTGGCAATGACCTGGACAGAACTTCCTCAAAGCCTGTGCAAAAAGGATATGGTAGACCTTATTGGAAAGCTCCCTGAGATCATTTGGAAGAATTCCTCATCCCCAGAAGTATTAAAGAACTGCCAAGCCCTTGCTGGGCTGACAGTGAGGACACAGACAATAACAGTATGTTTCAAGTGACATATTATTCCACTCCTTAGGGGGATGTAAACCTACTCAGGTGAGTAGGGCCAAAAGGTCTGTTTCTGAGCTGTCTAATCTGTACGCTACTTCAAAACAGCGATGAGCTTCTGGGGCATATTTATTTAGCAGCATCGCTAATGATGACTAAATCACCTTGTTATAATTTCATAGAAAACTACGGCACGGAAACTGGTCCTTTGGCCCATTTAGCGTCGTCCCATCAACCTGCACCTAGACCAGAGCCCTCCATAATCCTCCCATCCATGTACCTATCAAAACTTCTCTTAAATATTGAAATCAAAGTTGCTTCCACCACTTGTGCTGGCTGCTCATTCCACACACTCACAGCCCACTGAGTGAAAAGGTTTCCCCTCATGTTCCCCTTAAACATTTCATCTTTCACCCCTTAACACATGACCTATAGTTGTAGGCTCACCCAGCCTCAAAGGAAAAAGTTTGCTTGTATTTACCTTATCTACACCCCTCAAAATTTGGTATACCTGATTTTGTTAGATGTTGTCATGTGAAAAGTTACTGTTGTGCTTCCTATATTCTAAGATGAACTTACTTACTTTAAGGTTCTTCAGGTTGTCATAGCTGGAGGTGGTAATGGGGATAAGCTCCCACTACCTATTAAATGCTGCCAATGGCATGGATCTCGAATAGCCTCTGACAACAAAGTCTAGCTCCTGGTCTTCACGTGTGGCCTAGTCACTAAGCCAAGCGGAACCATTTCTACTGACGGGAGAAGGGGCAAAGGCTGGTTACCAGCACCTTAAAACCAGTCATTTTAGGCAAATAGGGCTCATCAGCCATAATTGGCAGCTCATTTAGAAGGAAAATGCTGATCTGAAACCTCTGCTGCCTTGTGGCTGGACCCACTCATGGAGAAGGTTTCGAGAATAAGCCTAGTGGGAAAATCCCAGAGCTGGAGTCCCTAGTGCAGTCCAACTTTGAGTTCAATGCTGAATAGCAACTCCTGTGATGCCACTAGTGCCAAAGCGTATGAAAGACTGGATGAACTAGGCTTATACTCGTTGGAATTTAGAAGATTGAGGGGGGATCTGATTGAAACGTATAAAATCCTAAAGGGATTGGACAGGCTAGATGCAGGAAGATTGTTCCCGATGTTGGGGAAGTCCAGAACGAGGGGTCACAGTTTGAGGATAAAGGGGAAGCCTTTTAGGACCGAGATTAGGAAAAACTTCTTCACACAGAGAGTGGTGAATCTGTGGAATTCTCTGCCACAGGAAACAGTTGAGGCCAGTTCATTGGCTATATTTAAAAGGGAGTTAGATATGGCCCTTGTGGCTAAAGGGATCAGGAGGTATGGAGGGAAGGCTGGTACAAGGTTCTGAGTTGGATGATCAGCCATGATCATACTGAATGGCGGTGCAGGCTCGAAGGGCCGAATGGCCTACTCCTGCACCTATTTTCTATGTTTCTATGTATTGGCCTCTGACGTTCCTTTGGACTCATCTGCTATGTGGAAAGAGGGAGCTTGCTGCCTGGGTAACAGCTTGCATACCAACTTGTGTATTACGTAGACAGCTAGGACGCAATATCATTGGTTGACCCCAACCAATGGAGGGCCTCAAGCCCCAACTTCCTTTAAGCCCATCACTACTCTGGGATATCTGCAGACTGCAGCTTGGGCCAGTAGGTGACGATCCTTCTTCTCGTAGGGAGGAGACTTTTGGATCTTCTGTTGGCACTTCTGTGACTCTGGATTTTTATGGGATAGGTTGGCTAGTCCTAAGTCCAACACTGCTCCTTTCGAGCCGGGCTTGGAATTGTTCATTGCGGAGCTTTTAATTGACAAAGCAGTTGCATTAATGACTTAGCAATTTATGGGACTGAACTTAAAGTCTAGTGAAAGAAGCTGAAGTTCCATCATGACCACTGGGAAATCCAGAATAATGATGCAGATGGATAAGTGCAAGAATCTATTGATATACTTTGGGGTTGGTGGTTTCCTTCCTTGCATCGCGTGGCTTATAGGTCAGCTATAATATAGTTGACTCTTAACTCAATGGTGCGGTGAACAGTTCAAATCCAGGGCAGTTTACAGGTAGGCAATAAATGGCACACTTGTTATCTGACCCCACATGGAAACAGGATGACCATGCATCAAACGTACTTAAATAGCTTTTAAGATGATTTAAAATGTCCATACGACTTCATGTCTCTCTTTCAAATTAAAGTCAAGCATTAGAGAAGTTTCTTCTCACCTTTTCCTTCCTCAGATCGAATCCACAACATTATGCTCTGTGTTCATTCGAGTCTTGGCTAGTTCACACTCAACCTTACAACCGTAAAAAAGTTCCAATAAACATTATCTCCTCTCATTTTTCACTGTAGTGCTCAAGCCAAGCAAACCTTGCTGAGTCGAAAAGGAAATCAGTATTTGGTTTACGAGGTGCCTTTTCCTGCCCTTTCTCTCTCTCAGTACTGCTGTGTGAATGGCTCCAATCTCTACTGCCTCTCTGCAATTATTTTAACTCGTGAATACACATTTTCAAAGGAATTCATTTCTGCAGCTTTCAAAACACATCCATGATTTGCAACCGCCACAGAAATGCTCTTTCTTTACTGAGTAGTTGCAGTCTGGATCACTGGAGGAAATGAAAAAAAAACTGAATTGAAAGCTGATCAGTCACCTCCAGTAAAGCTGAGCTGTTTCTAATTTCTTTCTACAACAGAGGGCTAGAATAACAACCCAGAGGACAAGAGTTCATGTCCCACCTGTGCAGATTGTGAGTTCAAATTCAGGTTAAGAAAATCCAGAAATCAAAATGCTACTACCAGTAAATATGACCATTAAACTCTCTGACGATTGTAAAATCTAACAGGGTCATCAACATTCCTTTAGGGGAGGAAAGCTGCAGTCTTATTCCAGGTTTATATGTAACTCCAGTTTGACCACTGACATGACTGATCATAAGAGCAGAAGTAGGCCAATCGACCCATCGAGTCTGCTCCACCATTCCATCGTGGCTCACTTAACACCTCTCTCAATCCCATTCTCCTGCCTTCTCCCTGTAATGTTTGACACCCTGACTAATCAAGAATGAATCAGCCTCTGCTTTAAATATACCCAATGACTTGGCTTCCAAAGCCGACTGTGGCAATGAATTCCACAGCTGCACTACCTTCTGGCTAAAGAAATTCCTCTTCATCTCTGTTCTAAATGGACGCCCCTCTATTCTGAGGCTGTGCCTTCTGGTCCTAGACCCACTCACTATAGGAAACATCCTCTCCACATCCACTTTACCTAGGCATTTCAGTGTTCGATAGGTTTCAATGAGATCCCCCCTCGTTCTTCTAAACACCGGTGAGTACATGCCCAGTGCCATCAGTCCTGTTTTCCTTCTCTATTCTTTATTACATTCTTCCATTGCCTGAGGCCACTTACTGTGCAATACAGATTTCTGCTGAAACATGCAGATGAATGTGTGGATGTAAAAAAAATGTTGTGCACTGCGGAACAGTTCAAAACTGTGTGAGAGGTAAACTCGACGACTTCAACTTAAGCAGGCTTCGCTCAGTAAACTGGGTGAAAGTTTGCCTGTGAAGTTAACTTAAGTGAACTTGAGTTTGTTGCTGGTCTGTCTGAAGTGAAGCAAAGGCCTCCACTTGCTCTGCACCTGGCTGACGGGGAGGACAAAATGTGTTCAGTTGTCTGTTCACAAGCTAGGGCTCACTTTCCAACAAGCTTTCACCATGAAATTAGTCTCAGCTCTGGCTGCAATTATGAACATAATAGTTTTGGTGATGAAGATTCTTCAGCATGTTTCTGAAGGCAGGCAATAATTCCCATGCATTCTTGTGATATTCTACTCCCATAATCCCTGTGTATAATTTTGGTGTGCATCTTGCAATAGTCCACTGACTGTTACTGCTGGCAAGTAGGCTTTACTTACTAGATGAGAGGCCCATGTCTTCATTTTGCTGCTCCATTGCAAAGGCTCATCAAGGTAAGCTTACCATGAAGTTTTCCTCTCTTTGGCAGTCATTTGGTGAGACCCTTTCTCAGTGCTCCTCTTCTGTGATTTGCATTGCTTTCCAGCTCTTTGACCACTTTCCCCACCTCTGTTAAGTTTTGCAACTTCAAAAATTAATCAAAAGGAAAACTCGAGAGACCAGGAAATAATGTGTCTACTCTTAGTTTAACTTTTACTTTAGTGTGGCACGCTTATGTCATGGTGGTGTGATGATGTATGCCATTCATGTACTTTTACATATAACCCATAATGAATTATGTAAACAATGAATGCTTAACGATAGATTTACAGTATTACTCAAATATTAATGAAATGTTAAATACACAACACTCCTCTCTGCTTAGCTATAAACTCCAACTCAATATAGAATACATCAGCATAGCAAATTTTAAATTGTCCCATTCAGGCCTACAGGTTTAATTGCTGTGGAGGATTTCTTTTTCTTCTGGGACAATGTCTTTCTTGACAAGGGGGTGGGGGGGTCACTCTGCTGGGTTATCTTGTGGCTGCGAAATGATCTTAGGTTCTGGGGGTTCCTTTACAGTGGTTATAAGAGTTGACTCTGGGACTGAAGGAATTGGTTCTGACAGCTCTAGACACCTTTCTTCTCTAACAATCAACTCTGCTCTCCTCAACTGATTGATGTGTCATCTCCAGATGACATCGGACGCAATCTCCACCAAGTAGAGGAGTGGGCCAGTTCTGTCCTTAATCTTTCCAAGTACCCACTTTTGATCACCTCTGTAATGCTTTGCCATGTTTGCTTGTCCCGGAGTGAAACATTAAACCTCCTTGTATGAGGAGCCCTCCATTTGTCTCAGCTGTTTTGTCCTGCATACTCCTTCTGAAATTGGGTTTGAGGAGATCCAAGTGTGAGTGCGAGGGAGGGCCTAGGAAGGGCCTAGCTGGTGAACTGTTGGGTGTGGAGTGTGCTGCATTGCGATATGCAAGGAGAAAATTGGCAAGCTTCTGATTCAGTGTAGTGTGTTCTGCTGACGTTGCTCCTCTTTCCCCACATAAGGTAACCCCCATAAAGGGCAAGTTCAATCCAGCGCTGGTAAAAAAGGGGGAACTGGAATTTCTGCTCCTCATTCTAGCCAGTTTGGGAGGCAATATATAGGTCTTTTCTGGTTTCCCTTTGGATCATCTCTGCTGTAATAGGGAGACTTTCAATTTGCATTAGATTAGATTAGATTATGAGGACACACAGTCCTCTTTTATTGTCATTTAGTAATGCATGCGTTAAGAAATGATACAATATTCCTCCGGTGTGATATCACAGAAACACAGGACACACCAAGACTGAAAAAGTAACAAAAACCATATAATTATAACATATAGTTACAACAGTGCAACAATACCATAACTTGATGAAGAACAGGCCATGGGCACAGTAAAAAGTTCAAAGTCTCTCGGAAGTCCCACATCTCACGCAGACGGGAGGAGGAAGAAAACTCTCCCTGCCATGCCTGACCACAGTCCGACTCTGAGTCATCCGAAAACTTCGAGCTCCAATCAGCCCTCTGACACCGAGTACCGAGCACCATCTCACCATCTCTATCTGAACGCTTCGACCCCGGCCTCGGTCGCCAGCAGCAAGCAAAGCCGGGGATTTTGGGGCCTTCCCTCCATAGAGTCTCGATCGCACAGTAGCAGCGGCAGCGAACCGGGTATTTCAGAAATTTCTCCAGATGTTCCTCTGTGCTTCTCACGTCTGTCTCCATCAAATCAGAATTGTCAGAATTGTCCACGGCATCCTACTTACAAATACAATACCATTTCTCCTCCTGCCATTAGGGAGAATACATCAAGAGGAATAGTCCTCTTTTGTAAACGTTCCAGGTATTTCCTTTTCCAAGGGTAAAGGGTCAGTCCGTCAGCATTTCCATGATTAGCTCTCCTCTTGAATTCGATCTTGTAGCTGTGTCCTCTAGGAAACTGAGACCATCTCTGCAATCATGCTGCTTCTGTTAGTGGATCACCCTTCTAAGGATTGAAAATGGACAAATAGTGGCTGATGATCAGTAATGAGGGCAAACTTTCTCCCATACAAAGTGAAATGAGTGAAATGTTTTACACCCCAAACTGGACTCAAGGCCTCTCTGTCAATCTGTGCTTAAATTTTCCTCTGCAGCAGTAAGGAATGTGATGCAAAGGCAATGGGGCTTCCACTTCTGTTACTCATAACATATGATGTAACTGCACCTATACCATAAGCAGAGGTGTCACAGGCAATCCTCACTGAATGATGTAGATCATAATGTGGGAGTACAGTCTCTGATGTCACCATTTCCTTTACCTTTTGGAAAGCTACCTCACACTGCTTTGTCCATTGCCATTTCTTTCCGATCTCCAGTAATGAGTTAAAGGGGTGGAGCACAGCAGTCAGGCTTGTCTACTAATTGACAAATCCTAAAAAGTACTGTAACTGTGACATTTACCAGCACTGCTTGAATTTTCTCAGCATACTTGTGCAATGCTTGTGTGTCAATGGCGTGACCTCAGAGTGATGTGTGCTTTAAAGAATTCACACTTGTTGCATCATGCTCTGAGCCCATAATCCTCTAATTAACACTGTCTTGAGATTTTGGAGATATTCCTTGTCATCCTTAAAAGTAACAATGATGTCATCCAGGTAACACAATGAGGGCTGGGCAGCATCTGGTCCATAGCTTTCTACCAGAGTGCAGGTGATATGCTACTCCAAAAATAAGCCTATTATAGCAATAAAGCCCCTTGTGATGTTTATGGTGAGAAATACTTATCTCCATCTGTAGGTAGGCTTCAGCTATGTTCACTTTCCCTCCAAGAAGGTTTGCAAAGATATCCTTTATCCTGGGCAGAGAGTATTGATCTATCCTCAGTGCCAAAAGATCCTGACAGACCCATTCTTCTTAGTTACTGGGACCACAAGCATTGTCCATAGGCTCCACTCAATCTTGGAAAGAATTCCTTAAGCCTTCATGCAATGTAGCTCACTGGCTAAGCGATCACAGATGATATAAGGAACCAGGTGGGTTTTGCAAAATGTGGGTGTGGCATTTTCATTTGTCACTTTTCTACCCTTGATATACTTGAGTTTTCCAAAGTCACCATTGAACACTGCTCTGGCATCATCCAGTACCTTCCTTAATTCACTTTCAGTTGACTTTGTTACAGATAATGTGGCATGTAAATGGCGGATCGATTTCCAATCAAGTTGTAGTTGTCTCAGCCACTCACTCTCCCACAATGTTGGCCCTCTTGTTTTTACCATGTTTAAGTCCAATGTGACATGTTGGCTGTTGTATTTCATCATTATGAATGTTATTCCCACAGCAATTATCTTTTCTCCAGTATAAGTTCTTAGTTGGATATCTGCTGGCTTCTGTTCAGTATCTTTGAAAGCCATCCAAACTCATCTTGTGGAATGATTGAAACAGCAGAGCCAACGTCCAAATCCATTTTAATAGATTTGCCATTCACTTCTGGTTTAAGTCATATTGCTTGTCCATTGTGAGTTTTCACATTATAAATATTAAGGCAACCAGTCCTGTGTCACTCACAACATCAATAAATTTTTCATCAACTGCAAACAGATTAATGCTCTTTTTGAAAATGCAACTTGACGTTTTTGTACTTTTCTCTTTCCTGTGCAGTCCATTTATTTTTGTCTACCGAAGATTCTCTTTGTATGTGTTCCTCTTTGTTGCATCTTCCGCAAGTTTCACCTTTGTATCTGCAACCGCCTGAGTGTGCGAGCCCCTGCCACAATGGTAATTTGTTTGGCCAGGCTGGTTTCTGCTTAGGTAGTGCAATTTTATTCATACTCATTTTCATTTCTGACTGCAACTCAATTACGTCTGTTGTTTCCATTGATACAGCACTTTTAGCTGCTCCTTTAAATGTGAGTTGTGCTTCAGTTAGGATCTGTTTTTGAATACTTTCTTGTAAGATTCCACAAACTGAATGATCTTTCAGTGCATCATTAAGACCATTACTGAACTGATAATGCTCAGACAACCTCTTCAATTCAGCCATGTACTCTGAAATGGGCTCTTCTCCCTTTTGATTCCACTTATGAAACCTAAATTGTTCTGCAACTAACAATGGTTCTGGTTCTAAATGTTCCTGCACTACGTTCATGATATCAGTAAAGTTCATTTTGGCTGGTTTGGATGGTGCAACCAACTTTCTAAGAAACTGTATGCTTTTTCACTTATTACATTCAGCAAAATTGGCACTTGTTTCTCATTGGCTATTCCATTTGCTTTAAAATACTTTTGTGTAATCAAACACGTCTTTCTTATGTAGCCAGCCATTTCTGCTTTTCCTTTTTTTAAAAAAAATTTATGATCTTGTACTTACTGTTTATGAACCCATGAATTTGGCTGTTTTCTGTCTTATTTTTAAACATAATTATCTTTGTGCTTTCCTGAAGAAGCATATGCCACTCTTACTTGACTGATTCTCTCCTTTTGAGAAGAAAACATACTGTGATTTACATAGTAGGGCAATTAAGGGTTATGGGGAAAAGGCAGGTAGGTGGAGATGAGTCCATGGCCAGATCAGTCATGATCTTATTGAATGGTGGAGCAGGCCAGATGGCCTACTCCTGCTGCTGTTTCTTATGTTCTTCATTTGAAACTGGAAAGTCTCCCTGCACTTCAACATGTAGGTAATCATCCTTGGGGTTTTCCTTTACTCTACTTGCCAAGGCCTTCTCATGCCCCCTTCTTGCTCTTCTCAGCCCCTTCTTAAGCTCCTTTCTTTCTTCCCTATATTCCTCAGTAGACCCATCTGATCCTTGCTTCCTAAACCTCATGTATGCTGCCTTCTTCCACCTGACTAGATTTTCTACCTCACTTGTCACCCATGGTTCCTTCACCCTACCATTCTTTATCTTCCTCACTGGGACAAATTTATCCCTAACATCCTGCAAGAGATCTCTAAACATCGATCACATGTCCATAGTATATTTCCCTGCAAAAACATCATCCCAATTCACACCCGCAAGTTCTAGCCTTATAGCCTCATAATTTGCTCTTCCCCAATTAAAAATTTTCCTGTCCTCTCTGATTCTATCCTTTTCCATGATAATGCTAAAGGCCAGGGAGCGGTGGTCACTGTTCCCCAGACGCTCACCCACTGAGAGATCTGTGACCTGACCCAGTTCATTACCTAACACTAGATCTAGTATGGCATTCCCCCGAGTCGGCCTGTCCACATACTGTGACAGGAATCCATCCTGGACACACTTAACAAACTCTGCCCCATCTAAACCCTTGGAACTAATCAGGTGCCAATCAATATTAGGGAAGTTAAGGTCACCCATGATAACAACCCTGTTATTTTTGCACCTTTCCAAAATCTGCCTCCCAATCTGCTCCTCTGTATCTATTCCACTACCAGGGGGCCTCTAGAATATCCCCAATAGAGTAACTGCTCCCTTCCTGTTCCTGACTTCCACCTATACTGACTCAAAAGTGGATCCTGCTACATTACCCACCCTTTCTGTAGCTGTAATAGTATCCCTTAAATGATACTTAGCCAGCTCCATCATGGGCACTAGCCTCCCCAGCACAGAAAACATCTTCAAAAGACAATGGTTCAAGATCCGTTGTGAAGGACCCTCGCCATCTGCAGGGCCGAACTTTATCAGGGCTAGGCTGGGCTGCAGAGGGGCCCAAAATATGTAGCTATCATCATGGCGGACAAAAAAAAAATACGACAATGGAGCACAGAAAAGAAAAAAAGAAACAAGAAAAAGAGGACCATGAGAAAGAGGCATTAAAAAAGACATTAAAATTGACAGAATTTTTTAAACCTGTTCTCGATGATGCAGCAGTACCATCGCTCTTGTCACAGTCTGAGACCGGCGGACAAATGGAGACTTGTTCAACAGCTCGTGCTAGCACCAGCATTAGCACAGGACCACCGTCCTTGCCACAGTCAGCAGCTAACGTTGAAGAGGCAGAGAGCATGACTTTGGGATCCCCGACCACAGAGGCCTCCGAACAACCAGGTTGGGCCGCCATTAAAGTTAACGTTACTACTACTAGGTTTTTTACTCAGAGAGTGGTTGGTGCGTGGAATGCACTGCCTGAGTCAGTGGTGGAGGCAGATACACTGGTGAAATTTAAAAGACTACTAGACAGGTATATGGAGGAATTTAAGGAGGGGGCTTATATGGAAGGCAGGATTTGAGGGTCGGCACAACATTGTGGGCCGAAGGGCCTGTACTGTGCTGTACTTTTCTATGTTCTATGTTCTATCTCAGAGTTGTTTTAAAACTTTCTCCTCACAGCTGTTATGTTTTGCAACTCCAGAAATTAATCAAAAGAAAAACATGGGAGAGCTGGGAATAACGTGAATAAACTCTTCTCAGGCTTCCAGCCGGGTACAGGTGTCAATTATAATTGGCACTTCGATGGCCAACTCTGACATCTTCATCAGGTTTGGCAGAATTGGTCATCGAAACGTTGGTTAAAATTGATACCCGTACCCGCCTGGAAGCCCGAGAAGAGTTTATTCATCATATATGCCGGGAAAGCACGAGATCCTTTTACCTGGGAATAACGTGTCGACTCTTATTTTTGTTTTTACTTTGCTGAGGCACACACTTATGACATGGTGGTGTGATGGCATATACCATTCATGTATTTTTTACATAAAGCCCATAACAAATTACGTAAACAAGCAAAGAATGCTTAATCAAACAATGTATTTACAATATTACTCAAATATTACTGAAATATTTAATACACAACACCAGCTCCCACACACATTTTCATACTGGCTATCTCTTCTCATTCTATCCTGTCCTGTGCAGGATCTTAACCTGAAGTATTGACTGTCTATTTCCCTCCATAGATGCCACCTGAGCCATTGACTTTCTCCAGCTCCTTTGTGCATTACTCCAGATTTCCTGCATCTGCCGTCTCTTTTGTCTCCAACAGACTTTAGGAGGCTTAATAGGCCCTCGAACTACTGAGTCCTACTATGTTTATAAATACAAGAGATTCTGCGGAGGCTGGAAATTCAGAGTAATGCACACAAAATGCTGCAAGATCTCAGCAGGCCAGGCAGCATCTATGGAGAGGAATAAACAGTCGATGTCTCAGATATGTCAGCTGCTTATTCCTCCCTATAGATGTCTCCTGACCTTCTGAGACTGATGTTTGACTCTATTCCAAGATCATTTGGTTAACTCTTAACATCTTTCAGAGTGTCTGAGGTGAGGTAATAAATACCAGGCTTGGCAATGATACCCAGATCTTAGAAATAAATAAACAGAAGATAGTCAGACTTTATGTCATGGAGTACCAGAGAGTGTTGAACTAGTCTGGAAACTAATATCTTCTTAATTGGCTGGGGCTTTTTAAATGTAAGCGCACTAAACAGGAGATGAATGATCGCTTTTTCATTTTGCCTCAACTGGAAGTATCTGCTGTTTTGCCAGTGGCTGCATTTACTGCTGACTCTGCTTAAATAGAATTGCAAAGTCTTGCGCCTGTCTGCTCCGATTTGCATCTGTGCTTACTAGCTCAGACTTGCTCTGCAGGGATGAATGCAGACAGGGTCATTTGCTGGGCATCCTCCTCTCCCTGCTGTTTCTTTCTTAAATGAAGCTGAGCAGCAAAGAGACAAAGGAAATAAAGAAACTACAGGCACACACTTAACTACTTTCAGCCATTCCATTTAGTCTATGTAGACAGAAAACGGAAGAAAGGCTTGCACATGAAAAAACCTTTCACTAATTCAGGGGATCCCAAAAGGCTTTACAGTACTTTGCAAATGTCATCAGTGCTGTAATGTAGGAAACATGACACTTAATTTCCAGTCATCAAGCTCTATAAACAGTAATGTGATAATGATGAGATAATCTACATTTTAGGTCATGGCTCATAGAAAGAAGTTCCCCCATTTCACGTACATCTGCTCTCACGCCATCCTCCCGCCACCCCACTAGGAATAGGGTTCCTCTGGTCCTCACCTACCACCCCACCAGCCTCCGGGTCCAACTTATTATTCTCCGTAACTTCTGCCACCTCCAACGGGATCCCACCACTAAGCACATCTTTCCCTCTCCCCCCTCTCTGCATTCCGCAGGGATCGCTCCCTACACAACTCCCTTGTCCATTCGTCCCCCCCATCCCTCCCCACTGATCTCCCTCCTAGCACTTATCCATGTAAGCGGAACAAGTGCTACACATGCCCTTACACTTCCTCCCTTACCACCATTCAGGGCCCCAAACAGTCCTTCCAGGTGAGGCAACACTTCACCTGTGAGTCGACTGGGGTGATATACTGCGTCCGGTGCTCCCGATGTGGCCTTTTATATATTGGCGAGACCCGAAGCAGACTGGGAGACCGTTTTGCTGAACATCTACGCTCTGTCCGCCAGAGAAAGCAGGATCTCCCAGTGGCCACACATTTTAATTCCACATCCCATTCCCATTCTGACATGTCTATCCATGGCCTCCTCTACTGTAAAGATGAAGCCACACTCAGGTTGGAGGAACAACACTTTATATTCCATCTGGGTAGCCTCCAACCTGATGGCATGAACATCGACTTCTCTAACTTCCGCTAAGGCCCCACCTCCCCCTCGTACCCCATCTGTTACTTATTTTTATGCACACATTCTTTCTCTCACTCTCTTTTTTCTCCCTCTGTCCCTCTGAATATACCTCTTGCCCATCCTCTGGGTCCCCCCCCCCTTGTCTTTCTTCCCGGACCTCCTGTCCCATGATCCTCTCATATCCCCTTTTGCCTATCACCTGTCCAGCTCTTGGCTCTATCCCTCCCCCTCCTGTCTTCTCCTCTCATTTTGGATCTCCCCCTCCCCCTCCAACTTTCAAATCCCTTACTCACTCTTCCTTCAGTTAGTGCTGACAAAGGGTCTCGGCCTGAAACGTCGACTGTACCTCTTCCTACAGATGCTGCCTGGCCTGCTGCGTTCACCAGCAACTTTGATGTGTGTTGAAAGAAGTTTCCCATTCTTTTTGGGATCTTTAGCACTCAGCTAAGAGTGTAGATGGGGGTCTTGCCCAAGAATGGAAAAGCCTACAAAAAGTAGTGTATGCAGCCAGTCTTTCCCAGGAAAAGCCCTCCCTACCATTGAGCATATCTACAAGGAGCACTGCCACAAGAAAGCAGCATCCTTCACTCTCAAGGACACCCACCATCCAGGCCATGCAGCCTTCTCGCTACTGCCATTGGGAAGGAGGTACAGGAGCCTTAGGTCCCACAACACAAGGTTCAGGAAGGTTTGCTACCCGTCAGACCCCACTTGGGGTACTGTGCTTAATTCTGGTCGCCTCACTACAGGAAGGATGTGGAAACCATAGAAAGGGTGCAGAGGAGATTTACAAGGATGTTGCCTGGATTGGGGAGCATGCCTTATGAGAATAGGTTGAGTGAACACGGCCTTTTCTCCTTGAAGCGACAGAGGACGAGAGGTGATCTGATAGAGGTGTACAAGATAATGAGAGGCATTGATAGTGTGGATAGTCAGAGGCTTTTTTCCAGGGCTAAAATGGCTAGCATGAGAGGGCATAGTTTTAAGGTGCTTGGAAGTAGGTACAGAGGAGATGTCAGGGGTAAGCTTGAGTAGTGAGTGTGAGGAATGGCCTGTCGGTGACAATGGTGGAGGTGGAAATGATAAGGTCTTTTAAGAGACTCCTGGATGGGTACATGGAGCTTAGAAAAATTGAGGGCTACGGGTAAGCCTGGGTCATTCTAAGGTAAGGACATGTTCGGCACAGCTTTGTGGGCTGAAGGGCCTGTATTGTGCGGTAGGTTTTCTATGTTTCTGTGTTTCTTCAACCATCAGGTTCCTAAAACAGTGTGAATAACTTCACACACCTCTATACTGAACTGATTCCACAGCCTATAGACTCACTTTCAAGGGCTCTACAACTCATATTCTCAATATTATTTATGCATTTATCTATCTATCTATTTTTATTTTTTTCTCAGCTCAAGCTGGTAAAACCTGAGGTACGAGCATAGCCAAGCACTCTCATTTCTCAATTGATAGGAACTTTCAGACTATTGTAGTGGTGTTTAGTATAGTGAATTTCTGGAGATTTACATAAATAGTGCTGTGTATGCCTAATTGTTTAATGCTATTTGTGTAGTGACTTAGGGATGATGCCAGTTGTAGATATTACTATCAGGACAATTTATACCCTGTTCATGTTCCAAAGTCTTTCAATTTCCTCTTTTAATTCAGCATACTTCTGATGTTTTTCACTTATTGACTTCTGTATGTTATGTGTACTTGGAATAGTAATATCTATTAAGCAAGTTGTTCTTGCTTCTTTATCCAGGCAGTTGTTATGGATTGTCCTATCTGTAATAATAGATCAGTCGTGATATAATTTGTAAGACTCTGACCCTAAATCTGTATCAGGCTTGTAAGGTATGGTTTCTTTTATGAATTTGTATTTTAAAGCAAGGTTTTGGTGAAAGTTGTTTGCCACTTGATTGTGCCTATGTAGGTAATCAGATTGAGTTAAACTGTTGCAGGATCCTGAAATGTGTTGGCTTGTTTCTGGTCTCTCTTGGCATTTTCTGCATTTATTGTCTTGAATTTATTGGTCTTTTATTATGTATTTTTGAAAATTTTCTGTGTTAACCACCTGATTCTGTGTTGCCACAAAGTTCCCCTGTGGTTCTGGGAAGAGGTCTCCAACTCTGAGCCAGGCATTCGACGCTTCCTTGTCGATATCTAGTCTGTCCAGATCGTGGGGATATTGTGCTGTTGTGTAAATTTTTATGTCTGTTGTTCCTCTTCCTCATTCTGTCCTAGGAAGTGTTAATCTAAGTGCATTTGAGTGTACATAATGTTTTTTAAAATTTGTCATTTCAGTTTTTATTTTTCTTTATAAATTTTCCAAGTTGGCTTCAAAGTAAGAAATTATGCCAAAATAGTACATGAATACAGGTATGACAAAATTGTTTATCGCCTTTGTTATATTTTTACTATTGAGCTCTGTTTGGCAGATTTTCTTAAGCCTTGAAATAAATTCTGTCGAAAGTTTTCCCTTTATCGCACTATGATCTATTTTCTTGGCAACACTCACAACATGCTGGAGGAACTCAGCAGGTCGGGCAGCATCCGTGGAAACAATGAGTTGATGTTTCGGGCCGCAACCCTTCGTCAGGACTCAGGGTCCTGACGAAGGGTTCCGGCCCGAATCGTCAACTCATTGTTTCCACGGATGCTGCCCGACCTGCTGAGTTCCTCCAGCATGTTGTGAGTGTTGCTTTGTCCCCAGCATCTGCAGAATATTTTGTGTTTACGATCTATTTTCTTTGCTTGTTGATATCGTGGATACATACATGTTTCATATTCATCCATTGGTCGTATTGCATCCTGCATTCATTCATTCATCCATCTGTCCATTTATTTCTTTCTATCTATCTATCTATTTTTCTGCCTATTCATTATTATTATTATTGTCATTATTATTTTTTTTAATCATCTCAAGCTGGTAAAGCCCGAGGTGTGGGCAGAGTGAAGCACACTTATTTCTCAATTTCTAGGAACTTTCAGACTATTCTAGTGGTGTTTAGTATCATGGCTGTGTGAAGATTGACATAGATATTGCTGGTGTAGGCCTAATTGTTTAATGCTATTGTGTGGTGCCTTCAAGATGACACTAGTTGTATTTATTACAATTGGGACAACGTTTCTCCTGTTTGTGTTCCAAAGTCTTTCAATTTCCTCTTTTAGTTCAACATATTTGTGCTGTTTTTACCTATTGATTTCTGTAAGCTATGTGTGTTTGGAATGACTATTATTATTATTATTATTATTATTATTATTATTAGTTTTTCTGTATTTGCACAGTCTGTCTTCTTTTGTACTTTGGTAGTTTGTCAGCTTATGTGTGTAACTTTTTATTTCTTTGTTCTGCTGTGAATGCTCACAGCAAAATGACACTCGGTAGTATATGGTAACATATGTGTATGTCAATAATAAATTTACTTTGAGCCTTGAACTTTGTAACCTCATCTTATTTCTGTCACTTCTTTCTTGGTACTGCTCCAGAAAGGCAGCCTAGATTTTCTGAATAAGTTATCAAATGGGACTTGGGGGTAAAAAGCTTGTCCTACATAGAAACATACATAGAAAATAGGTGCAGGAGTAGGCCATTCGGCCCTTTGAGCCTGCACCGCCATTTATTATGATCATGACTGATCATCCAACTCAGAACCCCGCCCCAGCCTTCCCTCCATACCCCCTGACCCCCGTAGCCACAAGGGCCATATCTAACTCCCTCTTAAATATAGCCAATGAACTGGCCTCAACTGTTTCCTGTGGCAGAGAATTTCACAGATTCACCACTCTCTGTGTGAAGAAGTTTTTCCTAATCTCGGTCCTAAAAGGCTTCCCCTCTATCCTCAAACTGTGGCCCCTCGTTCTGGACTTCCCCAACATCGGGAACAATCTTCCTGCATCTAGCCTGTCCAATCCCTTTAGGATCTTATAGGTTTCAATCAGATCCCCACCTCAATCTTCTAAATTCCAACGAGTACAAGCCCAGTTCATCCAGTCTTTCTTCATATGAAAGTCCTGCCATCCCAGGAATCAATCTGGTGAACCTTCTTTGTACTCCCTCTATGGCAAGGATGTCTTTCCTCAGATTAGGGGACCAAAACTGCACACAATACTCCAGGTGTGGTCTCACCAAGGCCTTGTACAACTGCAGTAGTACCTCCCTGCTCCTGTACTCAAATCCTCTCACTATAAATGCCAGCATACCATTCGCCTTTTTCACCGCCTGCTGTACCTGCATGCCCACTTTCAATGACTGGTGTATAATGACACCCAGGTCTCGTTGCACCTCCCCTTTTCCTAATCGGCCACCATTCAGATAATAATCTGTTTTCCTATTTTTGCCACCAAAGTGGATAACTTCACATTTATCCACATTAAATTGCATCTGCCATGAATTTGCCCACTCACCCAACCTATCCTAGTCACCCTGCATCCTCTTAGCATCCTCCTCACAGCTAACACTGCCACCCAGCTTCGTGTCATCCGCAAACTTGGAGATGCTGCATTTAATTCCCTCATCCAAGTCATTAATATATATTGTAAACAACTGAGGTCCCAGCACTGAGCCTTGCGGTACCCCACTAGTCACCGCCTGCCATTCTGAAAAGGTCCCGTTTATTCCCACTCTTTGCTTCCTGTCTGCTAACCAACTCTCCACCCACACCAATACCTTACCCGCAATACCGTGTGCTTTAAGTTTGCACACTAATCTCCTGTGTGGGACTTTGTCAAAAGCCTTCTGAAAATCCAAATATACCACATCCACTGGTTCTCCCCTATCCACTCTGCTAGTTACATCCTCAAAAAATTCTATGAGATTCGTCTGACATGATTTTCCTTTCACAAATCCATGCTGACTTTGTCCGATCATTTCACCACTTTCCAAATGTGCTGTTATCACATACTTGATAACTGACTCCAGCAGTTTCCCCACCACCGACGTTAGGCTAACCGGTCTATAATTCCCCGGTTTCTCTCTCCCTCCTTTTTTAAAAAGTGGAGTTACATTAGCCACCCTTCAATCCTCAGGAACTAGTCCAGAATCTAACGAGTTTTGAAAAATTATCACTAATGCATCCACTATTTCTTGGGCTACTTCCTTAAGCACCCTGGGATGCAGACCATCTGGCCCTGGGGATTTATCTGCCTTCAATCCCTTCAATTTACCTAACACCACTTCCCTACTAACGTGTATTTCGCTCAGTTCCTCCATCTCACTGGACCCTCTGTCCCCTACTATTTCTGGAAGATTATTTATGTCCTCCTTAGTGAAGACAGAACCAAAGTAATTATTCAATTGGTCTGCCATGTCCTTGCTCCCCATAATCAATTCACCTGTTTCTGTCTGCAGGGGACCTACATTTGTCTTTACCAGTCTTTTCCTTTTTACATATCTATAAAAGCTTTTACAGTCCGTTTTTATGTTTCCTGCCAGTTTTCTCTCATAATCTTTTTTCCCCTTCCTAATTAAGCCCTTTGTCCTCCTCTGCTGAACTCTGAATTTCTCCCAGTCCTCAGGTGAGCCACTTTCTCTGGCTAATTTGTATGCTTCTTCTTTGGAATTAATACTATCCCTAATTTCTCTTGTCAGCCACGGGTGCACTACCATCCCTTTTGCCAAACAGGGATGAACATTTGTTGCAGTTCATCCATGCAACCTTTAAATGCTTGCCATTGCATATCCACCGTCAATCCTTTAAGTGTCATTTGCCAGTCTATCTTAGCTAATTCACGTCTCATACCTTCAAAGTTACCCCTCTTTAAGTTCAGAACCTTTGTTTCTGAATTAACTATGTCACTCTCCATCTTAATGAAGAATTCCACCATATTATGGTCACTCTTACCCAAGGGACCTCTCACGACAAGATTGCTAATTAACCCTTCCTCATTGCTCAAAACCCAGTCCAGAATAGCCTGCTCTCTAGTCGGTTCCTCGACATGTTGGTTCAAAAAACCATCCTGCATACATTCCAAGAAATCCTCTTCCTCAGCACCTTTACCAATTTGGTTCACCCAATCTACATGTAGATTGAAGTCACCCATTATAACTGCTGTTCCTTTATTGCACACATTTCTAATTTCCTGTTTAATACCATCCCCAACCTCACTACTATTGTTAGGTGGCCTGTACACAACTCCCACCAGCGTCTTCTGCCCCTTAGTGTTACGCAGCTCTACCCATATCGATTCCACATCTTCCCGGCTTATGTCCTTCCTTTCTATTGCGTTAATCTTTTCTTTAACCAGCAACGCCACCCCACCTCCCCTTCCTTCATGTCAATCCCTCCTGAATATTGAATATCCCTGAACGTTGAGCTCCCATCCCTGGTCACCCTGGAGCCATGTCTCTGTGATCCCAACTATATCATAATCATTAATAACAATCTGCACTTTCAATTCATCCACCTTATTACGAATGCTCCTTGCATTGACACACAAAGCCTTCAGGCGCTCTTTTACAACTCTCTTAGTCCTTTTACAATTATGCTGAAAAGTGGCCCTCTTTAATGCTTGCCCTGGATTTGTCGGCCTGCCACTTTTACTTTTCTCCATAGTACTTTTTGTTTCTACCCTCACTTTACACCCCTCTGTCTCTCTGCACTGGTTCCCATCCCCCTGTAGTGAACTAACCTCCTCACGCCTAGCCTCTTTAATTTGATTCCCACCCCCCAACCATTCTAGTTTAAAGTCACCTCAGTAGCCCCCGCTAATCTCCCTGCCAGGATATTGGTCCCCCTAGGATTCAGGTGCAACCTGTCCTTTTTGTACAGGTCACGCCTGCGCCAAAAGAGGTCCCAATGATCCAAAAACTTGAATCCCTGCCCCCTGCTCCAATCCCTCAGCCACGCATTTATCCTCCACCTCATCGCATTCCTACTCTCACTATCGCGTGGCACAGGCAGTAATCCCAAGATTACCACCTTTGCGGTCCTTTTTCTCAACTCCCTTCCTAGCTCCCTATATTCTCCCTTCAGGACCTCATCCCTTTTCCTACCTATGTCATTGGTACCTATATGTACCACGACCTCTGGCTCCTCACCCTCCCACTTCAGGATATCTTGGACACGATCAGAAATATCCCGGACCCTGGCACCAGGGAGGCAAACTACCATCCGGGTCTCTGGACTGCGTCCACAGAATCGCCTATCTGACCCCTTTACTATCGAGTCCCCTATCACAACTGCCCTCCTCTTCCTTGCCCTCCCCTTCTGAGCTACAGGGCCAGACTCTGTGCCGAAGGCACGGCCACTGTCACTTCCCCCGGGTAAGCTGTCCCCCCCAACAGTACTCAAACAGGAGTACCTGTTGTTAAGGGGCACAGCCACCAGGGTACTCCCTATTACCTGACTTTTCCCCTTCCCCCTCCTAACCGTGACCCACTTGTCTGCCTCCCGTGGCCCCGGCGTGACCACCTGCCTGCAACTCCTCTCTAGCACCTCCTCACT
This sequence comes from Mobula birostris, assembly GCF_030028105.1. Lineage (NCBI taxonomy): Eukaryota > Metazoa > Chordata > Chondrichthyes > Myliobatiformes > Myliobatidae > Mobula > Mobula birostris. The sequence continues at coordinate 75,348,335 of NC_092383.1, read as the reverse complement.
CTCCCTGACCAGACGAAGGTCATCGAGCTGCAGCTCCAGTTCCGTAACGCGGTCCCTTAGGAGCTGCATCTCGATGCACTTGGTGCAGATGTAGACGTCCGGGAGGCTTGGAGACTCCAGGGCCTCCCACATCCGACACTGAGAACAGCAAACTGCCCTCACACTCATACTGCCCCTCTCCTCAAATAACAACAGAAAATGAATGCCAAACCTTCCTCGCCTGTTTCCGCCTAAGCCCGTTGAGCCGAAGCCCTTAAGTCTTCACTCTGCTCCCGGCTCACTCCGCCGCCCGCAAACTACGCTGCCCGCTCTATGAGGATCTGTTCCTTTTAAATCTGCTGCGCTGCACAGTCCTTTTGGCTTGGAGGTAAGTTGGTACACTTTAAAAGCACTTAATTGTGTATAAGGAGCATTGGGACATCTTTAACAAAACAAAAATTACTGGAGAAATGCAGCAGGTCAGGTAGCGTCTATTGAAAGGAATATAAACCTGACCCGACATGGAGTTCCTCCAGCCACTTGTGTATGTTGCTCTGGATTTCCAGCATCTGCAGAATCGTTTGACTTTGGGACATCTTTAACCCATGAAACAAGTTGTAAAATGCCAGTTGTTCTCTTTTCACCAATTCCAGCCTGAAGTAGTTCCCTGTGAAATGTTGTTCCTGATGTCACATGTGCTGATTAGAAATTAACAAGTACTGAAAAACCAAACAGACCTGCAGATGCTGAAAACCTGAAATATAAACAGGAGGACATAGAGTTAAATCTTTAGGTTAAAGACACTTAGTAAGGACTCATAAAGTGCTTAGTGGCAGATGTAACTCATCCTAGTTGTAAAGTGACATCAGTACAAGATAACCTCAGGTAGCCACGCAGATGGTCTAAATAGTCACCAACTGTCTCTTCAGCTCCAAATCAGTATAAATGAATTCTGTGTGGGTTGAGCTATTCTAGATCAATGCTTAAATCCACCTTGACTAGTTGTCAACACTCAGATAACTTGAGGTTTACAGTTAAGATTTTATGATTTAAATTCTTGATCCATGAAAGCTGATGTAAAAATCATCTCTCAGTTTGAGACATGACTTGCAACATTTAATAAAAGTTTGAATAAGTACATGGACTGCAGGAGTATGCGGGTGGATAAATACATGGATGGGTGGGTATGGAGATATGGGTCAATGGGACTAAGCAGAATGACAATTCAACACAGACTAAATGGACTGAAGGGCCTGTTTCTGTGTTATTAAGTTCCATGACTCTGTAGTTCCAGACAAGGTTTATGAGAATGATCCCAGGAATGGAAGCATCAACTAATAAGGAAAATTTTATGACCCTGGGCCTGTATTCGCTGGAGTTTAGAAGAATGGGGGGAGGGGGTGTGGGATCTCATTGAAACATTGGATATTGAAAGGCCTGAATACAGTGGACGTGAAGGGGTTGTTTTTTACAGGGGGTGAGTCTTGAACCAGAGGCACAGCCTCATAATAGAAGGGCATACCTTTAAAACAGAGATGAGGAAGAATTTCTTTAGCCAGAGGGCGGTGAATCTGTGGAATTCATTGCCAAAAGTGATTGTGGAAGCCAAGGCATTGAGTGAATCTGTGCAATTCATAGGGTATTTTTAAAGCAGAGGTTGATAGGTTAGACCATAAGATATAGGAGCAGAATTAGGGCATTTGGTGCATCGAGTCTGCTTCGTCATTTCATCATGGCTGATCCATTTCCCCCTCAGCTTCAATCTCCTGCCTTCTCCCCATATCTGTTCATGCCCTAACTAATCAAGGGACTAGCAACCTCTGCCTTAAATATACATAAAGACTTGGCCTCCACAGCTGCCTGTGGCAACAAATTCCACAGACGCACCACTCTCTGGCTGAAGGAAATCTTCCTCATCTCCATTCTATATGGATGCCTCTTTATTCTGAGGCTGTGTCCTCTGGTTCCTGATCAGTAAGAGTGTCAAAGGTTACAGAAGAAGGCAGGAGAATAGGTTTGAGAGAGATAATAATCAACTAGGATGGAATGGTGGAGCAGACTAGATGGGCTGAAAGACCTAATTCTGCTCCTCTATCTCATGGTCTTATGGACTCTGTGACTCCAGTTTGGAGCAGAAGAAAGTAATTTGGATTGTAAAAAATATGGTGTAATGTAGAGATTCAAGCCAAGTGCTTTTTAATTACAATTATTGCTGTACTAAAATTCAGTCCAACCATGGCACTCGTCAAGAATCTTTATTTAGTTTGGAATACCGAGCAATATTCTATTACAAATTATTTGTTGGAAGGACCTTAAAACTATAGGTCTCTTTGTCCCTGTCAAGACTTTCCTCTCAAAATGTTCAGGCCCCTGAAAGTCAACCATAGTACTATTTAATCACTGCTGTCTTAGCTACTGTTTCAGTTTTCAATCTTATTCGAGAATCTCTTTAGGACTTGACTGTGACTTCCACTTCTTAACAAAACACAAATGCCCAGCAGAAACCTGTGCGGGCCCATGAGAAGGAGTCTCCATAACTTTTCAATCTCATTCACCTAGATTTACACAGAAGAGGAAGCTCTTTCCGGGTCAGTTCCGCTGAGGTGTTGATGAGTGATCAAACTGAACCCTTTTTGAGACTGAAGAGGCCATCTTACAATAACCAAAATAAGAATCAGTAACTATTTAGTGGAGAGCATTTTGTAACATACATACCAAGGAAAGATATACTTCAGAGCCAAAAGAGGCTGCAGATGCTGGCATACGGAGCGACAAGCAATCTACTGGAAGAACGCAGTGTGCCGAACAGTTTGCTTCGGTATGCACCAGTACATAAGCATCAAGCCACTGTGGTACTTGGCAAAGTCTTAGATCACTCACTTCATAATTCTTCTAATTGATGGCCCCATTTAATTAGATTGAGTATGAAATTGCTGCTCTGGGTCTCAGTGTGTTCAGCCATCTATCAGAACGTCAGCTTTCCGCTTCATTTCTGCTATGGCTTCAGCAAGAAAGGATACCAGTATGGGGTGCGTTTGAAGACTGGAGACTTCTTCTATTGGGGAATTAAACTCTGGTTGAAATAGCTATGATGCAATTAATATCAAGGCTGTAAAGAGAGAAACCAAGTGGCTGCCTAGTTTAAAAGTGTTGTTTGCACCCTTTAAATGATATTATGTTTTGCTATAGGCTTTTGGCTTTTAGTCATCATTCTCACTATGAAATTTTAAGTTTTAAGGGCTGCTGTTTCTCATCATTGTAAATCCAGACTGACATCCAAAGATAACTTGAAGTGCCTTTTAATGTTGTTTGTGGGACAATTCATACCAGATGAATACTCTAGTAAGTGTTCCACAACTCTGCTTTTTACACTCCACAAGGGATTTCTCACATTGCACAGGGTAACCGTTCCCACCCATTCTTTGATTGGCACTTTACCTCCCAACCGTTCAGCTACAATGCCCCAAAGGTTATATAAAAGCTACAGTTAGGTTTACACAGCTTCCTTCCCAGGCTGGGTGTGGTTCCAGGAACACTGGCAACCTTCCAGTCATCATACTAAGAGGTTATTCTTCCTTTGAGAATGTTGACACAGAGTGCTCATGCATTAGTTTACTGCAGGAAGGAGCGAAAGGCCCATTACTGAAAAATGCAATCATCGAATCTTAGACATATTATAGCACAACAGGGGGATATTCAGGCCACAATGTTCGTGACACGCAGGGGAGCTCTTCAGATTAGTGTTGTCAAACTCCATTCAGGTTGAATGCTATCACACCATCTCTCATCAATCTGGTCATTATTGCATGGGCCTCAACATTGTTGACGTTCAGTAGTCGCTTCATTACACAGACCACACAACAGATCACCTGCTATTGACACAAGTGGCTCCAGGGGACATTTCTGCCCAGTTGAGTCTGTGGCAGGTACCGAACAAATCAACGTGAGAGTTGAATCTACGGCTTTGCGCTTAGCAGTTTGTTCATAGCGGATGAACTTGCCCATGTCCATAAGACCAATAAACTTAGAAGCGAAGTTAGGCCATTCAGTCCATTGAGCCTGCTCTGCTGATGTGTTGCCCTCTCAACCCCATTCTCCTGTCTGCTCCCTGTAACCTTTGACACTCTTACTAGTCAAGAAATTATCAACCTCTGCTTTAAACATACCCAATGACTTGGCTTCTACTGCCATCCGTGGCAACGTATTCCACAGATTCATCACCCTCTGGCTAAAGAAATTCTTCCTCATCTCCTTCTATTCTGAGGCTGTGCCTTCCGGTCCTAGACTCGCCCACAATAGGAAACATCCTGTCTATGTCCAGTCTATCTCGGCCCTTCAATATTTGATAATTTTTCTATGAGATCCATCCTCATTCATCTAGACTCCAGTGAGTACAGGACCAGAGCAATGGTAGAATGGCCAAGGATATAGTCCTTATGGAGACAAAGTCCCGTCTTCATACTGAGAAAGCCTTCACTCCTGTTGCACTGAATGAGAGGTCTATGTATGATCTCTGGAAAGCCATCTCATTGGTGAAGTGGCAACTCTACACTAAATGTGAATCACTGAAGGATCGTTGGCAGTTATGGAGGGGCTTGAATGCTATCGCCTCTTACAAAGTTAAATTAAGCGACGTAGGCAACAGCAGGGCATTGCTTACAGATGAGCTCAGTGCCTTCTATGCTTGCTTTGACTGTCAAAACATGGCGGAACCATATCAAACTGCCACAGCCCCTGATAATCGTGTGACTCCAGTCTCTGAGGCTGACGTGCAAGCAGCCTTCAGGAGGATGAATCAAAAATAAAGCATCCAACCCAATGGGGTACCTGACTGTGTACTAAAGACTTGTGCTGATCAACTGGCTGAAGTCATCACTGAAATTTTTAACCTCTTGCTTTGGCAGTCTGAGGTACCCACCTGCTTCAAGCAGGCTTCAATTATACCACTGCCCAAGAAGAACCTGCCTCAATGACTATTGTCCAGCAGCACTTACATCCATAGCGATGAAGTGTTTTGGAGGTTGGTGATGAAACATATCAGCTCCTGTCTGAGATGTGACTTAGATGCATTCCAGTTTGCCTGTTGGTGTAACAGGTCCACAGCAGGTGCCATCTCATTGGCTCTTCGGTCAACCTGGAACACCTGGACAGGAAAGGTGTAAACATCAGGATGCTCTTTATCAGCTACAGCTCAGCATTCAACGTCATAATCTTCTCAAAACTAATCAATAACCTGCCAGACCTTGGCCTCAATACCTCCTTGTTTTTGGATTCTTGACTTCCTCACTTGCAGATCCCAGTCAGTTGGGATTGGCAACAGCATCTCCTGCGTGATCTCCGTCAGCACAGGTGCACCACAGGGCTGTGTGCTCAGCTCCCTGCTCTATTCGCTTTACACTTATGACTGTGTGGCCAAGCACAGCTCCGGTGCCATATTCAAGTTTGACGATGACACCACTGTTGTGGGCCGAATCATAGGTGGTGGCAAATAGGAGGGAGACTGAAAATTTAGCTGAGTGGTGCCACAACAACAACCTTTTACTCAATGTCAGCGAGACCAAGGAGCTGTTTATTGACTTCTGGGGGAGGAAACCGGAGAGGATCAGAGGTGGAGAGATTCCTCGATGTTATCATTTGTGGAGGACCTGTCCTGGGCCCAGCACATAACTGCAATTACAAACAAAGCACAAATGCACCTCTACTTCCTTAGGAGTTTGCGAAGATTCAGCATGACAACTAAAACTCTGACAAGCTTCCATAGATACATGATGGAATGTATATTGATTGGCTACATCACAGCCGGGTATGGAAACACCAAGGCTCTTGGATGGAAAATCCTATGAAAAGTAGTAGATATGACTCAGTCCATTACTAGTGAAGCACTCTCCACCACTGAACACATCTACATGCAATGCTGTCACAGGAAAGCAAAATCCATCATCAGGGACCTTCACCGCCCAGGACATGCTCTCTTCTCACTGCTGCCATCAGGAAGAAGGTACCATGGCCTCAAAACTCACAATGACAGCTTCAGGAACAGATATTACCCCTCAATCGTCAGACTCTTGAATCAAAGGGGATAACTTCACTCAAATTCCTTTGCCCCATGATTGAATTGTTTCCACAAACAATTAACTCACTTTCAAAGTCTCTTCATCTCAAGTTCTTCATATTTATCGCTTATTTATTTATTATTATTCCTTTCTTTTTGTATTTACACAGTGTTTTGCACATCGGTAGAATGTGCAAATTGCTGTGGGCTTCCATTGATTTTGTTGTGGTTATTATTCTATAAATTTTTTGAGTATGCCTGCAAGAAAATGAATCTCAAGGTTGTATATGGTGATGTACAAGTACTTTGATAATAAACTTACTTTGAACTTTGAAATGAAATAGATTGATGGTGCATTATAGAGTTCACAGTTTATAAAAAAAACACATCCCTGCGGTCTGAGGCTGCATTCTTTTGAACAAGAAGATATTGCCAAATCCAGCAGAAGAGTTTCAAATGGACAAACTGGATTTGTACATTTTGGCCATTCAGCCCATTTGTGCTTGTTCTTTATCAAAATTTCCCGATGCTTTCCTCATTACCCTGTGGTTCAGATTTCCACTCAGATATTTAACCAATATTTTTCTTGAAAATTATGTAAGGCTCTCTGCCTAAATTGCTGTGGCAGTTTTTTCCATGATCCAACAATCCTCTGTGTAAAGAAATCTTTTCTTAACTCCAAGTTGGAGGATTTTATTTATTTAGAGATGCAGCGCGGTAAAAGGCCCTTCCGGATCAATGAGCTCATGCTGCCATGTGACCAATTACTGATCCTTATGTCTTTGAGACATGAGAGGGAACTGGAGCACTTGCCAGAACCCAAGCAGTCTTGGGAAGAACTTACAAGCTCCTTACAGCCAGTGGTGGGAATTGAACCCATATTACTGGGACTGTAAAGCGTTACACTAACTGCTATGCTACCACGCCTATGTACTTCTCAATTCTCTCAGTGGATTTTAAACTACCCCAAAATGTCCTTATACTGATCTATATTATTGCAATTCCCTTTCTCTAATTACACATTCCCTTCATTTGATATCATCTTATGATTTGCCTCATTCACTTCCAACAAAATAATGTGTTGTTCATTTTCCTCATAGCGTTCTAAACCTGAGACACAGTTTTTGTTTAACTGAATCCTATAAAGATGCGGGCTTTCAAACTCAAAATGCAGACCTTATAAATCCCGAAGAGAAGTAAACCTGATACGCTATCTGATTGCATTTGGCATCTTTTGAATTTTACTGTGGTTGAATCTTCCTCATTGACACTTATAAGAGTAACCACAATTTCAACCTATGTGCTTCACTTCCGCTAACATTGATCATTATTAATTCCACAGATGTCCTGTCCCTTCACCCCTAGGTGTGCTCCAAACTTTCACCCTTGTCTCCCCGTGATTTGTTGTCTGTAAATTGTTTCAGTCTGGTCACCAATATGATCAGCATTAATTATAAGGCAACACACACAAAATACTGGAGGAACTCAGCGGGTCAGGCAGTGTCTATGGAAAAGAGTAAACAATCGATGTTTTGGGCGGAGAAACATTTTCAGGATTGATGATCCTCCAGAGTCCTTATGAGGGGTCTTGGCCTGAAACATCAACTGTTTACTCTTTCCCATTGATGCTGCCTGGCCTGCTGAGTTCCTCCAGCATTTTGTGTGTGTTGCTTTGGATGTCCAGCATCTGCAGATTTTATAGTGTTTGTCGCATAAATTACAAAGCTGTTGGTTATTTCAGAACAGAATGGCCATAAACTTTTAGATCATTAATTCTAAGTTGAGCTTTGGCCTGCTCTGCCACCCAGAATCCATATAAAGTGTTAACAGAAAGTGGAGAATTGTTCGAACTAACTGGTTAGACCGCACACAGAGCATTATACACTGCTCTGGTCTTCATCATACACTAAAGTGCAAAAGAGATTACGGGAACAAAGAAATCATAAAAAAAAAAGGGAAAGAGAGCGGATGCCTGGATAGAGGTCCTTAAAAGTGTCAAGTGTTTTGTTTTGTGTCAATGTAGGGAAATTGTTCCTACTTACGGTGGAGATCAGGAGAGGGAGTATAAACTTAAACTAACCGCTGATAAATCAAGAAACAATGCAGGAGAAAATGTTTTCATCTGCATCGTGATTAATTTCTTTGGTATGTTGGGGTTGAGGAGTGGTGATGGCAGGGAAGTGTTTAAGGGATGCATTATCATTGCATGTACAGACATATTTTAGGAGAAATAGAACAGAATCATATGTTATTAGGGTTGGAAGAATTAAGTAGATTTGCACATGCTTGTGTGGAGCATAAACTTTGGCAGGGGCCAGAAGCACAAATGGATCGGTTTCAAAGATATCTGCAGCTACAAGGGCGGGTGACTTCAGCTCCCATAATAGTAATTGGCACCTCCTTAGTGCAAAAGGTTTGGATGGGGGTGGAATGTGCTAAGTGTGTCCAGGACAGATTTCTGACAGAGTGTGTGGACAGGCCAACTAGAGAGGCCATACTGGATCTAATATTAGGCAACAAACATGTTCGGATGGCAAATCTCTCAGTGGGTGAGAATTTTGGAGACAATGACCACTCTCCCTGATCTTTAGCATAGCCTTGGACAGGAAAAAGAACAGACAGTATGGGAAAGCATTTAAGTGTGGAGGGCAAATTGTGATGCTATCAGATGGGAACATGGGAGCATAAATTGGGAATAGATATTCTCAGGGAATTGTGCAATGGAAATCTGAAGGTAGCTGGGGCTTCCTTTGTACCTTTGAGGCAGGGAAAGGATGTTAGGGTGAAGGAACCATGGTTAACAAATGAAGTGGAACATTAATTCGGGAGGAAGAAAGAAGCATACTTAAGGTTTAGGAAGCTAATATCGGACAGGGCTATTGACAGTTATTAGGTAGCAAGGAAGGGGCATAAGAAGAGACTTAGGAGAGCTAGAGGGGGACACAAGAAGGCCTGGGTAAGTAGGATAAGGGAAAACCCCATGTTGTTCTACATGTACAGTATGTGAAGGACAGGAGGATGACTAGAGTAAGTATTAGTCCAATAAGGGATGAAAGAGAAAACATGTTTCTTAAGTCAGAAGAGGTAGGTGAGGTCTTTAATGAATACCTTGGCTCAGTATTCACCAGTGACAGAGACCTTGAGGAATGTAAGTTCAGCAAAGAACAAGCTACTATGTTAGAACTTGTCAAGTTAAGAAAGAGGATGCGCTGAATTTTTGAAAAACACTAGTCGCTGGAGCCAGACAGGATGTACCCCAAATTATCATGGGAGCGAAGGAAGAGTTTGCTGCATGTTTGGTGATGATCTTTGTGCCTTCTCTAGCCACAGGAGTAGTACCAGAAAATTGGAGGATTTGAAATGTTATTCCTTTGTTCAAGAAAGTTAATAGGAATAATCCTGGGAATTATAGAGCAATGAGTCTTACATCAGTGGTGGATGTACTACTGGAGATGATTCTTAGTCACAGGATTTACGAGCATTTGGAGAAGCATAATCTGATTAGGGAAGGTCAACGTGGCTTTGTGCAGGGCAGGTCATGCCTCACAAGACTGATTGACTTCTTTGAGGAAGTGACAAGCAAATTGATGAAGGAAGAGTGGTGGATATGGAGTGTATGGATTTTAACAAAGTGTTCAGCAAGTTTCTCCATGGTGGCTCACTCAGTAAGTCAGAAAGATTGGGATCCAGGAAACTTGGCCATGTGGATTTGGAATTAGCTTGTCCACAGAAGGCAGAGGGTGCCAGGAGATGGAGTGTATTCTGCCTGGTGGCCTGTGACTAGTCATGTTCTGCAAGATCTGTTCTGGAATGCCTGTTCTTTGTGACTTTTATAAATTACTTAGATGAGGAATTGGAAGGAGGATTAGTAAGTTTGTAAATGACAGAAAGGTTGGTAACATTATGGATGGTGTTGAAGGCTGTGGTAGGTTACAATGGGACATTGTTAGGATATAGAGCTAGAGGAGTGTGAAGTGATACACTTGGCAAGATTGTACTTGGAGACAGAGTACAAGGTTTTTGCCAGGATTCTTCACAGCGTGGAGGAACAGAGAGATCTTGGGGTCCATATCCATAGATCATCTAAATTTGCCAAATAAGTTGATAGGGTTGTTAAGAAGGCTTATGATGAGTTGGCCTTCATTAGTCAGGGATTGAGTTCAAATGCCATGAGGTAATGTTAAACTCTAGTTCAACCATTTCTCATTGCCTCAATATAGGAAGGCTGTGGAAGTTTGAAGAGGGTGCAGAGGAGATCTATCATGATGCTGCCTAATCTGTTGAGATTCTCCAGCGTTTGTGTGTCATGCTCATCACTAATATCATTATCATAAAATAGATCAGAATAGTTTGAAACAATTGTCAGTAATGTCAGATTATACTACCCCCTAACTTTCTCTCTGACTGAACATTCAGGTGGGAAGTTCATGCCCAATTTCATGAGGTGTATTTCTTGCTGGTGATGCTTTGTGTCAGAAGCATAAAGTCAGAGTCAGCATAAAAGAAAAAGAGAGGTCTTGGCCCGAATCGTTGACTGTTTATTCATTTCCATAGATGCTGTCTGATCTGCCAAGCTCCTCCAGCATTTTGTATGTGTTTCTTTGAATTTCCAGTGTCTGCAGAATTTCTTATGTTTATAAAAGGAAAAGAGATGGCAGTCAAAGGAGAGGGCATATAATATATTGTAGCAAAACATAGTGGGAAGTTAGAGGATTGGGGATCTTTTAAAAAAACAACAGAAGACAACTAAAAAGCCATAAAAAGAGAACAGATGAAATATGTAAGTGAGCCAATAACATAAAAGACGATGAGAATTTTTTTTTAGATGTATTGTATCAAGAGTAAAAGAGAGGCGAGAGTGGATATCAGATCTCTGGAAAATTGTGCTGGAGAGGTGGTAATGTGGACAAAGAAATTACAGAAGAACTTAATAAGTATTTTGTGTCAGCCTTCACTGTGGAAGGCACTAGCAATATGCTGGAAAATCCTGAGTGTCCGGGGGCAGAAGTGAGAGTAGTTGCTATTACTAAGGGGAAGGTGCTTGGGAAGCTGAAAGGTCTGAAGGTAAATAGGTCACCTCGACCAGATGAACTGCATCCCATGGTTCTGAAAGAGGTAGCTGGAGAGATTATGGAGGCACTAGTAATGATCCTTCAAGGATTACTGGATTCTGGAATTGTTCCAGAGGACTGGAAATTGCACTCTACTCTATAAAAAGGGAGGCAGAAGAATGGAAATTATAAGCCAGTTAGCCTGACTTCAGTGGTTGAGAAGATGTTGGAGTCCATTATTAAGGATGTGGTTTTGGGTACTTGGAGACACATGGTAAAATAGGCTGGTGAGTATGTTTTCCTTAAGGGGATATCTTGCCTGACGAATCTGTTGGAATTCTTTGAGGAGAAAACAGGCAGGATAGACAAAGGAGAGCCAGTGGATGTTGTTTTCTTGGATTTACAGAAGGACTTTGACAAGGCGCCACACATGAGGCTGTTTAACAAGACAAGAGCCCATGATATTACAGGAAAGATATTAGCATGGATAGAAGCTTAGCTGACTGACAGGAGCAAAGAGTGGGAATAAAGGGGGCCTTTTCTGGTTGGTTGCCGGTGACTGGTAGTGTTTCACAGGGGTTGGCATTAGGACTGCTTTTTTTCACATTATATGCAATGATTTGGGATGATGGAATTCATGACTTTGTGGCCAAGTTTGCAGATGACATGAAGACAAGTGGAGGGGCAGGTTGTATTAAGGGAGTAGAGAGTCTAAAGAAGAGCTTAGATTGGGCGAATGGACAAAGAAGTGGCAGATGAAATATAGTGTATGGTCATGCACTTTGGTAGAAGGAATAAAGGGATATACTATTTTCTAAACAGGAGAAGTTTCAAAAATCAGAGGTGCAAAGGGAACCTTTCAGGATTCCTGAAAGGTTAACTTGCAGGCTGAGTCGGTGGCAAGGAAGGGAAATGCAATGTTAGCATTTATTTCGGGAGGACAAGAATATGAAAATTAAACTGAGGATTATAAGGCATTGGTCTGACTGCACTAGGATTATTGTGAGCAGCTTTGGGGCTGTTATCTAAGAAAGGCTGTGGTGGCATTGGAGAGGGTCCAGAGGTGGCCTATTTCCGTGCTGTAATGGTTATATGGTTATATGTGCATGGGAATGATTCCAGGAATGAAAGAGTTAATGTACAATGAGTATTTGATGGCTTTGAACCTGTACTTTCAGGAGTTCAGAAGAATATGTGGGGGGGGGGGAATCTCATTGAAATCTATTGAATATTGAAAGGCCTAAATAGAGTGGATTTGGAGAGGATGTTTCCAATAGTGGGTGAGTCTAGGAGCGGAAGGATGTCCATTTAAAACAGAGATGAAGAGGAATTTCTTTACCCAGAGGATGGTGAATCAGTGAAATTCATTGCCATGGATGGCTATGGACACCAAGTCATTGAGCATATTTAAAGCCAAGGCTTATAGAATCTTGATTAGTCAGGGTGTCAAAGGTAGGAAAGAGGGGTTGAGATGGTTAAAAAAATCAGCCGTGATGGAATGGCAGAGAAGACTCGATGGACCTAAGTCTAAATCTGCTCTCATGTCTTATGGTGTTAAGGTCTGAATTTTATGAAATTATGTCTGCAGTTTCCAACAAACGTTATTGAAGAAACAATCAGACTATTAGCACAGTATATTCCAGAAAACAAGGACATGCCTGAATTTATGTTGTGACTTCTATGCCTTTGGGTTTGAGCAAATCTCTTTACAGTCAGCAGGTCACTGACTGCAAATTCTCACCTTGGTCACCTGCCTTCTTGTGTGATATATGGCGATGGGCACGCGGGGCACTACAGCTGCCACTAAGTTGACTTCTTTATTGGTAGGTCTATGACTGAGATAGACCTGCCAGCTCTGCTGTCTTCTTTCCCTCCCAAGCAATTAACAACCGTACAGTAATTTTACCTCTGGCCTCAAGACAAGGGAAAGGAGTGACAGCAAGCTTTCTCCTTCTGCACATTCTGAAGACATCAAAAATGCATAAGCAACAGGCTCATTCATTGTGTAAACATGCTCCCAAAGTGGGTGAGTCAAGGACTCAAGAATTATGATGTCTAGGATAGTTCATGGGCCGAGATGTGAAATTTGGAATGAAAATTGGGCAAAGTACGTTAGTGGATGCGGGGATGTGCCAAATCAGGAACTCAGAAATATTTTGAGCCTCTCAAGCCTGCTTTGTCATTGAACATCTGACCCTCAACTGCCATCTTTATTGTGATACAACTTATCATAGATTCGATTGTATTTCTTTATATTTACTGTGAATGTCCACAAGAGAATGTTTCTCAGGGTAGTTTAGAGTGACATATACTATTACATATACATTTATTTGATAATAAATTTACTTTGAACTTTCCACCTCAATTTTATTTGCTGAACTTGGTTATGTAACGTTTAAAACTGACTAACAAAATTAATCTCAGATTTGAGAAATGCAAATGAAGGACTTCACATCAAAATCAAGTCTTTTCCTATCTGCCCTATCTCCTTGGATCATCAAATCCCATTAACATTTAAGGATATTGATTAATTATCAATGATTCAAGAGTCCTAAGATTTAACCCTTATATTAGACTTCAGGAAGGTTAGGTATAATGGTGTCTTTTTACCAGGGAAAGTAACTTTGTCAAAGACAAAGTCAAGTTTATTGCCAATTGCACAGGAACGGGTATGCAGTGAAAAAGTTACTTGCTGCAGCATCACAGGCACCTACGTCAGAGGGTTCCACCCGCCACCCTTCAGATACCTCAGGTTGATGCTGGGACATAGGTTATTGAATGCTTCTTGGATTTATAAGGCACTTACAAATTCCTGAAATTCTGGGTGGCATGGTAGCACAGCTGTTAGCGTAACATTTAACAGTGCCAGCAACCCGGGTTCGGTTCCCTCTGCTGTCTGTATGTCCTCCTTGTGACTCCATTCTCTTCCGGATGCTCCAATTTCCTCCCACATCCCAAAGACGTGCGGTTGCAAGATTAATTGGTCACACGGGTGCAATTGGGTGCTGTGGGCTGTTGGTCTGGAATCGCCTGTAACTGTGCTATATCTCTAAATAAATAAAAACTTAATTTGAAAAATAATTTATACCCAATAGACTAATGTATGTAAAGAGCAAAATTTGTAAACCAAGAGCAGTAACTAAATCCTTACCCTAATCTTACAGAATCATGTTTAATTCTCACCCTGCTTGAATATCACTACTCCAAAATAAATTCAGGAGTTACACAGGCAATAAATTCTCATCTCACTTGGACTGTTGCCCCATTAGGAATTTGGCAGTCTTATTACACCAGTCTATATTAATAATCTAGTTGGATTTGTAAGCTAACTACAGCTTTCCATTGGCACGAGAATTCAGTCTAAAATTCTAACTTATTCAAAAATGAATTCTCCAATAGATGATCAAATATGTTGAACTTTATTTGCCTTAGCTCTGAATTTGTGTCCAGTAGCTGACATTCTTTATTTAAGCTGCCTTTACTCTTAACTCTCTGTAACCCCGCAGCCTTATCTTGGCTGATCTTGTTACAGTAGTACTGTCATTTTGGTAGTGCTGCAGCGTTTGTGATACTGTGCTGCTGATCCTGCTGCACCATTTGTGGTGGTGCTGCATTGCTGGTGATGTTGTATTGCTGACACTGCTGCATTTCTGTGACATCGCAGTGTTTGTGCAGGGGTGCTTTGTTGATGGCAATGCATTGCCTGAAGCGTTGCCATAATGGTGACGGTGCACCTCTATTCTGGTACTGCTGCGGTGTTTGAGATGCATCAGTCTTGGTCTGTTGCAGATTGATGTGCTTGACTTATTACGCAGGTGTTGATGTCCCTGAAGTGTTGGTTGCTTCAGTTTGTCAGAGCTGATAGTGCTCCTTTCTGATATAAAACTAAGGCCCTTCTCATTGACAAATGACGGGACCAAACGATGATAAAGCACTATGACCATTACTTGTTTACCTGGACATTTCCCTCATCTGCTTATTGTGGGAATTTACGGTGTGACATAACTGTGATCATTGAAATATAATCCTTTAAGGCTCGATGGAAGTGAGACTGTAGACCATGACTGTCAGCATTTTCTTCAAGTAACAGGATTTTTCAGCCTATGTTTGATAAAGCTTATTGTCACATGTCTCTTTATTTGACATCTTTCCCTTTCATTGCAACATGTATCTTCACAAAGCTCAAGGTTGTTTGTATACAATGAACAAAATGCAAGATTTTTTTTACATGCAGTGGCCACTTTATTAGGTACACCAATGCAAATATCTAATCAGCCAATCATGTGGCAGCAACTCAATACATAAAAGCATGCAGACATGGCAAGAGGTTCTGTTGTTCTTTAGACCAAACATCAGAATGCAGAGGAACGGTGGTCTAAGTGATTTTAACTACAGGATGATTGTTGGTGCCAGATGGATGGTTTGAGTATCGCAGAAGCCGTTGATCACCTGGTAATTTCACTCACAACAGTCTCCAGAGTTTACTGAGAATGGTGAGAAAAACTTAGAAAATACATCCAGTGAGCGGCTATTCTGTGGGAGAAATCGTCTTGTTAATGGGAGAGGTCAGATGAGAACGGCCAGACGGGTTCAAGCTGACAGCAAATCAATTAACCACGTGTTACAAAAGTAGTTAGCAGAGGTGCATCTCTGAACCTTGAAGTGGATGGGCTACAGCAGCAGCAGACTGAAAAGAAGCTTAGAAAAGTAGAGGGCTATGAGTAACCCTAGTCATTTCTAAGGTAGGGATGTGTTCAGCACAACTTTGTGGGCCAAAGGTCCTGTACTGCGCCTAGGCTTTCTACGTTTGTAAGACCAGGAACATACCCTCAGCGGCCAGTTTATTAGGTACAGGAGGTAACTAATATAGTGATCACTGAATGTACTGAATATTCCATGCTTTGGTGCTTTATTTATGGTTTCTGAGTAATATTCTTCACATTGTGTAATGGCCCTTCATCACTAAAGCAATCTTGATGGGGTGCGTCTTCTGGCCTGTGTTTGTTTTAAAAGGTAGAGTTAGGCATGTGTGTGTGCAATAAGACACACTGTGCTGGAATATGTGTCCCACATGGCTTGGTCAATCTGCCAAAGCGCCTGTTTCAGATTAGATTTTAAAATGAGTTACCACGAATTCTGGCAATTTTACAAAGAGTTGGATCTCACATTTTTTTTTCATTTCTTTTTATAAACAGGCATAGCTTTATTTTTTTCATGAACAAGATACAATCTTTCTGAAGATTCAATGGCAATCTGTAATAGCAAACTGATCCGCTGTGTGTTTTCATATTTCCATTTTGAAATTGGAAAAAGTACCTCAGAGAATTCATAAAAAACCAAGAATTTGAGTGTTTAAAGTTTGTTTCACTATCTAAGTTACTATTTGATTTGAATTCCTGATAAAACGGTAGCTGGTGAAGAGAGGTCTGTTGAACTCTAGCCTTCATTGTGATGTTTATTTACTCACTTACTGCCTGTTACGTCACTAACATTTAGGGCTGCAATGAAGGTCCTCCATCTCTGTCTGTCCTTGGCCAACTTCTTTGTTGTGCCCCAGATGTGGTTCAGGGTCCTCATTTCTGCCGCTATGGTATGATGCCAAGTTGTCTTTGGCCTCCTGCGCCTCCTCTGCTCTTCAAGGTTCCAATGAAGTGTTGTCTTGATAATGGAGTTCACCTCTCTTCTCATCATGTGCCCAATCCATCTCCAGTGTTTCCTCATGATGGTGGCGACCATGTCCTCTTAATGATGCTGAAGGAAGTAGAATACAGTTACAGATCTTTCTTGGTCAGAAAATGCGGGGCATCTTCCAGAGGCTCATGGTGTGGAGTGATGAGAGTCTGGCAAGGTCGCTCTCTGTGTTGCACCATGACCCATACAAGAGTCAGATTGCGGGCGCATGACAGAGAGCGACCTTGCGAATTTTACATAGACCAAATAACTATTGTACGTTTGTCTTACCTCTAGTAATAATGGATCAGCGAATCTCCATCAGCCTTTCAAACATTCTCCTCCATTCAAATGGATTTGGCTGATATGGTTCTAACCTCCTATGCAAACTTGCCTTTATGTTATCTGCGTCATTGCAGTAAGACTTGCAAAAACTTGTTCATCAATAGCCGACACTTCTATGCTCTTGTCCTCATTGCACTTAAGTTTAATATCTAAAGCTCCCTGAGAAACTGAAAACAATCTTCACACTCTTTGTGTTTTCCTATTACCTCCTTAAGCTCAGTAAAATATAGCTGCTAATTGTTAATTGAGGTTATCCGGAGAGCAGACTGATGAACAAGATGGGTAATGTGTTACAGACGGGATCTTCCTCTCCAAAGTGTTGAGTTAGCATTATAATCTTTCTCTTGTGGAAATTTCCTCGACTATGGGACGACATACTCAGCTGAAGAGTGGAGGCAAGGGATTAATGCATAAGGCAAGAATTTGGAAATGTTAGGGTGGAAATTCACCATCTGCTGCAAATGATGTAAATGCTGGGTACTGATTTTCCCTAAATCAAATGGCATTTTGGGAATACTTTCAATAGAAGGACTGCAGTGATTAAAGATGCCATCTGAAGGACGATTATGTATTGCCTTTCAACGCTGCCCTTGCATTGACAACCAGATCATGGCACTTAATTTAAAATGGTATACAACTGCACTTTTAAACTTCAGTGAATGGAACAGAATTTCAGAAGCAGAACTCAATGTGTGTGTGTGTTGCATGTTTATTGCATACAGTCAACTCCCCCTCTCCTGAAGGTGGCAATCTTGCTGAACATCTAGATCCATAAATGCTTGCAGTCCTCTGGCAGCTGGTTCAAGTATTCATTGTTTTTCATTAGTCTGGGTAACAAAAAGCTTTGGGTTCCTAACCTCAGATATTTGCACCAGAAAAGCAAAGGAGTAAATTATCTCCAATTTAGCAGATGTTCCAATGAATTGAGGGGTGATTTAATCACATTTCATACGTTAAATGGATTCAATGGGGTCAATGGAGAAAAAAAGTATTTGTTGGAAAGGGGAATGCAAAGGAAGAGTAAAATTATGAAGAAATTATTTGCTCAGGCACTAGAAGAAAATGTAAAAGTGCTGCAAGTCTGTAGATCCTGAAGTGGGATTGAAACCTTTAGGAGTGAGATCAGTAGATTTTTGGTGGTATGGTTATCTGGGACATGAGGCAAAACTGGAAAATGAAAGGAAGGTATAACTTAATCACAGTCTAGTTGAATGATGGTACTGAGGCCTGAATGACTTACTCTTGTTATTTAGGATGGTACTTATTTTTACTCATAAAACACTGTGTTTTAAAATGGATTTTCTGATATCAGTTCTACCCTACAGATTTTGGTTTATATTTTGAACACTTTTCGTCACCTGAAAAATTGGGGGTAGGGTTGGCTTTGGAGATGCATTCAGTCCCAGGCCAAAGTCAATATTCCAGGAAACTCATCTCCAGCACCAATCAGTCCATGCAATGGAATTTCTGATCTAGTTCTTCTCACCCAAGAGCACAGACTGGAGTGCGCAGGAGAAAGAGAGGAGATCTTATAGAGGTATACAAAATTATGAGGGATATACAGTTGAAGTCAGAAGTTTACATCCACCTTAGCCAAATACATTTAAACTCAGTTTTTCACAATTCCTGACATTTAATCCTGGAAAACATCCCCCGTCTTAGGTCAGTTAGGATCACTACTTTATTTTAAGAATGTGAAATGTCAGAATAATAGTAGAGAAAATGATTTATTTCATCTTTTATTTCTTTCATCACTTTCCCAGTGGGTCAGAAGTTTACATACACTTTGTTAGTATTTGGTAGCATTGCCTTTAAATTGTTTAACTTGGGTCAAACATTTTGGATAGCCTTCCACAAGCTTCTCACAGTAAGTTGCTGGAATTTTGTTCCATTCCTCCAGACAGACCTGGTGTAACTGAGTCAGATTTGTAGGCCTCCTTGCTCGCACATGCTTTTTTAGTTCTGCCCACAAATTTTCTATCAGATTGAGGTCAGAAAGTGATGTCAAATCTGGTTCATCCTTGGGAGCAATTTCCAAATGCCTAAAGGTACCATGTTCAAATGTACAAACACTAGTATGCATGTATAAACACCATGGGACCACGCAGCCGTCATACCGCTCAGGAAGGAGACACATTCTGTCTCCTAGAGATGAATGTACTTTGGCGCAAAAAGTGCAAATCAATCCCAGAACAACAGCAAAGGACCGTGTGAAGATGCTGGAGGAAACAGGTACACAAGTATCTATATCCACAGTAAAATGAGTCCTATGTCGACATAACCTGAAAGGTTGCTCAGCAAGAAAGAAGCCACTGCTCCAAAACCGCCATAAAAAAGCCAGACTACAGTTTGCAAGTGCACATGGGGACAAAGATCTTACTTTTTGGAGAAATATCCTCTGGTCTAATGAAACAAAAATTGAACTGTTTGGCCATAATGACCATCGTTATGTTTGGAGGAAAAAGGGTGAGGCTTACAAGCCGAAGAACATCATCCCAACCATGAAGCATGGGGTTGGCAGCATCATGTTGTGGAGGTGCTTTGCTGCAGGAGGGACTGGTGCACTTCACAAAATAGATGGCATCATGAGGAAGGAAAATTATGCAGATATATTGAAGCAACATCTCAAGACATCAGCCAGGAAGTTAAGGCTTGGTCACAAATGGGTCTTCCCTTCCAAATAGACAAAGACCCCAAGCATACCTCCAAAGTTGTGGCAAAATTGCTTAAGGACAACAAAATCAAGGTATTGGAGTGGCCATCACAAAGCCCGAACCTCAATCCGATAGAAAATTTGTGGGCAGAACTGAAAAAGCGTGTGCAATCAAGGAGGCCTACAAATCTGACTCAGTTACACCAGTTCTGTCTGGAGGAATGGAACAAAATTCCAGCAACGTACTGTGAGAAGCTTGTGGAAGGCTATCCCAAATGTTTGACCCAATTTAAACAACTTAAAGGCAATGCTACCAAATACTAATATAGTGTTTGTAAACTTCTGACCCACTGGGAAAGTGATGAAAGAAATAAAAGCTGAAACAGATCATTCTCTCTACTATTATTCTGACATTTCACATTCTTAAGATAAAGTAGTGATCCTAACTGACCAAAGACAGGGAATGTTTTCTAGGATTAAATGTCAGGAATTGTGAAAAACTGAGTTTAAATATATTTGGCTAAGGTAGATGTAAACTTCTGACTTCAACTGTAGATAGAGTGGATACTTGCAGGCTTTTTCCCCTGAGTTTGGGGTGAGATGAGAACTAGAGGTCACAGGCTTATGTTGAAAGGCGAAATATTTAAGGGGTATCTGAGAGGGAATTTCTTCACTTAGAGAGTGGGGTGAGTGTGGAATGAGCTACCAGCAGAAGTGTTAGATCTGGATACATTTGTGACATTTAAGAGTAATTTGGATAAGTAAACGGATGAGAGATGTATGGAGGGCTATGATCCCGGTGCAAGTAAATGGCACTAGGCAGGACACAAGGCTGGCATGGAGTAGATGGGCCACATGGTCTGTCTGTGCTGTAGAGACTCTATGACTCTCACTTACCAGATTGTTTTTATTCATATATTGTTTGTGAGGTAACCATCTTGCCACATCTCCTGTGGAGATAATCCATGTTGGGAAAAAGAGAAATTAAATCCTGCTAGAAAATATGCACTGGGATAGGATCTTGATATGGAAAAAAGGTGAGCCAGTTTAATCAAGTACGAGTTGTACCTGAAATTCATACTCAAGCCTAATTGTAATAATTGGGTTTAGTCAGTACCAGTTATTGGATGGACACAAATGCAAGTATAGAAATTCTGCGATTTTCTGGCACCAAGATTTGAACACGTGGAAGAGAATGTGATGAGAGCAGTCATCCAGATTGCCAGATGCTTTAGTCGAAAAGATGGAAAGAAAGGCAAGTGCCCCACAACAGAGGTAGCCAACTAGCACCTACACATCATGCCCAGTGGTACAGCTGGTAGAGACCTGGGCTCAATACTGACCTCAGGTACTATGTGTGTGGAGTTTACATTCTCCGTGTGACAGTATGGGATTCCTCTCTGTGCTCTGGTTCTCTCCAAAGTCCCAAAGAAGTGCAGATTGGTAGGTTAATTGGCAATTCTAAATTGGTTCATTAGGTGCATGTGTGATAGAATGTGGAGGAAGTTGATGAGAATGTATAGAGAATAAAAAATGGGATTAAATTAAAATTTCTGTAATTGGATGGCTAATAGGAGGTGTGGGCTGAGTAAGCTGAGGGCTCTGGTGCCATACTGCATCTCTCTAGGATGCCATGATCCAATAAGGAGCTTTGCTGGCAGACAATGAATGAGGTCAACATTAGCAATGAAAAGGCCAGTATTGGAAAAAGGTTAATTACTTCATATGCCAGTAAACATACTCTAGGTTTAGGAGGCCATTAAATGGTAAGGTGACTCTGTCATTCTCATTGGAGAATCAGAATCAGGTTTATTATCACCGTCGTGTGACGTGAAATTTGTTAACTTGGCAGCAGCAATTCAATGCAATACATAATCTAGCAGAGAGAGAGAAAAAAAATAAAATAGAAAATAATAAATAAACAAGTAAATCAATTACTTATATTGAATAGATTATTTAAAAATGTGGAAGAAAAGAAATACTGCATATTAAAAAAAAAAGTGAGGTAGTGTCCAAAGCTTCGAAGTCCATTTAGGAATTGGATAGCAGAGGGGAAGAAGCTGTTCTTGAATCGCTGAGTGTGTGCCTTCAGGCTTCTGTATCTCCTACCTGATGGTAACAGTGAGAAAGGGGCATGCCCTGGGTGCTGGGGGTCTTTAATAATGGACGCTGCCTTTCTGAGACACCGCTTCCTAAAGATGTCCTGGGTACTTTGTAGGCTAGTGCCCAAGATGGAGCTGACTAGATTTACAACCTTCTGCAGCTTCTTTCGGTCCTGTGCAGTAGCCCCTCCATACCAGACAGTGATGCAGCCTGTCCGAATTCTCTCCACGGTGCAACTACAGAAGTTTTTGAGTGTATTTGTTGACATGCTAAATCGCTTCAAACTCCTAATAAAGTATAGCCGCTGTCTTGTCTTCTTTATGACTACATCAATATGCTGGGACCAGGTTAAATCCTCAGAGATCTTGACACCCAGGAACTTGAAGCTGCTCACTCTCTCCACTTCTGATCCCTCTATGAGGATTGGTATGTGTTCCTTCATCTTACCCTTCCTGAAGTTCACAATCAGCTCTTTCCTCTTACCAACGTCGAGTGCCAGGTTGTTGCTGTGGCACCATTCCACTAGTTGGCATATCTCACTCCCATCACCACCTGAGATTCTACCAACAATGGTAGAAGTGCTTGAATGTGGTTGCTGGAGACTTTTCTGGAGACTGATAAGGAAACTTAACAACTAAGGGATCAGTCGAGGCTCAGGTCTGTAGCATGCAACAAAGGTTTATCATTCCGTACATACATGCACGCAGATGGCTGGTGAGTATCGCAGAAACTGAACAGATGAGAACATTCATGATTACACCTTTCTTTGGTCCATCCCAGAAAAATGTATTTACATCCATCACATGCAGAGCCAGCTAGATGTCCAATAAGCTATCTGGTGAACCATCTTACAGACAGCTTTGATTTGTCCCATGATGTTTACCATTCATTCTGTCCATCATTCTTGGGCATTGACAGTGACTTTAATATTCAGTAACCATGTGATCCTAGCTTGTGTCGTCTCAGCACAGATAATAGAGCGCTGTTAGACTGCTTGTAAAGCTGGAGGAATGTGGTCAGGTTGGATAATACCTCACAGATTATACCTCACAATTGCAAGCATTTCTACTAATGTGATGTTGCATTCACCCTGGCTACAAACAGCAAGACAAAGATGGGGATTGAGTTGTTCCACATGAACTGCACTTAATGTTGGCAGCAGGTCTACAGCAACATATAGTCCACAAAAAAAAAAAACAAAATCAGGTGTTTGCCCTGCATTCAAAGTTTTCACCATTATGATTGCAATCCAATTGTATCGAATTGGATTTGTGTGCGCGCTGTTAATTGGACATGATTTTATTCACTCATGATTGGGAAGCCCACTCCATTACCTGATCCCCTTGTCTTCATCACCTATATCTCACCTACAAAGGAGGAATAGATGGCTTCATTCTCCAATAAACATCCTCTGGTCATGCTCTCTACTATGGCTGAACACTATGGCAGCTCCTGGAATGAACTTGAAGGCCAGAATGCGAGAGTTGCTGGAATTCCTCTCCTAGTGCAATTCAATGGCTGAAGTCTTATTTCTAGTCACCTTAGTGGTCATCAGTATGGGGAACGTTAATTCCAGCTCATCTGTTATTTTATATGTTTTACCTGTGGGACTCAGAACAGATGCAGTGTCCCGAAACATGGTACCCAAGTGACACTGTACATAGAATATTACAGCACAGTACTGTTTTACCGACCTCTTAACTTACTCCAAGATCAATCTACCCCTTCACTATTACATAGTCCTCTATTTCCTATCCTTCATCTGCCTGCAAAGGAGCTTCTTAAATGTTCCTAATGTATCTGCCACCACCCTTGGTAGTGCTTTTCATGCACCTACCACTTTCTGTGTAAAAAAAACCCTAACTCTGACAGATCCGCTAGAATTTCCTCCAGTCAGTTAAATGTGTGTCATCTCATATTAGCCACTGCTGCCCTGAGAAAAGGCACTGGTTGTCCACTAAATCTATCTCCTTTATCTCTTACACACCTAAATAAAGTCACCTCTCATCTTCTTTTATTCCAAAGGAAAAAGTCCAAGTTTATTCAATCTTTCTTCATAAGACATGATCTCTAATCCAGGCAGCATCTTACTAAACCTCCTCTTCACCCTCTCTAAAGCTTACACATCTTTCCTATAATGAGGTGTCCAAAACTGAACAGAATACTCCTATTGTGGTCTAACTAGAGCTGCAACATTACCCTGTGGCTCTAGAATTCAATCCCTGTACTAATGTAGGCCAACATACCATATGGCTTCTTAATAACCCTATCAATTTGCGCGTGGACTCCAAGATTCACCATCAGGATTATAAACCACCACCAACAGATGAAATATGCTCTATTGTAATCCGTAACCTCAAAGCAAAGCATTTCCTTCATTCAAAGATTACTTTCAAGCCAGGGTTCACTGATGAGCGGAGAAGGCTTTGCTGGGAGAAGCATCAAAATGAGGTGTCAAATCCGATGAAGCTGCAACACAGGACAACATGTGGTAAACATAACTAAACAATCTCACTGCCAATGAATTAGATTGATGCTCTGCACTCCAGCCACACCTGTTTATAAATGGAAGAATTCAATTAAACAACTAAATGAAACTCTAGAAACATTCTCATTCTAAACAAGGGCAGGGTCCAGCTTGTGAGTTCAAGAGTCAAGGCTAAGGCATTCCACCCATCTTCAGCCATGTATAGAAACATAGGAACATAGAAAATAGGTGCAGGAGTAGGCCATTCGGCCCTTCGAGCCTGCACCGCCATTTATTATGATCATGGCTGATCATCCAACTCAGAACACCGCCCCAGCCTTCCCTCCATACCCCCTGACCCCCGTAGCCACAAGGGCCATATCTAACTCCCTCTTAAATATAGCCAATGAACTGGCCTCAACTGTTCCCTGTGGCAGAGAATTCCACAGATTCACCACTCTCTGTGTGAAGAAGTTTTTCCTAATCTCAGTCCTAAAAGGCTTCCCCTCTATCCTCAAACTGTGACCCCTCGTTCTGGACTTCCCCAACATCGGGAACAATCTTCCTGCATCTAGCCTGTCCAATCCCTTTAGGATCTTATACGTTTCAATCAGATCCCCCCTCAATCTTCTAAATTCCAACGAGTACAAGCCCAGTTCATCCATTCTTTCTTCATATGAAAGTCCTGCCATCCCAGGAATCAATCTGGTGAACCTTCTCTGTACTCCCTCTATGGCAAGGATGTCTTTCCTCAGATTAGGGGACCAAAACTGCACACAATACTCCAGGTGCGGTCTCACCAAGGCCTTGTACAACTGCAGTAGTACCTCCCTGCTCCTGTACTCAAATCCTCTCGCTATAAATGCCAGCATACCATTCGCCTTTTTCACCGCCTGCTGTACCTGCATGCCCACTTTCAATGACTGGTGTATAATGACACCCAGGTCACGTTGCACCTCCCCTTTTCCTAATCGGCCACCATTCAGATAATAACCTGTTTTCCTATTTTTGCCACCAAAGTGGATAACTTCACATTTATCCACATTAAATTGCATCTGCCATGAATTTGCCCACTCACCCAACCTATGCAATTCACCCTGCATCCTCTTAGCATCCTCCTCACAGCTAACACTGCCACCCAGCTTCGTGTCATCCGCAAACTTGGAGATGCTGCATTTAATTCCCTCATCCAAGTCATTAATATATATTGTAAACAACTGGGGTCCCAGCACTGAGCCTTGCGGTACCCCACTAGTCACCGCCTGCCATTCTGAAAAGGTCCCGTTTATTCCCACTCTTTGCTTCCTGTCTGCTAACCAACTCTCCACCCACACCAATACCTTACCCGCAATACCGTGTGCTTTAAGTTTGCACACTAATCTCCTGTGTGGGACCTTGTCAAAAGCCTTCTGAAAATCCAAATATACCACATCCACTGGTTCTCCCCTATCCACTCTACTAGTTACATCCTCAAAAAATTCTATGAGATTCGTCAGACATGATTTTCCTTTCACAAATCCATGCTGACTTTGTCCGATCATTTCACCACTTTCCAAATGTGCTGTTATCACATCCTTGATAACTGACTCCAGCAGTTTCCCCACCACCGACGTTAGGCTAACCGGTCTATAATTCCCCAGTTTCTCTCTCCCTCCTTTTTTAAAAAGTGGAGTTACATTAGCCACCCTCCAATCCTCAGGAACTAGTCCAGAATCTAACGAGTTTTGAAAAATTATCACTAATGCATCCAATATTTCTTGTGCTACTCCCTTAAGCACCCTGGGATGCAGACCATCTGGCCCTGGGGATTTATCTGCCTTCAATCCCTTCAATTTACCTAACACCACTTCCCTACTAACATGTATTTTGCTCAGTTCCTCCATCTCACTGGACCCTCTGTCCCCTACTATTTCTGGAAGATTATTTATGTCCTCCTTAGTGAAGACAGAACCAAAGTAATTATTCAATTGGTCTGCCATGTCCTTGCTCCCCATAATCAACTCACCTGTTTCTGCCTGCAGGGGACCTACATTTGTCTTTACCAGTCTTTTCCTTTTTACATATCTATAAAAGCTTTTACAGTCTGTTTTTATGTTGCCTGCCAGTTTTCTCTCATAATCTTTTTTCCCGTTCCTAATTAAGCCCTTTGTCCTCCTCTGCTGAACTCTGAATTTCTCCCAGTCCTCAGGTGAGCCACTTTCTCTGGCTAATTTGTATGCTGCTTCTTTGGAATTGATACTATCCCTAATTTCTCTTGTCAGCCACGGGTGCACTACCTTCCTTGATTTATTCTTTTGCCAAACAGGGATGAACATTTGTTGCAGTTCATCCATGCAACCTTTAAATGCTTGCCATTGCATATCCACCGTCAATCCTTTAAGTGTCATTTGCCAGTCTATCTTAGCTAATTCACGTCTCATACCTTCAAAGTTACCCCTCTTTAAGTTCAGAACCTTTGTTTCTGAATTAACTATGTCACTCTCCATCTTAATGAAGAATTCCACCATATTATGGTCACTCTTACCCAAGGGGCCTCTCACGACAAGATTGCTAATTAACCCTTCCTCATTGCTCAAAACCCAGTCCAGAATAGCCTGCTCTCTAGTCGGTTCCTCGACATGTTGGTTCAAAAAACCATCCCGCATACATTCCAAGAAATCCTCTTCCTCAGCACCTTTACCAATTTGGTTCACCCAATCTACATCTAGATTGAAGTCACCCATTATAACTGCTGTTCCTTTATTGCACACATTTCTAATTTCCTGTTTAATACCATCTCCGACCTCACTACTACTGTTAGGTGGCCTGTACACAACTCCCACCAGCGTCTTCTGCCCCTTAGTGTTACACAGCTCTACCCATATCGATTCCACATCTTCCCGGCTTATGTCCTTCCTTTCTATTGCGTTAATCTCTTCTTTAACCAGCAACGCCACCCCACCTCCCCTTCCTTCATGTCTATCCCTCCTGAATATTGAATATCCCTGAACGTTGAGCTCCCATCCCTGGTCACCCTGGAGCCATGTCTCTGTGATCCCAACTATATCATAATCATTAATAACAATCTGCACTTTCAATTCATCCACCTTATTACGAATGCTCCTTGCATTGACACACAAAGCCTTCAGGCGCTCTTTTACAACTCTCTTAGCCCTTATACAATTATGCTGAAAAGTGGCCCTTTTTAATGCTTGCCCTGGATTTGTCGACCTGCCACTTTTACTTTTCTCCATAGTACTTTTTGTTTCTACCCTCACTTTACACCCCTCTGCCTCTCTGCACTGGTTCCCATCCCCCTGTAGTGAACTAACCTCCTCACGCCTAGCCTCTTTAATTTGATTCCCACCCCCCAACCATTCTAGTTTAAAGTCACCTCAGTAGCCCCCGCTAATCTCCCTGCCAGGATATTGGTCCCCCTAGGATTCAAGTGCAACCCGTCCTTTTTGTACAGGTCACGCCTGTGCCAAAAGAGGTCCCAATGATCCAAAAACTTGAATCCCTGCCCCCTGCTCCAATCCCTCAGCCACGCATTTATCCTCCACCTCATCGCATTCCTACTCTCACTGTCGCGTGGCACAGGCAGTAATTCCAAGATTACTACCTTTGCGGTCCTTTTTCTCAACTCCCTTCCTAGCTCCCTATATTCTCCTTTCAGGATCTCATCCCTTTTCCTACCTATGTCATTGGTACCTATATGTACCACGACCTCTGGCTCCTCACCCTCCCACTTCAGGATATCTTGGACACGATCAGAAATGCAGCCCCATCATGGCTTCTGCTTGGGATTCCTGCCATCACCAAGGTCAATCTTTGGTTCATGTGATTGATGGGCTTGAGTCATGTGATAGCAAGAAGCAGCTGAGAACACAGGAAGCTGCTAAGTTTATAGTGTCATTCAGCATTCAAAACCCTTGCTCCAGAATTGTCTATGCCTCAAGACAAGCTTTTTCCAGTACAGTTGTATCACTTTCATTGACTCAATAATATAGAAAAAATCCCATGCATGGATTTAACCGTGC
Organism: Mobula birostris; assembly: GCF_030028105.1. Lineage (NCBI taxonomy): Eukaryota > Metazoa > Chordata > Chondrichthyes > Myliobatiformes > Myliobatidae > Mobula > Mobula birostris. Next base: position 75,319,996 of record NC_092383.1, on the reverse strand, counting down.
ATAAGAAGCAGCATAAATCTAATACATCTAATCACTGCCCAATCAATCATCATTAACAAAGTTATGGACTTACGCACTAATTTTCCCCCTGGTGCTGCAGATTCTTTTCACATCCCTAAGAAGGGCTGTAGGAAAACTGATCATTATAAATTATCCCAAAGTAGGTGCATTTAAGAGAATTGGAGATGGAGGCAGGGGGACAAAGGTTGACAGGCATGTGAAAGAGAATAGGCTGGAGTTAGGGTTAGGGTTAGAACAAATTACTGGAGAGGAGTGGGATTGGTCTGAGTTTCAGTATTGACATAACAGGATGAATTAGCCTCTTTCTATGTTATGAGGAAATAACTCATCATTGGAATAACTAAATTTGATTTGGAACTTTTGCAAGACTAGTTGTGTATTTACAGTTATAGCACGGTAAGAGGCCCCTCCTTCCCAACAAGCCCATGCCACCCAACTACGAGAATGCAGAACGTGTGCATGTGGTGAATCGATCGGGCCTCCTACGTGCAGAAGGCGGCCCTCTCTTCTCACGTGGACTTTCAAATGTGCATGTCTTTTTGTCTCGGCAGGCCCGGTTCATAGCTCCTGCACTGTAAGTTGCTTAGCGTGTACAGTGGCTAACATGACTCAGTAAAATCCTTTAATCCTACTGCTCCATTGTCATTATTTCTTTGCACATGCGTAATGGCCCGTACATCTTTGGAATGTGGGAGGAAACCAGGGCACCATGGGGAAACCCATGCGGTCACAAGGAGAATGTACAAACTCCTTAGAGACAGTGGCAGAATTGAACCTGGATCACTGGGACTGTAATAGTGTCATGCTAACCACTACGCCATTGAGCCGCCCCATTGCTGGTGTTGCTTCAGACCTCATTACAGTGTTGGTGTGAGTTGAATTTGAGAGGCGAGGTGAGAGTGACTGCCCTGACATAAAGATAATATTTGATCCAATGTGGCTTAAGCAGACCCCGATAGAAATTAAGTCAATGGGAACCAAAGAAAAAAAACACTCCAATAAGGATGGTCGACATCAATCATCCTGACCCCAGAACATTACTCTTTTGGGGCAGTCTGAGGCCCAACAACCTCCACCAGGTTCATGAATGCCCAATGTTTAATCATTAGATCAGCAGCAGGGAAATATGCAGGAGGTGGCCTTCCCATTGCCACATCTGTCACCATCAACATCTTGGGGTTCACCACTGATCAGTAAATAAATACCAGACTTAAAAGAACAAGTCACAGGCTTGATAGGCTGCAACGTAATTCAGCTCCTGACACTCCAAAGTACTTTCCTTTAAACTACAAGGTATTAGACAGAAGGGTGAATCCAACTGCATGGGTGAGCGTAGCTCTAACATCCACCATGGTAAACATCCATCCCCTCCACCACCCAGGTGGAGTGGTTGACTGTCTACCTTCTAGAAAATGACTCCATATACTCATCCATCTTACTTCAACAGCACCTTCCACATCTACAATCATTAAAACTGGGCACTGGAATCCCATTCCCTATATGCTCCCTTCTAAACTGCACACCATTCTGACTTGGAAATTGAACACCATTCTTTTAACAGCACTTGGTCCAAATCCTGAAACTCTCTTCCCAACAATGCTTTGGGACTAACTTCATCAGAAGGATGAAGGAGCATAGCGTAGTGCTATTACAACGGGCAGAGACTGGATTCAATTCTGCCACTCTCTTACGTTCTCTCCATGACTGCATGGGCTTCCTATGGGTGCTCCAGTTTCCTCCCACATTCCAAAGAATTATGGATTAGTAGGTTAATTGGTAGCTTTATTATGCATGGGTGAAATTGGGTGGTGCAGGCACATATGCCGGAAGGGTGAGTTACTATGCTGCATGTCTAAATAAAATAAGGAGGAATTCAGTTGTTCAAAAATAAACCTCACTGTCATTTTCCCAAGGGCAATTAGGAACAGCAGTAAATGCTGGCCTTACCTGAAATGTTCAGATGGCTGGTGACAAATTCATTAAAATATAAACACTTGGAGGAAAGATCTCTTGAGCACAGTCCATTATTTTAGTGCTTCTTCCCTCAAAGTGCCCATGCCTTTTGATCCATGCATCTCCACCTTGTCATGCAAGGAACCTCTGAGACTATAACAAAGCATTCAATTTTGACTGAAAGTGTACATGATTGCCAATTGCAGCACGATTTTACCAACAGTACTGAAGTTCAACAAATCTGCAAGTAATTGTGAATCTGTTGGAATATCATCGACGTTGAGGGGGAGGACAGTGGATTCTTCCTGCTGCCAATGCCAGGTTTCCCCTGTGTACTACAGTTAACATGGTGCATGAGTAACTTGACTTGGCAGGAAAGGATCACTGGTACTAATGTTGCTATCACCCCAAGCTGAGAGTGTGTGTGTGTGTGTGTGTGTGTGTGTGTGTGTGTGCGTGTGCGCGCGCGCGCGCCCAGTGCAAGATTGAGAGATGGATTGAGGGCCACACTGTCCATAGGGTGCAAATATGGTGACGTATACATACCTTAACAATAAATTTGCTTTGAACTTTGACCTGCTGGATCCCGATTTGTGAACGTCATACAATTCAACACCTGTAGCATGGGGAAAGGATAACTTTGCAGTGGAGCTCAATTTCTCTGCTGGCGAAGTTTCGAAAAAATAAACTATTGTTAATTAGATAGTTGCAAAGTGAGTCATTCAGTGGAACATGGCAGGCTTGCTGATTCTGTAACTCTTCCCCAGAGAAGCTATTAAAAAAAGCAACTTCTATTTATAACAGAGGGTGTTTATGCAAGTAATTAGTTTATGAGGGGGCTCTTTTCCGAGCATGTTTGTTATACCTCTTTGCCAGTAATAAATGGAGAAACTGTTTCTTAGTATGCAAGGCACAGAAATCCTGCTGGAAGGATAATCCTACTCTGAATAAAAATGTTATTAAAGGAAAAAAAAATGAAATGGTAATTTGTATATAAGCTGCGAAGCTGTTTTATCAATCTCCTTATACCCTGCTCATAATTTTCTACAACAGGACAGTGTCCATTGAAGGCTCAGTGAATGATGTTTTACTGGACTACACATAATGTAGTTGGATTATGTGCCTCAGTACTTGCAAAGCGAGATCAGTCACATTTCTCACTCCTGTCACCGTCCGGTGATCCATCCACTAAGGGAAGAATAGGGTCTAGCCTGACTATACCATCACTAAGATGAGGGAGATGCACAAGTATAAAATCGACAATTAGCCCAAATCCAATCCGACCACAACAAAACTAAACCTATGTAGCAGCACAAGAGATTCTTCAAATGCTGGAAATCCAGAGTAACACACACAAAATGCTGGAGGAACTCAACAGGTCAGGCAGCATCTATGGAGAGAAATAAAGTGCCGACATTTCAGGCCGTGACCCTTTGTCAGGGTGTGTTGTAGAAAATGCAAGCGGGGTATAAGGAGATTGATAAAAGAGCTTCACAGCTCATATATAAATTATCATTTAAGTTTTTTTCTAATAACATTTTTATTCAGAGTAAGGTGTATATTAATGTGCTGCTTGTCCTGACCTGGAAGTATTTTGTCAATCAAGTCAGACTGGGCATTTAACCCAGAAATGGGCACTTAACCCAGAAATGGGCACACCAGATTGGAACTCTGAAAGAAAGGACAGAAAATGCTGAAAAATTCAGCAGGTTAGTCAATAGCAAATTCCTTGTCCTCCCTCAATTGTGCAAACTTGAAACTAATGACCAGGCACCCATTCCCCACTTGCCAAGAACCACATACTGTACATAATTTAACTGCTAACAATGAGTTGAATTAAGCTAGATAAGGTACTAAGCTGAATTGGAACAATCTCATCCAAATCACATGGTTTGGCAGAATGTAGACCAGACCAAATGTGATCTACTAATCTACTGTCAGCTTGTATCAGACTATAGTTGAGTCTGATATATTGGCTAGTTTCTAAAGATCTACTGAATTAGTGAACTGCTGGAACCCTTGCGATTCTAGATCTATCACTGGGACAGCATTCTTACAGCATTCAAGGAAGGAGGTAAAATGATCCTAGAAGTGTCCTGGAAATGACAGCTTTGGCTCTAGTCCCAGTGGGTTTAAATTTCAATACAGAAACAAAGACTCTGCCAGTTCCATCACAGGCACTAGCCTCCCCAACATCCAGGGCTTCTTTGAAAGGTAGCATACATCATTAAGGATCTCACCGTCCAGAACATGCTCTTTTTACATGACTACCTTCAAGGGGGAGGTACAGTTGCATGAAGACCCACACCCAACAATTTAGGAGCAGCTTCTTCCCCTCCATCATCAGAACCCATGAACCCATCACTATACCTCTTTTGCACTATTTATCTATTTTCGGGTGGTGGGGTAGAGCTATGTCTCTACCAAAGGAGTTGTAGGGTGCTCCTTCCTTCCGCTAGACTACGAGACTATGGTCATCCTTGGGCAAGATACAGCACCTGCTTATCACCTACCCCCCCCCCCCCACTGGTGTCAGGGTCACTTGAAGCTATGGGAGCAGGTGGTGGATGGTCATATGAGCAGCTGGTGCACATCACAAGTCCTGGCAAACCAGAATCAGGTTTATTATCACCGGCATGTGTTGTGAAACTTGTTCACTTAGCAGCAGCAGTTCAATGCAATACACTAAAAAGAAGAAAAATAAATTAATAAATCAATTACCGTATGCATTAGACATTAAAAATCATGCAAAATCAGAAATAATAAACATTGAAAAAGTGAGGCAGGGTTCACAGATTCAATGTCCATTTAGGAATCGGATGGCAGAGGGGAAGAAGCTGTTCCTGAATTGCTGACACGAGACAGACAATCTTTGAAGAGTATTGATAATGGCTGGGGTTACCCATCTTGTAAAGACACTGCCTAGAAGAAGGCAATGGCAAACAACTTCTGTAGAAAAATTTGCCAAGAACAATCATGGGCAAAGACCATGATCGCCTTTGTCATACAACACAGCACATGATGATGATCTATTTATTTATCTGTTATATCTTAGAGTTTTTTTTAATGTCTTGCACTTTGCTGCACAAAAACAATAAATTTCATGACATACTGTATGTCAATGACAATAAACTGGATTCTGATTTTAACACTCCCAGTGCAAACATGGGTGTGTTCTCTTTAAAAAGCTGATTAAATGAATCATTCTCCAAATGTCCAATGATAATCCTTCAAAGAAGAGGTAGCGAATTCTCCCTGTTTTATTGGATAACATGTATCCTCGACCTAATGAAATCAGATGATCTGGTTATCAGTGCTGTGTTTTTTTTTGGGACCTTGCTGTATACATCCATGCTGCCTGGCCTGCTGTGTTCCTCCAGCATTTTGTGTGTGTTACAGAGATTGACTGTTGTATTTCCTGTACAACAAAAGTTGTTTCACTTCAAACATTTTGTGTTCCTTTAACTTTGGTGCAGTGTTGCTTTGTTACACCTGCTGTAATTTGGGAACATGCTAACACTGTGAAAGGTACTAACCAGTGCAAGTTTTTCTATTTATTTATTTATTGAGATATGGCACAGAATAGGCCCTTCTGGCCTTTCAAACCACACTGCCCAGCAGTCCTCCAATTTAATCCTAACCTAATCATGGGACAATTTTACAATGACCAATTAACCTACCAACTTGGTACACCTTTGAACTTTGGGAGAAAACTGGAGCACCTGGAGGAAACCCATGTGGTCATGGGAAGAACGTACAAACTTCTTACAGGCAGTGGCTGGATGAAAAGTTAACGAGATTGGGGAGGAAGTGCGAGTTTCCACTAGATATTCCAAACATTTCAGAAGGAGTATATAGGGTAGACCTTTTATTAGACAAACATACAACGTACTTTTAATTTTTTTTTCAGAAAGATTCAGGTAAAACAGGAAGGTGAAGACCATGAAAATGAAACCACATTACATAATTCATGGTCACTGCTGTGTTCTGAGAAAGGATGGTAATGCTTATTAGGCACTCAGAAATTAAGCCATCAAAAAAGATCAATGCAAAGTGAGCAATTAATGATCCAAGACAAACCCATGAATTATACCTGCCCATTTAGAACACAACAAAGGGAAAATTTGCTTCCTCATTCTGTTCTAAATCCAAACTCAGATCCCAGGGACAAAAGAGGCTTTACAACTACTATACAGATCTCAAGTGCTCTCAATAATCTGAACAAAAATCCAAACAGAAAACTTTCTGATTCCAAAAGCTTTAATGAGCTTAGAAACATATTCAATACACTCATTAAACGATGTTGCATTTTCCCCACCATTTCCAAGTGATTGCTGCCAGGCTGAGACTGTATAAAGATGGTCATGTGGAAATATTAATTAAATGAGCGGATTTATGTCCAGCACTGTAGGTTTACTGTGTCATACTTGCTGTTAGGTCAAGCTGACCTCTGTGCTAGAGTTCCCATTATTAGCTTCAGCAGACGTAATAAATGGGCAAGAGCATTAGCATAAGTCCGCGCTCTAACTGAGCAAAGCAAAAGTTTAAGGATTAGAGACAAAAACAGATAAAGTACGATGAAATTGCAACACAATAAATCACTCATTTGAATCACATCGGGGGGCAGGCACAGTTAATACAAGTGGGCTTTTCAAACAACACGGATCTTGTCTGATTTTTGCGACAGTTATAAATAAATTAACATTTAATTTGCATTCATTATCCATTTTTTTTACAAAATGTGACTGTCAATTTACAGTCTGCCGCAAATCCCCCAGAAGATCCTTTGTCCCTTTAACCCCAATCTTTCTGACACAGACACTTCTGTCCATTGGGAATGGATGCCTTTAATTATGGTGCTAACATGTGTGTTCTGTTCTCCTACAAAGTAGTGCCACCTAGAGAAAAAAATGTCCTCCTCTAATTTCCTTCTTCTGACCCTTCCGAGACACCTATCACTTTTTGAACTGTATCTTTGTTGTATGATGCACTTCAGATTAAGGTCTGAGAGGAACAGTGAACAACCTCACCTAACTCACAATGCTGCAGTTTCTGGGGCACGGCCGAGAGTGACCCAGAACACGGTTGCTTCATTCTTCTCCTGATTTACTTACGAGGCTTGATGCGGAATTGAGCCATGCATCTCAGGATAGTCCAAGGCTCAACCTGGGACCAGCACCAGAAGAACAGAAACCAGGGAAACAGAAATCAGGATTCTTAAAGAGAAACATAAATATTTGAAACTCAAGCAAGAATAACATTGACTTCTCTAACTTCCGTTAATGCCCCTCCTCCCCTTCTTAACCCATCCCTTATTTATTTATTTATTTGTTGTTTTTTCCTTTTTTTCTCTCTCTCTCCCTCTCACAATAACTCCTTGCCTGCCTTCCATCTTCCTCTGGTGCTCCCCTCCCCCTTTCTTTCTCCCTAGGCCTCCCATCCCATGATCCTCTCCCTTCTCCAGCCTGGTACCCCTTTTGCCAATCAACTTTCCAGCTCTTAGCTTCATCCCTCCCCCTCCTGTCTCTGTTAACATTTCGGATCTCCCCATCCCCCTCCCACTTTCAAATCTCTTACTATCTCTTCTTTCAGCTAGTCCTGACGAGGGGTCTCGGCCCAAAACGTCAACTGTACTTCTTCCTATAGATGCTGCCTGGCCTGCTGCATTCTACCAGCATTCTGTGTGTGTTGCAAGAATAAGGTTATGTTGGGCCATAAGTCCACCCTTGTTTACAGAAAGGTGCTGGAAAAGGGCCAGCAATGTCATAAAGGAAACCAGCCACCCTGGACTGTTTATCCCACTCCCATCAGGGAGGAGGCAACTTAGCATCCATGCCCGTGTCACCGGATTCAAAAACAGTTCCCTTCCCCAAGCAGTAAGACTGATCAACACCTCCATCCACTAACCCCCCAGACATCCCACCTCTCCCGGAACCTCCGGGAGTCTCCCACATATTAATAGTGGCTCCGTGATGCCTGCAAATTATATACAATATCACAGAGATCAATTTTTTTGAGAGCGAGCGAGAGAAAAGCAAGAGAGAGTGCGAGAGTGACCACGAGAGAGAGCGAGCGAGCGAGAGAAAAAGCAAGTGAGAGCGCTTGACAGTGTGCGAGCGACCACGAGAGCGAGCGCGAGGCGCCATGGCAGAGTGTTCCAAAAAAAACATAAAACGTACATCACCCCAGACTACACTAAAGTGTACCCCTGCCTAACAGGGGTCAAAAATAATGACAGTGTTGCTGGCTGCACTGTTTGCAACAATGACTTTTCTATTGCCCACGGTGGGTTAAGACTGTAAAAGACATGTTGAGGTGAGTTTAACAGGTGTCATTCGTTCATTAGCATAGCTAATGTTATTTAAACTAGCTGGCTAGCTGCTAAGGAGCTATTCTATTGCAGACATCCCACCTCTCCTGCAAGTCTCCTGCAAATTGATGGTGCTACCTCCCTGAAATGAGTTTTTGCAGGGTGGGATATCTGACTAACCCACCACTGTACACCCCCCACAACCACTAATTTTGTTCTCCTTTAAACTTGTGTACTGGAATGAGATTAAAAAATCTTGTGACCCAAATACTTTTGTGGACAGCACGGTAGCGTAGTGGTCAACGTAATGCTACCACAGCGCCAGCACCCGAGTGCAATCCCACTGCTGTCCGTAAGGAGATCGTACATTCTCTTCATGACCACTTTGGTTTCCTCCAGATTCTTCCCACATTCCAAAGGTGTACGGCTTAGTTAGTTAATTGGTCATATAGGTGTAATTGGGCAGTGCAGGCTCCTTGGACTAGAAGGACCCGTTACCATGCTGTATTTCTAAACAAACCCTGGATTTGGAGGTTGACCAATAGACTACTAATGTAGCTGAAGCAAAGATCTTCTTAAATTTTAAGAGTTGGTTAGATAAATCATTAAAAGGAAGAAGTGAGGACAGATTAGTACATGTGGATTCAGATGTTGCTCTGGTGGAGAGAGAATATCACTGTGGCCTGGATGGGTCAAAGAACCTCTGTCCGGACTTGTCAGGCCACTGGAGCAGGGATTCAATTGCAGACTCAGTACTGTGCACCCAGCGATATTAATTGAGTAACAAATCCCGAGGTGCAAACCAAGTCGGCGTCATAGTTCAGGCAGAGATCAAAACATCCAGAGAAATCTGAAAACCAGAATCGGGAAACAGGCAGAGTCAATATTCAGATGGACAGAGTACAGGTATGAATGCTGGAAAGGCTCAGGAAAATTCACTGGCACAATCTGAAAACAAACAGGTGAAAACACGGGACTAAAATACACTGAGCAATAAACAGAGAGGCAGGTGATAGGTGGAGCACAATGAGACAGAAGTGACAGCAAAACAGGAAATAATAAGAAACAGATGAGAGACAGAGTACTCAGTAATACAGGGGCCGGAGTAGAGCAGGAGAAGGGACAGGAGCACCTGGGGCATGAAAACAAACAAGAGCACATGGCAATACAAAACCACAGTCTGACGGCTAGGGGAAAATACACACAAAGACAAAATTCAACTGGAGGTACTGACAAGACTGTAAATTGTACATGAAAACAAATATACAATTGTCCACACTTCATGGGTAATCTGAGACTAACCACTGGTTGGAGGCAAGAAAAGTAGCCATTCTCCAAAAATTACTTCTCACCAAACAGTACGAAAAGAATGGAGAAGATTCAAAGGTATGGGAAGGGTAAAAAAAATGCTTTTACTGGAAGCAATTAACATATTTATTCAATATCAAGAAAAATGTCATCCTATTGTGGGTTCTGAAGAATTTAAATGTAGCACACTGTCAGGTTTCACTGCTACTGTAATGGCCTCTCTGTAATGTTTCACTGCTAATGTAATGGTTTCTCTGTAGCAGCAATGTTTGGGTCATGAATGGAGATAACAGGGCTTGGAATGTGGGGGGGGGGAGGCATCCAATGAGAGAAGCGTTGTTTCTTGTGAGTCTGGAAGAGAGATTTTCGCGGTCTTTTGGTCGGCGAGAGAAGGAAGACGCGTGTGGAGAGAGAGCTGGGAGACCACCAGATGGAGTGGACTGGGAGCGAGGGTCCGAAGGTCGGCGACGCTCGGAGGAGGTCGAGGGTTGATGAATGTGAGCTGTGAGCTCCAACATGCACTTTTGATTTTTCTCTTAAAAATGGGCCTTTTTCTTTTTATTTTCTTTACTAATCCTATTTTCATATTAAGATTTATAAAGTTCAATCATTTAATTGCATGTGGTGTACTGTCTGATATTTTGTGGTTTGGATTTGTAACCGGGCAACACATCACACAGCATCCACACGAATGAGATTTCTCAGTTTGGCGGGGTCAGAAGTTGTCTTCCCCTAGACAAACATGTGCTGGCCAACCCTAAGGGGTTACATAAAATAGATTAAGTAGGTGGAAATTGGACTCAAAAGCTTTTGGATAAATTGGGAGCTTAATGCCATTCCCGAGTCTCTAGGAGGCTGTGATTGTAATGAATTTCCCTGGTTTTCCTTCAATCTCCATTACCTAAACCAAAACCATTCATCATTGATGAATCCAGATGTTAGGCACCGGCACATGATTTTTACCTGAATCCAAAAAAGGTTTACTGTGCCACCTATGGAAGCAGTACCTCAGTTAATTCCATCACAGCAAAATGTATAGAAGGCCAATGGAAAGATCAAGAGACAACAACAGCAAAATGCATTTATATTGCAACTTTAATGTTGTACAATATCCCAAGGCACTTCACATGAGCATCAACAAATAAAAATCGACACTGAGCCACAAGACAGTATTAAAACAAGTGGCCAAAAGCTTGAATAAAGAGGTAGGTTTTAAAAAGCACCTTAAAGTAGAAGACCAAGGCAAAGAAAGTTCTGGTGGGGAAGTTTAGATCACAAGGCCAAGCAGCTGAAGGCACAACCACCAGTGGCAGAGCATTGGTAGTGATCAATGCTTTAGCATTCTTATAACAGCTCATTGACCTGGAATGTTAACTCTGCTACTCTTACTACAGATGCTGACTGACCTGCAAAGTATTTACAGCATTTCAGGCTTCCAGCATTGACAATATTTTGTCTTTCTCTGTCCATATTGCTGCCCCTTCACTCCACAACATTTTGCCAGCAGTGACTTAGTGAATGGTATCTTTACAAGTCTTCACACTCTTTAGCTAACTATATTGGTGGTAGCATGGACAAAACTATGATGTTAAGATTCCACCTCCCATATAAAAGCAATATTACACTGATAGCATGACCCAGGAATATTGCCCAGGAACACAAATACAATGGACTACATTTTCAAACAATGTCATCATTCATTCAATTTGATTTTAATATTACATACTAGCAATAAATTATCAACCTGGAGTTTGACAGGTTTATGAAGAGTAGGAACTAATGGGGGAAAGAGGTGTGTGTAGTCATGGTGATAGTCCTATAAGTCAGTACAGAAGGAGGTGATTCAGGCCATTGAGTCTGTGCTGTATCTTTAGAAGTGGATTCCAGTTAGTCCCAGTTTCCCGAACTTCTTTCCCCCCTAAAATCCAGCATTTTTTCCCTTCTCAATATTTCTGCTTTCTGAAGCAGCAACCTATCACAGAGCACTGCAATGTCTGAAGCACTCATTTTATAATTCACCATTACCATCTCCGGTTAATTTGCCAATTGCCTTGGAATTATACCCTCCAGCCTTTGCTCCATTATCCAATGGAAAGAGGCATTCCCCTCATAATTGTAAATTCTCTAATTTCCTCGTTGCTTTCTCTGCTCCAAGAGCAAGATGCCCCCATCCTTCTATTTTCCAATTTTTTCCAATTATACTTTGGAATCTATACCCACTATGCTGAACATATCCTCTTTGTAGATATCCTCAATACCACATATACAGCTATGCTTTTGTGATCAAGTTGGAATGATTGGCAGGAAAGGTGTCACACCACCGGCAGATTTTTCAAATGTTTACCTGTATCACTAATTATACATGCTTCACTCTTAATAACACTCTTGTCTTTATGCTTTTAAACAGCAAAGCAGTACTGAGGAAATCCTGTACCATTTGAAGCTGTGTGTTAGGCAATCAATCCAAATCCGTTCATTCTGGTCTTCATAGTCCTGATGAATGGTCATTTGACCTGACACACCGACACCATCACAGTTGCTACCTGGTCTTTTAAGTAGTCCCAGTATTTTCTGCTTTATTCCAGTTTATTCTCTCAGGTGGATGTAAAAGATCTTTTGGCACATTTCAAAGAGCAAGGAATTAGGTGTGGTGGCCTGGCCAATACTCATTCCTCAACCAACAACGTTAAAACATTTTATCACAAAGGTTATTTTTGGAAGCTTGCTATGTGTAAATAGATTGCTTCATTTCCTGTATTGTGATGGTGTAACAGACTTAGTGGTACAGTCACACAACATGGAAATAGGTCCCTCAGTCCATCGCATCTATTCTGACCATCAGCCACTCATTTACATGACTCCTACATGCATCCCATTATATTCTTCCCACATTCCCATCAACTTCCTGCAAATTCTATCACTTACCTATACGTCAGGGACAATTTTCAGTGGCCAGTTAACATAACAGCCACAAATGCTGGAGGAGCTTGGCAGGCCAGGCAGCATCTATGGAAAAAAGTACAGTCAACTAAGTCTTGGCCCGAAACGTCGACTGTACTTTTTCCTGTAGATGCTGACTGGCCTGCTGAGTTCCTCCAGCATTTTGTGTGTGTTGCTCGGATTTCCAGCATCTGCAGATTTGTTTTGCCCCAATGCACTGTGCTTCATTTCATTTTTTAATATTTTTGTGTGTGTGACCATCTGAAAGGTCTTTGAAAAGTCCAAAAATCACACCTATTAGTTCATCCTTATCTAATCTGAGAGCTACAACCTCAAAAATTTCTAATCCATTTATCAAACACGATTTCCTTTTCATGACTCCATGCTGACTCTGCCAACCTTGTTCTTATTTTCTAAGTGCCCTATTACCATTTCTTTAATAATAGATTCCAGCATTTTCAATACAAGGGGCGGATCTGAATTTCCCTGTTTTCTCTTTCCTTCCTTTCAAAAACGATAGGGTTATATTTGCTATATTTGCAACATATGGAAAACATTTTAGATTGATGGAATTTTAGAACATGGCAATCAGTGGAAAAATCAACTTTTCTATCGGCACCCTTTCAAAACCATAAGATACAGACCATTAGGCCATGCAAATTTATCATGCTTCAGTTCAGTTCCTTTTTTATGAATGTTAATATTTCACCTCCTCATTCACCCCAAACCCACAGCTATCCAATATTTCCTGGACGTTTTATGCCCTAGAAACCATTTTCCCTTCCCAATGTAATTTCTCCTCTTTGTCTTTCATAGACCCACACTAATTTTAGCTATTTTTTACACATCTATATCAGGTCTTACAATCTCTTTTTTCCTCACTATATTACTCTTGTACCCACTCTCTTCTTATCAAATGAACATCTCATCTTCCATCCAGATGAAAGGCTTTGACCTGAACTATCGACTGTACATTTCCCTCGATTGATACTGTCTGATCTGCTGAGTGTCTCCAACGTTTTGTGTGTTGCTCCACGTTCCAGCATCTGCAGTCTCCTGTGTTTCTCTTATTAATGCCTTGGTTCTCTTTCTGCTGGATTCTGAAATATTCCCAATCCTCAGGCATATTACTGTCTTTTGGAATATTTTTAGCCTTTTGTTTTGATTTAATATTATCTTTAATTTCTCTTGACAATCTGTACCATTTTTTATGGCTTGAATGAATAATGTTTCTCAGAACCTACATATTAATTCCATAACTGTTGGCCCTTTATTTAATGTTACCCCTGAGGGATTTGGGAGTTTCACAGTTTGACATCCTAAGGAAGGAGCACTTCAGGAAAGATCTGGTGCAGCGAATCTTGATTTTAGTGTGAGGACATTGGGAGGAAGTGGAGTGCTTGGGGTGTAGCAGCATTGTAAACCGAGCAGCCCCAAACATCTGAACAACCTTAACTATTAATGTTTCATTCAGGAATACAAGAAAGGTAAAGTTAGCTACCCAAAAACTAAAAAAAAAACAAACCTTGGCAAAATATTAAATTTGCAGACAACTTGATATAGCCCCGTTCACAAGTGAGCCATTCTGCCTTGGTGACTATTGAATCTAGAGCATCATGCAGCAACTAAACGTATATTGTATCAAACCAGAATACACAGAAATTAAAACAACACTCTTACTAGTTTAACTGCATTCTGTTTCAGTGTTCTAGTATTGGAATAAACAACTAGTTCCAGTTACTATGTTAACTCAAGGAAGAATTCACAGACTACAGAAATCATTTAATTTATTAGAGCTGTGGTAGATGTTTGAAGGAGACACCTGATTGGTCCTATTCCCCTGTTCTTTTCTGCTACTATGCAAATACATCCATTTAAATAGTTACCTAAATCTTTTTATAAAATTATTGCTGTGTCTGCTTTCAGCATTCTTCAAGACAGACATTCCACACGATAGCCAGTTACCATGATAACCAAATACTCCGCTTCCCTTCTTTTTTTTAAGGTTTGGCAGCAGGGAGTACTGATACCGCATTATAAAACTTGTATTATTTTCTCATCTAATGCAAATTAGTTTCTATACATTTGTGTTGATAATATTTCCAAAGAAAATTTTATCACAGATCAAGCAGAGATTCCATCACCTAATTCACAGCTGCCATTCAAAGCACATGGTCAGATGTAATAAAGGTCAATAATCTGAGTGGGTACATCCACTGAGCAGTTTATTTCCTTCAATAGCTACTGGACTACACAAAACAGTTTTAATTCCAGCTAGGTCAAAGTTTTAGGTAAGTTTCTTTAGGGTGAAGCAGATGGCCTTGGTCAGACCGAGAGAGATTGGCCATTGCTCTTATTTAGCAAACCTTCATAGGCACAAAAATAATGAATGCTGGGGATGTTCGGCAGATCAGGCAGTATCCGTGGAAGAGGAAACAGAAGTAATGTTTCCGATAAACTATCTTTCATTAGCACATTTTATCATAGTTCAGATAAAAGTCATCAATCTAGTAGGCTAATTCTGCTTCACTTCCTTGAAATGTGGCCTGAGTTGCTAAGTATCCCCAGCATTCTTTCTTTTAATTTCAGATTTCTGCAGATTTCATCTGCAGGATTATTATTTCTTCCTTTTTGCATCCTCAACTGGTAATTTGTCTGGAAGTGGGGGAGTGGAGAACTGGAGAAGGTTATGGAGAAAAGAAATACTTGGCTGTGATCAAGCACCTTCCTATATCTGCAGTTTAATTGTCTTTTGACAAGACAAAGATAGGCAATGTAACTTTATTTGAATTTGGAGACCAGCAGCAGTGAAGGGAAGGGCCAGTTTAGCTGAAGGGGCCATTATAACATGAGGTGACCAGTGGAAGTACTATGAATTCATGAGAAAATTGGACCTTGTTTTCTATATTTTTTCATTCTTCATAATAAACTTCACATGTGGGGGGAAAAGATCCCAAGAAGTCTGAAACCTAAAACCTGTTAAGGTTAGCTTACAAGTTCTGGTTCTTCTGGTCCCAGTAGTGCTTGGTTGATTGATTGCAAGCAGCTATTTGGCTGGTTGTCCTGCCTGACACTTAACACTTAGTGCAGCATTTGTTGGTGTGAAGTAGCTTGGTGATGGGGCAGCCTGTGGTATACAATGGGTATACAATAGGTGGTCCGACATAGCATTTATTTTATATTAACTTTTTTTTAGAGATACGGCACAGTAATAGGACCTTCTGGCCCAACGAGCCCATGCTATCCAATTCCACCCATGTGACCAATTAACCTACTGTACTGACCCGTACGTCTTTGGAATGTGGGAGGAAACTGGAGCACCCGGAGGAAACCCACATGGTCGCAGGGAGAATGTACAAACTCCTTACAGCCCGCGGCAGGAAATGAACCTGGGTCGCTGGTGCTGAAATAACGTTATGCTATTGTGCCACCCTGGTAAGGAAGGGTATTTTTCAGGTGGCCACAGGATGCAGTTTGCCAAACTCCCTCTCACTATTTTCCTCATGTAAAAGTTATTGTAAGTACCTGTCCTATCGAAGGGTCTCGGCCCGAAACGTCGACTGTACCTCTTCCTATAGATGCTGCCTGGCCTGCTGCGTTCACCAGCATTTTTTTGTGTGTGTAGATTGTAAGTACCATTCCTGTCCCCAGTAGTGTTAATAGGCTTCAAGCAAGAAGAAACAGCCGTCTCTTACCCTACAGATGGGATTCAGGTTTTCAAAGGAAATCTATGGATAAGTGAGTTAGATAGGTTGAACATCCTCTCCCACTGGAAACCAATGTTATCGTGTACCACTGTCAAGCATAAGTAATGAAATTATTTTTTGCCTTCACTTTGTCAGAGCCTCTTAGTAAGTCATTCACTGTGAGGCATAAGCGGTAGATGTTGACCTAGCAGTGTGAGGATTGGGAACATAAAACTAATCCCTCCTTAGCAGTGCTCACTCACAATCTGACCAGATTCACCTCAACAACTTTCTACCTACAACAGCTCTTCCTGCCCCACTTCCTGCAGGAAGCAAAGTCAGGATCGTATCCTTGAAGACTGAAGCTTTGATTCATAATGAAATTATCAGAAGAATATTCTAATGGGTAAAGGGAAACAACAAAATCCTGTTCACAGAAAGCTTTGGAAGTTGAAAAGTTTGAGCAACAATTGGCAAACCTTCTAGCTGACTAATAAAAAAATTGAAATAGATGTCACTAACACCACAGTGACATACGTCTCATCTTTATGTCTTGACAGCCACCAAGATGAAAGAGATTTGCAAACTGTTCCTTGCTCGTCGTCGAACCTTGAAGGTACATCATGACCAACCATCCAGTCAAACTCTCATTAAGTTCTGGACGAGATTTCCAGAATTCACATTTAAGAGGAGAAGCAGAGGCCACAGCACTCCATGCAGATCTCCAGGCAGTCTGCCGACTCGCAGCACGCATCCACGATCCCGCAGTCTGGATCGCAGGGCAAGTCACAGGCCGCACATTCCTCGGAGCCGCAGCAGAAGCAGCAGCAGGAGGTGTCGGAGGTGCAGGAGCCGCAGGTCGCGCAGTCTAGTACGATATTGCACAGGGTGAGGAACTGGCAGAAAAGGCAGGCTAGAATACAGTGCACGCAGCAGTCTAAGGGAGTGAGAGTGAGAGAAAGAGAGATTAGAGTTGTTCATCACTTTGACTCTGACTAATAAAGGTCATCTACGTGTGTGTTCCATCTGCAGACAATATTAGAGCCAAGTCCAGTTCTATTCCCAACCAGTGCACAGTGAGATCACAGGGCAGAGATCACGAGCAGAATCTACGACTGATCTCTTCTCTCTAATTTAGGACTTATTTATGGTAAATCTGGGTTCAGAAACTTTACTTATTTTCACACTCTCTAACATGGGAGTCATTGGTAAGGAACTGGGAGAGGAACCTTGGCTAATAACCCTCCGTCTAACCCAAAGTTCAGCAGACAACACTAGAGTGCTGGAATCCTATGGATTTCCTTTCTTTCTAAACTAGGATAGCAAATCATGTACAGGACACTTGGCAGATTTTCCGTCCCTCTACACGAGGGGTCAATGGGTGGTAATCTGGAGTTGGGAATGGGCTTATTTCTGTGCTCCATCTAATAGAGTATGTCCTTAGTGTTACTTTAATTGACTGATCAAGAAGTTCGGATTGTGTCTGAGCATGTGGAGATCTCAGAGCCTTATTTTGTTCATAAATTCCGTGTTTTCTGAGGTGAACTGCTTCCATCCATGAGAAAACCAATTTCTACTTGAAAATACTTTCTCACACTTAATCAGTGCTTCCAGTTTCTACCCCAATGGTTTCTGTGGCAGTGTTAAACCCCACTGCACCCTAGTAACCATGTGTCTTCCTGGCAGTAACAGACTGATCAACCCTAAGTGCCGTCCTGATTCAGCCCTCACTGACTTTCCGGTCTCATCCGCTTTCTAGGGAGTCAGATAGTTTCTCAATGATGCTCACAGGCAGCTATTCTTCTTCTTCTTGGTCCCTTAGCTCCCATGGAGCATGGGCCATTGAGGACCTCCCGTCTCCATCGTCCAGA
The DNA here is from genome assembly GCF_030028105.1 of Mobula birostris. Taxonomy (NCBI): domain Eukaryota; kingdom Metazoa; phylum Chordata; class Chondrichthyes; order Myliobatiformes; family Myliobatidae; genus Mobula; species Mobula birostris. Next base: position 75,301,907 of record NC_092383.1, on the reverse strand, counting down.
GTCGATGGTATGAAACGTTTCTGCAATCCATTGTACCCAATGTACGGGACCGGACTTATCCCTTTCCACTGCTCACGATGGAGACATAGGGTGGACTTGCTGGTGGGCACCTATGCTGCTAACCTATCCCACAAGACCAAATGATGTAGGAGCAGAAGTAGGCCATTCAGCCCATCGAGTCTGCTCTGCCATTCAATCATGGGCTGATCCAACTCTTCCAGTCATCCCCACTCCCCTGCCTTCTCCCCATACCCTTTGATGCCCGGGTTAATCAAGAACCTATCTAACTCTGCCTTAAATGCACCCAATGACAAGGCCTCCACAGCTGCGTGTGGCAACAAATTCCATAGATTTACTACCCTCTGACTAATTTCTCTGCACCTCTGTTCTAAATGGACATCCTTCATCCTGACGTCTTGCCCTCTTGTCCTGGACTCCCATACCATGGGAAATAACTTTGCCATATCTAATCTGTTCAGGCCTTTTAACATTTGGAATGTTTCTATGATATCCTCCCTCATTCTCCTGAACTCCAGGAAACATAGCCCAAGAGCTGCCAGACATTCCTCATACAGTAACCCTTTCATTCCTGGAATCATTCTCGTGCATCTTCTCTGAACCTTGTCCAATGTCAGTATATTCTTTCTAAAATAAGGAGCCTAAAACTCCACACAATACTCTAAGTGTAGTCTCACGAGTGCCTTATAGAGTCTCAACATCACCTCCTTGCTCTTATATTCTATACCTCTAGAAATGAATGCCAATATTGCATTTGCCTTCTTCACCACCGACTCAACCTGGAGGTTAATCTTTAGGGTATCCTGCACAAGGTCTCCTTTGCATCTCTGCATTTTGAATTCTCTCCCTATCTAAATAATAGTCTACCCGTTTATTTCTTCCACCAAATTGCATGACCATACACTTTCCAACATTGTATTTCATTTGCCACTTCTTTGCCCATTCCCTTAAAGTTTAAGGCTTAAACTATCCAAGTCTCTTTGCAGGCTCTCCGTTTCCTCAACACTACCCACTCCTCCACCTATCTTTGTATCACTGGCAAATTTAGCCACAAATCCATTAATCCCATAGTCCAAATCACTGACATATATCGTAAAAAGCAGCGGTCCCAACACCGACCCCTGTGGAACTCCACTGGTAACCAGCAACCAGCCAGAATAGGATCCCTTTACTCCCACTCTCTGTTTTCTGCTGACCAGCCAATGCTCCACCCACGCTAGTAACTCCCCTGTAATTCCATGGGATCTGAGCTTGCTAAGTAGCCTCATGTGCGGCACATTGTCAAAGGCCTTGTGAAAATCCAAGTACACCACATCTACTGCATCTCCTTTGTCTATCCTGCTTGTACTTTCCTCAAAAAATTGCAGTAGGTTAATCAGGCAGGATTTTCCTTTCAGAAAACCATGCTGGCTTTGCCCTATCTTGTCATGTGTCTCCGTAATCTCTTCCCTAACAATCCATTCCAACAACTTCCCAACCACCGATGTCAGGCTAACAGGTCTATAGTTTCCTTTCTGCTGTCTCTCACCCTTCTTAAATAGCGGAGTAACATTGGCAATTTTCCCAGTCATCCGGTACAATGCCAGAATCTATCAATTCTTGAAAGATCATTGTTAATGCCTCTGCAATCTCTCCAGCTAATTCCTTCAGAACCTGAGGGTGCATTCCATCAGGTCCAGGAGATTTATACACCCTCAGACCATTAAGCTTCCTGAACACCTTCTCAGTCATAATTTTCACTGTACATACTTCACTTCCCTGACACTCTTGAACGTCTGGTATTCTGCAGATGTCTCCTACTGTGAAGACCGATGCAAAATACGCATTCAGTTCCTCTGCCATCTCTGCGTCTCTCATTACAATATCTCCAGTGTCATTTTCTATTGGTCCTACATCTACCCTCAACTCTCTTTTACCCTTTATATATTTAAAAAAGCTTTTAGTATCTTCTTTGATATTAGCTGCCAGCTTCCTTTCATAACTCATTTTTTCCTTCCTAATGACCTTCTTAGTTTCCTTCTATAAATTTTTAAAAGCTTGCCAATCCTCTATCTTCCCACTAGCTTTGGCTTCCTTATATGCCCTCCCTTTTACTCTTACTTTGGCTCTGACTTCACTCGTCAGCCACGGTAGTGTCCTTCCTCAATTCGAAAATTTCTCTTACTTGGAATATATCTGTCCTGCACTTCCCTCATTTTTCACATTTTGCTGCTCTGCTGTCCTTCCTGCTAGTGTCTCTTTCCAGTCAACCTTGGCCAGGTCTCCTCTCAAGCCACTGTAATTTCCTTTATTCCACTGAATTCCTTTATTTCTTTATTCCTTTTGTCTTTCACTTGTTTAATTTAGTCAATCTAGCGACACTCTTAAAATTAGGTTTGTGAGGAATAAGACTCTGAACATTATAGATATTTACTTAATCCAACACATTATAAGAAGCCACACCATAACGAGTTGGCCCCATTGTTTTCAATGAGCATTTCTTTCTCCGGGACAAAGCTGAGGGTTATCTATATTATTGCCTGCAGGACAAAGCTGAGGGTTATCTATATTATTACCTGCAATCCAAGGCTTCAATGCATATGTAAAAGATCATGGATTTCTGTAACTTGCTGGCTGCTATTTGCCAGTGATTTCCCAATTGTACTCTGATAGTGCACTTATTATGAAGTCTAGCAAAGGAGAACAATTCCCGAGACCCACAAAGCAGAACTAGGACAAAGAACTGGTGTAGGTCTCACCCATTGGTAGGCGGTCTCCTATATTGATTAAACTGGGGAGAAATAGTAGGGAGGGATTAAGTGCTATTATTTTCCGGTGGTTCTCTAATTCTTTGAAATTATAAAGATGCTTTTAAAATGCGGTTTTGTGTTTAGCACTTTTTACATTTAGAATTTTAAAGTGATCCATGTTTTAACATTCTTGAATATATTCCAATACAATCAGGAACATTCAAAAATATTTTTAGTGTTTTGACAGCTTGACAGTCAAATGAACTAAGGGATTGGGTCAGTTACCTGTAAGATGTCTTGGCCAAACTTTCACAGATGTGGCTTGTTCTGCCTTTACCCACATGACAGGATCTGGAAGAAGTGTCTGGCCTCATTCTCAGCTTGAGCTACCAGTTTGCAGCAACTTCTCACCATGGCATTGCTTGAGGTGAGTTTGACCTACCAGTGGTGGCATGACCTTGGCCATTCTGTTTACCGGTCATTGCTTTATGGTAAAGTATGTATGTTAATAAAATGAAATACCCATGCCAGAGATTCTCACCTTCCTCTGCGTCAGAAGGGATCTGAGATGCTGTTGACCTGGAACTGGATTTGCTCTTCTTACTGCTGTGGCTGTTGATGGACGAGTAGGACTGCAGTTTGCCATGCTTGTAGTGCGAGGTTGATGGTGCCGAGTGTGCCACAGCACTGCTGTGCACTCTGGGTCCAACTGGAGAGAGGGTAACTGGACTCTGTGGCTTGTAAGCAGCTTCAGAGATGGTGCTGTTTGGCTGGGTGTCCTGTCTAACAGCATTTTGTGATGACACAGGGCCTACGGCAACCTTTCCTGGCGTGAAGTAACTTGTTGAAGGGGTAGGCTGCGGTTGACCTTTAGACAAGAGAAAATAAAAGAAGCTTTAATCTCCAGTATTAACTCCAGCTGGAAGGACAAAGGCAGTAAGCAAACAGGACTCTCACCAATCTCCCCCTTACGTCACTCACCTAACCCAGAGACCAGGGTTTCTTAACTGGGGTTCTGTGGAACCCTAGCATCCTGTGAGAGGTCGCTAACGGTTCCATGAGAGATCATGATTAAAAGAAATAAAGTTTTTTTTTTAACTTTCTGCAATGCTGGAGCTCACAGTGGTGGGCAGTGACCGAACTGCCCCATAAGCGATCTCAGGCCAGTATGACAGTGCGCAGGTGGACCGTGTTTATTTGGTTGAGTTCATTTTCAGTTTTTGTCACAAGATAGGGGAGGCCGTTGATAATTGGTGAGTGCAGTATTGCACGGAGGGGAGGATGGTAGGCTTTTGAGGAGCGTGAAGTGCATTTTCCGAGCATTGAATGGGCTCACCTAAATTGGGCTGTGACGTCAGCCTCTCCCGCTCAAATTACCTACCCCAATTCCTCTTATGTACCGCCAACTTACTTATGGGAGTGAACAAACTTCCAGTGTAGTAGGAAATTGGAGGGAAATTTTCATTCTAAAGATGGACCAGTGTGGTGATTTTTGAAGAGGAGGTGTGAGATGGAAGAGCAGGATTCTAGGCCTGGACCTACAGACAAACCTGATAAGGTTAGTGATGAAGAATTACAATATTCTGGTCATTTCACTGCACCAGTGCAACAATGGACACAAAAAAGTCCATCTTTACAATGAAAGCTACTGATCAATGGGTTTTACATGGACTGGTGATCCAAGTTGGCCTATTCCATTGTGCCAAGTCTGTGGCAAACAACTTTCACGTGTAGCAATGGCTCCAGCAAAATTGAAAAGACACTGAACTACAAATCACAGCTGTATGGCAAGAAAATTGCTGACTGTTTGAAATGACTCTTGGAATCTTAAAACAAACAGATTAAAGCTTTTGAAAATAAAGTCACAGTCAGAAAAAAGAAACAGGAAGCATGTTATTTAGTAGTTTTAAGAGCAATTCACTTGACAATATTTTTAAAAAACTGGGCAAAGAGCACACCAATCTCTTGCTACATACAGAAACCAGTGGCTTAGCAGAGGACGAATTCTCAACAGGGTGTTTGAGCTGAAAGGTGAATTGCAGAAGTACTTTCAAGAAAACAGTAGGCTAGATTTTGCTGAGTGCTTTGAAGATGAAGAATGGCTGCAGAAACTAGCCTACTTAGCAGGCATTTTTCATCATATGAACCAACTGAAATGGAGAAAATGTTTTAACTTCAAGTGACAAGATTCTTGGATTTAAAAGGAAACTAGATCGTTGGCAAAAGGAAACCTTGAAATGTTTCCACTGCTGCTTGGACTGAGAGTGAAGAAGGATATCAGAAAGTCTCGACTCTTATTGAAAACCACCTGGAAAAACTGCAGAACAAAACTGAACGGTATTTTTCCTCCTTTTCAATACAAGTGTATGACTGTGAGAGGGACCCTTTCTCTGAATCTTCTGCTCAGCCTGAGAACTGGACTTTGAGAGAAGAAGAAGAACTTTGTGAGATACACTCTGATCATGCACTCAAGATGAGAATTACTGACCTGTCCCTGGGCAAGTTCTGGGTTTTTGTGAAAGAAGAGTATCCTGCCATTCATAGGAAAACAACAAACATCTTGCTGCAGTTTTCAACTTCTTACATGTGTGAGCAAGCTTTTTCTTGTTTAAAAAGCATCAAGAGCAAGGATATTTATTGCTTATTTATTCATTATTATTATTACTATTACTACTTTTTTCTTTCTTTTTGTATTTGCAGTTTGTTGTCTTTTGCTCGCTGGTTGTCCAGCCTGTTGGTGTGATCTTCCATTAATTCTGTAACAATTATTGGATTTATTGAGCATGCCCACAGGAAAACGAATCTCAGGTGTGTATATGGTGACATATAGGTGCTTAGATAATAAATTTACTTTGAATTTTGATGCCACGAACTGTTTCTGTCACAAATACATGGAAGCATATAGTGAAATCCATTGTTTGTGTGAAGTCAAATCAGCTAGGATTGGGTATGGCAGCCCACAAGTGTCACCACACTTCTAGCGCCAACAGAGCATGTCTACAGTTCACTAACCCTAACCACACACTGTATATCTTTTGGTATGTGGGAGGAAACCGGCACACCCAGCGGGAACCTACGTATGTGGTGATAGGAAGAACATAGAAATTCCTTATAGACAGCGGGGTCTCTGAACTTACAGCTGGTGCTGTAAGTCGTTGTTTTAACCGATACAATACCGTGCCAAGCCATGTAAAGCAGCTGGAAGCATAATTTCCTCATCATTACTGGGGAAAAACATCCTGAATTTTCCGACCAGACTATTTTGTTAGCGTATCTTTACCACCTGAACTGAAACTTCAACAAATACTTCACTATCACGATTAAATGGGTCAACCTGATCCTGGCAGTAAGTGCCAAGTTTATCAGTTATGCCAAAAGTGGAAAGCTAAATCAGACGAGAAGGTCACTATTCAAAACAATCTACAAGTGGATTTCTTTCTGGAATCACACAAAGCAGATACTGATTACCATTTTGAACAATTTGATGTCTAATTTCAGTAAAAGGGACTGAAAAGGACAAAGGACAAAGGAAAAAAGGCAAAAAGCTCCCTAATTGTTTAGTAGGTGATTTTTTAAATGGTAAACATTCTTCCTTGGATCATTTTGCAGTGGGAGTGTCGTACTAATGATATTAAAACAATTCAGAATTAAAACTGCAGCTGACCTCCTGCCCAAAGTCCCATTGCCCCACGATATGTCCACCTTCTTGACATGTCTGACTGGGCATTGGTTAGGCATCAGAAACTGTTTCAAGACAACCTTTCTAGCAACCTATGCAAGACTTCATAATAATATCCATATATAATGATACCAAGAGCCCAATCAACATTTCCTACCTCATGGTTATAATTTCATATAAAATTATGAAAGGGATAGATAAGAGAGAGGCAGGAAAGTTATTTCCACTGGTAGGTGAGACTAGAAATAGGAGACAGCCTCAAGATTCAGGGGAGTAGATCTGAGACGGAGATGAGGAACTGCTTTTCCCAGAGAGCGGTGAATCTGTGGAATTCTCTGCCCAATGAAGCAGTGGAGGCTACCTCAGTAAATATATTTAAGACAAAGTTGGATAGATTTTTGCATAGTAGGCGAATTAAGGGTTATGGGGAAAAGGCAGGTAGGTGGAGGTGAGTCCATGGCCAGATCAGCCATGATCTTAATGAATGGCAGAGCAGGCTCGATGGGCCAGATGGACTACTCCTTCTCCTATTTCTTACGTTCTTATGGTACACCCTGAGGCACTGAAGTGAGTTCAATTATCAGCAAGGAGGAAAGACCACGTCACGTACCACAAAACTGTGAAGAACACCCATATGCAACAATGCTACACTCCCTCAGTACTGAGGTTAAAGCATTGCAAAACCCCCTCAGAAACTCTCAGTGTTGGTCCACTAATAAAGCCATCCCCTCACAGCACTGACTATCTGCACTGCAACATTACCTCAGTATTAACCTACAGGTACTTTAGCATTCTCTCAACCCTGACTTTGTGTCTCCATGTCAGAAACCCACAGTGCCAGTCCACTGACAGAGTAGCGCCCCTCAGAAAATGAAACCGGGAGGGTAAGTCTTGGGCTGGACACTGAGAAGAGGTCAATTGTCAGCAAGCAGGAAAGGCCATACCAGGTAGCAAAAAAACTGGAAGAAAAATTTAGGTAAGAACATCTACATCCTGACACCGTGATACCCTCAGTACTGATCCTCAGATAGTGCAGCACGCCCTCAGTACCGAACCTCTGATAATGTAGCACACGCTCTGCACTGACCCTCAGACATTGCGTACTCTTTCAGAGCTGATGCTCTGACATGACACTACACTCTAGGCACTGACCTTCAGAATGTGCGGCACTCCCTCAACAATGGCCTTCCGACAGTGTGACACCCCATCGGCAATGGCCTTCCGACAGTGTGGCACTTCCTCAACAATGGCAGTACCACACCCGCTCAACATTGACCCTCTCTCAATGCTGCAGTCCCCTCCCCGATTATTGTTTCTCAGACATTAATACCAAATGGACTATCCATCAGTGTGGCAGACACTCGGTATTGCACTGGAATTTTTGTTCACTCAAATCCTTGATTCTGGATTGACCCTACAATTTTTTAAATGCAGAAGACAAGGTATCACCCACAGAGATGTGCAAACAGGTACAGCTAATGAGATTTCAATTAAAAAGCCCTGCATGTCCAAGGTGAGATAATGGTTCCTGAATCCTGATTGAATTAATATGGCCCCATTTTATACAAATACACTACATTATCTGCCTGTGCTAATTAAAAGCTGTGCATTGGAGAGAATATAAAGACCCTGGGAAACTGAAATCAATCATCTCACTTCACATCAAGTCACTCGAGCAATTTAATTTTAACTTTTTAATTTAAGAAACATTCTGTGGTTGGTTCCAACCTGAATCAATTTGCTTTGCATTACTGAGCACTGCAGTTCTGCTCCTCACTTCCATCTGGTTTGGATACTTTATTCAACGGTTTAACTTTCTCTGCCCTCTCCTGTCCCCACTGTCTTTTCCGAGCTTGCACCACTGGGGGTTCTCAGTCAGCGGTGCCTGAGAATGGTCAGTTTTTGTTTTAATTATAAATGGGAGATCAGGAGCATTAATAAGAGAAAGGAGAATGGGAGGGATAACTCCTGGCCTGGACCTTGCTGACCTCCAAGAGGACCACAACCTTGCCTTAGGGCTCGGAGGCTTGCGTGCCTCAGTGACCTGGAGAGCTATGTTGGTTGGAGTCAGAGCTTTACGCTTTGGCTCTTGGTCGGATCATCTATGCCAAACAGGTCAAAGGGTAGAGGCCAGACTAATAGTAGTCCACCAGTCCTCTAGGTTTGGGGGGGGTTCAGCTCACGGCTAACCACCCTGACTGGTAAAACGAAATAGCCACGGAAACAGCAACACAGAATCTTTCTACATCTGAGTGCGACAGTCTCCACCCAGAACTTGAATGACTGACAGCAGCTACGGACGCGATGAACACTGCCAGAGATGGAGGACCTTCACTGCTGCCCTAAACACCAGCGGCGTAATGGACAGTACAGAGGACCTTGCTGAGAAAGTAAGAGGAAGCCAAGTTAGTTGATGGCATGAGCAAGTAGACCAGAGCGGAGATAATAACTCATTTGTGGGCTGTTCTGCTTTCACTTGTTGACACTACTCACAGGTTTCAGTCACACTATTAAATTGAGGAAAGAAATCATGGCGAATCATTCAAGGTTTCCAATGATAAACATCCCATTTAGATTTTAGCAAGATCTATCAAATTTGCCTGGTGTCCTCAATGTAATTGTGTGAGCTTTACAGCCTGTCTTTCTAAATTGTGGGTTAGCTAAGCAGCATTAGGGTATAGTGGGCAAAGGTCCATCTCTGTGTTTTAACTTATATTTTTCCTTAAACAAAACAGAATTATAGACATCTATGACACAGAGGGAGGCCACCACGTCCATATCAGCTAATAGCTTATCCTTTCAAATCTCACTTCCTAGGCCTGGATTTAGAGTCTAGTAGGTTACAGCATATAATGTGCATATTTAAATATATTTTTAAGTCCACTATGTTTAAGAGGTAGTTAAGTAGGTATGGCTTTGAAGGACATGGTCTTATCTTCGACAAGTGTGGTTAGTGCAGACGGGCAGAAAACATGGTCATGATGGGCCGAAAGGCCTATTATTATGTTCTACAGCTCCATGATTTCAATGAACCTCAGGATAGACCGAATGAGGTCTCTAGAACATGTTTCACACTCAGAGCAAAACTATAAACCAACGGGTTTACACAATAAGACAACACACAGAATAGGAACAGGATGAAGCATACAATCTCTGACATTCATTTCCATGGATGCTGCCTGGCCTGCTGAGTTCCTGCAGTATCTTGAGTGTATTGCTTTGGATTTCCAGCATCCGTAGACTTCCTCATGTCACACCTACTTGCCAAGGCTGATCTGTCAGCTAAAGCCTAGTGACATTCTCAATCCCCTAAATCACTTACTGGGTCCCCAAATTGGGGTCCACAGATGGTTGCCACGGGCAGCAGTGGAGGCCAAGTCATTGGGTGTATTTAAGGCAGAGATTGATAGGTATCTGAGTAGCCAGGGCATCAAAGGTTATGGTGAGAAGGCGGGGCAGTGGGACTAAATAGGATAAAATGGATCAGCTCATGATAAAATGGCGGAGCAGACTCGATGGGCCGAATGGCCTACTTCTGCTCCTTTGTCTTATGGTCTTATGGTTAATGGTAGGTGGCCATGGCATAAAAATGGTTGGGAACCCCTGAATTAAACAGTGTGGGTGTCCAAAAATCTTAAAGGCAGTCTCATATTTGAATAGCTCAATAATAGCATCCACATTCTTCTGCGGCAGAATTATAACTTCTTGACTGTAAAATAAATCCTGCAATATGACTGGACATTACCATTTCTTTTCCTCAATGGCTTGATAAGGAAGTATTCATGTGCTGTGTATTCACAATCTACTTTTCATGCATGTTTGATGGAAATACACCCTTAGGACTTCCCTAAACATTTCGCTGTCAGTAAAGAACTTTTAGAAACATAGTTCCTGTTATGGAGCAGGAAAAGGGCATACAGAAAGGGCTTACAGATATGGGCCCCAAGACACTGGAAGACATCCTTCTCCAATACAGTAGTTAAATGGAGTCATTTATATTTGACCTGGTACAAGGATTATTTTGTATGTACCACACAGCCTTGTCTCTCTCATACGTAAATTTCACCATTTCATGGGTTAGATAGAAAATAAACTACTGTACTCTACTGCCAAGCACTCCTTGGGCTGACAGAAGTCTTTTTACAGTTCAGAGGCACACTCCCGATTTTGGGTATATGGTTGGCTGTGGGAGGGGGAGGTGGACATGTTTTGTTGATTGTCTCCTCTCTTCTGAAGGGGGAGTACGCTGTCTCTGCTTGCTCACCAGAGGCCCTCTAGGCAGAGAGAGTGCTTTCGGAACACCAGGGACAATATTTAACTTCAAACAAGAGAAAATCTGCAGATGCTGGAGATCAAAGTTGCACACACAAAATGCTGGAGGAACTCAGCAGTCCTGCTCAAAGGTCTCGACCCGGACCGCCGACTACTCTTTTTCATAGTTGCTGCCTGGCCTGCTGAGATCCTACAGCATTTTGCGTGTGTTACCAATATTTTAACTTGGTTAGTTGATGTTTTAATAACATTATTTTAATACAGAACAGAGAAAAGAAACACAAAATGGTCTGAAAATAAAGATCAGCGAAGAGTGAGTACAGAATGAGAGATGCCAAGGTACCAACAATCAACGTTAAAATGATCTCTTTATCTCGTTATCTCATGTTCCAGTTATTTATTGCTATTTATTTGCATTTGCACAGCTGGTTGTCTTCTGCACTCTGGTTGATCTTTCATTAATCCTGTTATAGTTACTATTCTATAGATTTACTGAATATGCCTACAGGAAAATAAATCTCGTGGTTGTATATAGAGACGTATGTGTACTTTGATAATAAATTTACTTTGATCTTTGATGCAAAGATGCGACTGAGAAATGGGAGACTGGACTGCTCATGTTGATTTTAACAATCCTCTCACAATGCCAACAAGTAGCATTCCAATGGTGAATTTGTTTGTTTTGATCCAGTTCTGCCTGCAAGCTTTTAAATCTCAGTCTACCTCCTTACACTTCTGCATTAATCACCACCAAATGGCAAATGTGCAGACCATCATGGGCCACAAAATAATTACAGGAATCTTATGCACAGGATTTGAGATTCCACTTTCACTGGTCATATCGCAATCATATACCTGCTAAAAAGAGAGAAGACTGAACAAACTAGTTTTGGACAAGTTTGAGGTAGAGAAAGATAAAAACACTGACTGCTAATTCTTTTTTCGCAAATCCTGAATACAGACAATATTAAAATATAATTTGAAAAAGTTCAGATCATGGCAACAGAAGCAATTCCACTTAGTGATTTGGAGTATACAAAGCCAACCTCTTTTATACAACAGCCTGGGGCAGGTTTGATGGTTTTGACATGATATCAAACGCATATGTTTGTTGTCTGCAAAAATATTGGCTCAATGATCACTCTTCTCAAACAGAACCAAAGCTTAGCTATCAAGTAGAGGTTTTATTGTAATCCTGAAAAATCTAAAAATAAATCCAATTTTTAAAGTTCTCTCTCTCTCTCTCTCTGTCTCTCTGTCAATAGAACTTGTGGTGTTCCATGGTAGTGTAGCGGTTAGTGTGATGTTATTACAGCTCGAGGCATCGGAGACGGTCATTGTATAAATTGTCCTGGGATCAGACTACTGTTAAATAGGTGGGTTGCTGGGCAGCCTGGCTCACTGGGCTGGTAGGGCCTGTTCCGCCCTGTATCTTTAAATAAAAATAAATAAAAATGATGTCAATCCAAAATCTGCTTTGGAGGCTCCTTCATCACACAAGCACAACATACATACAATGTCATTCAGAACCTCAGACATCTGTATACAAAATTTACAAACTCTCTTTTACAAACATTCACAAACTCACAAGCACACACACATAAACCGACATACATTTAATATACACACATTTGCACTCCCACAGCCACACAAAAGCATAAAAAATTCAAATTAAATATACAGAAACACACATTAACATGCAGATAATGATGGGTGTGGTGTGACACTTCAAATTGTTCCTATATTCACTTTTTCCTTGGAATTGATCCTCACTTTCTTCAGCAGTAACCTGGCAGCTGCCTTCTTCTTGTTCCTGTTGAATTAACACTGTGGAAGGACTTGGGATGGGAACGAGGGGTCACAGTTTGAGGATGGGGGGAAGCCTTTTAGGACCGAGATTAGGAAAAACTTCTTCACACAGAGAGTGGCGAATCTGTGGAATTCTCTGCCACAGGAAACAGTTGAGGCCAGTTCATTGGCTATATTTAAGAGGAAGTTAGATATGGCCCTTGTGGCTACGGGGATCAGGGGGTATGGAGGGAAGGCTGGGGCGGGGTTCTGAGTTGGATGATCAGCCATGATCATAATAAATGGCGGTGCAGGCTCGAAGGGCCGAATGGCCTACTCCTGCACCTATTTTCTATGTTTCTATGAAACAGAAGCTGAACTGTCAGTAGTTGAGAAAGAAGATGAGCTCATGGTGCATAGGGTGGGTGGGACTTGATGCAAGAGGGAGGGGCAACCAGCGCCTGAGGGAAAGGGATGCTAAACAAAGCCACGTAGCATAAGAGTTAGGAAAGGTGATCAGCAGTACAGTGAAAATAGCCTTGGGAGCATAGAGCAAGTCTGGTAGCAAGGGAGCTCAGAAGGGATAAGAAACTAACAGACAAAAAAGCTAGATGGAGGGATAAAACAGAGGAGAATATCAGAGAAACAAACAACCTGCTAAAGGAATTAAGCAGATTTGAGCGATTGGAAGGAAAGGAACTATTGATTTTTCAGGTCGTAACCCTGCATCAGTGGGAGTATTAGAGGTGAATGAAAGGATAATCTCCACTTTAGGAACAACTACTTTATATGAGCTCTGAGCATTTCTTAGTGGAAGGTCAATGAAAGCAGGAAGAGGGACTTAGGTAGTTAAGTTTGAGGTGGAAAGAAGTAGAGAGGGATGGGGTTATGTTTTCACTCTCAGCCAATAAGGTTCCGGGTGATTTAGGCCAAGGAAAGGGGCTTTGGAAAGCATTTGGCAAACTCTAGCCAGTTCTCTAATTGAGCAGCTGAAATTAGCACATGCTGGGCCTCAAGGAGTAAAGAGGTGGATTCAATTTGTTGTGGAGAATTGGGCTCAGTTTCAGTGTGGTGGTTGAAGGTTGTGATACAATAAAAATCAATTCCTCCAACATGCAGTGCCCCCTGCAACAACAACCGTCCCCGCACCAACACAACCACATCCCCATCCCCACCCCTACCTCTGCTTATTCCACCTCCCACTCCTGCCCCACTCCTTTCCCAGTAATTCTTGTGCTTCCTCAGCAGCCAAGTCCCTGAAGCTGTCAAACTGTCATTCTGGAGTTCTGCTTCCTTTTAACCAGTCTGGTCTATTTGCGACTCCAGTGCCATACCAATATGGTTGCACCTTTTCAACACTCCTTAAGACCACTTATTCTTGCATGAATGAGGAAATAAATAAGAATGAGAGCTGCCCAACACCAGGGTGAAGTAACAAAAAAAAATTCCCTAACAGTGGTTGATAGAGATAGAGAGATTCAGAAAGACCGACACATGCAAGTGCACGTACACTCACAACCTTCGTGCCCTCATCGCACGTCGTGCATACTCAAAAAGCATAAACACTCATTTGCACTTTAACAGCAGGCAAAATATAAAGCTGTAAATAAACACAAGGTTTGAATTTGTGTACCACAAGCCAGAATAAAAACATACAAATAAAAGTGCCATTGCTAAGCTGGCAACAGTTTCTAGTATTTTAACTCCTAGCTGCCGGAGATGCTCCAGCGTTTTGAAACCTGAATTTTTTTTCCCTGTACTCTGAATTCGATCTATCCATTAAGTGGATTCTTAATCCCTAATAAAATCCATTGAAAAGGGTACAAGCAAGTAGTGGTGGTCATGCAATCAGTTGAGCTGAGTCTGATGCTCCACCATGAGGTTAGTTCCTTAATGCAAACTGCCTGTGTGTGACTTTGTTTAACTTGGGGAGACTGATGCATGGACAGCCACCACACAGTCTTTGACAGATCGGGGTCAGGATCCAGTGGCTTGGCATCCAAGACGACTGGGGACCCTTCACTGTTGCAGCCTCCTGCACGTGTGATGTGCCATCATCTTCCTCCAGCTCTGCTGCTGATCGCACTTTGTCTCGAGCTTCCGCCATGGGCGACTCTAGCAGGAGCAAAGCTCCAGACAGCATCGCTCTCGGGGTCTCAGGAACTATCCAACACAACAAAGTGACGACCCTCAGAGAAGTAAGTACATGTGAGGCAGGAGGACCTCAAACAAATTGTGTGTAACTTAGTCAGGGATTTACATGAAACTTCCAATGCACATTGATGCAGCCCACAGAGCAGTAAGTCACATGCACAATCCTTAAAGAAATGACAGCATTACATTAATAATTATTGTTCTCAACCACTGTTATATACATGACACACCGAAAAGTACTTTGAGAGATATTACAAATTTAAATTAGTCACAGTATTTCACACTCTCTATGAACTCCACATTGGTGCTAATGGTTCAGTTTTAAACTCAAAACGTGTTGGAGTACCATTCAGCTCTCAACTCAGGAATATTCCCTCATCTTGAAATATTAAGCATTTGTTTTTAAACAATGGTGGCTATCATTTCAGAAACCCCGATTATGATATTTGCTTGAGCACCACGTGCGAGGAGCAATGCTCTCATTTTCACAAGATCACTTCAAGAGCCATATACCTACAGCTGGGTGACAGGGTGGAGATACATCTCTACCAATGGAAGTGTAAGGTGCTCCCCTCCACTAGCCTGCAGGTCACCTTTGGGCAAGGTGTAGCACCCGCTTGGCACGGAAAGATCATGATTTCCCACATCATATGACACAGCACATAATATTTCTCTAATGCCACCTGACTCCAACTCAGTAGGAGGCCTCAGCACATAATTCCATTATGTGCAGACTGAACTCCTCTCCTTGTGACTTTTGTTTTAATGTTTATTGCATTTCAAGAGCCTTTCCTTTTTGCTTGCTTTCAAATAGAGGTGAACAAGACAAATACCATTTCAGTTCTTGACTGTTGAGGACTATGCCATTAATCGACGCTGTAGGTCAATGTTTCACTGCTATAGCTGAGTGATTCTTTATAACCTGTTTCTACAATGCCTCCTTATCTGCATAGTATTGTTTCTGCTACCCCACTTGAAGCAGGCTAGCAAGGAGAAGTGAAGTATTTCTTTATTTCATTGCTCTAATCTTATATAATTTCTTCTGGAATACTATGCATGCATGATTCCCACATGATTAAAGTACTGGTCAGCACGATGCTATTACAGCTGGGGCATCAGAGTTCAAAGTTCAATTCTGACATCATTGGGAAGGAGTCTGTACGTTCCTCCCTGTGAATATGCAGGTCTCCTCCTGGTGCTCTGGTTTCCTCCCACAGTCCAAAGATGTGCTGGTTAGCATGTTCATTGGTCATTGTAAATTGTCCTGTGATTAGGCTAATGTTAAATTGGTGAATTTCTGGGCAGCATAGCTCATTGAGCTGGAAGTGCCTGTTCCTTGTTGTATCCCTAAATAAAGTAAGTATTAAAAATTTCTTCCCATTTGGATGGTTATCAATCAATACTACAAGTAGGTCCTTGTCGTTTTTCACATGATTTGCAATGATATCACTGGCCACTTCACACCTAAAGCGGTGCTTTTACGGTATGTCTGCTGCAGTCCCCATACACGGTGCATCTACTAGTTACTTCATCTGTATCATTGTCCGTGACAGGACAAAGAACTAATCCCTTCAGCTTCACAGTCTCGCGATTGTGTCAGACAGTTTGTGTCTTTTATTAACTCTGTTTGATGAGCAAATCTTTCAAAACTAAATAAAGTGGTTGAAATTTGACCTTGTAATCACTGAAACACTACCACCCATAACTAACTAACTCAATAATCCAAAGCAGTGACTTAAAGCCAAAATGACTTACATAATACATGGTATTTTGGAGTAAATGTAACAGGCAATTCATTTGTTACTTGGAAAGTTGCCAATGTAAGTCAAAAAGTACTATGGAATCTTAAATAATGCTTTGCTTCCTCAAATACCTATAGTGCCGACTATGTATTTTACTTACAATTTGATTTTTTCTAACTTTCATCTTATGCCTATTAAAATGATGTATGGTAATAAGAAGGAACTGTGTATACCTTCCATTCTAGTTTCTAGTCATTATCCAATGGCAATATCAACATCTCTTAGGTAGGTATAGCGTGAGTTAGGCAAAGGGAAAGTTCCCGTTTATTCAACCACTCTGGGGAAGATACAACACAGGTTAGATAGTAAATACTCTCCATGCTTACAGAGTATACACAGTCCTGGTGGATACCGAGTTCAGTTAATCATGAGCATAAGAAAGTCTGCAGACGCTGGAAATCCAAAGCAACGCACACAAAGTGCTGGAGGGATTCAGCAGGTCAGGCAGCATCTATGGAAATTAATAAACAGTTGATGTTTCAGGCCGGAACCTTTCTTCGGGACTGAAAAGGAAGAGGGAAGACTCTGCCCAAAATCTTGACTGTTTATTCACTTCCACAGATGCTGCTTGACCCGCTGAGTTCTTCAGCATTTTGTGTGTGTTACAATGGGTACAGATTCCTCTACAAGTGGGACACGTGTGCCCAAGATGGCACATGCAAAACTTTTGTTCGCACACACCATGCAGTGCCACCTCACCCATAAAAAAGATACATAATGATTACAACAATGAGTCCTGACGAAGGGTCTCGGCCTGAAACGTCGACTGTACCTCTTCCTAGAGATGCTGCCTGGCCTGCTGCATTCACCAGCAACTTTGATGTGTGATACATAATGATTATTTTTACTGCCAAATGATTCTTTACAGCCTAAGAGCAATGAGAGGTTCACACAGGAAATGTCACTCATTAGCTTGGCTTCAGCTAGCTTGAAAGAACATGTGACTCTGGACAATGAGCCTTGAAATCCTTGCAGATTACAATATATATTAATGACTTAGACGAGGGAATTAAATGCAGCATCTCCAAGTTTGCGGATGACACAAAGCTGGGCGGCAGTGTTAGCTGTGAGGAGGATGCTAAGAGGATGCAGGGTGACTTGGATAGGTTAGGTGAGTGGGCAAATTCATGGCAGATGCAATTTAATGTGGATAAATGTGAGGTTATCCACTTTGGTGGCAAGAACAGGAGAACAGATTATTATCTGAATGGTGGCCGATTAGGAAAAAGGGGAGGTGCAATGAGACCTGGGTGTCATTGTACACCAGTCATTGAAATTGGGCATGCAGGTACAGCAGACGGTGAAAAAGGCGAATGGTATGCTGGCATTCATAGCAAGAGGATTTGAGTACAGGAGCAGGGAGGTACTACTGCAGTTGTACAAGGCCTCAGTGAGACCACACCTAGAGGATTGTGTGCAGTTTTGGTCCCCTAATCTGAGGAAAGACATTCTTGCCATAGAGGGGATACAAAGAAGGTTCACCAGATTGATCCCTGGGATGGCAGGACTTTCATATGATGAAAGACTGGATCGACTAGGCTTATACTCTCTGGAATTTAGAAGATTGAGGGGGGATCTGATTGAAACGTATAAAATTCTAAAGGGATTGGACAGGCTAGATGCAGGAAGATTGTTCCCAATGTTGGGGAAGTCCAGAACGAGGGGTCACAGTTTGAGGATAAAGGGGAAGCCTTTTAGGACCGAGATGAGGAAAAACTTCTTCACACAGAGAGTGGTCAATCTGTGGAATTCTCTGCCACAGGAAACAGTTGAGGCCAGTTCATTGGCTATATTTAAGAGGGAGTTAGATATGGCCCTTGTGGCTAAAGGGATCAGGGGGTATCGAGAGAAGGCAGGTATAGGGTTCTGAGTTGGATGATCAGCCATGATCGTACTGAATGGTGGTGCAGGCTCAAAGGGCCGAATGGCCTACTCCTGCACCTATTTTCTATGTTTCAATGTTTCTAGATGTGATGGACACATCAGTATTTGGATAGTAAATGACTGGACTAGTTGGCATTGGCCTAACTCTGCCTTTATATTTTCTTCTGGTGTTTGTGAGTGAACACTGAATATTCAGTGATAATAACAGTAAGTACTGTATGTAGTTTGGTTATTCCATGAATATTTAATTTCACATTCATATTTCTTGTTATGTATGAGATACAATAACAATACTATTTTAAAATTATATTTTTTTAATTGTCTTTTTATAAGATGAATATAAATAATTTTGTAAAATGCTTCATTTATTTCACTCTGTAAATCTAATACTTTTATTAGTAGTAAAGCACTGAATGCATGCAAATGAGCAACAGGGCTCAATCCTTTTTCCATATAAAGTCCATATTTATCATTACTAATTCATTAATTAATGATAATCTCGGCTCAAAATTACCATAACATGCCAGAGAATTTTTTTGTTCCATTATCGCCAATCTGGGCAGACGCACTCAAATAAAACCCTTGTTCGACGTTGTTCCATCAAAAGTTCCCAATACAATCAAAACGCAGGTTAGATGTAGAGTAAAGATCTCTCAGGTCAGTGACTGCAGGTGTTAAACACTGTGGTGCACAGTGCTTTAAAAATGTTCAAGGGTCATTGCCTTCTTGCTGTTTGCACATGCTTCACCTGAATTAACAGGCAGGCTGTGCATTAATTACAGAAAAAGCAAGAAGCGAAAGAAATCTCACAGCTCTGACATACAGAAGTTATTATTATGTCTGTGCTAACCACACCCATGCATTACATTTGCTAAGAATATGTTTGGGAAAATATACAATTAGTGGTTGAGATGTAAAAGGCAAATGAATAATCAGTGTGAGTAATTCTCGCTTTGTACAGTAAACACAATCAGAATCCATGTTATGTTTCATCAGATGTGAGCTGGCCTGCCTACATTTTACTTATAATGGAACAGAAGGAGAGCATTTGGCCCTTCATACCTGCGTCGGCTCCCAAGGGAGCAATTTACCTCTTCCTACAGCCCTTCTCCTTATTCTCCTGCAACTTAGTCTCTCACATGAAGAATTATCTCCTCCTTGACTTTTTATGCCACTTCTCTGCATTAAGAGATAACTTACAATTAGCCCACCAGCATGCCTTTGGGACCTGGGAGCAGTCTGGAACACACGAAGGAATTCCACATGGTCACGGATAGTGTCGAAATAGCTTCTGGGTTCAGCCTCAAACATAGGTGCCTGGAGCGTGGAGGTGGCAGCACTAACTCTCCATCTTACTATCCAATCTTTTCTGATTCTCAGTTGAGATTATTAGAAAATGGGTTAGACATGTCCGTTTATCAAGGGACACAAGCTGTAGTTCTTTAAATACCAGTTGACTACATACACTTCTCTTTCAATAATCTGTTCCTTCACATTTGCAACTCATATTAGGAAAGCTTTTATAACACTGACAGAAATGTTCCTGAACTGTTTACAACACAATCAAACATTAGAAAAATATATATTCATTTTCAATATAATTATATGAAGTCTCTCATATCTCAAAAGCACGAAAGAATGCCATAAAAATTTACTGGAATGATACAAAGATTGTAGTCATGAGTAGAATTTGTAAAAACAATTCAGTTTTCTTGGAATGACAAGAGAATTAGTGTTTGAAAGATTATTGTGGATTTTGAGTCATGAAAGTTCGTTTCCACTGGCTGATGAATAACAGAATTATCAATGGAAGAATGAAGAGAAAATTAGAAGAACATTTTTCAGTCAGGTGATAAATGAAACACAGAATCATTCTGGAGCAGGAGGAGAATATATGGTTAATTGAGTCCTTGCTGGCTCCTTGTAGAGTAGAGACAAGGGATTCTGCAGATTCCGGAAATCCAGAGTAACACACACACACAAAATGCTGGAGGAACTCAGCAGGTCAAGCAGTATATATGGAAGGGAATGAACAGTTGCTGTTTTGGGCCAAGACCCGAAATCAGTCCTGATGAAAGGTCTCGGCATGAAACATTGACTGTTTATTCCTTTCCATTGATGCTACCTGACCTGCTGAGTTCATTGTCGAGTAACCTGTTCTGTTCCAGACTAGATTTCTCCCCTCAAATTCTTGCAAATTACTTTCCTTTATGTCCCAACCCAACTCTGTTCTCAAAGCTCTGCTTGGTTCTGTTTCTATCACTATTAGGTAAGTTCCAGATCATATCCACTCTCTGCAATAAGATCCAGAAATTCCTATGTTCAGTGACATGTTTTTACGTACTACTTATTGAAAACGTATTTACTTTCTCAATGCTGAACTCAAGGCCTATAGTGAGCTAAATCCGACTTTCTGCTAGCATGATGTATTTCAGTACATTCTACCCTAGACCCTCAGGCCTCAGGAGCAGGACACAAACACTCAAAAGGCCACTGGGGAAGTTGCTCCAAGGTCAATGGCATCATTTGCACTGCTCTTTAATGCACATAAAAAACTACTGAATAGCTCAGAACCTGAATGCTGGAGCTGGTCTTAACTAGAGTGTTGAGGCCTGTTCCTTTTAGGAAACAATATCATCCCTACCTGAGCCACTACTGAAGGAACTATCAATTAGGATCTCCCAGCAGTTTTCATCAGGTAAATTCCTCATAAGAGCATGGAAGTACATTTAGAAATACAAAATAGAAGCACTTTTTAGATATTTGGTCCCTCACACTTGCTCTGCTCTTTAATGAGATCATGTCAAGAATTTCACCTCAGCACCACCTTTGCATGCCCTTTGAGCCATTTACTATCTAAAAATCTAACAATCTCCTTCAAAATATATGAAATGAATAATTCTCCAAAGCGCTATGAAGTGGAGAGTTCCTCCTAACTTTGAGGAAAGGAGAGTTGCTCCTGATTTCTGCACTGAGTGGCTGTTCTTTTATTATCAGACTGTGATCTCTGACTCTAGATGTCTCAGCTTGCAAATGTCTGATAAATCTCATCAGAATTTTTAATATTTTAATGACAGCATCTCTCATTCTTCTAAATTCTAGTGATTACAGGACCTGTTTGCTTAATCTTTCTTGATAGGTCCATCTTTGTGTCCCAGGAAGCAATCTGGTGAACCCTTTTTGAAATCGCTTTCTTTGTTGAGCATTTCCTTCCTTGTATAGGGAGACCAGACCTATGTACAATGTATCAGGTGCAGTTCACCAGGACCTTGTGTAATCTCAGGAAATCATTTTTAGTTTTGTATTTAAATCTTCTTATAGATTGCCAATTTGTTGTATATTGTGAGCAGCAGGGTCTCGAGCAGTACTCCCTACTCATAACTTGCCAATCTGAAAATGACCTGTTTGTGTCTACTTTCTCTTTTCTGTCGGTCAACCAGCCCTGCATCACACAGATATATAAACTCATTGCTGAGACTGATGGCAAGGGAGCTGTGTGGCCTTGGTTGTTGTGCGGACCAGGACCTCATGCCACATGGTGTTGCCTGTTGCAGCCGCCTATGGGGGCAGATGCCGGAGGCAGAGTGGGAGAGAGCAGAGGCCTCTGTGGGCCCACTGGAATCTGAACTGGGTTGAGGACTGGCTACTTCCGTCAGTGCTTCCCTGCAGTGTTCGCTCGGTGCTGCCCTCCGGTGCTTGACCGCTGCCAGGACAGGAGGCCAAACACAACTAGAAGAAAAGAAAACCCTCACATTCTGCTTGGGTGGCCTACAATCCAATGGCATGAATGTTGCACTTTCCATGTCTGGATAATCTACAACCTGCGTTCCTCACCCAACTCCACCAGTCCATCCAGGTTCCCTTTTCTCATCTTATCCATCACTGCACTCCACCCCACCCTCCTCTTGTTACCCTCTCCCATCTGGTTCCATCTGCCCATCATCCATGTACTTATCCACCTGAGGTTCTTCATCATTGGTTCACCTTTCCCATCCTCTTCCTTACCTTGATCTACTCAACAACCCCTCAGCTACCAGGCTTGATCTCCACTCCACCCTAACCAGTTCCATTTGCTTAATTTTATTCCCCACTCCCTTATTTGTTACCACAAATCACCAGCCATCTTTGTTGCGACACCCCACCTGGCTCTATCTACTTACCATCTCCTCATCTGGCTCCGGCTATTGCCTACCAGCTTCTACCTCACCCCTCCCTCTCACTCTGAGATACTGCTATTCTCCCTCTCCCCATGATTCAGGGTCGTGACCTGAAATGGGACCACCCATTTAGTTCCACAGTTCCTTCCAGTTGCCTTTCGCTTCAGATTCCAGCATCTGCATTCTCTTGTGTCTCCTGAATTACCAAGCAGTGTATCTCGGCCTGAAACGTCCACTATCTATTCTTTTCCATAGATACTGCCTGTTCTGCTGTGTTCCTCCAGCATCTTGCATGTGTTGCTTTGGATTCCCTGCATCTTCAGAGTGCCTCATGTTTATGATTAAGATCTGTTCTGTTCTGTAAGCCTTTGTGGGATTATGAATGAAAGCATTTCGCTTCATCTTCCATCGAGTGAGTCCCTTTTGTACTCAATGTGGGGGATGGGGTGTAGGAGTGGTTACTAACGAGTTGTACTGGGTGAAGTATTGATGGTAGGGATGTAAACTAATCGGTTAACTTTGTTGTCAATGCGCTGGATGACCTTATGAATGTGGCGAGGTTACGTTGACAGTAAAAATCCACAGAGAAAGATCAGAATGTTGAAGTCTTTCATTTTCTGTCAAGGTTGTGCTAAAGTGATGGGTTGCCATTATTGGTTTAAATTAAAAATGCTTTTCTACTACACACACAGACACACACACACACACACACACACACACACACACACACACACACACACACACACACGTCTTTGATACAGTTGTTAGGGATTGTTAGGGCAAAAATCTGCAGTTGGGAATCATCTCAAGTTCAAGGACTAACACAGCTGACAAGCCAGCAGAGATCTGAGGTAAAGCTTTATGGCTCTTGCTGGTAATGTGCGTCAACTCGTGCAAAATCATAATTTGGTGTCCAAAAGGGAGAATGATTTGCTGCTGAAATCCACTTAGATCTCTGAGGCAGATTGTGGTTATGTTTATGCAATAAAGACAGCGCCAGCAGGAATTTATAATCATAACTTGAGATAGCATCTGGAGGCCAGACTAACAGTGAGCCTGCATTACAGGCTCTTTAACCCATTCCAAACAAATCTCCAAACCAAATCCTTTACTTTATTCTCGGGTGACACTTTGATTTCTTGCACTGAGAAAGTATATCCTGAGATTTGATAATACATTCAGAGTAGGTGTTGAATATTCCAGTAAGGGTTATGGCCAACAGATCACCTCAGAGGCTAAGCTCTTCACTGACGTCCAGTTTTACATCCACATTACTGCAAGCAATGGCTCCTGTTTTGAATGACTCCTTGCTTCATCTAGAGGAGAATCCTATTTAGCTCCTTCTGCCAATAAAACACACACAATCTCTTCTGGCCATTTAATTGCACAGTCTGACAGTCTAGAAAGTGTCCGTGGCTATTGACCGAATTTACCACTGAGCTGTCAAGTAACTTTATCCTAGGATATATCATAAGACCTTTAGGGAGAAGATGAAAGAATGCAAAAGTAATCTGGTATTATTTTGCTGGTGTGGAAGGAAAAGCTAGCATGGACAGATTGATCTTAATGGATCTCTATGGTTCTCCTTCCCTTCGATTACCAAATACATCTGGGAGAGGGCAGGGGGATTATCACAACTGTGTGATGATCAGGAACAATAGACCTAATAAGCACTGGGGTTGGGCACAGGCCAATCCCGTTAATCACTAAATATTAAGGATATATAGTACACGTGTGTACATCAGGCATGTACATCTTCACTCAGCACTACACCGAACTGATCATTGAACAGAACCCATGGGCTCAGATTCAAGGACTCCACAGCTCATATGCTCAGTATTATTTATTGTTATTATTTATATTATTTGTTGCTTTTTGCATTTGCACAATTTGTCGATCGTTGTGTGCAGTTTTTCATTGACTCTGTTGCCCTTCTTTATTCTACTGTAAATGCCTGCATGAAAATGAATTTGGTGACATATAAATACTTTGATAATAAATTTACTTTGTGCTTTGTATTCTGTATGTATGTTTAGTTAAAATGTGTGTGTACAGTGGTCAACTTTTAATTCTTGTGCACATGCCTGAGGAATTGCAACGGAGTAAAAGGTCCTTGATCTCAGACTTTGAACTGAAATCTTAATTAAAATTAATACAATATTTAACAGGATTATCCACTAGATTTAGGGTTTATGCAATATCTTCCCTCACAACTGAGCATAAATAGTTGCACATACTAATCAGAAAAAGCAGGGGAGTTCTCTATAGTAAACAGGCTATTATTTGGCCTTGAACCAATTACCTACCAATTACCTTATTGCATTTTGTGGAATGCTCAAATTGGCTGTCATTTTTTCTTAGATTTCAGTAACATTACACTTCAAGCTTATTTCATTGGTTCTTCCCCTCTGCAATCAGATTTCCAAACAGTCCATGAATACTCCCTTGTTATAAACACTAGAGATGTTGCTGATGGTGGAAATCCAGAGTAACACACGCAATTGCTGGAGGAACTCAGCAGGTCAGGCAGTGTCTATGAAAATGAATAACAGTTGACGTTTCAGGCTGAGGCCCTTCATCCTTTAGTTACACTACTTATTTTTGTAATTTATAGTCATTTTATATTTTTTTACACAGTACTGCTGCTGCAAAACAACAAATTTCAAGACATACAAGCCAGTAATAAAAAAAATCTGAAGCAACACAGGCAAATTGCTGGAGGAACTCAGGTCTATGGAAATGAACAAACAGCTGACATTTTGAGCAGAGAGACCCTTCATCAGGACTGAAAAGGAAGGGGGAAGAAGCAGGAATTAAAAAGGTGGAGGGAGGGGAAGGAGGCTAGCTAGAAGATGATAGGGGCAGCCAGGTGGGTTTGAAAAGTAAAGCACTCGATAAGAAGGTATCTGATAGGGGAGGAGTGGACCATAGGAGAAAGGGAAGGAGGAGGGGACCCAGGCGAAGTGATAGACAGGTGTGAAGAAGTAACAGCCAGAGTCGGGAACTGAGGAGGAGGGGAGGGGGAGAGATTTTTTTTAAACTGGAAGGAGAAATCAATATTCATACCATCAGTTTGGAGGCTACCCAGATGGTGTTCCTCTTGCACCCCGAGGATGGCCTCTGATTCTGAAATTCTTCCATGTCCATCAGGGTGTGAAATTCAAGCTCTTCCCTTCCCGTACATTTGGATGGAGTAGAAGTTCAGACCAATTTCACAATAACTGCAGATATTCCACTCATTGCCTTTTCATTATAAATATGTTGTCCATCAGAGAAATTGATCCTTAAAATATTGTGGAAAATCACTAAAATACGACATGGGACAAATGAGTGAGACAAGGAAAGGGAAGATGGAAAGGCTTCAGAATGGATGAGGCAGTATGAAGTATGAAGTGCGATGTCCAACAATAATAGCGAGAGAGTCAGCGGGAGAAATACTGAAGTAGGCACAAACGGTGAGATTGAGGATGAAGAGTTTCTGAAGAGAAGTTGGCTGATCCTCCTAAAAATGAAGTTGTGCAAGTAGACTTCAGATATGTATATGCACATTTCACAATCAATCAATAAATAAATAAATTATATATATATAGTGGAAACAGTCAGACTGCTTCAGAGAGGACAAGTCAACCAAGAATTCTGCTGGGTGTGCAGTGATATTTATCATGATCATTTATTCTACATTTCCAGTGAAGAAATCAATATCACCATGTTGTGAGTAACAGACAGAAGCAACGTACACAAGTCTATTCACAAATGTATGCATCAGAGCTCCAGCTGACCACAGAGATTATGGAACCTCATGAATGAAGAATTAAGCACCACATGTCTTCTCAGCTCAGACAGGAAAAGGGTGGAATTACAGCACCGTGCTAAATATAACCCTGCATTTCCAGGTGAATATGTGATAAGCAAGGGTTTAAAAAGTTATTATCAGGAGACAGGAATGTGAAGCTATGGTCACTGTCATAGCAAGCAAGATCTCATCAAATTGCTAAGCCAGTTTGAGTTGTCTACACTTGTCCCAAACGTATTTGGCTCTAAGTGAAGGATTTGTACCTTTAAGAAATATGTACTTTAGAAAAGTGGATTGTTTTAGACTATAAGACCATGGGACATTGAAGCAAACTTAGACCATTTGGCCCATCAGGTCTGCTCCGATGTTCTATCATGGCTGATTTATTATTCCTCTCAACCCCATTCTCCTGTTTTCTAACCGTAACCTTTGACACCCTGACTAACCAAGAACCTATCAGCCTTAGCTGTAAGTATAAATCACGTAACCTCCACAGTCGTCTGTGGCAATGAATTCCATAGGTTCATCATCCTCTGGCTTAGGAAATTCCTTTTCACCTCTGTTCTAAATGGACGTCTGTCTATACTAAGGCTGTGCCATCTGATCCTAGGCTCCTCCACTATAGGAAACATCCTCTCCACATCCACTCTATCTAGGCCTTTCAATATTTGATAGGATTCAATGAGATCCACATTCTTCTGAACCCCAGGGAGTACAGGCCGAGAACCATCAAAAGCTCCTCAGACATTAACCCTTTCATTCCTGGAATCATTCTGCTGGGCCTCCCATGGACCCTCAGAATCAGGTTTAATTATCACTGGCATACAGTATGTCATGAAATTTGTTGTTTTGCAGCAGTAGACCAATACCAGTACTTCTTTTCTTAGATAAGGAGCCTAAAACTGCTTACAAGACTCCAAGTATGGTCTGATTAATGCCTTATAAAGTCTCAGCATCACATCCTTGGTCTCATATTTTAGTCTTCTCTTTCTTACAAGACATTTTTAAATTGGTATTTTTTTCAGCTTTCACACATCAGTGTCTGGGCCTAGAGACATAAGAGACTGCAAATGCTGGAATCAAGGAGTAAAAACGACCTTCTAGTCATGCAGATTATAAAAGTGGACAGTTGAGACCCTTCAGCTGGATTACAAGATTAGACGGAAGGTAGACCCATAGAAAGAGTGGGGAAGTAAGGGGCACAATTTGGCAACCAATAGGCAGACGAGTTGGGTATTGGGAGGGAAGGGCAGAACTAGCAACAGAGGCTGGGTGGTGATAAGTGGAGCCAACAAGGGGCTGCAGCTGATCTATTTGGATAAGTAAGGGAGGTGAAGAGTGGGCAGAAATGTTGGAGAATGGTGCAATGCATGTGGAGGCCGGTGAGGTGAAAGGACCAAGGGAAATCTATCCCTGTTCTGTCTGTGCTGAGGTGGGGTGAGAGCTGAAGTTTGGGCAAGTGTGGACGAGGGCTCCATTAATAACGGTATGGGGGAAGCTACGTTTCCTGAAAGAAGACATCAGGGAACTTATTCCCATTGAAAGCAATTGTCTGTTCCATTCTGTACTGGGTTATGAAACAAGGCTGGAACCAACCCCTGATTTAAAGACTAAATTGGTTCAGTAATGCCTGATATCCTGAGTCAGGAGTCCTCTCTCAGCCAAAGATAGAGCTCTTTCTGATAAATTATTAACCAGCAAAACATGCCAACTACCTAATCAAGCATTGCCCTGGCATCTGTTTGGAATTGTGGAAAGTTCTGGTGTTAGGGTGGGCAAGTGAAAGGAGAGAATAATTCTTGCTGGATTAACTACACAAACTAAATATGATTAGAAAAAAAAACAATGGTAGTAATTTTGTATATTAAAACAGCAATACAATTAGAAGCAACAAATTTGGTCAGCACACTGAGTAATCTCTACTAAAACCAGTAAAGAGAGGTGAGCCACCATGAGTCTTATAGTATTATCTTCCAGTTTCTTAGAGAGGCTAACCTATCAGTGGAACTTTGGAAAT
The DNA here is from genome assembly GCF_030028105.1 of Mobula birostris. Classification (NCBI taxonomy): domain Eukaryota; kingdom Metazoa; phylum Chordata; class Chondrichthyes; order Myliobatiformes; family Myliobatidae; genus Mobula; species Mobula birostris. The sequence continues at coordinate 75,273,614 of NC_092383.1, read as the reverse complement.
TATAGTGTACAATCTCCCTAGGTTCACTGGCATTTGATAAGAACCAGAATGGGAATCAGGTTTAATATCGCTGGTGAATGTCATGAAATTTGTTGTTCTGCAGCAGCAGTACATTGCAATACATAATAAAAATGATAAAATACAATTATATATAATATATAATAATTAGTGCAAGAACAGAGCAAAAAAAAGTGAGCTAGTGTACATGGATTCATTGTCCATTCAGAAATCTGATGGCAGAGGGGAAGAAGTTGCTGTTAAAACATAGTGTCTTCAGGCTCCTGTATCTCCTCCTTGATGATAGGAATGAGAAGGGAGCAAGTCCTGGGTGACGAGGATCCTTAACAGTGGATGTTACCTTTTTGAGGCATTGTCTTTTGAAGATGTCCTCAATACTGGAGAGCCTAGTGCCCTTCATGGTGCAGTAAGTTTGCAACTTTCTGCATCTTTTTTCCGATCCTGTGCAGTGGCCTCTTTGTATAAGGTGACGATGCAACCAGTTAGAATGCTTCCATAGCATATCTGTAAAATCTTGTTAGAGACTTTGGAGACATACCAAATCTCCTCAAACTCCTAATGAAATATAGCTGCTCTTGAGCCTTCTTCCTAATTGCATCAATATGTTAGGCTTGGGATATTGGCAGACATGTCGACATCCAGGAGCTTGAGACTGCTTACCCTTGCCACCACTAATCCCCCAATGAGGACTGGTGTGTGTCTCCTTGACTCCCCCTTCCCAAAGTCCACGGGCGATTCTTTGCTCTTACTGACGTTGAATGCAATGCTGTTGCGATACCACTCGACCAGCTGATCTGTCTCGCTTCCTGTCCCCATCTGAAATTTTGCCAACAACAGCTGTGTCATGAGCAACTTTATAGAAGGCATTTGAGCTATACCTAGCCACACAGTCGTGGGTGTAGACAGAGCAGAGCAGTGGTGCTGAGCACGCATTCCTGAGGTTCGCCAATGTTGACTGTCAGTGAGGAGGTGATGTTATTTCTGATCCTCACTGACCGTGGTCTCCCGATGAGGAAATCAAGGATCCAGCTGCAGAGAGAGGTATAGAGGCCCAGTTTTTGGAGCTTGGTTAGAATAGAGGGTGTGATTGTGTTGAACGCTGAGCTGCAATCAATCAACGTCAGCCTGATGTAACTATTTCTATTGTCCAAGTGATCCAAGGCCGAGTGCAGACTGCATCCGCTGTAGACCTATTGCGGTGATAGGCAAAGTGCATTGGGTCCAGGCCGTTGCTTATGCAGCTGTTTCTTCTGGTTGTGACCAACCACTCAAAGCACTTCATCATCGTAGATGTGAGTGCAACTGGGCAGTAGTCATTGAGACAGCTCAATCTGCTCTTCTTGGGCACTGGTATGATTGTCACCCTTTTAAAGCAGGTGGGAACTTCCAATTGCAGCAGTGAGAGATTGAAGATGTCCTTGAAGAAAGTAAATTGAGAGTAGTCAATATCCAAGCTTCTGCTATGAATCATGTCAGGGTTGTGGTCTTTGCACTGAGAGCATGGACTAGTAAAAATAATATATTGCACTTAAAGCTGCTGCAGCTTGATGATTTGAAGCTATAAGGAACCAAGAATTACAGCTCAAGAGACGAGTGTAAATAAGAGGGAGAATCCTGACAGATCCCATTCTCGATAGAGAGTTCCACATGCTAAGTACCCAGCCCATGGAACCAGGCAAGCAAGGCATGAACAGAAAGGGAATTATGTGTCCTTTAATTAACTGTCAGCCTCCTGATGTTCTCCTTACTTAACTGTATGGTGTGTAATAAGTGCCAGTCCTTTGTGAAGGCTTTTACTCTCGGGTTTATATTGTGCAGCCCTATATTGGGCAGCCCTATACAAAACTGGAAGAAAAGCACGTTTATAGACATTGGAGGTAATGCTGACCTGAACTGAGCTGATGGTACAGGTGAGAATAGTTGGTCATCTTACACCTACCTCCTGATTTTTATTTCTCCCATCTCTGATGCAAGCATCAGAGATGGGAGAAAATGCTGCTTAGAATTTTAAACTATCATAAAAGTAGCTGTCTGCAAACAAACTGTTGTTATAGTAAAATGTGAGATTGAATGCAGGGGTTGGCAGTGTCAATACATACCCCAATTTCAGACTATCCGGAGATCTATAGGGTTGCGCTTAAACCACAGCCCAGGATAATCATAGATCCGTCTAACAGCCATTCAGCTCTTTTGTAAAAAGAATTTAGCACAGTTATTATCTAAAACAAATCTGCATTCAATTTTGAACTAATTGGAAATGTCACCCGGAGATTCCAGAGATTGTTGCAGTTTGTAACAATGGACATGGACATATACAGTAAACCCAACGACTTTTTAATAAAGAGTAAGGCTGCCATCCTGGGATCTCATAACTTCATTACTGAGGGTTCTTTACCCAAATATGGGATTTCTTTATATTGAAATACCCAAGTTCTTCCCACTGCCTATCCCTGTTATCTGAACATATATCTTCGACTGAGTTTTTGCTTACTAATTTTAATGAAATCGCTTTTAATTTTTCCTTGTGTGACATAGTGTCAAATTATATCAAGATATCCTCCCATAAAGCACCTTAGGATAATTTCCTACTTTAAATGTTTGACAAGTCACTGACAAAAGTTAAAAATATGGAATGCTCGGAGGTAGCAGGGACGTCGGAGAGAAGGTTCACAAAAGGAGAGTAAGAGAGACGTTCTAGAGAATAAAGGAAGAATATTAATGCAGGCAGTTTAAATAGATCCATTTGCTGGTTGGCGAAGAGATTGAACACCAGAACGAGAAGCTGGGATTAATTTACTGAAAAGCCCAGTCAGTGTTGAGTTAGCGACCTTTCTGTTCTTAAAATCTCTGAAACTCTACTGTTTGGAAAATATTTGCCATCACCCAAAGGATTATCTCCTTGTTGCTGGCAAACTCCAGCTCTCCTTCATCTGGAGCTCAATCTGTTATTTATAACGCAGCCAAATGAATCTGTTTGGTATTGAAAGTCTGTGGAAAATGTGCTAGCAATTTTTTGCCATTATATTCATATGCAACTCAATACAAATTAAACAAACAACATGTTCTTACTTCTCCCGGGCCATATCAAGTCTAGAGGCACAGCCTGCACTCGGCTTTGAATAAACCCCATTGTGCTTCACAGGGCTGAGTCAGCACTCATTACAGGAGGCCATACCTAAAATAGCCTCGACTGATGTCAGAACTCAAATCAGTACAGCTGAACTTTTGGTAGCTGAAACAGAACAGTAAGTTAAAGTTTCAGGTCTAATATAAAATATTTTGTCTTTTCACTTTCCGATATTGCTGTTTGTGGGAACTGGCTGTACACAAAGTGATCATATTCCCAACATTCAACCACGAGATGTGAAATTGCATTGGGTTATCCTGAGGTTACGATAGGGAGAATAGGCAGCCGGTGGTGTCGTGGCATCTGCACCGGACTTCAAGGCGAGTGGTCCTGGGTTCGAATCCGGCCGGCTCCTTTCACGCTTTCCACCTGTGCTGGGTTGAGCATCGAGCTAGCAACTCAGCCTCATAAAAACCTGACGAGTGCTAAAGAGACACGCTATGGTTGCCACCTGATGTGCCAAAAGGCACGGAGAGGAACAACAGGATGATAGGGATGAACCTAGTTAGTTAGAGGTTTATTGTCTTTACTGAGGACAATGAGATTACAGTGCCACTCCATTCAGTGCAGAACAACATTCTGGCAATTCAGTTGCTAAAAATGAAAAACACAAGGTTGGTAGGTTAATTGGTCCTTTGTATAGGTAAGTGGGGGACTGATTGAAATGTGGGGAGACTGAAAATGGGATTGATATCAATGGATAGGTGATGGGCTTAGCATGGACTTGGTGGGACGAAGGGCATACTTCCCACACTGTATGGCTCTTAGACATACACATCATTGAAAGAAAAATTTATTTGAAGATTTACAAAGGTAACAGGCCCATCAAGCCCATGTGACCAATTAACCTATTAACCCATCTGTACGTCTTTGGAATGTGGGAAGAAACCAGAGCACCTGGGAAAAACCCAAGTGGTCACAGGGAGAACGTACAAACTCCTCCCGGACAGAAGTGGAAATTGAAACTGGGTTGCTCGCGCCATAATAGCATCACGCTAACGGCTACGCTACGGTGCAACCCCGAAGTGTTATGTTAACTGCTACACTACTGTACCACCATACATGGAGGGCTATGTGGGACGGATGGGTTAGATTGATCTTGTGGCATAGATTAAAAGATCAACACAACATTGTGAGCCGAAGGGCTTGTATTCTGCCTCACTGTTCTACGTTCTGTGTCTCCAGATTCATGATACTGCTTTCATCGACTGTCTTTATTGTTTTATCATTTTTTGACACTCTTACCTTAGCCTGAAGATTCAAAACTCCCTCTATTGCTTCGTGACATACCTGACTCATCAAATTTAGTGCAGAAAAGAATGGTCAAAATTACCTATTTAGAGATACAGCACAGAATAGGTAGACCCTTTTGGCCCTTAGTCCACACCTCTGAGCAACCCCCGATAACTCTGATTTATCCCTAACCTAATCATAATTTACAATGACCAATTAACCTACCTGCAACTTCTATGGCCCGTGGGAGGAAACCAGAGCTCCTGGAGAAAACCCACGCATTCTGTGTGGAGAATGTACAGAGACTCCTCGCAGAGGACGCTAGGATTGAACTCTGAATTCCGACGCCTTGAGCTATAACTGTGCCGTGCTAATCACTAGACTACTGTGGTTCCCCAGCCATTCTTCAGATGACTGCATATGACAATGCCATTCATTTGTTCAAATGGCCAAAGTGGATGTATAAGATCCCAGAGTACTAATTTGAAAATTGCTGTGGATTCTTGTTCAGGTTTATAAAAGCCAGCCCTGGTGTCTCCAGTCTATTTTGGAGCCCTCAGCACAGTAGGTTTGCAAAGAATCAGGCTGAGATTGCCTGAAGTCATTTGAAATACAGCTCTTAAAGCTGGCAGCAGGGTGAGACTTTCACAATGTCGGTCTGTGCCAATCTTTTCAGTCTCATATCGCTTAGTGTGCCACATCAACAACTGAGATAGACTGCCAAGTTTTGATTCCGACTGAGTTACTGAAGCTTGGTAGATTGTCATCAATGAGTTATGTCCTTTCCTACAAAGACAAAGAAGAGTAGCAGATTGGGAAAATTGAGTTTTAAACTCACTGCCTGAAAGAGAGATGGAGGTAGCAAACCTTATCACATTTAAAATGTACCTGATGGAGCACTTGGTGATATATAACCTAAAATGGAAGTAAGCGAAATCATTCTATTTGGTGCTAACATGTGCAAGATGGGCTGAACAGCCTTCACCTGTGCTCCAACATATCTGTGATTTAGGAGAGAAGAAATAAGAAAAGATATTCAGCCCTTCTAACTTAATTATCCCAGGAAGTACATGCAGTCTAATTCTTCATGCACAAATCCACCAGCGCCTTTACTTCCTGAGAAAACTAAAGAAATTTGGCCTGTCCTCTAAAGCCCTCATTAATTTTTATAGATGCACCGTAGAAAGCATTCTTCTAGGGTGCATCGCAACCTGGTATGGAAGTTGTCCTGTTCAAGACCGGAAGAAGCTGCAGAAGATCGTGAACACGGCGCAGCACATCACACAAACCAATCTTCCGTCCTTGGACTCACTTTACACCGCACAATGTCGGAGCAGTGCTGCCAGGATAATCAAGGACATGACCCACCCAGCCAACACACTTTTTGTCCCTCTTCCCTCCGGGAGAAGGCTCAGGAGCTTAAAGGCTCGTACGGCCAGATTTGGGAACAGCTTCTCTCCAACTGTGATAAGACTACTGAACGGATCCTGACCTGGAACTGGGCCATACCCTCCAAATATCCAGATCTGCCTCTCGGTTTTTTTCACTACCTTACTTTCCATTTTTCTATTTTCTATTTATGAATTATAATTTAAATTTTTAACATTTACTATCGATTTGTAATCCAGAGAGCGGGAAGCGCAAAATCAAATATCGCTGTGATGATTGTACGTTCTAGTATCAATTGTTTGGCGACAATAAAGTATAAATCCTGTTCAAAGTGTATAACATTAATAGCTGCAGAATCTAATACACACATATTAGAGGGCAATTTGAAGAGAAGGATGCAGGAAAGGATCCTTCTTCTCCAGCCCTTGACCTTTCCCACCCTATCCGGCTTCACCTATCACCTTCCAGCTAGCCTCCTACTCCTCCCCCCGGCTTTTATTCTGGCATCTTCCCCCTTCCTTTCCAGTCCAGATTACGGGTCTTGGCCTGAAACGTTTAATCATTTCAAACATAGATGCTGCCTGGCCTGCTGAGTTCCTCCAGCATTTTATATGCCCTGCTCAGGAGAAATAAATGTATTGCTCCATTTTCGAAATGGAATCCACAGTGTTCCTGGTTCATCTGATATTCAACAATCAGACTGTCCCTAAGTTACAAGTGTCTGGTTTATAAACATCTCATACATATGAACAAGTTCCTATAATCCTATTAAATTAAAAACCCTGACAGACATGTATATATGCATTTACAACATAGAACAGCCGAGCATGGAGACAGGGCATTCGACCCACAGTATTTGTGCTGACTATGATGCCGGATTAATCTGAGCCTATTTGCCTGCACGTGATCCCCATCAGAATCAGGTTATAATCACTTTCCTATGTCACAGCAAATTTGTTGTTTTGCAGTAGCAGTATAGTGCAAAAACAGTAAAATGACCATAAATTACAAAATAAATAAATAGTGCGAGGTAGTGGTTGGTTGGTAAATAAATAGTGCGAGATAGTTGATAGGTCCGTGGCTCTCTCCATTCCCTGCCTGTTGATGTATCTTTCTGAGTGACTCTTAAACACCACTATTGCGTTCACTTCCATCGTCACCCCTGACAGTGCATGCCAAGCATCTACCACTCTCTGGGAAAAATAAGCTCATCCTCTCACACCTCCTGGAAGCTTTACTGTGAGAAGAGGAAAGTCATGTCCTCAGGTATTTAAATTTTCTAGCCAGTTAAAAAGATTCACACTGCCTACCCGTTCTATGCCTTCCATAACTTTATAAACCTCTGACAGTCCACTTCTCAGCCTCCGGTGCTCCAGAGAAAACATTCCAAGTTTGGCTGACCTGTTCTCGGAGCTGATACCCTCTAATCTAGGCAATTTCCTGGTGAACCTCCTCAGCACCCTCTCCAAAACATCCACATCCTTCCTGCAGAAGAGTGATCAGACTACACAAAATCTTCCAAATATACAGACCAATCAAAGATGGCAGAATGAGTTTCCTTTCTCTCTTTTAGTAAATGTTCCTTTTTATCAGTCTGATGACATTCATTGCAGTACTGTGGAGATATTTTGACCCTATTGAATATTTTCTGACCTACGGACAAAATAAACTTAAGGGCCTCTATAAAAACAAAACCAATAGGACACCTGGAGACTGTCTGTAGTTCAGCAATCAGAGTTTGTGAGATTGAATCTCAAAAATCACCAAAAACAATCATGGCAGAAATATCTACTTCATTAAAATGTGCTGTCAAGATAGCAAGTGACATGTTTCCTCTAACTATTTTTAATGAGTCTAAACCTTTGCAAAGTTTGTAGTTCCTCCTAAAGATAATGAAATGGTGGTTGAAGCAGAAAATGTTGTAAACCCTCAGCAGGTCGGACAGCAGCTTTGAAAAGAGAACTAGAAAATAACTTTTGGGTCAAAGATCCTTCAATCAGGTTTGAAATGTCAATTCTGTTTTTCTTTCTACATATACTGCTTGATCTGTGGAGTGCTTTCAGCATTTTCTGTTTCACTTCTTCAGATTTTCACCTGTAGTTTCTAGGATATTCATCTATCTCTAGGTGGTTGCAAAGGGCCACTTCAAAGATTCAGGAGTTGGTTGCTTGGTATTGCTGGATATTCTGAAGGAACGGACTTGGAAGGCTTTAAATCCACAGTATAATCTACATTCTTTACAACCAGCCCACTTTTCAGCAGTGCCATAGATCACCAGTGACGCAACTTTACAGCAGTTAGTACGGATCTCACCCCCATCCAGTTACCCGCTTTTGAAACTAATCTCTGTCATTTGCATGGCATGCACAAGTTTATCAGTGCCCCAGTTTCCTCCAATAACCCAAATACATGTAGGTGGGCCAGTGGGCCCTCGGTGCAGGAGAGATCAAAGTTCAAAGCAAATTTATTCTTCTTTTTATTTATTATTCATCGAGGAATGAGACTGATGGGTATATTTTGTGGGCTGACATAGACTCAACGGGTTCAATGGCCTCCTTCTATATCATAGGAAAATATATCAGTTATCCAGTTGAACAGAAAACTAAATGCGTATTCATGCATTTGTCTAGATGAAATATACACTTCAATCATGCGATTGGTTGGCACACTTTTTCCTGGCGGCTGAGAAAGATTGGTTGAGGCACTGGGGAGCTGTCTGATTTTCAAAATCCTTCTCAACCAAATCTCACCCTAACGAAAAGTCCGGACTCTGATAGCTCAGATAATGGGGGACCTCTGCAGGGAACATGCCAGCCCTGACACCAGCTTTGACCCACAGCCTTGTGATCTGGAGATGAGAATGCCAAACAGATCTGTATGTGGTAAAGAGCATGGAATGTTTTAAAAGTGAAGAAACGTTTCTTGTAAAATGAATTTAAGGACTATAAAAACATTAGAACACAAAGTGGCCATTCATCCCATTGAGTCTGCTCCACTTAATTAAACCTGCACCACACTGCATTTAACCGCCTTTCCTCCATATTCTTTAATCCACTCACCCAACTTAATGTTTTGATGTCTGGTTTGATTTGAATTGCTCCTACATATCACCGAACCTTTGGGAGATATAGCTCCAGATCTCCAATAATCCTACTATGGAAAAGTGCTTCCTCATTTCATCTAAGTGGCTTGATTCTAGTTTTCGGATAGTGCTGCCTTTGTTTGGGATTCCCTTGCAGCAGAGAAAACCATTCCTCTGCATTTACTCAACCAACACCCTTTAATGTCTTAAACACCTGGATTAAGATTGCTATTCAACCACTACCCTCACGAGAATACAACCAACGTTTTGAAATATATTCTTGTAAATTAACCCTTTAATATCCACTCTGCAAAGAGTTTTTAACAACTTTTGTAATGTCAGTACTAACTCTTTTTGTCTTGTATAATTGTCCCTTTGACAGTTAGTCTCCCTTGCTTTTGAGCATGATTGTGATTTTGTTCTTTCTTCTCTGAATTTCAAAACCCGAAACTTTATCCAGTTTTGACGATGGGACATTGAGTTTAAACTTCAACAGTTTCACTGCTCACAGCTGTTGCCTTATCTCCCCAAGTGTTTTTTGTTTGCTTTATTTCAAATGTCCAGCAGCTGCAGTATTTTGCTTTTGCTTTTACAGTTTGGATATCGGTTAAAGATTACTGCCTTTTTCTATAAACTGCTGAATTACTGATGAAATCGATGAAAGGGGAAAATAGTCTTTGTTTCACAAAATAATCTGTAGATGCTGGGGTCAAAGCAACACGCACAACATGCTGGAGGAACTCAGCAGGTCGGGCAGCATCAGTGGAAAAGATCAATTGACATTTCGGGCTGGAACCCTTCGTCAGGACTGTAGGGGGAAGGGGCAGAGGCCCTATAAAGAAGGTGGAGGGAAGGTGGGAAGGAGAAAGCTGGTAGGTTCCAGGAGAAAAACCAGTAAGGGGAAAGATAAAGGGGTGGGGGAAAGGAGACAAAAATGCCATTCCCTATTCCCAGTTCCCCCATCTCCGCCGCATCTGCTCCGAGGATGAGGTTTTTCATTCCAGGACATCTCAAATGTCCTCTTTCTTTAAGGATCGTGGTTTCCCTTCTGCTGTCATTAATGATACCCTCACCCGCATCTCCTCCATTTCCCGCACTTCGGCTCTCACCCCATCCTCCCGCCACCACAACAGGGACAGAGTTCCCCTTGTCCTCACCTACCACCCCACTAGCCTCTGGATCCAACACATTATCCTCCGCAACTTCCGCCACCTTCAACAGGACCCCACCACTAAGCACATCTTTCCCTCTCCACCCCTCTCCGCCTTCCACAGGGATCGGTCCCTCCGCGACTCCCTGGTCCACACGTCCTTGCCCATGGATCTCCCACCTGGCACTTATCCTTGTAAGCGCAAGTCCTACACCTGTCCCTACACCTCCTCTCTTGCCACCATTCAGGGCCCCAAACAGTACTTCCAAGTGAGGCAACACTTCACTTGTGAGTCTGTTGGGGTCATCTATTGCATCCGATGCTCCCGGTGCAGCCTCCTCTACATCGGTGAAACCCGACGCAGATTGGGGGACCGCTTCGTCGAGCACCTCTGCTCCGTCCGCCAAAACAGACAGGATTTCCCAGTAGCCACCCATTTCAACTCTGCTTCCCGCTCCCACTCAGATATGTCCATACATGGCCTCCTCTACTGCCATGATGAGGCTAAACTCAGGTTGGAGGAGCAACACCTCATATACTGTCCAGGTAGTCTCCAGCCCCTTGGTATGAACATAGAATTCTCCAACTTCTGTTAATTCCCTCCCCCTTCCTTCCCCTAGCCCTATGTCACTCTGCCCCCTCCCCCAGCTGCCTACCTCCTCCCTCTTGGTTCCGCCTCCTTCTACTACCCATTGTGTTTTCCCCTATTCTTTCTTCACCTTTCCTGCCTATGACCTCCCTGCTTCCCTTCCCCTACCCCTTGATCTTTCCCCTTACTGGTTTTTCACCTGGAAACTACCAGCCTTCTCCTTCCCACCCTCCCCCCACCTTCTTTATAGGGCCTCTGCCCCTTCCCCCTACAGTCCTGACGAAGGGTTCCGGCCCGAAACGTCGACTGATCGTTTCCACGGATGCTGCCCGACCTGCTGAGTTCCTCCAGCGTGTTGTGAGTGAGTCTTTGTTCCAATAAGCACAAATGTTTTGAGAACATAGAAGAGTACTGCACAGTACAGACGCTTCAGCTGATGATGTCGTGCCAACCTCTTAACCTAGCCTAAGATCAATCTAACCCTTCCCTCCATTTATCTATCCTGTTTTGGGAGCGACTTGAGTCTTTCACCTACCCTAACAGTTATAAGTCATTTGTAAAGGAACACAGAACACAGAATGGGCACCAGATGCAGGACTTGAGACTGTGTGAGTCAGTTCCGTACTGTTGAATTTTCTTTCATCATCATTTCCAGCAAGGACTTTTCGGATGCCAGTAACACAGTGTTTTCTCAAAAAAGAACTTTCTCCAAACTCAACTCAGTTTCATTTGTCAATTTTCTGAACTGTCCACAGATTACTAATCTTTTAGTAACTGGAATTGCTCATTCTCTCTATCAAAACTTTCTTAATTCTGAACATGTTGAATAATTCTCCCTTAACCCTTTTCATCTTTAAGGAAATCAATCACAATTTCTTCAGTCTTACTGCATATCCACAATCCAAATATATATCTAGTAATCCCCTACATACTTACCAAGGCCTTGAAAGACATCAAGTCCTATACTTCAAATTGGACAACATACTCCATCCAAGATCTCACTCTTGATTTCTAAATATTTCCTTGTGTACAGAGCACAACTAGTTATGAAACCCCAGACTCCTACAGTTTTATTTAATAACCTTCTGAACTGACCTGCCCCAATTAGAGGTATTTGTATGCAAAACCATCCAGGTCATACCTTCTTGAAGCCGCCTTCAGGGAGGAGATTCAACAGACTGAGGTTTCACATCACCAGGTTCACCAGCATCTACTTTCCTACAATGACTAGGTTCTTGAACCGACCTGCACTACTTTAATTCTACCTCAGTAATGGAGCACTATGTACCGTCTCTTGCACTACCTCAGATTTGTCTCTGATTGTGTCCTTTTTTGCATTAAAGTCTTATTTTGAACTTCTATTTCTTTACTGCCTTATGTAATTTATGTATACCTATGTTCCTGTGATGCTGCTGCAAACAAACTTCTAATTGTGCATCCACCTCACCGTACTTGTGCACTTGATTATAAACACAACTTGACATTTGTCTCTGTATCTGTCCCCTTTTGAAACTGTACCAAATTTGCCTATATTGACAGTGCTGCTTCTCCATTTATTAAATTAGGATCTATCTGTTTTTCTCCTGCTAAACCACCACAAAAAAACAAAGGAAATCATGACAAACTCATTATGGCAAAATCATCTCAGCAAATCTCAACCCAAAAAGAACAGAGAGAACAGTTGTTTCCCCAAACCAGACTTGTCAAAGCAAATACCTTGGGGGCCGCAGAAGGAATCAGTGATTCTAGATACTGTAATTGAGATATTTCCTGTTGTTTAATAGGCACAAACCATGAAACCGCTCTTTGTTACTGCGTCTCATGCTTCAAGCAAGTCAATCTCAACACAGCCTGAACTCTGGCAGTGTGCCCATGCCTTCAATATAAGCAGGTTTCTATGCGCTCTGTCTCTCCTACCCCTGTTCCCTTCCCCTGGGATTTTCACTTCCAGGATGAAGCCACTGATTAAGATTGTGATTCTTTTGGATATGTCATCGCTGGCCTCCGGCAACAGGACTGGATGGAGGAGTGCTCACTTGTAAGATGGCATATTAAATCAAGATTTCACTTACTTGACGTCAAAGTAACTTTCAAATGGTGGTTAGGGAAGGTGACATTGCAGTGCAACTTACTTTTGGGAAGAGGCTACATGGAATATTTTGACATCTGAATTTTCAACAGAAGTCTTGCTATTTACATGCCGGAAGAGAATGACAGGTCAGGTGGGGGTAAAAAACTGCTACATTTCCATCATTGATGTCTGATCCTCACTATGAATATAAAACTTACCTTATTGCATCATCATTGGGGAAGTCTGATGTCAGATCAAGGACATCTTACTTCAAAAGTTATGTCTCTATATAAATGCGGTGTATTTTCAAAGCACGGTAATGCCTCCCCGATCTTATACCCTCAAACAGTAACTCCAATTCTAACGCGGTGACATTTCCATTTCTCACCATTTCCATGATACCATAAGACATAGGAGAGGAATTAGCCTCTTTGGCCAATCGAGTTTGTTCTGCCATTCCATCATGGTTGATTCATTATCCCTCTCAACCCTATTCTTCTGTCTTCTCCCCGTAATCTTTGACACCCTTACTCCTGTGATGTCAATGTATGAAGTGATCAACCTGTGGTAACCTGTGGCTAATTATAAGTAATTTCATGTGCTGATGTGCCCTAGAACTGTGCCAATACAAACAATTTCACTTCATAAAACCATTAAACCTTCAACTGTAGAAGGAAACCAGGTTCTATTTTTAACCAATCCAAAAAACCTCACTGCAACTTCCCTCAAAATGTTCTGCAAAAATTCTGATTAATCCTACTGTCCCATCCGCCATTTCCACATATCAACAGAAACCTATCACATTGTTTCCTGCTCCTTTCCGAAGTCCTGTATTAATCCAAGCTACTTGAATGCCTGCACTTTCCTTGGCTTCAAAACAATTAACAATTTTCCTTTTAAAGATGCAATGATATCCATCTAAGCAGTTTTAGTTTCCTTACATAAAGAGCTCATCTCAGAAACAAATTGACATAGAATGACTAGGAGAGGTTCAGCAGGTCTAGTGTATACTCACTGGAGAAATGAAGAAAGGAAAGTGATCTCATTTTTGGACAGAATGAAACAGACAAGGTATAGGATCAGACATGATCATATTGCCTGACAGAGCAGGCCAGAGAGGATTTATAGATTGTTCCTGATTTTATTTCTTGTGCTCTTATTATAAACTACACCCTAAAGCAAAACATTCTGGTCTAAAAATTCCAGTATGTAAAAAAAGAAATAACTTCCTAAACTCTCTCCAAATTCTCTGTAAATCTATAAATCTATGTGATTCTTCACCTCACCTACTCAAGTGGGTACAGTTTAAGCACCTAAGTTTCTCCTCATGATTACAGTACTTTTCCCCAGGCATCTTCCTGGTCCATCCAAAGCCTTTTGCAGCCTTTCTAAATGGGACAAAAGAAAAACCCTGCACACAATACTTTAAAAACGCAAACACGAGGAAATCTGCAGATGCTGGAATTTCAAGCAACACACATGAAGTTGCTGGTGAACGCAGCAGGCCAGGCAGCATCTCTAGGAAGAGGTACAGTCGACGTTTCGGGCCGAGACCCTTCGTCAGGACTAACTGAAAGAAGAGCTAGTAAGAGCTAGAAGGATCTCGGCCCGAAACGTCGACTGTACCTCTTCCTAGAGATGCTGCCTGGCCTGCTGCATTCACCAGCAACTTTTATGTGTGTTGCACCCAATACTTTAACTGTGGCTGAGAATATGTCATGTAAAAATTTATCACAACTGATTTACTCCTGTATTATTTTTCCATCCAAAATTAATTTGGCCTTTCATATGGATTAATTCACTTTTATCCAAACAATTAGTCACTACTTCATAAATTTCACTACTCTGGCAAACAAAGCTTGGCTTTAGTAAACTTATGAGCCACAAACAGTCTGTTGGAGGAACTCATCAATTTGAGCAGCATCGATTTTGGGGGAGGAATTCAAAGGTTCATTTTATTTTCTGATTTTTGTCTTCTCCAGATAGCCATGAAACACAGAAAAACCAGGGGGAGTTGTTTAAAAGCCATAACTTCCCCCCTCACGGACACGATAAAGAAAAAAAAAACAAAACTCACAAGCCCCGACGCACCCCCCAAACTCGAAAAAACTAACAGATTGTCCACAAACCTCAAACCCCCAACTCTGCAAAAATAGTGACAATAACATCAAATCCCCAGCCCCCTCCCTCACAGAAAAGAAACAGCGATAATAACATCAAATCCCAAACGCCTCCCTCACAGAGAAAAAACCGTAACAATAACATCAAATCCCAAACCCTTCTCTCACATGCAAAACCTATCAGGTTTGCCCATGCAGAAAAGCATTAGCAAACACCAACATCAGACCCCAAATCCCCAACTTTTCACATAAAAAGTGACATACCGCCAACCGCCAATCGGCAACAAGGAAGAAAACACCACAAACTGAATGAGACCATTAGAACGTACAGTCCAATAATCACATAAATCTCAGAATATCGAAACCATCTTTCTGTTAGCTTTCGAGGAGAGTAGTGGTATGAACTCAGTCATGAAGAGTGACCGCCATGCCAGGTTTGAATGCGAATGCCGTCGACTTGGCTACCAACCCCGTGGCCTCCATTGAAAGCCATAGCTGACCTCCTCTGCATTCACCTTGCTGCTTCAATCTTCCTCGATGCTTCAAAATAGAGTCACTCATGACCTCGTGCCCCGTCTCTGGTCTTTTCCATGAGTCAGCTCATGTTCTCGGACCTCTTCGGTCACAGTCTCTGCTCCTCACCAGGAGGCAGCTCTCCGGACACAACCAGAGCACCAGATCATTCAATCAAATTCCAAACTGCACCTCACAGGCTCCAACGGCTGGCATCACGCAATCAAGGCAAAGAGAATAAGCAGAAGATGTAGAGAAAGTGAAATAATTGAAGAGATTAGCCATGTGGAATATGTCACCCAAGGAATCATTGTTCACTAGCACCATCTTGACTAGAATTGTTGATATTTTGAGTTGAATTCCTGAAAATGGAGAGGTGAAACTCTTGTGTCTCCTTTAGTAAATTCATGCAGCCTGACTTGATTTAATCATTAATTTTTAAGTGCTTGTACTTTCTTCAAATGATAGATTTTGCTTTTGTCTAAAATGATACTAAGCTACCTTGTCCTATACTTGTTTAAATCATTCTCACACCATGAAGCATCTCAGTAGTAGTTTTTAGTCC
The DNA here is from genome assembly GCF_030028105.1 of Mobula birostris. Taxonomy (NCBI): domain Eukaryota; kingdom Metazoa; phylum Chordata; class Chondrichthyes; order Myliobatiformes; family Myliobatidae; genus Mobula; species Mobula birostris. The sequence continues at coordinate 75,257,757 of NC_092383.1, read as the reverse complement.
AGGACAATTTTATTATCCAATAATCAATGACAAATTGTGACAGAGGATGGTGGAGTGTCTGGGTGGAGATAGGTACTGGGGAACTATAAGTTTGGAAGCTGTGTAGTGGAGATGTCTTGAAGTGATGAAATCAGTGATGGTATGAAAAACTGTGGCCTGATAATCTTCGGTGGGGTCATGGACAAGGGTATGAGGAGGTGTTCAAAGGAAGAGACTCAAGGAGAAATGTCGAGCGCCCATTTTTTTTCAAAGATTGTGCTCGACGTGCTGGGTTCCTCCAGCAGTTTCGTTTCCACAGGACACAGTAAAACATGAAACATGTTCTATTACTCTCTTCTGTACTTGAGGAACTCTACCTATCTACCTTGGGGTCGAGTAACTCGGACAATTTATTTTTTAGTAGTTCTGACGGTTCTCCATCATGTCCAACGATGACAGAACCTGTGCAGGAGAGATTTTAAAGTGGAAAAGCTGTTTCACCAGGCAGTTCCACTCTCTTGACCTCAGAAGCCCACGTCCAGTGGTACGAACAAGCACCAAAAACTGGTCTTATTTGATTGCAGTGGATGACATCTCCTGTACCTTGCCATGCCCTTTGCTGTCCATGGTGCATTGCAGTACCACCTTCCTGGCTGTTGGATCTCACCGTGGATATCATCTGCCTAGTCCGCCAGAGCTGACTTTGGATGCTGGGGCAGGCGTGTACCTAGTTCTAACAGAGGTTCCTCTTTATTCCTACGGGTGAGTCTCACTGTGATGAACAGAAGACCCATCACCATGTTAGATTCCAACAGTTTCTGCCGACAACAGGTAGAGTGTGCCGAGTCACCAGGCTATCCAACTTTCTCAGCGTGTGCACTAACAGGATGCTGTCTGATGCTTTACAGCTTCTACCATGGGACCAGTAATCCAAGGACCTTGGATTAATAAACTAGACAATTAGCTCTTCAATCATGCCATGGCAGTTTGACAGCTTGAATTTAATTTAAAGAAAAATGATCATGAAGCAATTAGATTATCATAAAAATACACGTGGTTTCGTAATGTCCTTTGGAGGAGGGAACACATTCTCTCTACACTCTGTAGTCTTAATATGACTTTAGTTTAACACTAACGGGGAACTTTCATCTAAAGTGGCCATAGCAGGCACATTCTATCCATCAACAACCTTTCCCTTTATCTCCATCCCTAACAGTGACCCGCCATTATTCCCACTGTCCACCTTCCTCCAAACAGACATTTACTTAGGTTTGGGCAGAGCCTAAGATGGTCATGACATGGAAAGCAGACTTTCAATTACGTGGGCACGTGGCCAAGTGGTTAAGGCATTGGACTAGCGATCTGAAGGTCGTGAGGTCGAGCCCCAGCTGAGGCAGCATGTTGTATCCTTAAGTATCCTTAAGGATACTTAACCACACAGTGCTCTGCGACGACACTGGTGCCAAGCTGTATCGGCCCTTCCCTTGGACAAGATCGGTGTCGTGGAGAGGGGAGACTAGCAGCATGGGCAACTGCCGGTCTTCCATACAACCTTGCCCAGGCTTGCACCCTGGAGAGTGAAGACTTTCCAGGCGCAGATCCATTGTCTCGTAAGACTAACGGATGCCTTAATGCCCTCATAATACGTGTTGTGTATACAGCGAAACATACAGTGAAAATGCATTTTTGCGTCAACGACCAACACAGGACCAACACAATCCTGATGAAGGGTCTCAGCACGAAACGTTGACTGTACTCTTTCCCATAGATGCTGCCTGGCCAGCTGAGTTCCTCCAGCATTTTGTGTGCGTTGCTTGGATTCCCAGCATCTGCAGAGTTTGTCTTGTTTGTGACTGAACACACTGGATGTGCTAGGGGCAGCCCGCAGAGTCGCCATACTGTACATACGGCGTCAACGTAGCATGCCCATAATGTACTAACCCTAACCCATATATCTTCGGAACCGGAGCACCCAGAGGAAAAACTCACAGTTACGGGGAGAATGTATAAACTCCTCGCAGACAGCAGTGCGAATTGAGCCTCAATCGCTGGTGCTGTACTGCATTATCCTAACTGCTACGCCACCCAGGTTTTCAGCAGAAACCTAAGCAGCATACCAAGGAATAGATTTATATCAGACATTCTGTTTACCTACAAAAATATCCAGAAGAAGTTATCAGTGTACATCAGTTAGAAAAATCCTTTGGACCTACAGGCATTTACTCTGAGTAGATTGCTCTGCTTTTATCTCATTCGTACATAATCCTTCCAGCTGTCAATGGTAACAGCTAATCAAAGTTGATTTCATCACTTGCCATGCTTTAAAACTAAATCCATTTTTTAAGTCTTGTTCTTTGCATTGCATCCTGCTAACTACCTAGCAGAGTGTCGAGACATTCCCCCTGTGGTGCACACTCTGTTTGCCTGCAGACAGGCAAGCCATTTTTTGCCACTTGCCGGGAGGTGTAATAATAGACAATAACCTGAAATAATTTCAGGTTTCCTGCCAAATGCAGCCACATTGAAAAGGATATTTTGGCAAATGGCTACTTTCATGGAGATTGGTATGAGTGCAATTCAAAGGACTATTAATCAGTGCCATGCTCTACAGTAGGATTTTCTAAGCATCAACATGTGCCACTGTCTGACAAACAGTGATAAACAGGTAAGATTTCCAACACTGCAAGTTTGAAATGGACAGTATAACTTTTTATTGCTGGGCTGTCCAAACCATTTTTCAAGCATGCAGAAAGGACTCCAATTTTCTCACCACATTAGGGTATCATTAGGCAGCTGAAGCATCATTTTGGCTAGCTCAATGATTGTCAGCATGTCCAGTATTAACTCCTGTGAGTAGTGACCAGCTGGAGCAGAGTGTTGGTATTCTATCTATTTCCTCTGTTTTTATCTGTTACCATGAACATTTTCAAGGGCTTATGAATTCTATTTTGAAAGTTAGTATTAAATTTTCTTCCACAAAATTTTCATGCATTGCACCCAAGGTCACATTGACTTGCTTGCTTTCAGAGTTTTGAGGGATGGAAAACGAGTATGTTGAATTGTTTCTATTGTTTAAGAGCCATTGAGTCATAGAAAACTACAGAAGAGAAAAAGGCTTCTTGGCCCATCTAGTCCATGCCAAGCTATTATTCTGCCTAGTCCCAACCATAGCCCGCCATAGCCCTTCCATCCATGTACCTATCTAAACTTCTCTTCAACATTGAAAGTAAAACTGCATCTACCACCTGTGCTGGCAGCTTATTCCACACTCTCAGCACCCTCTGAGAGAAGAAGTTTCCCCTAAAAACATTTCATCTTTCACTCTTAACCTATGACCTCTAGTCATGGTCTCACCCAAACTCAGTGGAAAAAGCCTGCTTGCATTTACCCTGTCCATACCCCTCATCACTTTGTATAGCTCTATCAAATCTCCGCTCAATCTTCTACTTTCAAGGGAATAAAGTTCTAACCCATTCAATCTTTTCTTATAACTCAGGTCCTCCAGTTCCGGCAACATCCTTGTAAGTTTTCTCTGTACTCTTCTGATCCCATTTATATCCTTCCTGCAGGTAGGTGACCAAAACTGCACACAATACACCAAATTAGGGCTCACCAATGTCTTATACAACTTCAACATAACATCCTAACTCCTGTGCTCATTACTTTGATCTATGAAGGCCAATGTGCCAAAAGCTTTCTTTACGACCTTATCTACCAGTGTATGCCATTTTCAATCAATAATGGACCTGAATTCCCAAATCCCTTTCTTCCCCCGCACTCCTCAGTGCCCTACCGCTCACTGTGCAAGACCCACCCGGGATGGTCCTCTCAAAGTGCAACTTCTCACACGTCTGCACGAAATTCCATCTGTCATTTTTCAGCCTATTTTTACAGCTGTTCCAGATGCCACTACAAGCTTTTATAGTCTTCCTCACTGTCTTGGTGTATTCGCAAATTTGCTGATCCAGTTAACCACATTATTATCCAGGTCATTGATATAGATGACAAACTACAATGGACACAGCACTAATCCCTGCAGCACTCCATTAGTCACAGGCCTCCAGTCAGAGGGGCAAACATCTACTAGAACTCTCTGGCTTCTCCCATTAAAGCCAATGTCTATTCCAATTTACTACCTTATCTTGAATGCCAAACAACTGAACCTTCTTGACCAACCTCCCATGCAAGACATTGTCAAATGCCTTGCTGAAGTCCATGTAGACAACATCCACAGACTTGTCTTCATCTACTTTCCTGGTATCTTCTTCGAAAATCTCTATAAGATTGGTTAGAGACAATCTACTATGCACAAAGTCATGCTGACTATCCCTAATCTGTTCCTAAATATCCAAATGCTCATGTATCTGGTCCCTTAGAATACCCTTCAATAATTTTCTCACTACTGATGTCAGGCTCACCAGCCTATAATTTCCTGGTCTTTCTTAACCAGCAGAACAACATTAGCTTTCTTCCAATCCTCTGGTACCTCAGCATCACGGGGGCCCCCCAGGGCTGTGTGCTCAGTCCACTGCTGTTCACTCTGCTGACCCACGACTGTGCAGCAATACACAGCTCAAACCACATCACCAAGTTCGCCGATGACACGACCGTGGTGGGTCTCATCAGCAAGAACGACGAGACAGCATACAGAGAGGAGATGCAGTGGCTAACGGACTGGTGCAGAGCCAACAACCTGTCTCTGAATGTGAACAAAAGAGATGGTTGTTGACTTCAGGAGAGCACGGAGCAACCATTCTCTGCTGAACACTGACGGCTCCTCTGTTGAGGTCGTTAAGAGCACCAAATTTCTTGGTGTTCACCTGGCGGAGAATCTCACCTGGTCCCTCAACACCAGCTCCATAGCCAAGAAAGCCGAGCAGCATCTCTACTTACTGCAAAGGCTGAGAAAAGTCCATCTCCCAACCCTCATCCTCACCACATTCTACAGAGGTTGTATTGAGAGCATCCTGAGCAGCTGCATCACTGCCTGGCTCGGGAATTGCACTGTCTCAGATCGCAAGACCCTGCAGTGGATAGTGAGGTCAGCTGAGAAGATCATCGGGGTCTCCCTTCCCACCATTACAGACATTTGCACCACACGCTGCACTTGCAAAGCTAACAGTATTGTGAAAGACCCCACGCACCCCTCATACAAACTCTTCTCCCTCCTGCCATCTGGCAAAAGGTACCGAGGCATTTGGGCTCTCACGACCAGACTGTGCAACAGTTTCTTCCCCCAAGCCATCAGACTCCTCAACACTCAGAGACCAGACTGACATCTACATCATTTATTATTATATTGTAACTTGTCCTCTGCTGTACCTATTGTCTTGTTTATTAATTATTGTACTGCCCTGCACTGTTTTGTGCACTTTATGTAGTCCTGTGCAGATTTGTAGTCTAGTGCAGTTTTTATGTTGTTTTACGTAGTCTAGTATAGCCTTGTGCTGTCTCACATAGTCTAGTGTAGTTTTGTGTTTTTTCATGTAGCACCATGGTCCTGGAGGAACGTTGTTTCGTTTTTACTGTGTACTGTACCAGCAGCTTATTTTCAAAATGACAATAAACTTGACTTGACTTGTCACTAAGGGTGATTTAAATATCTCTGCTAGATATTACCCCTGCAATTTCTGCTCTTGCCTCCCACAGCATCTGAGGGAACATCCTGTCAGGTTCTGGGGATATGTCCTCACGATAGCAAACATCTCCTCGTCTGTCATCTCTAGTTTAGAGGGTTCCTGATCTTGCTGCTGCTTTGCTTCACTTCTATAGACCATTTCCCGATTAAGTACAGATGCAAATAATCTATTTAAGATCACTCCCATTTCTTTAAGCTCCATGCATAGATTACCATTCTGATCTACCAGAGGACCAATTTTGTCTGTTGCAATCCTTTTGCTCTTAACATATCTGTAGAAGCCCTTAGGAATCACCTTCACCATGTCTACTAGAGCAATCTCGTGCCTTCTTTCAGCCCTCCTGATTACTTTCTTAAGTGTTCTCTTGCATTTCTTATAATCCATAAGCACCTCATTTGTTCCTACCATCCTATACCAGCTGTGCACATCCGATTTTTTCTTAACCAGGGTCTAATATCTCTTGAAAACCAAGGTTTCCGAACTATTTATCCTTAAATTTTTATTCTGACAGGTACATGCAAGCTTTGTAGCCTCAAAATTTCACTTTCGAAGGCCTCCCATTTACCAAGTTTTCCTTTGCTAGAAAACAGCTTGTCCCAATCCACACTTGCCAGATCCTTTCAGATAACATCAAAATTGGGCTGTCTCGAATTTCGAATCTCAGCCCAAGGACCATACCTACCCTTTTCCATAATTACCTTGAAACTAATGACATTATAATAACTAGATGCAAAGTTTTGCCATACACAAACTGCTGTCACCTGCCCTCGCATTCTCTAATAGGAGATCAAATATTCCACACTCTCTCAGTAAGACTTCTATGTATCGATTAAGGAAACTTTCCTGAACACATTTGACAAACTCTATCTCATCTAGTTCTTTCATAGTACGGGAATTCCAGTCAATGTGTGGAAAGTTAAAATCTCCTGCTATCACAGACTTAACATTTCTTGCAACACTCTATGATCTCTCTAAAAATTCATTCCTCTAAATCCTGCAGACTGTTGCATGATATAGCCCCATTAATGTGGTCATACCTTTCTTATTCCTCAGTTCCACCTATAAAGCCTCACCAGACAAATTCTCTAGTCTGTCTTGACTGGGCACTGCCATGCCATTTTCCTTGACTAGTAATGCCACCCTTCCCCTCTATAATCCCTCTAGTTTGTCATGTCTAAAACAAAGGGATCCTGGAATACTGAGTTGCCAGTCCTGTCCCTCCTTCAAGCAGATTTCACTAATGGCTCCAATATCATAATTTCATGTATTGATCCATGCCCCGAGCTCATCTGCCTTTCCTTCAATACTTCTTGCATTGAAATATACACAGCTCAGGATGTTAGTCACACCATGCTCAACCTGTTGATTCTTGAATTTGTCTGAGGTCCTAACAACATGTCTCCACAACCTCTCCACTGTCTGTTCTGGCACTCTGGTTCCCATTCACATTATGAATTGCCCCTTCTACTACACACTGAAGGACATTCACAATCTCAATATGAAGCTCAAGGCATGATATTTTTAATTCTGTTGTCATTTGCAATAATTCTCCTGAAAGTTTCCTCCTTCCTTGTAAAGATTTCATGTTTTCATAACATGTTTGATTGATGAAGCTTTACAGTCTCTGAAGTTTTCAGTTAACACTCTCACAATTCATGGTATTTATATTTAGCAAAAGGAATCAGGCTTTGGCAGCCAGGAGCCCAAATATTGTTTTGAGAATGAAGCAGTTTCTTTGATCTTTCTTCTCTTTTCAGTCCTGATTCCAAACTCAATTATCCAACACTTTACTCAACTAAGACACAAGGACTCATGTTGCTCCTGAGTTCCCATGAAAGGTACTTTGAAAGCTTGTGAGAAGACATAGATAAAGCTACCCAGCAATACTTATTTCTCTCTCTCTCTCTCTCTCTCTCCTACTCACATCCAACCTATCCTTTGCACATTCACTCCTTTTCTCCTTCCCTTATTTTTCCATTGCCTTTCCAAATTTCTCTTTACATCTTGCACAGCAACATAATACAAGTTGAGGATTTGTGCCATATACTGAAATGGTGCTGCTTTTTTAATTGCCCAGAATTGACAAAAAGCAGAAAGAGAAACAACAGCAGTACATAACATGATCACAGTTCCAGATTGCCTGGAGAGGTATTGAGATACTCAAACAGAATTGATCTGTGGCCTGGATTGATTTAGTTCAGTAGAGATGAATTATCAAAATTGGTCTCAGTGAATTTTTGGCCTTAGGGAGGGTCATCTGTGGAAAATAGGTAAGTGTTGATTCCAACTTAATCTGAAGTTTCTGGTTTTCTTTTTAACCATCATGGTCTAAACTAACTCAGTTGAGTAACCACCAAGTGTTACAGACCCCATCAAATCTGTCAAGAGTCTTTGCTCTGAGAAAAAACTCAGTCTAATGTGATAGCTGAAATTTTCCTTTCTTAAAACATAAATCTTTTCTCTAACTTCTTTCAAAGGCATGGCTTTCTTCCAAAAATTAGGAAAGAATTTGATGAAATATAGTCCAAACAGTCTTTTTTATAAACGTACAAGAACATCAAAGCTATTGTACTGTAAGCAAGTAATCATGGATCTTCAGGTATGTAACTGCTCCCTTTACATGTCCTGCTACTTCTAAAAGTATTGTGGGAGGAAATTTTTACAAAAGTAGTTTGAGCATTCAGCAAAAAATCTACCAATTTACAGAGAGTGGCAGGTTCAAGGGATGTGGCGGTGCATTTTAGCTGAGGACTATCAGTGTAAATCAGGAAACTGATGTGAGTTTCTGAATAGCTACATCTGGATTGGCAAATAAAAGAGGAGGAATCACTCTAGCCTTCCTGAATTCAGTAAGCAGTTAGACTTACACGTTATAGTATCTACTGATGAACTGTGACCTCCGGTCTCGTTCTCTGCTTCCTGCTCATTGAATGGCGCAGTATCCTCTCTCAACAATGCCTGGTCTTCTCCGTCTTCATTTTCATTCCCTGCAACAAGATTGAGTATTATTTTAAAAAGAGACTGAGTCACTATCACAATGGTGCTTTTGCACTACTGAGTATCGCTTTCCCCTACAACAGCAACAACACTTCAAAAGTAAGTAATTAGCTGCAAAGTATATTAGGACATCCTGAGGTTATGAATGGTGTCACATAATTCACATTCCTTCTTTGAATTATGTTCAGGTCACCCTGTGAGTGAAACGAGAGAAGAAATGACCCCTTTTTGGGTAAATCTTTATGATATCACAGCCCACACACAGTATGAAGTGGACTTTAAGGGAGGCAGAGTTGTGAGCAAAGATTATTTTGTCCTCACAATCCACAAAATCAAAACATGAGAAACTTTAATGTGAATTTTTAGATTACTTTAAACACATTACTAATCTTATTTATTTTTCAACCCTTGACAATTTTGCAAAAGCACAGATACAACTTCTTTAACCAATGAACATATTTAGGTTAAAAATCATCCTTGTTCTGAAGGAGAAGGATGAAGAAACCCACACTAGACAATGCCAAGAACCACCATAAAGTTCATGCCAAATAAATAAAAAAAATCTAAAAATGGTTTATTTACTTGTAGGTTATTTGAGGGAAACAGCAAATAAACATTCCTGTGGCTCTCAAAGACTCTTGTTTATTTTAAAACTATTTTATCTTAAGCTTGCGTTCAACCTAAATTAGGGGCATGTCAGAATTTTGCAGACTATAGTTGCTTACACAGTAAGAGCAATCTTTCCAAATCATTCCTAACGGCTCTTTGCCATAGATGGTTGCTGGGGACACGAGAAAATTCCCTGTATCCAGCATTGTCGGATGGCTTGTCAAATGAAAAATTTCCTTCACAGTTACTGGATCACAGCATGTCCACGTCAGGCTCTATCACAATTAGTAGATCTGTTATGTGAGAAAATAGGCTAGAAATTCTGGCACTGCTGATCCTCCCTAACATTTGTACCACTGGTCCAACAGTCCCCACTGAACTCTCGGTTTTCAAGCACAATCAAAAGGAAGAAAAGGTTGAACAAATTCTGCAGTGCAAACACGAGGAAATCTGCAGATGCTGGAAACTCAAGCAACACACATAAAAAGTGCTGGTGAACGCAGCAGGCCAGGCAGCATCTATAGGAAGAGGTACAGTCGACGTTTCGGGCCGAGACCCTTCGTCAGGACTAACTGAAAGAAGAGCTAGTAAGAGATTTGAAAGTGGGAGGGGGAAGGGGAGATCCAAAATGATAGGAGAAGACAGGAGGGGGAGGGATGGAGCTAAGAGCTGGAAAGTTGATTAGCAAAAGGGATACGAGGCTGGAGAAGAGAGAGGATCATGGGACAGGAGGCCTAGGGAGAAAGGGGGAGGGGAGCCCAGAGGATGGGCAAGGAATTATAGTGAGAGGGACAGAGGGAGAAAAAAAGAGAGAGAGAAAAAAAGTGAATAATAAATAAATAAATAGATAAATAAGGGATGGGGTACGAATGGGAGGTGGGGCACTAACGGAAGTTAGAGAAGTCAATGTTCATGCCATCAGGTTGGAGGCTACCCAGACGGAATATAAGATGTTGTTCCTCCAACCTGAGTGTGGTTTCATCATGACGGTAGAGGAGGCCGTGGATAGACATATCAGAATGGGAAAATGTGTGGCCACTGGGAGATCCTGCTTTCTCTGGCGGACAGAGTGTAGGTGTTCAGCGAAACGGTCTCCCAGTCTGCGTCGGGTCTCGCCAATATATAGAAGGCCATATCGGGAGCACCCCAGCCGACTCACAGGTGAAGTGTCGCCTCAACTGGAATGACTGTCTGGGGCCCTGAATGGTGGTAAGGGAGGAAGTGTAAGGGCATGTGTAGCACTTGTTCCACTTACAAGGATAAGTGCCAGGAGGGAGATCAGTGGGGAGGGATGGGGGGGACGAATGGACAAGGGAGTCGCGTAGGGAGCGATCCCTGCGGAAAGCAGAGAGAGGTGGGGAGGGAAAGATGTGCTTAGTGGTGGGATCCCGTTGGATGTGGTAGAAGTTATGGAGAATAATATGTTGGACCCGGAGGCTGGTGGGGTGGTAGGTGAGGACCAGGGGAACCCTATTCCTAGTGGGGTGGCAGGAGGATGGGGTGAGAGCGGATGTGCGTGAAATGGGAGAGATGCATTTGAGAGCAGAGTTGATGGTGGAGGAAGGGAAGCCCCTTTCTTTAAAAAAGGAGGACATCTCCTTCATCCTAGAATGAAAAGCCTCATCCTGAGAGCAGATGCGGCAGAGATGGAGGAATTGCGAGAAGGGGATGGCATTTTTGTAAGAGACAGGGTGAGAAGAGGAATAGTCCAGATAGCTGTGAGAGTCCGTAGGCTTATAGTAGACATCAGTAAATCAACTGTCTCCAGAGATAGAGACATAAAGATCTAGAAAGGGGAGGGAGGTGTCGGAAACTGACCAGGTAAACCTGAGGGCAGGGTGAAGGTTGGAGGCAAAGTTAATAAAGTCAACGAGCTCTGCATGCGTGCAGGAGGCAGTGCCAATGCAGTCGTCGATGTAGCGAAGGAAAATTGGGGGACAGATACCAGAATAGGCACGGAACATAGATTGTTCCACAAAACCAACAAAAAGGCAGGCATAGCTGGGACCCATACGGGTGCCCATAGCTACACCTTTATTTTGGAGGAAGTAGGAGGAGCCAAAGGAGAAATTATTAAGAGTAAGGACTAATTCCGCTAGATGGAGGAGAGTGGTGGTAGAGGGGAACTAGTTAGGTCTGGAATCCAAAAAGAAGCGGAGAGCTTTGAGACCTTCCCGGTGGGGGATGGAGGTATATAGGGACTGGGCAATTCTGAAGTGTTTGTGCTTGATTGTCAGCTTGAGGCTTCAACACATTGACAGATAATTTGAATTGGGAGGAACTTCTTCACACAGCGAGAGGTAAGTATATGAAACTTAGAGCTACATGCACCAGTTGAAACAGAGACCATAGATAGCATTAAATCACGTCGTGATGTAATTCTGAAGGAGAAAGAAACAGTGAAACAGGGGAAGTTGGAAAGAGAAGCAAATGAAGACAGAGGGAGACCATTTGACTCTCTGTGCTAATGTCAGGAAAGAAAGAGACACACAAGCAATTCCCACATCCCAATCTCCAATCTGGGGTTGTTGGTTATGATATATTACAAGTTTATCCAGGCAATTTAAAATTCACTTTTCAGGGAGTAAATTTCAGACCCCAAATATGTCTTTGGATAAAAACTCTTTCCTCAGCTTCTGTCTCATCTTTCTACCAATTACTTGAATTTGTGTGTCTTTGTTATGACCTTACAGCCAATGGAAATTACTTCCTGATCATTCTGTTCGGGTCTCCCATTAAGTAACACATCTCAATTGAATGCTCCTCAGCTTCCAGTATTCCAAAGAGAACAATCCTGCCAGAGTCAATATCACCACAATGTTAAAGTTCTCTGGAAATGGCAACATTTTCTCTCTCACGCCTCATTCCCATGGTTTGGTGACCAGAACCATATGTGATAGCCCTGTCATCCAGCTACTATTGATATGAAGCTGACATGAGTTTTCCTGCTCACATGCGCTCCAGCTGCTAAGAGTGAGCATTACATATGCTTTGTGTACAGCTTATCTGTCTCTTGCAACTTTCAGGGATCTGTGGAAAATGCTCACAGATCTTCCAATTTCTCTGACTTATTCAGTTTCCTACCTTTCAACTGGTCCCCCCCTCCCCTTTCCTCTGGCATCCCCAAACAGATTTTCCAATTTGAGTTATTTTCTGTTTTGGTTCTTTTTTCTGTTTCCAGTTAAACATCTCCTCAGAGCTTAAAGCTTTCATGGGGTCTATTACCTACAAGGTCATTTTTGGTATTACCTGCAAATGATTTAATGATGATCTCTACAAGTACCTAAATCACTGAAACCTCACACAAAGCTAGAGGCCTGGAACTAATCCTTAAAGAAGCCCAATGCACACAGCTTTCTCATCACTTCAATAAAAGACTTGATTGGAGTGGAGAGAGGTTTATGTGGTGTACACTGTTTCAGTTCAGTGGGACGTGTCTGTGCTGTGGATTCTACGTAATTCTATGCAACCATTTATCTCTCCACAGCTTTCTGCAGTCCAAACCTCCGCCAGCAGTAAAAACGGTCTGTAGGCTGAAGCAACACAGTCTGATATTTGTGCTCCTGCTATTTATCTGTTTTCTGTTCCAATGTTCATTTGTGGAAATGTGACAAAAGCGTAAATAAATCTGTGCAAATATGAGCGTTGTATGTGAGCAATGAGTCACGTAACCTCAAACAGGAGCCTAACCATGGAGCTGTCTGAATCCAATCTCCAAGTATAAATATGCACATTGCTGTTTGCTATTAACCCAGACGCTGGAGGATGACACTAATAGCACAGCAAACAGATTCAGGGTTTAAACTGAACTATTTTACCAGAAGGATAGCAATACAACAAAAATTCTGGCAAGGGAATTGAAAAGGGCATTCTGACCCATTCAGCTATCTTCACTGATGAGACGAGTACAATTTATGCTTCACTGACTTTCTCTAATTTACTTTCACTCCTAAGGGAAGTTCTCGGCTGTTGGGAAAACTTCCAAGGGCAGAAAAGTCTACAAAATAGTAAAAGGTGAAATAAAATAGAATACGTATGGAAGGATGGGAACTCTATTAGCAAGGGACACTTTCTGAGAGAATGACTTACGAATTAGGAAAGAGTACTGATGTCGATTGTATTAAAAGGCTTGTGTTTGTTTGAAAAAGGAGAAGGGGTAAAATAGAGAAGGTGGGGTTGAGGTGGGTAGGTGGGATTGATGTGTAGAGGAGGAAGGTAGGTGGATTGGTGTGGTGGAAACGAGAACTGAGGAACATGGTGAGATGAGGGGAAGTGGGCGCTGTGGTAACGGTAGAGATATGAGACACTGCGATGTCTGGCTAAGGTCATGGTTTATGGTGAGATTTAGGTGGGATCTGGGGCTTTAGGGAGTAGGTGGGATGGGCAAGTGACCAGTATCCATCACTCATGAATGCTGGGTTTATACACTATTTCTTGTATTGACCCACAAATTAACAGTGAATTGAAATTATTAGGACAACAATTGCACTTGCTTGTAATCCCTAGGCCTCTGGCCTAGTGTGAAATTTTTAAACTACATGACAATGCTAATTTAGGTGTGTGAAGAAACTTTGAGCTGATGTTCGACTCCATTTCGTTGATTAAAGCATCCGTTAATCACAATTAAAGCTCTGAGGAAAATTGAGACATTGAGGCAAATACGGAAGGTGAGTGAGAGTTCAGCGCTGACTGCTTGCTTTTTGATCACTGCTGAGAAGGAGTCTGAGCAGACCATCACTGTGTGGTTCTCAGTGGCAGACGGGTAGGCCTCTGCCTCATGTGGTGTCCCTCTCTTTCGATGAATGTCGGTGATATCGGAGGATGATATCGTGGCTCTGCATTTATGGATTGGACAACTGTATTTATGGAATCTGGACTTCGTTAGACACGGCTTTTATATTCTGTGTTTTTTTATTGCCCTTTCCTTTTCTGTTTCGTTGTGTGAGGTGAAGGGTTTGGGAGTTGACGTTCTGTTGTCTTCTGTTAGTTTTCTTGTGGGGGAGGGGTTGTTTGGGAGCCAATGCTCTTGCTCCATTTTGTGCGAAGGGAGGGGTTTTGGGGGTTGATGGTCGGGATGCTGTTCTTTTTGTGCAGGGGGGAGTAGGTTTGAAGTTTCTCCCTGAATGACTTTCATGTTCTTTCTTCTTTCATGGCTATCTGGAGAAGACGAATCTCAGAGATGTATACGGATACATATTTTGACAGTAAATGAGCCTTTTTTTCTGAACCTTTGATGGCCTGCTGCTCATCTCAGCACTGCCCATTGGTCATGGTATAGCAGTTTTACAACCGGATCAGTTACTGATCCAGTGGCATGGATCAGCAGTTCAAAGACCCACCCAACACTCCAGCTGTGAAATTTAACTTCACTTAGTAATGTGGAATTATTTTTTTAAATACCATTGCACAACTACCTAGTTGTTTTAATAGCGCATGTGGGTAGGCTAAAGGGGAAATAATCTGTCATTCGTTCCTGATGATCCTAAACCAACCAATGAAGCTGACTCCTAATTGCCCTCTGAAATTAATTTGCAAACTACTGAGCTGTACTGTTACTGCTACATTAAAACAGAGAAGGGTCTGGGCGAGAAATGTCAGCTCTTTATTCCTCTCCATGGACGCTGCCTGACCTGCTGAGTTCCTCCAGCATTTTTTGTGCGTCACTCTGGATTTCCAGCATCTGCCGAATCTCTTGTGTTCTAGAATAAATCTGATCCGATCATCTTTCATTAACTCCAAACTGAATTTGGGAAGGGCAGTGTTGCTTCCAGCACAGTAAACTTTGCAAAGTCATCCTTGCAAACATCTGAGGATTGGTGCCTGATCTGGGAAACCTGCCAAACATGAGTCACATCACAGCCTGACGTACTGAGAAACAAGACAGACCCACCAAAGAGGGCAGCACAGTGGTAAGTAGCTGGGAGTGATATAGCACAGACCCATCAGACAGGGCAGCATGGTGGTAAGCAGCTGGGAGTGACGTAGCACAGACCCACCAAGGGGGCAGCACTGTGGTAAGCAGCTGGGAGTGACATAGCACAGACCCACCAGAGGAGGCAGCACTGTGGTAAGCAGATGGGAGTGACATAGCACAGACCCATCAGACAGGGCAGCATGGTGGTAAGCAGCTGGGAGTGACGTAGCACAGACCCAACAGACAGGGCAGCACTGTGGTAAGCAGCTGGGAGTGACATAGCACAGACCCACCAGAGGAGGCAGCACTGTGGTAAGCAGCTGGGAGTGACGTAGCACAGACCCATCAGACAGGGCAGCATGGTGGTAAGCAGCTGAGAGTGACATAGCACAGACCCGCCAGAGAGGGTAACATCACACACAAAATGCTGGTGGAACGCAGCAGGCCAGACAGCATCCATAGGAAGAAGCACAGTCGACGTTTCAGCCGAGACCCTTGGAAGACCCTTGTGTGTGTTGCTTGAATTTCCAGCATCCGCAGATTTCCTCGTGAGAGGGTAGCATGGAGGTTAACAGTTGGGAGTGGCCTCAGGAGACCTCGTTGCTGATATTGCACATCATGAGGCATCAAGGCATCAGATCAAACATGGAGCAAGAAAGCTCCTCCATTCACTGATGGTGGACCACACTTTATTTACTTTACATGATCTGGGTATCACTGCCAAGGCCAGAAATTATTGCCCATCCGGTGAGCAGCCTTCTTGAACCTAGCTGCTGTCCTTCTGGTAAAGGTACTCCTTAGTGCTGTTGAGTAGGAAGTTCTAACGTTGAGACACTGGCGATATATTTCCAATTCAGAATAATGTGGCCTGCTGCGATTCAAGAAACTTGCTCACTACCCTCTTCTCAAGGGTAAATAGGGAGGAGTAACAAAGTCATTGCCAAGCACTGAAAAATTATTGCACCTTTAAAAAAATCTATAGTTGTCAATGTTGAATTATCAACCATTTCATCCTTCCTGAGAAAGGAAATAATCCAGCAGTTGTGTTTAAACCTGAGTACAGTTGGTGACCAAATACTATGCTTGTTATAAATAGGGAACCAAGTTTTCCCCTGAAGAAATTGTTGCATTGATACTGGACCTACAAATTGCACTCAACTGATCTTTTAACATAATGCTTTAAGCAGAAGGGTAACAGCAGTTAGACAAACAGCAAGAAGCTTAAAAAAAGTTTTGCTAATGTCCTGACGAAGGGTCTCAGCCTGAAACGTCGACTGCACCTCTACCTAGAGATGCTGCCTGGCCTGCTGCGTTCACCAGCAACTTTGATGCGTGTTGCTTGAATTTCCAGCATCTGCAGAATTCCTGTTGTTTGCTAATAACCTGGTAGTTTTATCTAGTTAAACTCACATTATTCTCTGGTATAACAATCTGCTGGAGGAACTCGAGCAGTATCTGTGAAGGGAAAGGAACTGCAACATGACCAGTTGAAACTCTCCATCAGGTTTCAACCTGAAGCATTGACAATTCCTTTCCTGCCATAGATGCTGCTTGCCTCACCTGAATTCCTCCAACTGACCACTTGTTGTTTCTGCTGAATTGTGTCTCCATTATTCCCTGGTATACAAAGGGGTTTCTTAACCTTCTTCTTGGAAAAATATAACCGGAATCTCTAAACTGAGATAGACAGGGCTTGACTCGGTCAACAAAATGAGCATTCCCTAGAAGACAAGCAAAATCTCACTGTGAGGGAGTTTGACTTGGAGACTTTTTAACAAAGCAATGGGTCTCGGTGTAGGTTCCCATGAGAACAACTGTGTCTGTACACAGTGCCTTTAACATGTACAAAGTGCCCTTGAATTAGAGCTTCTAAGGGAATGGGAATGAAGGTCTAGAGCTCCCAACTTAACAAACAAAGAAAACAAAGCTACAGAGGAGTTATTTAAAGTGTTGGAGCAGGCATATGGAGCTAATATAGATGGGAAGGGCAGCATTCCAATCAACATATTTTTGAATAATCTCAAATGAATTGATAAAAATAAATCAAGAAATGCACAAAAACATGAAGAACATGGCATTTGATCCTTTGGTGCTCTGCTCTCACTCATGCTTCCAGACAGAACACAAAGAAAGGTTTGTATTATGGGTTTCCTGCTGTCATCTCTATTTTGCAAACTGTGTCCTTCTCAATATCTCCAAATCACCTATTTGTACTGCCTTCTCCTCCCTTGAGGCTTTCAAATTTGAACTTAGGGACTAGGGTGAAAAGAGGAGCATGAAACTCACACTACAAACCTTTCTTTGTGTGCCTTATCTTTCCCATCTCGTCTCACCCTTCTCTTTCCTGCTCTCCAGCCACTCTTCTCTCTCTTCCCTCCCCCAATCATTCACCTTCCCACCTGCTCAAAATAAGAGAGAAGAAAATAGGCTTCAGGGGCATTTCTTCTCCATAAAATTCATTCCACATCACTGGTCCTCAAGATTAATCCTGTTCGTTTTTGGGGCAATGCACAAGTCTTTCAGAGGAATGTACATAAAGCCTCTTATTCTCTGTCCATTGACAAAAGGCAAAGATAACACCGCTTATTCAACATCATCAAAATACAAAGGGCATACTCAATGTTCAATCTTAAATTCAGTATTTCAGAAAAAGGTAACTAGAAAAGTATTTGTCAGACAAAAAATATTGCACAGCTGTGAGCAAAGAACAAGATAGGGAAACCTCTCCTGTCAGGTCTCTTTTCCCCCTTCCTTTCCAGTCCTGATGAAGGGTCTCAGCACAAAATATTGATTCTTTTATTCCTCTCCATAGATGTTGCCTGACTTGCTGGGTTCCTCTAGCCTTTTATGTGTGTTACTCTGGATTTCCAGCACCTGCAGAATCTCTTGTGTCGAAGACAGGGGAACTAACGGGATTGTTCTTTTGAAGAGTAACACCGGTATATTGGGTTAAATAGTCTCCTTTACAGCTGAATGATTCCAAAACTGCAATCCTGATGTTACAAGCATGTCTAGATAGAACAGGATCGGCCAGTTATTGCACCCTCTCATTGTGCAGCTGCTGCAGTATGAAAATGTGTACTTTGGCAGATTAGAGCAGGCCACTATGAAGTAAATGAGTAACATATACATTATGCACACTGTATTTGGATAGCCACTGTCCTTTACAACACAAAGCCTAGGCAATCCCTATTTGCTGATGGTAGAAGAACAAAGAGAGGAAAGGAGTCTTTGCTTTAAAGTCTTCACCTCAGCTGTGAAGGCAGTCCATCTGCATGTACCTACTCATGCAGATACTGTGAGCACCAAGTGTGTGAATGGCTAGTACTTTTGGAAGCAACAGCTCTCACTGTATAACGGTAAGGTTCCCATAAGATAAAGGAGTAGAATTGGGCCACTCAGCTGATCTGCTCTGCCATTCCATTGTGGCTAATTTATTCTCCCTCTCAACCCCATTATCCTGCTTTCTTCCTGTAACCTTTGATGCCTTGACTAACCAAGAACATATCAACCTCTGCTTTAAATATACTCAATGGCTTGGCCATTGGAATAAATTTCACAGATTTGCCACCCTCTGGCTAAAGACTGCACTGTGATCTTGTCTCGAAGGCCAATGTTGGAACATCTTTCAAGAACAAGAGTCCTCGCGTGCATCAGGCCCTGATGGTGTACCTGGTAGGGCCCTGAAAACTTGTGCCAAACAACTAGTGGGAGTGTTCAAGGACATCTTCAAATCTCTCTTTTCCAGTCGGAGATTCAAAAGGGTGAAAATCAGTGCCCAAGAAGAGCAAAGTGAGCTGTCTCAGTGATTATCACTCAGTGGGACCCACATCTACTGTGATGAAGTGCTTTGAGAGGTTGGTCATGGCTAGAATTAGTTCTTACCTAAGCAAGGACCTGGACTCGCTGCTATTTGCCTAATGCCACAATAGGTCTACAGCAGATGTAAACTCACTGGATCTCCACTCAGCCTTGCAACACCTGGACAATAGTATCACTTTCGTCAGGCTGCTCTTTATTGACTACAGCACAGCATTCAGCACAATCATACCATCGGTTCTAATCAAAATACTCCAAAACATGGGCCTCTGTACCTCCTTCTGCATCTTGATCCTTGACTTCCTTACCGGGAGACCATAACCTACGTGGATTAGAAATAACATCTCCTCTTTCCTGACAATCAACACTGGATGCTTGCTTAGCTCACTGTTCTACTCTCTTTCCACTCACAAATGTGTGGCGAAGCACAGCTCAAATGCCATCTTTAAATGTGCTGACAACACAACTATTGTTGACAGGATTTCAGATGGTCATGAAGAGGTGTACAGGAATGAGATAGGTCAGCTGGTTGAGTGGTGTTGTAATAATAACCTGCACCCAACGTCAATAAGACCAGCAAATTGATTGCGGACTTCAGGAAGGGGAAGTTGAGGGAACACACAGCAGTCCTCATCGAGGGATTAGAAGTGGAAAAGGTCAAGAGTTTCAACTTCCTGGGCATCAACATCTCTGAGGATCTATCCTGGTCCCTACATATTGATACAATTACAAAGAAGGCAGCTATATTTCATTAAGAGTATGAGGAGACTTGGTAAGTCACCAAAGACACTCACTAATTTCTACAGATTACCGTGGAGAGCATTCTAACTGGTTGCATCACCGCTTAGTATGGAGGGGCCACTGCACAGGATTGGAAAAAGCTGCAGAAACCAGCTCCATCATCGGTACTAGACTCCACAGCATTCATGACACCTTCAAAAGGTGATGCCTCAAAAAGGCAGCATCCATCATTAGGAACCTCCATCACCCAGGACGTGCCCTCTTCTCATTGCTACCATCAAGGAGGTGGTATAGGAGCCTGAAGACACACACTCAATGTTTCAGGAACAGCATCTTCCCTTCCACTATCAGATTTCTGAATGGACAAAGAACCCATGAACACTACCTCAGTATTTTCCCTCTCTTTCTGCACTACTTTTAATTTATTTTTTATATACACTTCTTGTAATTTATAGTTTTCATACATTCTATTGCAATGTACTGCTGTCACAGAGCAACAAATTTCATGACATATGCCGGTGATATTAAAACTGACTCTGATTCTGAAGAAATTCCTTCTCTTTCCTCTTCCAAATGGACATCCCTCTCTTCTGAGGCTGTGCTCTCTAGTCCTTCACTCACCCACTATAGGACACAAGTACCTAACATCCACTCTATCTCAGCCTTCCAATATTCGATATATAAGAGATTTCCCCCTTCTAAGCTCAATCGAGTATAGGCCAGAGCCATTAAATGGTTATCCAATGTTAAACCTTTCATTCCCAGGATAATTTTTGTGAACCTACCTCTGAAACTTCTCCCATGCCAGCACATCTTTTCTTAGATAAGGGTCCCAAAATAGCTTACAATACTCCAAGTGCAGTCAGACCAGTTCCTCATAAAACCTTAGCATCACAGCCTTGCTTGTATATTCTAGTTCTCTTGAAATGAATGCTAACATTAGATTTTCCTTCCTTACCACTGACTCAACCTACAAGTTAGCTTTCAGGGAATCCTGCACAAGTCCCCTGCACCTCTGATTTGTGAATTTTCTCCCCATTTAGAAAATAGTCCATGCCTTTATTCCTTCTACCAAAGTGCATGATCACACACTTCCCTACACTATACTCTTCTGCCACTTCTTTGCCCATTCTCTCAATCTGTTGAAGGATTTCAAAGGACAGACAGGTAGGCAGAAGGGTCGGTAAGTAATGACATCAAACCCTTAGAAAGAGATGATGCAGTATTGGAAGATGTAGAATCCTTGTGGGTAGAGTTAAGAAACTAAAATGGTAAAAAGACCGTGATGGGAGTTATAAACAGGCCACGAACAGTAGCCAAGATGTTGGATATAAATTTAAGCAGGAAATAGAAAAGTCAATGTTACTGCCCTTATTACATGCCTGATGGTGTGCTGCTGAAAGGTCTAGACCCAAAATTTCCCTCCATAGATGACGCCTGAGTTGCTGAATTCCTCCAACAATCTGTGTGAATTGCTCAAGATGTTCAGCACCTGCAGATTCTTGCATTTATGAATTCCTCCAGCAGTTTATTTATTTCCAAGCTTTCACCATCCATAGTCTCTATATGGTCTCTTTGCCCCACTCCCATCAGGGAAGAGGCTACGCAGCATTCATGCCCGGACTAGTGGACTCCAAAACAGGTACTTCTCCCAAGCTATACACACAAAATGCTGGTGGAACGCAGCAGGCCAGGCAGCATCTATAGGAAGAGGTACAGTCGGCGTTTTGGGCCGAGACCCTTCATCAGGATTTCTCCCAAGTTGTCTGGCTGATCAACACCTCCACCCATTAACCCACCCCACCACACCTACTACCACTACATACACATCACTTTCCCCACATACAAGCAATCTATGTATATAACATTAATCAGTACCTTGTGTTTTATATGATTGCTTTTATATTCATATTTATTGTTGGTTTTTCTGTTCTTTTACTGTGTTCTTTGTGCGTATTGTGTTTTTTAAATAGACAATAGGTGCAGGAGTAGGCCATTTGGCCCTTTGAACCAGCACCGCCATTCACTGTGATCATGGCTGATCATCCACAATCAATACCCTGTTCCTGCCTTCTCCCCATATCCCTTGATTCCGCTATCTTTAAGAGCTCTATCTAACTCTTTCTTGAAAGAATCCAGAGAGTTGGCCTCCACTGCCTTCTTAGGCAGAGCATTCCACAGATCCATAACCCTCTGCGTGTAAAAGTTTTTCCTCAACTCCGTTTGAAATGGTATACCCCTTATTCTTAAACTATGGCCTCTGGTTCTGGACCTCCCCCAACATCGGGAATATGTTTCCTGCATCTAGCGTGTCCAATCCCTTAATAATCTTATATGTTTCAATCAGATCTCCTCATCCTTCTAAATTCCAGTGTATACAAGTCCAGTCGCTCCAATCTTTCAACATATGAAATGATGAAAGATGCTGCATCTAATCCAGAGTAACAAACATCTTTTCTCCTTTACACTCATCTATTAAAGAATGACAACAAACAATCCTGAATTTTTAATCTTGAATCTGGGTGTGTGTTAAGTGGCCTTGAAGTGAGCATCAGACTACACATTCATGGCTTCAATAATATTGTCCAAAGTAATATCTGCTGATTCTGTCCCTGCCTCACTCAACCTGCTGCTGAAAGATCTTTGCTATCTTTTTGACTTTCCTGGTCCAGCAAATTCCTCTTTCATTCCAGCCTCCAAAAGCTTAGATTTGTCAAAACTCCAGTGCCTGTGTCCTCTTCTTCACCAATTCCTGTTTACACATCCTGTTTTTCAGACTTCTGTTAGACAATGATAAGTTTTAAATCTTCACCCTTGTTTTCAAATTGCTTTATGGTCTCAATCTTCCCTACTTGTGTAATCAACTTCAGCTCTCTAATTCTCTTGGACCTGCTGCACTCTTTGTAATTTGTCCTCTTAATCATGCCCGCTATCAATTGCTCCACGATAGGCACCATTCTTCAACAAACTGGATGCTATACTCTAGGATTCACTGCCTTTCTTTCTTATTTTAATTTATCTCTTAAACTATATCTCTCTAATTAAGCTCCTGGCTACCTGCTCTGCTCTGATTTGCACTTGCATTAGTTACTATAAAATCTTGTATAAATTCCCTTTGAATTGCCTTGACATTTTGTATTTCATTGTTAGATAACACAACAGTAAAATATTGCAGATGCTATGTATACAGTAGTTGTGTGTGTGTGTGTGTGTGCACGTGCACATGTACTCAGGGTCACTTTATGAGGTACACCTGCTCGTTAATGCAAATATCTAATCAGCCAATGCTGTGGCAGTAACTCAATGCATAAGAGCATGCAGACATAGTCGAGAGCTTCAGTTGTTGCTCAGATCAAACATCATAATGGGAAAAAATGTGATCTAAGTGACTCTGACAATGGAGATATTGTTGGTGCCAGATCGGGTGGCTTGAGTATCTCAGAAACTGTTGGTCTCCTGGTTTTTTCACACACAAGCCTCTGGAGTTTACAGGAAATGTTTCAAAACATATCCAGTGAGTGTGAGTTCTGTGGGCGAAGAGATTGTATTGATGACAGTGATCAGAGGAGAATGGCCAGACTGATTCAAGCTGACAGGAAGGCAACAGTAACTCAACTAACCACATGCTACAACTGGTACATTCAGAAATGCTCTTCCGGTGTGCAGAAAAACATTTCTGAATACACATGTTTACCCTTAAAATGGATGGGCTACAGCAGCAAAAGACCTCACTGGGTTTCACTCCTGTACGTAATAAAATGGTCACTGAATGTACATTTCTTATTCTGAGAGTTATGGCCCTCCCTCATCCCTCTCATGTTTGGTGAATCTCCATCCTCCTTTTAACTTCATTTCAGGATTTCTTCCCAAAATGATCAACACTGAAGATTCAAGTCCTATAACTCTCTGAGTGAAGGAAAAAGACTGAGCCCAAAATGGCACTGCTCATTGTAACTTGGAGTCTGTTTCCAGTCAGGCTCTCCTTCCACCAAGGTGTAGCAGTTATTAATAAATGGCAAGCCAACATGCAACATTAACTTGATGTTTCATGTGACCGTGGTTTGAAAAGATAAATCACTAAAGAGCTTGGATCTTATTTTCAAATGAATGGTGAACTGCTTTACATTATTGTTTTAAATAAAATTAGTTTTAAAAAAGGAGCTTGCTCATCCTTACGTTTTCAAATCGTAGACGTTCATTTGACCCTCATCAACGTTCCGCATGGACACAGACAATTAATAAAAGCTGCACACTTTATAGAGTGCTTCAATAGCAAGAAATTCTTTATAATTAAGAGATTCAGTCAGTGCCTTGTGACTGGAGGCACCTTTCCCCTTGATTTATGAGTCCCATTCCACTGCTTCTCCTGGTGATTAGTGATGAGTTACGGAAATATCTACAATTCAAGCAATCCCAGTCTTATCTGAAACTGTCTCCCTCGTTCCTTCTCGCTCCCTTTCATCCCTTTTATTATCTCCCTGTATTTCTGATACGGTGATCAATATTCTTAGCTTTCTCACCCTGCCTAAAAGCCACAATCCCTCTCACCTACCTGTCCCTTGCTATATTGAAATTAGGGTTTAAGAAAGAGAGATAGAGAGAGGTGTAGTCTTAGTTGGTTGAATTGGGGTGGTATGGATAGGGGACGCAGAGGGTTAAGAATATTTTGGTTGGATTGTTGTGGTATGGTTAGGGGATGTAGAGGAGTCAGAATGGTTGGTTGGATTGATATGGTATGAAATCTACTGAATTTACAGTTCTTGGGGACAGCGCAGGTAGTCAAAAGAAAGGCAACATGCCAGGAATGTCATAGAGTCATAGAACACTACACCACAGAAACAGGCCCTTTGGCCCATCTAGTCCGTAGCAAACTAAAAATCTGGCCAGCCTCATCAATCACACCAGAACCAGAGACCTCCATACCCTTCCCTTTCACGTACCTACTCAAATTTCTCTTAAATGTTGAATTGAACTCACATCCATCACTTCCGCTGGCAGCTCATTGCATACTCTCGCCACCCTCTGAGTGAAGAAGTTCCCCCTCACGTTCCCCTTAAACATTTCACCTTTCACCCTTAACCCATGACCTCTAGTTCTAGTCTCATCCTACTTCAGCGGAAAAAGGCAGCTTGCATTTACATTGATGTTTTACACAGACATC
This sequence comes from Mobula birostris, assembly GCF_030028105.1. Classification (NCBI taxonomy): domain Eukaryota; kingdom Metazoa; phylum Chordata; class Chondrichthyes; order Myliobatiformes; family Myliobatidae; genus Mobula; species Mobula birostris. The sequence continues at coordinate 75,232,898 of NC_092383.1, read as the reverse complement.
CCACCCTGCAAAAACTCATTTCGGGGACGTCTCAACCTCATTTCAGGGAGGTTCCAACTGGAAGTCTCACCCCTATAGCAGTCTGTGTCAATGAATTTGTTAATTTTGCAAGACATCAGATTCACAAGTGTTTTGTGAGACAGCTGACTTCTGGATTCTGTCTTAATGTGACGCACCATGCTGAATGCCCTTTCTACATCACAGTTAGAATTTGGCAGCACCAAAAGCAGCTTCATCAACTGGCAGAGCTCTTTGAATCTCAGCTGCCCTGTGCTCACAGATTTTACTTTGGACAGCTTCCCCCAGAACTCATCAACTGGCAAACTTTTGTAGTTTAGCACCAGTCCTTCAAGGTTAGTTGAGGTATAATACAGGACTCACCTCAACATATCTTTTACAGTCATTTAACCCACCATGGGCAATAGAAAAGTCACCGTTGCAAACAGTGCAGCGAGCAACACTGTCATTATTTTTGACTCCTATTAAGCAGGGGTACACTTTAGTGTAGTCTGGGGTGAAGTACGTTTTATATTTTCTTATTTTGGAACACTCTGCCATGGCGCTGAAGGACACTAAACTGAACTGATGGACAATGAAAGCGAGAGAGAGAGGTCGACTGTAAAGCCCGCCCACAGAGAAAACTGATAGGTGTACTTCGCACAAAGAGAGACCAATCAGGATATTTTTTTTCTTTCTTTCTTTCTTTCTTTTCCCCTCTCCCTCTCCCTTCCTCTATCGTTCACTCTCAAAAAAATCGATTTCTGGGATATTGTATATAATTTGCAGGTGTCAGGGAGCCACTATTAATATGCGGAGACTCCCGGAACTTCCAGGAGAGGTGGGATGTCTGTTTTACAGCAAAATCTCCAAAGCACGATTCTTCAATTCATGGAGAGCACGGCACTAGTTGCAAGATTACGACTTCTCAACGTCTACTCTCCCAAGAAAAATCTCATACTGTGTAACAACTAGCCCTCAAAATTCAAACCAATCAGCTCCTTGCTTTTGCACTATTTACCTGTATTTATAAAGCTCAGGATCTCATTTGGTGAATGCTTTTCCAAATCTTTAAACTTGTTGAGTGTAATTCCAACGTTATATATTGAAATCAAGACACAATAAAACAGAGCAGAGCAGCACTTTATAAATTCAGTCCATGGCCCAGATAAAATCGCTTTTGTGCCTGATTCTCTCATTGACATCAATATTATTTCTCCTATATTTTTCTGCTCACCAAGGTGAGTTACTTATCTGCTTCTGCTGTCTGAACTGGCCTTGAACCTTGTCTGGGTCAGAAACATCACAAGTATGTTCATCTGACCCTGGCATATCCCAAGTTTATCATTTATCTAGTTCATCCGCCCAAAATTATTGTTGATTTAAATTTTGGCAACATTTTTGCAATATTAGCAATTTTACTGTGAACATGCACATAGCAAATGTAAGGTCATTGGATACATCTTTCTCAATGTCTGACAAAATAATGTGCATTAATCCATATTTCATAAATTGCACAAGGTATCTCGTCCTCCTGTCCTCTAGAGTACGCAACCAAGCACTGCAAATTCTTACTTATTAATATCACTAATATTAGCCTGTCTATAAGTGAATAATTTTTGAAGCAATAGATTTTAATAGAGTGTACTGAAAGAAACTGTTGTGAGATTATAAAAACAGGATTGTTGTCGTTAGGGCAGATGAAGTTAATGAGAGAGTTAACGGACTTATTCAAAAGGGTGAAGAAAACCTGTGGTCATGGATTGAGATTTATTGACAAAATAAAACATGAGATATAAGGATATTTTTATGCAACAGTCATAATTTAGAATACACAACTGAAAGAGAAATGGAAAAAGGTCTAATTGTAACACTCAAACAGAAGATTAGATGTAATCTTGAAAGAAGTAGGAATTGCTGGATTATGGGGAAGGAAACAAAAACAAGGAAATATTGCTCATTTGATTGGTCTTTCAAACAGCCATAATAGGCATAATAAGCATGTTGTATGATTCTCACTATGATTTTCACATTGCACTTTGGGCAAAGCTACGACTCTGAGGTGGACAAGTTCAGGTCTTGTGGGCAAGACCCCACTTTAGTAAAGGAGCAGACTGTTTGCCCCACTCGGTCAGGGGAGAGGCTACACAGCATCCACACCGGGATCACCAGATTTGAAAACAGTTATATCCTCCAAGCTGTCAGGCTGATCAACAGTTCCACTTATTAACCCATCCCAGCCCACTAAGCACCATCACTAGTTGATTGTTTCCTGCCAGAGTCACCTTATGTACAGAGATACTCCTGTACCTAGCATCGCTTTATGTACTACAATAAGTCTATGTAAATAAACTATCCTTATGTATTTATATTAATTGTGTTCTTTCTGCTTATTGTGTGATTTTTATGCTGCACCAGATCTGGAGTAACAATTATTTCACTCCCCTTCACACTTGTGGACTGAAGAAGGACAACAAACAATCTTGAATCTTGAGATGAAGCAGCTGCGGAGATGGCTACTGAGGGTCTTGGACACAATTATGGAGGACTCAGCACCTCGAGTAGCATCTATGGAAGGGAATAAACATTTAATGTTTTGGGCCAAGCCCCTTCATCGGGGGATCTTCTGCACCTCTGATTGACAATTTAGAAGCCTGCTGTTGGTTATTAATGAAGCTGCTTGCTCACTTAATGTCCTTCTCCAACCACAACCAGCTGAACAAGAGGGTAAAAAGAAAACATTGATAATGATTTCAAATGTCAATGTACATTTATTATCAAAGTACGTACTGTATATGTCACCATACAATGCCATGAGGTTCATTTTCTAGCAGGAATTCACAGTAGAACGAAGAAATATAATGGACTCAACCCTACACACAAAGACTGACAACCACTGTGCAAAAGAAGACAAAGGGTGCAAATACAAACAAAAACAAATAATAATGAGAACGTGATTTATAGAGCCCTTGAACGCGAGTCATATGTTCTAAGGCTCCTCAAGGCAAACCCAGCTTCCAATGCTCACCTGTTGCTGCAGTTGCACAATGTTTGAAGAGGACTTTGAGACAAATTGGGACTCTTTGCCAAGGTTTCACCAACACTCCATTAACTCTTCATTTGGATTTTGAAGATTTCACCCAAAAAAGTGTGAGCATTGTGCTACTCAAGCTTCATAGGAGAAGTCAAAAGAAAGATAATGCTTGAAGAAGGAGAGCATGCTGGAGATCCCTCTTGATAGTGTGAAGTACTGGAATAAAAGACAAGTAGAGCAGTGCTGGCAGCCATAGGAGAGAGAGGGGCAGGGGATAGCCATCTTCCTCTGGATATCCTTCACCAAATCACCAAGATCGTCTGCAGCTTTTCCCTTAGCTCCTGAAATATTCAGTTACACTAAACTCTGCATTGTTAGTGGAAATGGGTGGGTGGAAATTTCACACACCACTGACCCACATTGCTTCTAATTTCCAATTCTTCCAATTCAACAATTGAACTCAGAAATTACACACATTTTCTAAAACCAGACAGTCAAACCACTAAGCTTCATTTCATCTTTTCTAAAGTAAAAGTTTGTCCCACAAACTTAAGAGGAAGGAGGCACCTTTCTCAACTCAAACTAAAGAATAATGGTCTGGAGAGAGAAGACAACTTCATCACTTCTGGATCCTGCAGCAAAGCAGAGGGGTACATGAACATGAACATTGCAACAACAAGTAAGAAAATGCCGGGGCACCACTTCTCTGCATTTGCTCTAGCCTCCTTAGTCTTTATGTGGGCCACTCACGCAGGAGCATGCCTATTTCAGTATTACATGGAGAAGAACTGTGCGAGCAGGCACCAGACAGACAAGCCCAGAAACTACCTCAGCAAGGTGCTCCTGAGGTGAAAACTTAACCCATAGGTGCTGTGTAACACTCTTTCAAATGTTTCATGGGTGCATTTCTTGAGGAACTATGAGTGGCATTGATGCTTTGTATGAGAATAGTCATGGGTTCATAGAGTCACAGAACACAACACCACAGAAAAAGGCCCATCAGCCCATCTAGTCCATCAACTGTACCCGGACCATTGCCCTCCATACGCCTCCTGTCGATGTACCTATCCAAATTTTGCTGAAATGCTGAAATTGACCCCATGTCCACCACTTCTGCTGGCAGCTCATTCCACTCTCTTACAAACCTCTGAGTGAAGAGGTTCCCCTTCATGTTCTCCTTATATATTTCACCTTTCACCCTCAACCCATGACCTCTAGTTGTTAGTCCTACCAACCTCAGTGGAAAAAGCCTGCTTGCATTTACCCTATCTATACTCTTCAAATTTTTGTATACCTCTATCAAACCTCCCCTCAATCTTCTACATTCTAGGGAATAAAGTCTTAACCTATGCAACTTTTCCCTCTAACTCAGGTCTTCAAGTCCTGGCAACATCCTTGTAAATTTTCTCTGCACTCTTTTGATCTAATTCACATCTTTCCTGTAGGTACGTGACCGAAATTGGACCCAACACTCCAAATTAGGCCTCACCAGCATCTTATACAATTACAACATAATATCCCGACTTCTGCACTCAAAACATTGATTTATGAATGCCAATGTGCAAAAAGCTTTCTTTACAACCCTATATACCTGTGATGCCACTTTTAAAAAATTATGGGTCTGTATTCCCAGATCCCTCTGTTCTACCACACTCCTCAGTGCCCTACCACTTACCATGTAAGACCTACTTTGGTGGATCCTCCCAAAGTGCAACACCTTACACTTGTCTGTATTAAATTCCATCTACCATTATTCATCTGGTTTCACCAGCTGGTCCAGATCCCGCTGTAAACTTTGATAATCTTCCTCATTCTCCATTACATCTCTAATTTTCATGTCATCAACAAATTTGCTGATCCAGTTTACCACATTATCATCCAGATCATTGATATAGACAATAAACAAGAACAGACCCAGCACCAGTCCCTGTAGCACATCACTATTCACAGGCCTCCAGTCAGACACTCAACCATCTACTACCACTCTCTGGCTTCCACTGTGAAGTCAATGTCTAATTCAATTTACCACCTCATCTTGAATGCCAAGAGACTGCATCTTCTTGATCAACCTTCCATGTCGGACCTTGTCAAAGGCTTTGTTGAAGTCCATGTAGACAACATCCGCTGCCTTCATCAACTTTCCTGGTAACTTCCTCAAAAACCTCGATAAGATTGGTTAGATACGATCTCTAATGCACAAAGCCATGTTGACTATCCCTAATCAGTCCCTGTGTATCCAAATAATTATATATCCAGTCCCTTAGAATATCTTCCAATAACTTTCCCACCACTGATGTCAGGCTAACCAGCCTATAATTTTATGGCGTATTTTTAGAGCCTTTTTGAAACAATGGAACAACATTAGCAATCCTCCATTCGTCTGGCACCTCACCTGAGGCTAAGGATATTTTAACTATTTCTGCACTTGCCTCCCACAGCAAGTGCCTCAGGGTCCGCCCCTGAGCACGCTTTCCATCCGTGTTGGCTTGAGTGTCGAGTACGCAACTTGACCTCAAAAAACAAAGGGAAAATACTGCAAAAATATCTGTGTGAGGAGTGCCGCGCCACACAGTCTCTCTCTCGCTCTGCACCTTGGAAAAAGCTATGAAAAATCCATTATCACGGACGCACGCACGGACACGCAGACGCACAGGCATGCACATACAGATGCACACGCACAGACTCGCATGCACGCAGGCACACGCCAAAAAAAAATAGAAAGGACTTAGAGGAGAATGGGCTAAGGAGTGGCAGATGGGATATAATGTCTTGAAGTGTATGGTAATGCACTTTAGTGAAATAAAAGGGTTGCTTTTATTCTAAGTGGAGAGAAAATTAACACATTTCAGGTGCAAAGGAATTTGGGAATCCTTGTGCAGGATTCCCTAAAGGTTAATTTGCAGATTGAGTCGGTAGTGAAGAAGGCAAAAGCGAAGTTAGCATTCGTTTCAAGAGGACTAGCATTCAAAAGCAAGGATGTAACATTGAGACTTTGCAAAGCACTGGTGAGGCCTCATTTTAAGTATTGTGAGCAGTTTTGGGTCCCTTACCTAAGAAAGCATGTGCTGATATTGGAGAGGGTTCAAATGAGGTTCACTAAACTGACTCCAAGATTGAACAGCTTGTCATATGAAGAGAATTTAATGGCTCTGGGCCTGTATTCACTGGAATTCAGAAGAATAAGGAGTCACCTCATTGAAACCTATCAAATGCTGAAAGACCTCAATAGAGTGGATGTGGAGAGGATGTTTCCTATGGTGAGAGAGACTAAGAACAGAGGACGCAGCCTCAGAATAGAGGGGCGTCCTTTTAGGATGGAGTTGAGGAGGAATATCTTTAGCCAGAAACTGGTGAATCTGTGGAATGCGTTGTCACAGGCAGGTGCTTAGGCCACGTCATGGGGAATACTTAAGGCAGAGGTTGATAGATCCTTGATTGGTCAGGGCATGAAGGGATACAGGGAGAAGGCAGGAGATTGGGACTGAGGGGGAAATGGATCAGCCTTGATGAAATGGCGGAGCATACTTGATGGGCCAAATGGCCTAATTCTGCTCCTATATCTTATGCTCTTATATCCACTACCTCCCACCCTCCACAAAACAATCAGCTCTAATACTCAAATGGCAAAATAGTACAAAGCAAATGTAAAACCAAAACAGAGGGCAGACAACAAAGCAAAAATTAGTGGGAAGATAAAGGATTTGGAAGCTTTTAAAAACCTACAGAGAGCAACTAAAAGAATCATTAGAAGGAAATGGGTGAAGTATGAAAGCAAGCTAGCAAACAATATCAAAGTCGATAGTAAAAGCTTTATCGAGAGATAAAAGTGGATATAGGACTGCTAGAAAGTGAGGCAGAAGAAATAGCAATGGGGGATAAGGGGATGGCAGATGAACTAAATGAGTATTTTGCATCAGTCTTCACTGTGGAAGACACTAGCAGTGTGTCAGATGTTGAAGTGTGTGAAGGAAGAGAAGTGAGTGCAGTTACTATTACAAGGGAGAAGGTGAACAAAAAGCTGAAAGACCTAAGGGTATATAAGTCACCAGGACCAGATGAAATGCATCCTAGGGTTCTGAAAGAGGTAGCATTAGTGATTGTGGCAGCATTAGCAATGATCTTTCAATATCATTGGACTGGAAAATTGCAAATGTCACTCCACTCTTTAAGAAAGGAGGAAGGCTGCAGAAAGGAAATTATAGACCAGTTAGCCTGATCTCAGGGGTTGGGAAGATGTTTGAGTCGATTGTTAAGGATGAGGTTATGGTGTACTTGGTGACACAGGACGAGATAGGACAAAGTCAGCATGGTTTCCTTAAGGGAAGATCTTGCCTGACGACCCTGTTGGAATTCTTTGAGGTGATTACAAGTTGGATAAATAAAGGGGATGCATTGGTGTTGTATATTTGGACTTTCAGAAGGCTTTTGACAAGGTGCCACACATGAGTATGCTTACCAAGTTAAGAGTCCATGGTATTATGGGAATGTTACTGACATGGTCAGAGCATTGAATGATTGGTAGGAGGCAACAAGTGGAAGTAAAAGGATCCTTGTCTGGTTGGCTGACGGTGACCAGTGGTGTTTCGTAGGGGTGGGTTTTGGGACTATTTTTTACGCTGCATATCAATGATTTAGATCAGTGGTCCCCAACCACCGGGCCGCGGACCGGTACCGGGCCGCAAAGCATATGCTACCAGGCCGCGAGGGAACGATATGATTTGGCGATATGAGTCAGCTGCACCTTTCCTCATCCCCTGTCACGCCCACTGTTGAGCTTGAATGCACGCGAGGTCATTACGCATGCGTCATCCATGTCAGCGCGGGAAGGAGGTCAAATCCTTGAGCTTGCAAATGACGACGGGCTGAAAAGCATGTTTGATATAACATCTCTGCCGGCATTCTGGATCAAAGTCAAGGCTAAATATCCTGAGATAGCCACGAAAGCACTGAAAACGTTGCTTTCATTTCCAACATATCTTTGCAATGAATGCAATGAAAACTAAATTGCAGAATAGACTGGACATAAGGAACCCCCTTCGAGTATCGCTGTCTCCCATCACCCCTCGATAGGACCATCTTGTTGCAGGAAAACAAGCATTCAGCCCAGGCCTCCTACTGATTCAGCGATATCGGTGTGTTGCAATGATTTTATATGTTCATACGGGGAAAATATTTGCTGTGTGTTAATATCCAAACATTACTTAAAATGTTATGATGCTATTGACTTACTTATATAACCACATAACAATTAGCACGGAAACAGGCCATCTCTGCCCTTCTAGTCCGTGCCGAACGCTACTCTCACGTAGTCCCACCGACCTGCACTCAGCCCATAACCCTCCATTCCTTTCCTGTCCATATACCTATCCAATTTTTCTTTAAATGATGATACCGAACCTGCCTCTACCACTTCTACTGGAAGTTCGTTCAAAACTTACTTCAAGCTCCCCTGATAATTGACTTATTGCTATATTCATGTGAGGAAAATATGCGCTGTGTGTTTAATATTAAATTCATTAGATAAACCCTTTTAGAAATGAAATTGAGTGTATTAGCCACTTATCACCTATATTGTGTTCATGATTAACACCCCCCCGAACAGATTCACCAAAAATGGTTTGTAGAAAAAAATCGGCACGTACACGCATGCGCAAATCACGCATTCACACTGGTGCCCGCGCAAGGCTTCATGGTCATTGTAGTCTTTCTCGGGGTAAACCCAACGTATTTTACTTGAATTTCCGGCATCTGCAGAATTCCTGTTGTTTGCGTATTTTACTGCTACTCTTGTTCGTTGGCATCCCTCCCCCCGCCCACCCTCCCCCGCCCCCCACCACCCCGGTCGGCCGGTCTGCAAGAATATTGTCAATATGAAACCGGTCTGCAGTGCGAAAAAGGTTGGGGACCCCTGATTTAGATGATGGAATAGATGGTTTTGTTGCCAAGTTTGCAGAAGATATAAAGATTGGTGGAGTGGCAGGTAGTGTTGAGGAAACAGGTAGACTGAAGAAGGATTTAGACAGATTAGGAGAATGGACAAGGAAGTGGCAAATGAAATACAATTTTGGAAAATGCATGGTCATGCATTTTGGTAGTAGAAATAAATGTGCAGACTATTTTCTAAATGTGGAGAAAATCCAAAAATCTTAGATGCAAAGGGACTTGGGAGTCCTCGTACAGAACATCCTAAAGGTTAACTTGCAGATTGAGTCGGTGGTGAAGAAGGCAAATGCAATGTTAGCATTCATTTCAAGAGGTCTTTGATACAAGAGCGGGGGATGCTGAGGATTTATAAGGCACTGGTGAGGACTCACCTTGAGTATTGTGAACAGTTTTGGGCTCCTCATTTAAGAAAAGATGTGTTCACATTGGCGAGGGTCCAGAGGCGGTTCCACAAGGATGGTTCTGGGAATGAAAGGGTTATCATACAAGGAACGTTTGATGGCTCTGGGTCTGTACTTGCTGGAATTTAGAAGGATAAGGGGGGAAATCCCATTGAAACCTTTCGAATGTTGAAACGCCTAGACAGAGTAGATGTGGAAAGGATGTTTCCCATGGTGGGGGAGTCTAGAACAAGAGGGCACAGCATCAGGAGAGAGGGATTTTAAAATAGAGGATTGTTTAAATTTCTTTAGCCTGAGGGTGGTGAATTTGTGGAATTTTTTTACCTCAGGCAGCTGTGGAGGTCAGGGTGTTGGGTGTATTTAAGGCAGAGCTTGATAGGTTTTTGATTGGACATGGCAGCAAAGGTTATGGGGAGAAGACTGGGGAGTGGGGTTGAGAAGGGGAAAAAAGGATCAGCCATGATTGAATGGCGGAGCAGACTCGATGGGCCAAATGGCCAAATCATGCTCCTATATCTTTTCTTTACGCTACCCAGCTCAGTCATATCACCCATTACCATCTCAACAGCCAATCACCAGCAACTCACACAATATTGTGATCTGACCTTTTGGAGCCCTACTATTTGATGTTTTAACCCTCACCACAAAGAATTTTCCACATCTGCCTACCCTGCATGCCCACCAATACTGTAGGAAGGGCTCCCAGAATAAGCAAGCAAGACCGACTCTACAACAAATGGGCATTTTGCACGGCAGCATTGTACAACAAGTCCTCATGAAAACATTCCTGCTACGCCACGCATTGCCGATTTAACATGCCTTTCCAGAAAATCTTCCACAGCATTAGTGGATAAAATTACAATTAATATCAGCAGTGGGAAGAACTCATAAATGGACAAAACCTACACATGGAAGTAGGGAAAATGATTGGATAGATTGGATAAAGACCATAAGACATAGGAGCAGAATTAGGCCGTTTGGCCCATTGAATCATTGAATCTGTTCCTCCATTTCATTATGGCTGATCCATTTTCCCTCTCAGCCCAATCTCCTGTCTTCTCCCACTATTCTTTCATGCCCTGACTAATCAAGAATCTATCAACTTCTGCCTTAAATATACCCAACTCCACAGCGACCTGTTGCAACGAATTCCACAGATGCACCATTCTCTGGATAAAGAAATTCCTCCTCATCTCGATTCTAACAGGACTCTCCTCTATTTTGATGCTGTGTCCTCTGGTCATACACCCTGCACCATAGGAAACATCCTCTTCACATCCACTCTACTGAGGTCTTTCAACATTTGATAGGTTTTAATGGGGTCACACCTCATTCTTCTGAATTCCAGTGAACTGAGGCTCAGAGCCATCAAACGCTCCTCATACGACAAGCCTTTCAATCCTGGAATCATTTTCGTGAACCTCCTTTGAACTCTCTACAATGTCAACACAACCTTTCTTCGATAAGGGGCCCAAAACTGTTCACAATGGCATGTGGAAGGATACTTGATGGATGGTTATCATTCATTATAGAACAAAAATTCGATAGCAGTGGAATAAACAGCCTTGAATCTATTAACCATATGAAAATCCAGTGGATAAAATCCGTCATTGCTCTGTTATTCAACAACACTGTCTTTAGTTGATCGAGAACCTCAGGCCAGACACAAAACTCGCGGTTTTACAGGCTGTAATAAAGCTTTCGTCCAACATGATTCTGCAACTTAGACTATATACATAGACAACTCTAAAAATGATTAAAATGTCACCAGTTCTGCCTCTGGAAGAATAAGCAAGCTAGCATTAGTGTACTCTCCCAGGCCACCAGTCCCTGCACTTACATTCACTAAGCTCGATTGGGCAAAACGTGCTATTTGACTGTCCAATACCGGCTCCTGAAGCAAACCTTTTACCCTGTGCTCAGTTACTAGAAGATGTTCAAGGATTCGCTCCAAACCTCCTTGAAATATTGTAACATCTCCATTGATTGCTGGGAATCGGAATCAGGCTCATTATTAGTCTTTTATGATGTGAAATGTGTCATCTTTGTACAGTGCAAAGACATAAAATTATTATAACTTACTAAATAAATGAATCAATAGCGCAAAGCAGGAATAGCGAGTGTTCATGGATTTACACAGCATTCTGAAATCTCATCGTGGAGGGGAAGAACTGTTTCTGAATCATTGAGACTGTGTCATCTTGCTCCTGAAACTCCTCCTTGATGGGACTAGCTAGAAGACTAGAGGCTCAAAGTGCAGGACGAGCATTCAGGTCGGCACTTAAGTCTATGCCCTGAGAGCTTTCAAAAGCTGCGTGTAACTGACAGAGGGAGTAAAGTACCTCACAAACTACCCACCCTTTAGTCCAAATCCCAGAAGCTCCTCCTGTCCTTTGCGTGGAAGAGCCTGTGTTTCCAACATTGGCCTCATGAATTACCTCAGAACCCACAAAACTGGAATGGAAGCAAGTCATTTACAATTCTGTGGCACAAAAGGCGTAGTCGGATAAAGTCTTGTGGTACTATTTTTGCAGTGTTTTGTAAGTTTCCATTTTCATTCCTTAATAAAGCAGCAACTTCAACATTTATCGAACATGTTTATTACAACTCCACTTTTAGTTCTGTGAGACAAACACTACCAAGCTAAAAACAAAAAACACTTTCTGCTCAAATGGATTTTTTTTTCTAAATATGTTTGTCATTTCAATTGCAGCTGTGTTTAGCGGTAATATCAGACTGCAATTTTATAAGGGACCACACATCTCACTATGTATTTTCTTGAGTGTGAATCAAGGATAATTATGAGTAATTTTGCAATCTGAATATCTAAAAGTAGCAATGCACATTTTTTTGAAATTCTTAATTTCAGTGATTTTGTTTGTAGGTTCCATTGCCTGCCAGTCTTGGTGTCAGTTGGGGAAAAAAATTAAGCTTTCATTATTTTTTTTAATTGCAAACCCTCAGATGACATCAAGGCCTCAGAGTTTTAGCTGAAAGGAACAAAACCAATTTGGAAAAAGCAGTTAGGTGACAGGGATCATACCGTTTCAAAAGCTGTACTGATGCTATAATTGAGCTTTAGTCCTGAGAACGACTTAGTTAAGAAGCAAGTTATGATGCGATATTGGCAGGAATGCACGTTCGGAGCTAAGCAGGCACAAGAAAGAAAGCTACAGAGAAGGCTGATTCTCATAGTTAAAGACCAGAAAGATTGTAATGGAAGATCAAAAGTATCAAGATGCATTGATCGTCAAAATACGTATATGCATAATAGATTACATCTTAAGAGGCGGCAAATTGGTTCCTGGAGACACAGGATGGCCGACTATCTCTTTCCCTCTATAAATGCTGCCTGATCTGCTGAGTTCCTCCAGCATTTTGTTTCTTTAACCCCATTAGGTTCATGCCAATGGGCTTAGAAATTAACACCACACCTCTTCCTTTCTGCCATCATGGACCAACTTTGGTCCAGAGTGAGAAAAAGGCCAACAGGGGCTGGGGGAATTTGGGTGGAGATTTTAGATTGATCATTGGATAAATGGGATCTTGGAGGAGGCAGCCAGGCCCAGGGATGTTTGCTTTGATATTGCCACCTTGTGGAGCATGAAGGGTGGGAAGTGGAGATTGGGGTCATCACTGGAGAATGCAGCGCTAGGGTTGACTGTGCAAATTGAAGGATTTGGGCGAAGGAAGATAAATAGAATTGGAGCCAGAGCCATTTCAATGTTGGAACCAGGTGCATTCAAGGTGTTTTTGATCAGGGAATGAAATCGATGTGTGAGGGTTATACAAAGACAGGAAGGTTTAGACAGAAACTAAGTGAATGGCATTCCCTCACTAGAATCTCAGTACACTACATTGCTAACAAAATTTAGCTGTGCTAGGAGGGAGCAATTATGATTGTTCTAATCTCCCTGACAATCATCCAAAAGACACATTTGTCAGGGACTAATATTACTTGCTGTATTTCTCATGCAAGAGTCATGCAAGCTTCTGTTGAAGGCAGAACAACATTGAAATTCAAAGCATCTGGCTCTGTCCACCTGGCAATCTGAAGAATGTGAGAACCGGTTGTCCCAGAAAATCCAAGGAAGGGTTGAACTCCAAGAAGATATCAAAGATAAGGTTCTACCCCAACACCAATGGTTACTACCTTTTCATGACTGGTCACCTGAAATGAGAGCGATAGTCTGCAATTATTCTAGCTTCAAAGAGAGTTCCCCCAAGAATATTCCTAATAATCTAACTTTCTCCCCTCTGACTCTCTTATCTCCATAAAGACTGAGCAATACAGTAAACAGACAAGCCTGTCCTGACCATGAGGATTTGATGGGATCAAAAGTGAGGTTTTTTATGGAAAAACTGTCTTTTTTACTTTGATCCTCTACACTTCTAAACACAATTTGGCAGCAGTTTACACCTTTCTATTAAGTTCTTTAATAAAGCCATCAGCTGACAATTAGCTGCCACACAATGTCAAAGTCACTTCTCGTGTTTCTGAATGACACAAAAAACCATGCCTGCTTTTACTCTGAGCACATGCAAAATTATTGTGGTCAGCTACACCTCAATGCCTGCTCTGCCAAAACTTATTAGAAATTCAGTATCGTTTAATCCTGTTGGAACCTAGCCCAGACTGCTGGGAGTGAAACTGGCCATGTGCTGCCTATTATGTGTTTTGTAGACAATGTCCGTCCAGTTTCTCATGAATCTCCAGGACATAACAGCCTCCGAGAGGCCTTGCTGGACAGGCTATTGACGGTGCTTCACAGTTTCCAAACCACCCTGCTGGGGGTTTGGTGGTTTCTGTATCTAACCCGAGCTGTGCACAGTCCAAAACCGATGTTAAAAGTAGAATTCTCCCTGTTCCTGCACCCCCATCTTTCATCCAGATGACCATTAATCTCACCAGAAGAAAACTAAGTTCTGCAGTCCAGTCCCACTTATGCCAAAAAAACAGGAAACATCTGAGTCAGAGGCTTTCTTGGCAGCAAAAGTGTCAACAGGAATGGTGCCACCTGATTTCTTTAAACACCTGAACAGAGCAGCTCACTGGAGGCAATGCCGTCTGGGTGTAAAAGCATTCAGGAAAAATATTTATTTGCCTGTAACACCCAAAGCTAAATATTGAATGCACATGAAACCACAGATCTTGATCTGTTTAGAAATATCTGCCATTTATTCCTCTAATCAGTTTTTGGAACTAAAGCCAAAAGAAAAAGAAGGGGAGAATTAAAATGATGTGGGATAACTTAAGAGGAGAATTCTCCTTCTCAAAGACATCCTTTGGTATATTTCCACTACCATCAACACTCTACATGGAAACATCTAAACAATTACTGGGTACAGACCTTTCTACAATGGAAAGCACCCAGTTAATTCCACCTTCATCTGCCATCCATACTTTCAGCGTGAGGTCACAAGCTAGCAATCAATCGCAGAGTCCCTTGCTAATCCTTCATGGAGCATAGGCTATATAGAACACCTCATTTGGAATGAAAAAAATAGTAGTCACAAACACAAGAAAATCTGCAGATGCTGGAAACCCAAAGCAACACACACAAAATACTGGAGGAATTCAGCAAGACAGGCAGCATCTATGGAAATGAATAAACAGTCAATGTTTCGGGCTGAGACCTTTCCTCAGAACTCACCGAATAGTGGTAGAGACCATGAGAAAAATGTATTATTATTAAACCTATTTAGTCCATGAATGTTCTCCTGGGATGGAAGTGTGCTGTCCTTACTGTACCTGACTTCTTATGTGACTCCAGGATCCAGCAGTTGAATCTTAACTAGCTCCTCACCTTTGGGGATTTTAGTGAGGGGGCAATAAATGCTTGCATTGCCAATACTGCCATCATCTTGTAAACACATTTTTTTTAATAAAAGATAAATCAGCATAGTTCTGAACCTGGAGGATTGCTCATTTAAGTTTTTGTCCAGCTAGGAATTATGTACAATATAAACAAGTTGGCTGATGGTGAAAGCCAACAAACACTTCCTGACTAAAACGGGTGACATTCCTCACACCTTGGTATCACGGCCAGGTATTGAAACATCAATGCCCAAGAATGGAAAAGCCTACAAAAAGTAGTGGATACAGCTCAGTCCAACACAGGAAAAGCCCTCCCGACCTTTGATCATCTACAAGGAATGCTGCCACGAGAAAGCAGCAGCCATCAACAAGGACCCCACCGCCTAGACCAGGGGTTCCCAACCTTTTTAGCACCGCGGACCGGTTTATTATTGACAATATTCTTGCGGACCGGCTGACCGGAGCGGTGGGGTGGGGGGGGTGTTCGAGTAGGGTTAAACTTACCTCAACATGTCTTTTACAGTTAGGGTTGCCAACTTCCTCACTCCCAAATAAGGGACAAAAGTAGCAGTCAAATCCCAGGACACTTTACCCCAGCAAAGACTACCATGACCATGAAACCTTGCGCGGGCACCTGTGTGCGCATGTGATGTGAGCATGTGTATGTGCCGATTTTTTTCCCCACAAATCAGTTTTGCCTTCATCTTCCTGACTATACTGTACATACATTATTTCTACTTTATATAGGCTGTGTATTTATCATATCATTCCTGCTTTTACTATATGTTAGTGTTATTTATTTTCGGTTTTATGTGCTATTTGGTATGATTTGTTAGGTTATTTTTTGTGTCCGGGAATGCTCAAAGATTTTTCCCATATAAATTAATGGTAATTCCTTCTTCGCTTCACTCCATTTCGGCACGAAAGGTTTCATAGGAACGCTCTACCTTAGCGGGGGAAATACGGGACAAACCAATTTAGCCCAATGTACGGGATGGCCCAGCATATACGGGACAGTTGGCAACCCTACGTTCAAGTTCAACAGTGCGTGACAGGGAATGAGGAAAGGTGCAGCTGACTCATATCGTTTCCTCAGAGCCCGGTAGCACATGCTTTGTGGCCCGGTGGTTGGGGACCGCTGATCCAGACCATGTGCTCTTCTTGCTGCTACCATTGGGAAGGAGGGGCAACAGCCTTAGATTCTACAACACCAGGTTTAGGAATAGTTATTATCCTTCAACCATAAGGCTCCTGAACCAGTGAAGATAACTTCACTCACCTCAATACTGAATAAAGCTTAAGGACTCACTTTCAAGGACTCCACAACTCATGTTCTCTGTATTATTTATTTATTGATTGATTTATTTTTGTGTTTTCACAGTTAGTCTACTTTTGCACATTGGTTGCTTGTCAGTCTTTATGTGTAGTTTTTAATTGATTTTATCATATTTCTTTGTTCTACTGCCAATGCCTACAGGAAAATGAATCTCAGGCTAGTATATGCTGACGTAAACATACTTTGATATTGAATTTACTTTGAGCACATCAGATTGAACTGAACAGTGGGAAGGGACACTGAACATACAAAACAAAGAAATAGAACTACAACTGGCTTATTTTACTCTGAGGATGAAGGATAGCCTTTCTGTTCCAAGTCTTCCCCAATAACTAGCAGGTAAGAAACACGGCCCCTGATTACACCGAAACATCTTCTAGCATTGGAGTCACTCACAAACTTAACAAAATCACCCCCACCTTCACTTTTCTCTTTTAGCTAGGCACTGCAATTAAACACATTACCTAAAATATACCACACATAACATCACGTAAACAATGGATTATTTTTAGTATAGTTAATGAAAATAAATAGGCAGATACAGAAGCCAAGTTAGATGAAATAATACCTAGAAACAGGACTGAGGTAATCAAACTATTAATCTATTCACCAATGATGTTGCCTTGAGGTACAAATATTGGCCAAGAAAGCTTCACTCACTGCTTTAAATAAAAGTCTCTTGGCATCTTTAGCGGTTATTGACCAATCTAAAAGTTAGTACTTCCAATAATATAGTTCTTCTACAATTACAACCAGGAACATCTCCATTACATGTTTGAGTGCTGCAATCTCCAGTTGAGAATGAATGCTAAAAATTAAACCAACCTGATCTCAGTCAACTCTAGTAGTGCAATATCAGCACTCTTAAATTGAAGCTTCTTCCAGTGGAAAAAATACAGAATATCTTTTGATCTAACATACTCCACAAATGTCCATCAAGAAATAAGTCACAGAGGAATTCCTTACTGGTTTTTAAGTTAGTATCTTGGACAAGCCTGTAATCCTATCTATATTCCAGAG
The DNA here is from genome assembly GCF_030028105.1 of Mobula birostris. Classification (NCBI taxonomy): domain Eukaryota; kingdom Metazoa; phylum Chordata; class Chondrichthyes; order Myliobatiformes; family Myliobatidae; genus Mobula; species Mobula birostris. Next base: position 75,215,349 of record NC_092383.1, on the reverse strand, counting down.
TCACTCCCCAATGGATAGAGAAGTCTGAAACTCCCCCGACTTCAACACTTAACTTGTGGTACTCCTGCTTTCAAAATCTGCTCGTGGGGACTCAAACCCTTTGATGTTGCCAGATTTTAAAAAATAGATATTAAGGGCTCCATCTTTCCTCTGAGGAAGATATAGACAAAAAGCTTACTGCATCTTGCAAAAAGCAAAGGAGTTCTCCTCATTACTACAGCTAACATTTATATTCCCTACAAACAGTAGAGAGACATTTGGCAATTAATATATTCCTGATATTGGAGCTTGCAGTGCATAAATTATTTGGTTCAAATTGATTGGTTAAAGCATTTTTAAAGGTTTACATTAGCTCTGAAACTGAAAAGTGAATCAGAATCAGAATCTCCAGCATACGTCGTGAAATTTATTAACTTTGCAGCAGCAGTACAATGCAATACATAATAATGAAAAAAATTGTGAATACTTATTCTAAATAGTTAAATTAAATAATTAGTACAAAAAAGTAGAAATATCCATTTATATGCATACAAGCCAGCTGCAGTGGTTTAGAAAAATAAGGAAAAAAGGTGTCATCTGTTTGCCCCTTCATGACTGTTCCACCATTCAATATGGTTGCATCTGATCCTTTACTGTACATTAGCAACACCTTCATATATTAATCCTAAATTCCGAGTTTCTCTTAATTTTTATCAGTCTTTGCCTTGAATGTGATCAGTGACTAAGAGAGACATTACTTCTGGGTGAATAAATTTCTTCTCGTCTCAGCCCCTGACAACTAACCTCTTATTTTGAAACAGTGGTGCCTGGTTTCAAACCTCAGCCGGACAAAACAACGTCTCTGTATCTACTCCTCCATTTTAAACACAATGAAACTAATTCTGGAAGAACTCAGTGGGTCAAGCAGCATCTGTGGAGGCAAAAGGTTTCTTCTTCTTTTCATAACCTCTCAATAGCATTGGCCCAGTGTGCTTCATCCATCCTCAAAGGGCAATTCTTCTGTCCCAACAATCACCCTGCTGAACCTCATGGTTCTCCCTTTTTGAGAAAAATGTCCTTCCTTTGGTAGGGAGATAAAATCTGTGATGAGATTACAGCTGCACTGTTTTTTTAGGAGTAGTCTCACCACAGCTCCATTAAGCTGCAGTAAAATGTCTTAATTCTTAATCTTTAGTCCTCTTGCAATAAAGACCAATACACTGCTACCTTCTTAAGTGCTTGTTGTATTGCTGGATGTTAATTTTTGGTCATTTTTATATAATTGAATTGAATTGACTTTAATCTCTTACATCCTTCATATACATGAGGAGTAAAAATCTTTACGTTATGTCTCCGTCTAAATGTGCAATATGTAATCATAGTAATTTATAATAATTTATTATAAATAGAACAGTCAATGTAATATAGTGCACCCTCCTCACACTGCCACCCAATTGTGTATCATTAACAAACTTGACAACTTCCATTCAGTTGTCTCATCAGATCATTAATGTAAATATTGATGGCTGGAGCATGAGCTATGGGAAAGATTGAAGGGAATAAAGCAAGAGGAAGACAAAGACAAATGATGATGGAGACAGCAGCCAGAGAACTGGAAATGAATACCTATGAATTGATTCACTTGACCCGAAACAGGAGTGTGTGAGCCATGGCAGTCAAAGCTCAAACTGGGCACGGCACCTGATGATGATGATGATGATGATGATGGAGCATGAGCACTGGTTTTGCATCAGCCCACTATACTACCTCCTGATCTGAAGATGATCCTCCTTTTTTGTTTTCCATCTATTAACCAAACCTTAAGTCACATCACGATGACTCCCGATCCCAGGTGCTCTAGTTTTTAAAAATCTTTTCTGCATCTTACTCTTTGGATATAACCTCAACAAACTAACAGATTTTGAAAATTATTTCCCTATCATAAATCCATGCTAACCCTGCAAATCCTATTATTATATTCTATCATTCCCTATTAGCACTTCTGTAATAGAGATCTGCAGTTTCCTATTTTCTCTCTCCCTCCAGTTTTAAATAAGATCACTTTTCATATCTTCAAATCATTCTGGGGTCTATGGAATTTTGGAAAGTGACTCCAGCAGTATCTTCAAAGTCAACTCTTTCAAAACTTTGGGAAGCAGGATCAACAGATGCTGAGGAGTCATTGGAGTTCAATCTCATTGCTTTCTTCAAAACTATATATTCTACTTAACAAAGCAATATTCTGTCTGGGTAGCCTCCAACCTGATGGCATGAACATCGACTTCTCTAACTTCCGCTAATGCCCCACCTCCCCCTCGTACCCCTTCTGTTACTTATTTTTATACACACATTCTTTCTCTCACTCTCCTTTTTCTCCTTCTGTCCCTCTGAATATAACCCTTGCCCATCCTCTGGGTCCCCCCCCCCCCACCCCTTGTCTTTCTTCCTGGGCCTCCTGTCCCATGATCCTCTCATATCCCCTTTGCCAATCACCTGTCCAGCTCTTGGCTCTATCCCTCCCCCTCCTGTCTTCTCCTATCATTTTGGATCTCCCCTTCCCCCTCCCACTTTCAAATCTCTTACTCACTCTTCCTTCAGTTAGTCCTGACGAAGGGTCTCGGCCTGAAACGTCGACTGCACCTCTTCCTAGAGATGCTGCCTGGCCTGCTGCGTTCACCAGCAACTTTTATGTGTGTTGCTATTCTACTTAACAGCAGTTTCCTTCAGCTCATTATTCTCTCTTGACCTGCTGCTCTCTACTTGTTTCTTTCTCCTTGAAGGTAGGCATACACATTTTTATCTAATTTCTCTGTGATTCACTTATTTCCACTACATAACTTCTTCTGTGTCAAACTTCAAGAAATCTTATTCACTTTTGATTTTTCTTTACTTTTAAAAATACTCAGAGAAATCTTAATAGTCTGCTTTTATTTTTTTCTCACAAGGTTATCTACTCAAGTGCAGGTGGCAGAGAATCTGCATCCAATTTAGTAAAGGAACAATAAACTCTTGAACTGTCATATCAGGAGTAATTACTGTACATTACATCAACATGGCTCTTAGCTCTCACCATTTCTATAAGAATGCTGCCTTCCAAGACTTTGAACACTATCTAATGAGATCAAGTCTTTCCATCTTGCAGAGGAATTGAAGCAGTGAAGATGTGCTGAAGAGGATTCTATTTGTCTTTGGGGACACCATCTGTTGTTCCAGAATTATCAATCAAACCATTTAAACTGCAATGCATTTTTTGTTCTGGAACATACATACACTAATGTTGCAAACTAGAAAGGCAAAGGCAAAGGAAGTGCTGATGTCAGATCTCCAGTGTTCCCACTGCTTCAGAGTCTGCCGAGCCATTTAATTGGGATAATTTCAGAACAAGACAAATGCCATCATATTTCCTCAATGTGAAAAATATCCTACACTTTATACACAGCATGTCAAATGCCTTAGAACCCGCATTTAATCAGCTCATTCTGACAAAATCTCTATAAGTGGATGTCTGTACAGATAATTACAAGAGGTTCCACATTTTCTCTTCTATACTCTCCCTCCCTCTTTACTAGCATTATCCCTGCTCCTGCAAATGTGCCCACAGGTTTATCCTTTCTGAAGACTGGATATTCAACTCTTCCTGTCACCTATGTTGTACCTGCACTCAAGCCCTCACAAGCATCTGGAACACAGTTCTTTCATCACTTTCCTTCGAGGGTTGGTTGGAGGCACTTCTGTCTCAAGTTAAGAAGATCTGGCTCAACCCTACACCAGAGGCCTGGCTACAAAATCAAATGCAACATTTCCTACACGAGTATTGAGAAGGTACTGCGTTTTGAGTGAAATATCACACCAAGACTCTATCTGACCCATCAGAGGATGTGAGAAATAAACAAGAGCACTCTCTCAAACATTGGGCAAGTGAATTATTCCTGGTACACTAGCTAATATCATCTTTCATCCAACCCATAGGTTACATTAATACTGCTTTGAGGCTATTTCTTGCCTAAATTACAGTATGATGTTACAATGTGGGATGCCTAAAGAACATGAGATCTGTCTGAGATCTTGGATTCCTACTAATCAAAGTTAAAAGAGGTAAATTTAAGCAAAGCTAACTAGAATGGAGGGGAGTGCTGGTCAAGTGTCAAAGCCATATGATTGTGAGTCAAAATTAGTCATATCAGAATTTTGAGAATCATATTTGAAATATTGTCCATTATTTTTAAACATACAATCTTCAAAGGAACATAAATGTATGGCAGACAGGGTAGGATTTAAGGGTCAGGAGGCTGCTCAGCCTCTTCAGATTCCACTTTGCTGCGATCTGTTTTAAAACTCCATCAACTTATCGCAATAATAATAATAATAATAGTAATAAAATCTATCAGGTTCAGTTTTAAGATATCCAAGTAACTTCCTACCTCAACAGCTGTTTGTGAAGCACAGTTCCAGATTTCCATCACTGTTAAAACACTTATTGACACCATGCTAGAATACACTATCTTCAATTTACATTATCCCTCCTTGTACTGGACACTTCCTAGCAAACAAATTAAATTCTCTTTACTCGGCCTACCATTTCCATAATCATCCTCAGTCGTGGTACCTAATGTTAAGTGCTCGGAAGTAAGGGAGCAAAAACATTGATATGGGAGGGGTGGGCCACAATGAGGTGTTAATCAGTGCATGGCTGGTGATCAAACTTTCAGACACAAGCAAATTAAATTCTGCAAATTCCCCTCTCCACGATTATAACTCATTCTCCTCCTTAAGTAAGCAGTTTTTTTCGTCTTAGATATTTATTTACTCTAGTATTTCTATGTATGATGTTGTCACACGTTACTCTAATGTTCTCTGTATATCCATGTTATGGGTCTGATGTTGGATGGGGTTCATGTTCTTTGCTATGTCAAAGCAATAAATAGAGACTACTGCCCTGTAGTTTTCAAGAATCTTAGACCTTCCAGGGTAAAAGATCAGGGTTCAAGGTTCAACTTCATTTATTTACACATATTAGGAATTTGCTGTGGTGTGTTGGTCACGGATTGACATACAACAAGAAAACAACAACATTCAACAATTATAAAAGATACAAATAAAGTTGGAGGTTAAAGTAATGCTATGGAATAAAATATGCATAAGTACATAATACCATCATGTATTTACAATGTAAGGAACATCTTAAAAATTGGTTTCAAGTATTCACACTGCAGTGCACTGATGAGTCATGGGGGGGGGTCTAACTAGAATGGTTGATCAGATTAATTGCCTGGAGGAAGAAATTTTTAAGATGGTGTGAAGCTTTTGCTTAATTAGACCAATAACGCTTTATAGAAGCTAGCTTTTGGAAAGGGCAATTTGCTGGGTGGCTAACGTCTGCAATGATTTTCTTGCCTGCCTTTTTATCTTGGACACATACAAGTCCTGCAGTGATGGTAGACTGCAGCCTGTGTTTTTTTCTGCTGACTTGATGGTTCACTATAGTACATTGAGCGAGGATGCTGCACCAAATCGGACAGGAATGGCTGGTGTGAGGATGTTCTCAATGATAAGCGGCGTAGATTTGCTCCGGTATGTTCCAGGGAAATGGAATTTCACCAACAGCTGCAAGAAATACATCTTCTAAAGAGCCTTTTGTAATGAAGGAGATATGATTCTCCCACATGAGGTCCTGTGAAGTAATGATGCCCAGGAACCGGAATGTTGAAATGGTGCTAAGTGTAGGGTTGTTGATGAAGAGTGGGAGGGAAGGTAGTCCTGCCATTGCCTCAGTTTCAGGAGGGAGTCTAAAGCAGGTCTGCGTTCTCTCATATAAAGTGACTGAAGACTGTTTTATTTGATTGGTTAGAAAAACTACAATTACTTTTGAAAATGTAAGATAGAAACATAGAAACATAGAAAATAGGTGCAGGAGTAGGCCATTCGGCCCTTTGAGCCTGCACCGCCATTTATTATGATCATGGCTGATCATCCAACTCAGAACACCGCCCCAGCCTTCCCTCCATACCCCCTGACCCCCGTAGCCACAAGGGCCATATCTAACTCCCTCTTAAATATAGCCAATGAACTGGCCTCAACTGTTTCCTGTGGCAGAGAATTCCACAGATTCACCACTCTCTGTGTGAAGAAGTTTTTCCTAATCTCAGTCCTAAAAGGCTTCCCCTCTATCCTCAAACTGTGACCCCTCGTTTTGGACTTCCCCAACATCGGGAACAATCTTCCTGCATCTAGCCTGTCCAATCCCTTTAGGATCTTATACGTTTCAATCAGATCCCCCCTCAATCTTCTAAATTCCAACGAGTACAAGCCCAGTTCATCCATTCTTTCTTCATATGAAAGTCCTGCCATCCCAGGAATCAATCTGGTGAACCTTTTCTGTACTCTCTCTATGGCAAGGATGTCTTTCCTCAGATTAGGGGACCAAAACTGCACACAATACTCCAGGTGCGGTCTCACCAAGGCCTTGTACAACTACAGTAGTACCTCCCTGCTCCTGTACTCAAATCCTCTCGCTATAAGTGCCAGCATACCATTCGCCTTTTTCACCGCCTGCTGTACCTGCATGCCCACTTTCAATGACTGGTGTATAATGACACCCAGGTCACGTTGCACCTCCCCTTTTCCTAATCGGCCACCATTCAGATAATAATCTGTTTTCCTATTTTTGCCACCAAAGTGGATAACTTCACATTTATCCACATTAAATTGCATCTGCCATGAATTTGCCCACTCACCCAACCTATCCAAGTCACCCTGCATCCTCTTAGCATCCTCCTCACAGCTAACACTGCCACCCAGCTTCGTGTCATCCGCAAACTTGGAGATGCTGCATTTAATTCCCTCATCCAAGTCATTAATATATATTGTAAACAACTGGGGTCCCAGCACTGAGCCTTGCGGTACCCCACTAGTCACCGCACATCAGGAATGCCATCACATTCCATCAAGGTATCAGGCACAGGGCCGATCTCCAACCTTAAGGTGTTACAGAAGAATAGAACAACCACTAACTTTAAGTTTAGGTAATAGAGCTCTCCAATCATTGTAACCTATACCACAGAGGGAGGCTATTCTGGCCATCATGCCTGGCCTGGTCCGTTGTGACAGTAATCCAATTAGCTGAAGCAACACACACAAAATGCTGGAAGAACTCAGCAGGCCAAGAGTAAACAGTCAATGTTTCCAGCCGAGACCCTTAATCAAGACATGCTGCTTGACATGCTGAGTTCCTACAGCATTTTATGGATGTTGCTTCAGATTTCCACCATCTGCAGATTTTCTTGTATATGTGATACAGTTTGCCAACTCCCTTTTCTTTCTACAAAGTCCTGCAAAGTCTTTCCCTCAGGCATTTATTCAATTGTTTGTTTAAACTAGTTTTGGATCTCCTTCCACTATCTTATGACAGTGCCTTCCAGATTGTCAGCAGTCCACTGTGTAAAACAGTTACTTTCCTGAAATTACACACACAAAAGTTACACATATATTCGTGTTTGTCTTTTTTGAAGTTACTTTTTACCACTTGTCGGAAATCTATGTCCTCTCATTTTCCAACGACCCTGTTACAGTGAAAAGGTTTTTCTCCATTTATTCTGTCAAAACTGTTCACACTTTTGAAACCCCCTGTAATCTTTTCTTTCTCAAGTAAGCAGGTCCATCATCCTTGATCCCTCCTGCATCCTCACAAGGCCCCAACATCCCCCCCCCCCACAAAGTGGGTGGATCAACGTTCAAAATAAATTTATTATCAAAGTACGTATATGTTACCATATACTAACTTCAGATTCGTTTTCTTGTAAACACAAAGGAGATTCTGCAGATGCTGGAAATCCAGAGTAACACACACAAAATGCTGGAGGAACTCAGCAGATCAGGCAGCATCTACGGAAAGGAGTAAGGAATCAACGTTTCAGGCTGAGAAACTTCATCAGGACTGGAAAGGAAGTTGGGGGTGGGAACCAGAATAAGAAGGTGGGGGAGGGGATGGGAGAAAGGTATTGGAGGGGGCAGTGAGAAGCTGGGAGGTGATAATTGGAACAAGTCAAGGGTTGAAGAAGAAGGAATCTGATAGGAAATGAGAATGGACAATGGGAAGAAAGGGAAGGAGGAGGGGCATCATTTTCTCATAGGCAGTTACAGGAAATAAGTAATACAACAGAATTTTGTGAAAATCTATATGGAAATAGAGATATTGACTGGCAAACACCATGGTGCAAAAGAAGGCAAACTGTACAAATAAAAATAATACTAAGAACATTGACATGTACCAAGTTCTTGAAAGTACGAATGTTGGTAGAGGGGACTAGGACTCCAGTTAACGTAATTCAAAGGTCTGCAACTGACCTAATTTAGCTGCATTTCTTCATTCCCCACCACTCACATCTTTCCACATACAGTACATGTCAATAGCTCTCGACTTGGCTTCGAGGCACCTAAACAACACCAAAACAGATATCAGGCTGCCGTTTATCGATTACAGCACAGCGTTCAACACCATCATCCCAGCAGTACTTATCCACAAGCTTCAAGACCTGGGCCTTTGTACCCATCCACCCCCCACCCCTCTGCAACTGGATCCTCAACTTCCTTATCAGGAGAGCATAGTCAGTGTGGATTGATGGTAACATCTCCTCCTCGCTGACCATCAACACAAGTGCACCTCCAAGGTTCATGCTTAGTCCACAGCTGTACTCTCACTACACTCATCACTTTGTGGCTAGGCAAAGCTCAATTGCCATCCATAAATTTACCGATGACACCACCGTAGTTGGCACTGTTGATGGCAATGAGGAGTTGTTCAGACGTGAGATAGATTGGCTGATTGAGTGGTGTCACAATAACAAACTTGCACTCAACATCAGCAAGACCAAGGAACTGATTATGAGCAGTTGGGACTCATCAGCTGTGGTTGGCAGCTCATCTAGATGAAGGAAAACTCTGATCCTAAACCTCCTCTGCCTTGCAGCTATACCCACTCAAGGGGAAGGCTTCGGGAGTTATCTCCAGTGAAGACTCTGGAGCTGGAGCCCCTAAGGCATCCTACGTTGAGTTCAATGCTGACTGACAACTCCTGCAACACTGCTGGTGCCAAATTGTATCGGTCTCTGCCGTTCACTTGCATTCATCAGCTGCATGGAGGGGGGTGAACTTGCATCACGGGCAACAGGTTGCTCTCCATATTGTACTGCCGTGGGTTGTGTATCAGGTAGACAGATGGGAACAACATCCATGGTTGACCCCAATCACCTCTGTCGTTGTTCGGTTTACCACTGCCTCCCCCCTCTCCAAGTCCAGGGTGCAGTGAGTGGTCCACTTAGCAGAGAAGATCACTGGCTATCATTTAAAGACTTGCTCATTGCCAGAGCGAAGAAAAGAGCTGAACAAATGACTGCTGACTCCATCCACCCTAGCGATCACCTATTCACCAAATTGCCATCAGGGAGATGCTACACGTCCATCACCACCAGGACCACACATCATCTCTGAAGCTTCTTTCCTGTATCTGCCCCGCTTCTGAACAAGACTCACTCAGGTGTAATATCCTAACTGCCCCTGCACAGCATTCATTAAATGGTCTTTCCTGCTCTTCTAGTTTTGTAGATAAATATTTAGTCTGTTCACATGTGCACATCTATCTAAGTTTGATTATTGATATTTCCACATATGACTGTTCTGCTAATTGTTGATTGCTCATCGTAAACACAAAATAATCTGCAGATGCTGGGGTCAAAGCAACACTCACAACACGCTGGAGGTACTCAGCAGGTCGGGCAGCATCCGTGGAAAAGATCGGTCGACGTTTCGGGCCGGAACCCTTCGTCAGGACTGAAGAGGGAAGGGGCAGAGGCCCTATAAAGAAGGTGGGGGGAGGGTGGGAAGGAGAAGGCTGGTAGGTTCCAAGTGAAAAACCAGTAAGGGGAAAGATCAAGGGGTGGAGGAGGGGAAGCAGGGAGGTGATAGGCAGGAAAGGTGAAGAAGGAATAGGGGAAAACACAATGGGTAGTAGAAGGAGGCGGAACCATAAGGGAGGTGACAAGCAGCTGGGGGAGGGGGCAGAGTGACATAGGGATAGAGGAAGGGAGGGGGAGGGAATTACCAGAAGTTGGAGAATTCTATGTTCATACCAAGGGGCTAGAGACTACCTAGACGGTATATGAGGTGTTGCTCCTCCAACCTGAGTTTAGCCTCGTCATGGCAGTACAGGAGGCCATGGATGGACACATCTGAATGGGAGTGGGAAGCAGAGTTGAAGTGGTGGCTACTGGGAGATCGTGTCCGTTGTGGCGGACAGAGCGGAGGTGCTCAACGAAGCGGTCCCCCAATCTGCGTCGGGTTTCACCGATGTAGAGGAGGCCACACCGGGAGCACCGGATGCAATAGATGACCCCAACAGACTCACAAGTGAAATGTTGCCTCACTTGGAAGGACTGTTTGGGGCCTTGAATGGTGGCAAGAGAGGAGGTGTAGGGACAGGTGTAGCACTTGCGCTTACAGGGATAAGGGCCGGGTGGGAGATCCATGGGGAGGGCCTCTGCCCTTTCTCTCTTCAGTTCTGATGAAGGGTTCCAGCCCGAAACATCAACCGATCTTTTCCACGGATGCTGCCTGACCTGCTGAGTTTCTCCAGCGTGTTGATAGCTCATGGCTGTTCATATTATTGTATTATAAATTGGTGGCTGCTATTGTGTTGTCTGTTTTGGTATTGTCCTGTGTTTTATGCTTGGCACTGAACCACAATCAATTCTGGTACGTTTCACATACTGGCAATAAAGTGATTCTGACTAAAGGGTGGCGAATCTGTGGAATTCATTACCACAGGTGACTGTGGAGGCCAGTATATTTAAAATGGAGGTTGATAGACTCTTGGTAAGAGTGTTAAATGTTACAGGAGAAGATAAGAGAAAGGGATTGAGAGGGAAAATACATCACCCATGATTGAATGGGGAATCAGACCTAATGGGCCAAATGGCTTAATTTTACTCCTATATCCTATCTGCCACAAAACAAATTTGACGACATATGCCAGTGATAATATATCTGATTCTGATTCTACACTTTGATTATGTCATAGTAGACTATGCCAGTTCTTAGAGGGATCCCAGCAATTCCATTTTCTACTTACTTCCACAGAACCTATTCTCTTAGTCAATCCTAATTCTCCTGCTACCTACCAGCTACACTTCTCTGGCCTTCATCAGTCAGGGTACTGAGTATGAGAGTTGGGATGCTATGTTGTGTTAAACAAGAGCCTGGTGAGGTCACAGTTGGAGAATCATGTACAGGTTTGGCCACCCTGTTATATGAAAGATGATATTAAGCTGGAGAGAGTGCAAAGATTTACGAGAATGCTGCCAGGACTCAAGAACCTGAGTTACAGGGAGAGATTGGGCAGACTGGGACTTAATTTCCTGGAGCACAAGATACAGGGAGATGACATTATAGAGGTGTATGAAACTATAAAACTATGTAAGGCAGGGTAGGGTGAATGCACACATTTTATTTTCAAGGAAAGGGAAACACAAACTAGAGGATGTAGGTTTAATGTGAGAGAATGAACTGTCAGAGAAAGTAGTTGAGGTGGATGCAATAACTACTTTTAAAAATATATTTGGATAAGTATATAACCATATAACAATTACAGCACAGATACAGGCCATCTCGGCCCTTCAAGTCCCTGCTGAATGCTTACTCTCACCTAGTCCCTCCGACCTGCATTCAGCCCATAACCCTCCATTCCTTTCCTGTCCATATAGCTGTCCAATTTTACCTTAAGTGACAACATCGAACCTGCCTCAACCACCTCTGCTGAAAGCTGGAAGCTTGTTCCACACAGCTACCACTCTCTGAGTAAAGAAGTTCCCCCTCATGTTACCCCTAAACTTTTGCTCTTTAACTCTCAACTTATGTCCTCTTGTTTGAATCTCCCCTACTCTCAATGGAAAAAGCCTATCCATGTCAACTCTGTCTATACCCCTCATAATTTTAAATACCACCTCTATCAAGTCCCCCCTCAACCTTCTACGCTCCAAAGAATAAAGACCCAACTTGTTCAACCTTTCTGTAACTATATGGGTAGGAAATACTTAGAGCAAGGATTCCAAACCTCCTTTATGCCATGGACCCCTACCATTAACTGAGGAACCGTAGAACCCTGGTTCAGAGGGATACAGGCCAAGTGTAACTCATGGGACTGTCTTCTGGTGGGCACTTTGGTCAGAATGGATAATTTAGACCAAAGGGCCTACTTCCATGCTGTACACTATAGGCCTAGAGCTAATTTAGAGTCGCCAATTATCAATGTATCTTTGCGATATTGGAGAAAAAGGGAGCATAAGGAAGAAGCGCATGAGGTGACAGGTAGAACAAGCAAACTCCACACAGTCAGAACAACAGGTTAGGTGCAAATCTGAAGGACATGGATCTCTGCATCATTTTCATTAACAGAATTATGTGAAGAAACCAATTTGTTTCTTAAATTATCAAAGAATTTTAAGATGTTTGTAAGTATTTTAAATACTGAAGGAATTGGATTGGACAGGAAGTGGCAAGCTAATTTGGAAAAGTAACAATAGAACCAAAGAATGGAAAGGTTCCAAGGAAACCACGCAGCTCATCTAGACCACGATGGTTCTCAGAGCAATCGCATCAATCCTATTCCTTCCCCATGCCCCCCACACACCCCCACTCATCTCCCTCACATCAAAGTCAATTTATTAAAGTAAGTATATGTCACTATATGTTACCTTGAGTCATTTTTGCAGGCACTTACAGGAAAATAAAGAAATACCATAGGTTTTATGAAAAACTGAACATAAGTAAGTATTGATAAACAAATATGCAAAAGATAAATTGTGCAAATAAATAATAAATAATACTGAGAACACGAGTTGTAAAGTCCTTGAAAGTGAGTCTGTAGGTTGAGGATTCAGTTCAGAGTTGAGGTGAGTAAAACTATCCACTGGCTCTGGATGCTGATGGTTGTCGTTGAGCCTGGTGATAGGGGACCTGACGCTCCTGAACATCCAGTAACGAAAAGAGAGCATGACTTGAACGGTGGAAGTCCTTAATGATGGGTGCTGCTTTCTTGTAACATGTAAATGCGCTCATTGCTGGGTCAAACCATTCACAGTGATGATTAGTAAGTGGAAGATATGGCCAGGAAGAAAAATCAACATTTTACTTTTATTTATTTAGAGAAATAGGACATTACAGGCCCCTCCGGCCCTACGAGTCCATATTGCCCAATTAACCTACTAACCCGTATCTCTTTGTATTGCGGGAGGAAACCGGAGTACAAACTCCTTTGGAGGAGGAGGGAGGAGAAGATGGCGGCGCGATGCAGCACGCGCGGCCGTTCCGAATGATATCATATATGTTAACTAGGGGCCGTGCCCAATCCTGATTTGATGGAGACAGCCCTGAAAAGCATGGAGGAACATCTGGAGAAACTTCTGAAATGCCCGCTTCGCTGCCGCTGCTACTGTGTGATCGAGAATCTTCGGAGGGGAAGGCCCCAAATCCTTGGCTTTGCCTATTGCCTGTTGCTGGGGCCGGGGTCGAAGCGATCGGCAGAGATGGTGCTCGATGCTCGGTGTCGGAGAGCTGGTCGGAGGCTCGGAGTTTTCGGACGGACTCGGAGTTGGACTGTGGTCAGATGCTTCTAGGATGCTGCATTGGCAAGTTTGCAGCGCTGGAGGTTCACTATCTGCGTGAGATGATGGGACTTTTGAGAGACTTTGAGACTTTTACCATGCCCATGGTCTGTTCTTTATCAAAGTACAGTATTGCTTTGCACTGTTGTAACTATATGTTATAATTATGTGGTTTTTTCAGTCGGTTTGTCATGTGTTTCTGTGATATCATTCTGGAGAAACATGTATCGTTTCTTAATGCATGCATTACTAAATGACAATAAAAGAGGACTGTGTGTCCTCTTAATCTAATCTAATCTCACAGGGAGCAGTGGAATTGAACCTGGGCCGTTGGCACCGAAATAGCATTATGCTAACCACTACGTGACTCCCACCTTTGACCCAGCATTTTGTTGACCACAAACACAAGAAAATCTGCAGATGCTGGAAATCTAAAGCAACAGACACAAAATGCTGGAGGAACTCAGCAGGCCAGGCAGCGTCTATGGAGATCAATGAACAGTTGATGTTTCAGGCTGAGACCCTTCTTCAGGATCCTTCTTTTGTTGGTCAACTGCTTTAAAAAGTCGCTGGCGGACTATTAAGTGCGTCGTAATGGCCCATCAAGCAAGATATGTTTATAGATACAAAAGAAGATGAGGTTTGAATCATAATCTGACTTAATTTTGATGAGAGACCTTTCAGAGCGATCTTTGATGAATTGATGTGTCTGGGTAGGTGGTTAAATGGTAGCTCTCAGTGTGTAAGTGGCCTTTTCTGCATTTCATGCTTACTTATGATTCCGCTGCTATCTTGGCCAACCTCCAATGCACTATAAACGAGAGTTCATTTTAAACTCTGCAGCCAGTATTCTCACTCACTCCCAGCCCTATTCATCCTTCACCCTTGGCCTACATTAGCTGCTTATTGAAATGCTTCCAACTGGGAATATTTCAATCTAAAAATTGTTATCTGTGTGTCTATAACCCAGCTCTCAATTCAAGCTTTTGGTACACTGTCTTAATATATTATTATGTGGCTCACTGTCAATGCTCCATGGGATTTCGTGGGATGCCTCTTTTCTTTATAGGTGCTAGAAATCCCTGCTGACTATTTCCCCTTTCCCAATTCTAAACTGCACCCCATTGTTTAACTAATCAGTCAAATTTTAAACCAATGTTCAATGTAACTTTAGATATTCCATTTAATATCCTGTATGCACCTTAAAGCCTCCACTACTTAGCTCTTTTCCTGGAATGAAAAGATACATTCTCCTTGGTCCTTCCTTGTTATTCATCAGGGATGACATGTTCTAACCTGCTTCTGAAGGAGTTATTTGGACAATCGTGCTTTTCTTGGCTCTTTGAACGAATGATTCAATTAATCTCACTCTTATGCCTTTTCAGTATAGTGTTGTAAAAAAAACTCCCTTTCAAATATTTATCTAATTTGCTTTTGAAAATCGATATTAAATCCACTTCCACTCCTTTAAACAATAAATTTTAGATCTGAACAACGTCCTGAATAAAAAGCACATTTCTCAATTTTTCCCTTGGTACTTTTGTCAATTTACTTAAATCTGTGCTTTCAATTATTAATGTCCCTGTTGCATGAAACAGTTCCTCTCTAATTAAGAGTCAAATGCACAGAAATAGGCCCTTCTGCCCATCATATCTATGCCAACCCATTTGTAGTAATCTTATTTAGTAGCATTTGGTTGTTGCCAACAATGCCTTGGAACTTCAAATAGTTATCCAAGTGTTTCTTAAATGGTTTGAGGCACTGCCTGTTTCATTGCCTTTGACTCTTAATCGTGACAGACTACAGTCGTCTAAGTGAAAATATTCTTTCCCAAAGTTCAAAGTAAATTTATTATCAAAGTATACGTCTGCATCATCATATACTACGCTGAGATTCATTTTCTTGTGGGCATTCACAGTAGATCAAAGAAATACAGTGGAATCAATGAAAAACTACACACAAAGATAGACAAGCAACCAACATGCAAAAGAGGACAAACTGCAAATACCAAACAACTGAAAGATAAATAAGCAAGCAAATTCATTCTAAACCTCTTCGCCTTATAGTCATGAGCACTCTGCTCTCAGACACTTCTGCCCTGGGAAACGTTTCTTCCTGGATGCTGCATTTATGTCTCTCCTTATTTTGAATATCTCTCAGGTCACCCTTCAGACTCCTCTGCTCCAAGGAAAGTAAGCCCAGTTTATCCATTCTTTCCTCAAAATTGGAACATTCCATCCCAGGCAACACCCTGGTGCATCTCCTCTGCCCTATCTCCACTGGAATAACATCATTCCTATAGCGTAGTGATCAGAACACTCAATCAGAATCGCAATATTAAATCCCTTAACTTAACACCATTATTAAATCTCCTTTCTCTATGGAAAGCAATCCTGGCTTCTCTGTTCTCTCCACATGATTGAATCCATAATGGGTTAATAATCAGTTCTGACCCTCTCTAGCTGTCCATCCAGAGTTAGAGAAAATACATCAGCTGAAGTCGAGCATGCAAGTCTATGAATATTTGAAATATATACATGACCACCATGCTTGGCACTAGTCTCCTTCAAATTTCATTTATAACCATCAGACCATAAGACATCTGCCCATCAAGTCTGCTCTGCCATTCCATAATGGCTGATTTATTATCCCTCTCAGCCCCATTCTTCTGCCCTCTCCCTGTAATCTTTGATGCCCTTATTAATGAAGAACTTATTATCTTCTGCTTTAAATATACCCAATGACTTGGCCTCCATAGCTGTCTGTGAATTCCACAGATTCACCACCATCTGGCTAAAGAACTTCCTCCTCAATTCTGTTCTAAAGGGATGTCCTTTTCTGAGGCTGTTCCCTCTGGTCCTAAACTCCATCCCTACAGGAAACATCTTCTCCATATGCATTCTATCTAGGCCTTCCAATACTCAAAAGGTTTCAAGGAGATCCCCTCTCAACTTTCTAAACTACAGTGATTATTGCTCACTGAATGAATCTTAAATCTCACTGTGGCAATATGATCATAATGTCCCATTGTAAATCCTTCATGAATGGCAGATTTTATTGTAATATTTATATTTTAATTCACCTTCCACAATAATAATTTGTACTTACATGGTGCAGCAACATTTCCCAAGGTATCTTATAAAAATTTAATGAAACAAAATTTAACACTGAGCCACATTAGAACAACAGCACAGGCTCTGCAGCCCACATTGTGCCATCATTTTAACCCACTCCATGACCAATCCAATGCTTCCCTCCTGCATAGTGCTGAATTTCTCTTGTGGCTATTTGTAGAGTCTCTAAAGCTTCTCAAATGTATCTGCCTCTACCTTGGCAGCGCAGTCCACATCCCCACCACTCTCTCTGTATTAAATACGACTTGACATCCCCCCTAGACTTTCCTCCAATTACCGTAAAACTATGCCCTCCTGTATTAGCCTTCTCTACCCTCAGAAAAAGATGCTGGCTGTCCACTATTCCTTGCCTCTTATCATTTTGTACACCTCTATCAGATCACCTTCATCCTCCTTCACTCCAAAGAGAAAAGCCCTAGTTCACTCAACCTTCCCTGATGAGAGATGTTCTCCAATTCAGGCAACATCCTGGTAAATCTCCTCTGCACCCTCTCTAAAACTTGCACATCCTTCTTAGAATGAGACAATCAGAACTAAACATGATATTCTAAGTATAGTCTACCTAAAGTTTTACAGAACTGCAACGTTAGGGCTCTTGAACTTAATCCCCAACTAATGAAGACTAACACACCATACACCTTCTTAACCACTCAATGAACTTGTGCAGCAACTTTGAGGGATCTATGGATGTGGACTGTAGATGTGTTCCGTTCCTCCACACCACTAAGAATCCTACCATTAAACCTGTACTCTACTTTCAAGCTCAAACTTCCAAAGTGTTTTAACACTTCACACTTGTCTGGATTGAGCTGGATTGTCCATCTCTGGATCCTATCAGTGTCCTGTTGTAACCTACAACAATCTTCCATATTCGGAGATATTACTGAGCAAAACTTAGCCAAAGAGGATCTTTCTAAGAGTTTTTCTAGAAAACAGAGAGGTTTTGGGACAGAATTCCCAATGCACTTGAGGGCATAGCACTCATTGTGGACCAATTAAAATTGCAGTTACGAAGGAGGGCAGAGTTGCAAAGGGGCTAATTGCATGAGCATTTTGAGCCTCTATTCACTAGAATTCAGAAGAAGGAGAGGTGACCTAATTGAAACCTATTGAATGTTGAAAGGCCTTGATAGAGTGGATACAGGGAGGAATAGTGGGAGAGTCTAGGACCGGAGGACCCAGCCTCAGAGCAGATGGGTGTCCTTTTAGAATGGAGATGCAGAAGGATTTCTTTAGCCACAGAGGGGTGAATCTGTGGAATTCATTGCCGCAAGTGGCTGTGGAGTCTTTACGTATATTTAAGGCAGAGGTTGATAAATTCTTGATTGGTCAGGGCATGAAGGGATGCCGGGAGAAGGCAGGAGTTTAGGGTTGAGAGGAAAAATGGATTGGCCATGATGGAGCAGACTCGATGGACGAAATGGCCTACTTCTGCTCCTATATCTTATGATCTGGGTGCTAGTTACATGATCTGGTTGGAGAGAATAGGAACCTGGATCAATGAGCTAAATAATCCTGTGACTTATAGATACATAAGGCAGGATGGAGATTCTTGGTGAGTTCAGCAATCTCTTGGATGCATCTGATGTGCTGCTCACTCACCTCGTTACTAGGATACAAGAGGCTATTTTACATGTTGTTAAAATAGAGTTATCGAATGCTGGGAAAGCAGAACAAATCTACCCAGCCTGAGGGAAATTGACATTCCTTAAACAGAAATGAAAGCAGTTACCCGTCAACTGGTGATAAAATAATTTCTATCAAAAGTCAGTGGAGAACATGTTCACATCATTCTCGCTCATATATAGTTCTATACTTAGCAAGATTGGACTGCATACCACTCAGTTTTAGAACTTTAATAAAGAAAAGTCTGCTGTTTCTTCTACAACTTCAAAAATCCAACTAAGCGCTTCTGAATACTTGTCAGGCAGGAAATCAGATTCAATTAGATTAAATTAATTTGTTTTCATATACACCAGAGAGCAATAAAATTCTTTGAAGCTCACAAAATAAACAGGACACTTGATGATAATAAACAATAAGTACAAAAAGCAAAGGAAACTGTAGAATGGTGCAGATTGCAGCTGAGTTTCTGAAGCAGTACAACAGAAATTCTTAAATCCAAGTTCCTACAAAGAACACTGAGGTTGTAATGACCTCTGTTAAAATAATGAAATGGTTCTTTTACATCAACCTGAGAATAAATGGGACCTTGGCTTAACACTTACCCACCAAATTGGCAGCCTGGGTTACATACAGGGTCTCAAACCCACAATCTTCTAACACAGCTTACACTCGCGCCAAGTTAGCTTAAAATCTATAAAAATTCTGAGCCATATGAATCGTCACAATTCACGCACCATATTCAACTTTGAGGTTCATGAACAAAATGTCCAACGTTCCTTTCAAGGTAAAGGAAATGTTGAACAGTGTTTGCTTTCAACAACATAAGATCAGTATTAAAAGCACGAAACAGGATGGAATCCTATGTGTGCATCTGGATGTGAGCCTCGACATATCTGGGCATGAGCATCTGGGTGTATGTCTGTTTCTGAGCCTTTATCAGGCTGACCCTTGATCATGTGTGTGTGTGTTTATATCAGATTATGGCTTGAGACGTGTGTGTAATTGGATCTTCCTTAGGTTTAGGTTTATGTGTGAAGCTTTCCCGTGGGCCATTATGCTTGTTAATATATCCTAATCTATGCCTTGATTCCCTGTTTTTCTGTACAATAGTGTACAACCATAGTTCTACCAGTAAATGTGATTGAAATTGTTTTATACTAAAAATGCTCAACAGTCATGTCAATGAGAGTACTCAGTGTGTGTTATCCTTCCACTAGTTTCCCTGTGTGGCTCGGTTTGCCTATTGATTTACCACATAAGATTTCGGTAGGCTTGCATGTTACATGTAAGGTGCCATATTTTTTGTGTGCATGTTAAGATTATCTGATGTAACATTCGTGTTCTTCACTGGGTCAATGCTTCTATCTGTGGGTGTCATTTATACCAAGTCTCTTTTGAATTCTAAAAACATTTGCGTCTGTTTTAAGTATACGTGTATGCATTTGCATATTTTATGAGATTAGGTTTTCTGTTTGTGTCTGTTTATTTACTGATTACTTTTTGTTTCCCTAACTGCAATCTTGCATTCATCTCCGTTGAATGGTTCCATCTCTTTCACTCTGGTTTTTTAACGTGTGTGTGTGTGTGTTTGCGCGCGCGCCCCTCTCCGTGTTCGTACTGTATCTGTCTACTCTGAATATTTCTCTCCCTGACCCTCCCGTTGACTGGGCCTCCTTACCTCTGTCCCGGGATGGTCGGGTTCCTTGCGCTGTAGGCGCTGCTCCTCCCTGCTGTGTGTGATTGCAGCCCTTGTTACCTTGAGACATTGGTTGCGGCTGAAAACGGAGCTCGGTGAACGAATAAAGCGACGGCCACTCGTTAAACCGTCCCTTTAAATATGTTCTAGAGCCACTTTACTGAAAGATGAACAACTTGCCCAAGCGCGAAACATCGCCTGGTATGGGGTTCAGAGGTGGTTCACTGTACAAACTTTCCTGAAACTTTCTCGGTCCAAGTTCTGTCTTCTTCCGAATGAATCATGCAGGGTTCTTTTTGTTTTTTTTTAAAGCAAACTTTGCAAACCTTATCGATTTCACTGAGGCCAAAAAAAGTTTTAATTCAGAAGCTCGGAATTTGCAACTCTCAAACTTGTTTTAAAAATCTGTAACTATTTTCTTTTCAAACTTCACTGTCTCGGGAAGTTGCTTTTGGTTCCCTCTGAACTCCTCTGGGTCGCCCAGCTTGTGGCTTCTTGTGACTCAGATCGCTTCCCCAGTGACTCCACTAAAACCACTCACATACCGCCTCGCTCCCCCTTTCTCTCTCCTCCTGAAGCGAGAGGCGGAAACCGCCTGGATTCCGGGATTTCTCAGTTTCCTCCTGCAGGACCTCTGCTTCGAGAAGAGAGCTGCAACTCGTTCGAAGTTTACCCAGCCTCTGGGAGAGAACAGGATCGCAAGTAAACCTGCGAGCCAATCTGCTGCGTGGCTGGAAACCCGGGTGTCGTCAGGATGAATCATCTGACATTGGGAGAAAGCTAAAATTATTTATTTGTTGTTTCCTTTTAGTTTGGGGTAACAATGGCCATCCTAAGAATCGCAGTTACCTCTGCATGATTTATAGAGAAGGTGAGGGGGAAATGTAGGAGAAAATGTCTTCTAATTTCTCATTTGAAACTGAATCACATTTATGTTCCAAAGATACTATAGGTTTCGCGAAGGCACATCGCAAGCAGACCACATCTACCCCGCCACTCAAATGGACTCCTTCAGTCTGTTAGTCTCTGGTCAGGAACTGGTCTCAGTGGTGGATCCCCCCTCCAAAATATATTAATCCCTTTCTAGGTCCATTGACCAGTACAGGAAAAGGCCCTTCAGCCCACCATGTTGTGCTGGACCAATGAAATTAGTAATCAAATGGCCAACTAATCTCTTCTGCCTACACAATGTCCATATGCTTCCATTTTCCTCACATTCATTTGCCTATCCAAATGCCTCTTAAGTCAAGTCAAGTCAAATCGCTTTTTATTGTCATTTCGCCCATAAACTGCTGGTACAGTACACAGTAAAAATGAAACAACGTTCCTCCAGGACCATGGTGCTACATGAAACAACACAAAACTACAGTAGACTAAGTGAGACAACACAAGGCTACACTAGACTACGTAAGACAACCAAAAACTATACTAGACTACAGACCTACACAGGACTACATAAAGTGCACAAAACAGTGCAGGGCAGTACAATAATTAATAAACAAGACAATAGACACAGTAGAGGACAAATTACAATATAATAATAAATGATGTAGATGTCAGTCTAGTCTGGGTATTAAGGAGTCTGATGGCTTGGGGGAAGAAACTGTTACCCAGTCTGGTCGTGAGAGCTCGAATGCTTCGGTACCTTTTGCCAGATGGCAAGAGGGAGAAGAGTTTGTATGAGGGGTGCATGGGGTCCTTCACAATACTGTTGGCTTTACGGGTGGGGTGTGTAGTGTAGATGTCTGTAATGGCGGGAAGAGAGACCCAGATGATCTTCTCAGCAGACCTCACTATCCTTAATGTATTTGCTTCTAGCACCACCCCAGGCAGTGCATTCCAGGCACCCACAACTCAGTGTTAAAAAATGTGCCCCTCACATCTTCTCCCTCTCACCTTAAATAGTGGTAGACATTCCAATCCAGTCAGAAAGGTACTCCCTGTCTACACTATCTATGCCTCTCACAATCTTATCAACTTCTATCAGTTTGTCCCTCAGGCTCTGTTGCTCCAGAGAACACAACCCAAGTTTGTCAAACCTCTCATTCTAGCACAAGCCCACTAATCCAGGCACCATCCTGGTAAACCTACCCTACACCCTCTCCAAAGCCTCCTCACCCTTCCTATAATAGGCAAGCAGACCCGTAGGTAATACTCCAGATGCAGCTTAACTAGAGTTTATGACACTGCAAGATTTGTAAAGCGTCCAGGTGTTGAGTAAGAAATTTTGGGAAGTCAGGTTGCAGCTGGATCAAACTTTGGCCGGGCCATTTGAAGTATTGTCTGCCTTACAGGAAGGATCGGGAAAGACTGGTGATTTTAGAGACGGTGCAGAAGTAGATGCTGTTTGGATGATAGAGTGCTCACTACAAAGAGAGTTTGGTCAACCATGGATTATTTTCTCTGCAGAATATATGAAATATATAACATAATGGGAACAACTTTTTTATATCGGAACAAACTTTATTCATATTTTAAAATTGTTTACAAGAATGAACCATGCAATGCCTTTTCATGTTAGATTCATAGTTGTGTTCCATTACATTCTACATTCTTTAAAACCAATAAGATTGTTGCCACTCACCCACTGGGGGGGTGATACAAAGTTCAAAATTCGAAGTTAATTTATTATCAAAATACATATATGTCACCATATACTACCTTGAGATTCATTTTCTTGCAGGCATGTGCAGTAGAACAAATAAGTACAATAGAATCAGTGCCGAACTGCTCACAAAGATTGACAAACGACCAATGTGCAATAATTAAAGGGCTTGCTGATCCAACCCAACCCCTCCCTGTCCAGTAGCTGAAGAATCCTATACTGTAGTCCTCCCTCGTTGAGCCCTTGCGGTGGCTGAATCAAGCTTCAGTGCGTCTCTCAGCACGTACTCCTGCGGTCTGGAACGTGCCAGTCGGCAGCATTATGAGAAAAGATTAGGTTGACAGAGTCATAGACACTGGCAGATTCTGAGTCTTTTACCCAAGCTGAAAATATTGAATACTTAGAGGGCATCATTTTAAGAGTGAGTGGGCAAAAGTTTAAAGAAGATTTATGAGGCAATTATTTGGACTCAGAGAGTAGTAGGTTCCCAGGGTGCTGGTAGAGGCAGGTACAATAAGCTGCATTTCTAAGGCATTTTGAGAGAAACATTAGCTGGCAGGGAATGGAAGGATATTGACCATGTGTAGGAAGACCAGATGAGTTTAGATTGGCATTATTGTCAGCAGAGCCATTGTGGGCTGAATGGCCTTTTCCTATGCTGTACTCTCCTCTGTTCTATCGCTACAACAGGAAAAAAAGGAAGCTTTTTATTCATAGAGTTCCTTTCCTCTCCTCAATCTGAAACCAATGAAATTCTTTGCAAGGCAGCACAGTGTATGGACTAATAAGCAAATTTTAATTAGCAGCATAGTGATCATTTGTAAATGCATTGAGATAATAAATTCAGAGTGAGTGAATTGAAGAAGAGTAGAAATCAGAAATTGCTGGAAGAGAAAGGAGGGAACAAACTAAGTGCTGGCAATCTGAGATGGAGGGTTGGAGAGCTAATCGTGAAAATTTGCTGAACTCTCTGTTGATCCCGAAAGCCTGTAATTTGCCTTTGCCAGCCAGCTCCATCAACACTCAGGTCATCGGGCATTCAGTCTGTTTTTCCCTCCAGATAATCTCAGGAGCATTTTCTGTTCTCTCTGCCTCATACACTTTTGCTGCAACTGTTCCCACTTCTGATAAATCATTGATCTTGGGCAGTAACTCTGTTTCTCTCTCCATAGATGCTGTCTCCTTCCAGCAATTTTTGTTAGATGTCTGGTTTTCGGCATCTGCAGTAATTTCACTCTGGTGCAGTCACAGTGACTTTAGTATCACTGGACTGGTTACTGACTTACATTGGTTCCATTATGGCTATTATTCTATTATGGATTTATTGAATACACCCAAAAGAAAATAAATCTCGGGGTTGTATATGGTGATATCATCATCGTTGTTGTGGCTATCCCTTGAGGTTGAGGATGATGGTCTTCGTTCTGAAGAAGTGGCCCACGGAGTGAAGACGCCCGTGTGTGTATTTGTTTAACGTGTACTTGATGTTGCACTCCAAGAAGCATATGATACTTCACAAATCAACCAACTGATTCCAATGGCATGGAAACCACAACGATTGGAGCTGATGGATTTGTTGCAGCCTTCATCTGCCTTCACAGCCGTTGAGTTCGAAGTAACTTCGTCCGCCTGTTCTACCGTATACTTGGACATATGTATACTTTGATAATAAATTTACTTTGAACTTTGAACTTTAAAAGTCCATCTGGTTCACTAATGTCCCTTTAATGAACTTTGAGCCCTCCCCATTAACCCCATCATCCTTGCTCACCAGGACTATGTGCTGAACCCATTGCTGAACAAAACTCACTCTTGACTACAGAGCCAATCACCCGAGTAATCACATTGTCAATTTTGCAAATGACACGACAATGGTGGGGCTCATCACCAACAACAGTGAGATGGCCGAAAGACAGGAGGTGGAAGAGCTCGAGGCCTGGTGCCAGGCGAATAGCCTCCTCCTGAATGTCGACAAGACAAAGGAGATGGTTATCGACTTCAGGAGAACTCGCACCACTCACCCTTTACATTGGCAGCACAGCCGTGGAAACTGCAAGCAGTTTCCCAGAACACATCCTACACAGTTAAGAAAGCTCATCACATGTTTAGTTTCTGAGAGGGCTGAAGAGAACTGGACTTTGCACATCCATATTACATGCCATCCTACAGATGTGCAGTAGAGAGCATCCTGGCAAGCTGCATCACTGCTTGGTATGGAAACTGCACTACGGCGGACAGGAAGGCTCTATAACGGGTAGTCAAAACTGCCCAATGCATCAGTGGTACCAGCCTACCCGCCAACAAGGACATATATACAAAAAGCTGCTGAGAAATGGCCAGTAACATCATGAAGGATACCACCCACCCTGCTCATGGATTGTTTGTCCCACTCCCATCAGGGAGGCGGTTACGTAGCATCCACACCAGAACCACCAGACTCAGCCAAGCCAGCTATAGCATCCTCCCTGTTAATCCAGTTGCCTGCATTTGGCCCATTACCCTCTAAGCCCCTACCTCCACATACTTATCCAAATGCCTGTTAAATGTTGCTATTGTATTCACCTCACCCACTTCCCATGGCAGCTCATTGCAGGTGCTCACTGTCCTCTGTATTAAAAGGTTATCTCTCAGGTGTTCTTAAATCTTGTATCTGTGCTGTCTCATATTGAACTCCCCAAAATTGGGGAAAAAAACTATGACTGGCCACCTTATCCATACCCCTTCTGAGTTTATAAACTTCTTGGAGATCACTCCTCATTCTCCTGCATTCCAGGGAATAAAGATCCAGTGTGGCCAACCTCTCCCTGTAGCTAAGAAACTCTGGTTCAGGCAGCATCCTTGTAAATCTCTCCTGTACCTTCTACAGCTTGACAATGTCTTTCCTATAACAGGTACACAATACTCCAAATACAGCATCACCAATGAATTATAACTGCAATATAATATCCCTACGTTTAAACTCCGAGCTGGCTGGTGTGGTGTGGCATCCGCACCAGCTTGGAGGCGAGTGTTCCCAGGTTCGAATCCGGCCAGCTCCTTACACACCTTCCGTCTGTGGGGGGTTGAGCGTCGAGCTAGCAACTTGGCCTCGTAAAAAAAGAAAACAGACTAAAATGCTAAAGAAACGGTGAGGTTACCACCCTATACACCACAAGGCGTGGAGAGAAACAACAATTTCTAAATTCTGCCCTGACTGATGAAGGCCAGCATGCTAAAAGCTATCTTCCGTACCCCGTCTACTTGTGCGTACAGTTTCACCGAACTGTGCACTTGTACTCCCAGCTCCCTGTGTTCCAATGTCCTGCCATTCACTCTATAGATTTTAAACTGGTGTGACTGTCCAAAATGCATCACCTGACACTTAGCAAAGTTGGAATCCATCTGCCATTCTTCAGCCATCTCCCTATCTTGTCAAGATCTCTTTGCAATTCATTGCAACTGGCATCACTATAAGCAGAACTCCATAATTTACTATCATCTGCAAGCTTTCCACTTGTATTATGTATACTCATAGCCAAAACATTTATAAAGAGGATGAATAACAGATTTCCTAACATTGACTTCTGGGACACCCCACTAGTCCTGGATCACCTGTAGGTTTTCATAAATAAAATGGCAGCAGCGTTTTAAGTTTCAGGGAACTGTAGTAACTAACTTTATTGTCAACCATATGCAGAACATAAAGCTCAGTACTAACCTTCAGATCATTATGTCATCATGTCAGATACAGCCTCTTAAAGTGAGCCCCAATTCAATGTTGGTGGCTGTGAATTATGCATTTGTTTCCACCCATGACACTAACCTACACAGGCCCCCTCAGTATTCACCAAAACCAGCATTGAGAGACTGTCTGGAGCTTGGACGAGCCACCCAGCTTGGGTTCTGTGTTCCATGGTGCCGTTGGCTCATCCAGAGGTGTGTTGGCATATTCATGGTCACGTTGTGATGCCAGGGAAATGGTAGCTGAATCCTCCAAATCTTGCTGGACTGGTTTAAGGCGATCTACCGAAATACATTCAAGTTTACCCCTCCTATCTATGATAAAGTCTTTTCTCTCTGTTCCAAGACAAGGAACAGGCGATCGTAAGGGGTCCTAAGAGGATGTTGGTGTGCATCATAGTGAACGAAAGCATGTGAGGCAGAATGTAGCTCAACAGGAACCCAAGAGTGTTGTACGCCATGAAGGGATTTAGGATTGGGTGCACAAGAATTGAGTTTACTGTGGAGTGTGAAACACTGCTGTGAGGTCAAACAGGCAGTTGTGGCATCAGGAATAAAATCACCTGGCACTCGTGATAGCTGCCCATACACTAACTCAGTCGCAGGTGACTGCAGGTTCTCTTTTGGAGCTGTGCTGAGCCCCAGCAGGACCTATGGGAGATGACCATGCCAACACTCATCTAAAAGGGAAGATCTCAGAGCAGCCTTTAATGAGCGGAGAAACCATTCGCATAGGCCATTGGACTGCGAGTGATACGCCGCTGTGTGATGTAGCCTAACGCCGAGGTTCTGGGCCATGGCAGCCCAGAGGTTTGACGTGTATTAGGGACCTGGCTTAAAGGAACTATCAACTGGGGTGCCAAACTGAGCAGCCCAGGTGCTGGTGAAAGCCCAAGCCACCTCAGCAGCTGCCGTCGACGCTAGAGGGATGACCTCTGGTCACCTGGTCCACATTGACATGGGGGTGGGGGGGAAGAGGGCCAACCAGGTCCACATTGACATGGTCAAGCCATTACTCAGGGATTTCAAAATGTACCAGTGGTGGCCGAACATGACAGTTAATTTTCACTCACTGACACTCAAGGTATGCTTCACTCCAATCATGCGCATCCATTCTAAGGCCGTGCCACACAAACTTTAGTGCATTCAGTTTCTGTGAGGCCTTTCGGCCAGTTTGTAGGCAGTATGGGGTGAGGGCGACTGGTTGAAACCTTGCCCAGGAGAGAAACCCCAGTTTCCCTGAACTTAATGTCAGCCAACCGCAGGCCCACTACTGCTGTTCGGTAAGCTTGGACCTCTGGGTCAGTAGCTTGGTCGGCTGCCATGCTGACACAGTTAACCCTGATGTGAATAGCCTCTACGGCTGGCTGTAAGGGCAATCAACACAGCATTGTTTTTCCCTTTGATATGTGGTATGTCAGTCATGAACTCTGATATGTAGGCCAGGTGGCATTGCTGACACGCCGACCAAGGATCTGATATTTTGGCCATTGCTTGCTTGAGGGGTTTGCAGTCAACGAACATTGTGAAATAGCGACCCTCTGGTAGAAAACAAAAATGGCAGA
This sequence comes from Mobula birostris, assembly GCF_030028105.1. Lineage (NCBI taxonomy): Eukaryota > Metazoa > Chordata > Chondrichthyes > Myliobatiformes > Myliobatidae > Mobula > Mobula birostris. The sequence continues at coordinate 75,187,372 of NC_092383.1, read as the reverse complement.
TAGCCAGATACAGACTGAGAGGTTTGCGTTCAAATGTGCTACTCTTCCTTTGGGGGGGTGGGGTGGAACTGCTGGCTGAAGAAGGCAAGTGGCTGCCACACGCCTCTGACCAACTGTTCATGCACCACACCTGCAGCACAGTCTGAAGGGTCAATAGTAATGGCTGCAGGTGCACCAATACGGGCATGTTGGAAAGAGCTTGCTCGTCCTATCAAATGCTCTGGTCATATTCGCCGACCAAACCAGCACATAATTAGGGGCATTGCTTTTAAAGGCACTGTACAGTGGGAGCATAAGTCAGCAGCTCACAGAATGAAGGGTGATGGAAATGCACCATATCTATAAACTCTGGTAGTTTTTTATTAGTGCAGGGTGGTGGGCAATCCATAATAGTGGTGACTTTTGATGGGAGGGGTTTTGCACCTTCTGTGGAGATGCAATGGCTGAGAAAGTCAATGGTTGACAACCCAAAATGGCACTTAGCAGGATTAATTATCAACCAGTGCTGGCTTAAGCACTTGAAACGTGCGTAGAGATTTGATATGTGTTCAGATTTGGATGCATTGGTGACAAGCACGTCAACCAGGTAAACAAAAACATAATCTAAGTGTTTAAGTACAGAGTCCATCCGCTGATGGAAAGGTTGTTCTGTATTTTTCAGCAAACTCAGCCTTCGTGGTGGCCAGCTTCTCTGGGTCCAGTATATGCATGCGGCCAATGACCAGCAGGTCAGTTGTGGAAATGTGGCACTCAATCGCATGTTTTATGACTGTAGTTGAGAATGTGGTTGACATCACCTGGCACTCGTAATAGTTGCCCATACACTAACTCAATCGCAGACGACTGCAGGTCCTCTTTTGGATCTGTGCTGAGCCCCAGCAGGACCTATGGGAGATGATTGTGCCAACACTCATCTATCAGGGAAGACCTCAGAGCAACCTTTAATGAGCGGAGAAACCATTCGCACAGGCCATTGGACTGCAAAGTCCTTGACATCCACAAGCAAGTACCATAGTTCCTAAGGTCGATTAACAGTCCTTGGGTGCACAGGAAATCTGCGCCTAGCAGGGGTCTAGCCACTTCAACGAGGACGAAGTCCCACATGTAACGTCGCCCACTGAAGCAGAGTGTCACCTATCATGTCCTATAAGTCTGGATCTTGCTGCCGTTGGTGGCTTCCAATGAGGCTCCACTCAAGTCTGCCATACAGACCACTTGTAGGTCATCACCACATCCACACCCTCACCATCAATAGCAACATTAGATACCTTTTCATCCTCAAACGAAACATCCACTGTCAGGCAATGGAATTAGAAATAATTGCTAAAAATATTAAGTACAAATTTTGGCTCTTAAGAGAAGCTGATGGTGAGAAAACTTCATTGGAGGTATAACATACTTAACATTGGATGTGATTAATGATTTTGGGGAAGGCACTATTTTTCACATAAAATTGCTGGAAGATCTCAGCAGGTCAGACAACATCAATGGAGAGAAATAAAAAAGTCAATGTTTCAAGCAGAATCTCTTGTGTTTTTGCATTATTTTTCATTTGCTTTATTGCTACAGTTTGTTCATCAGAAAGTTCAGCTACTGAAAACATAATAGGTGAATTTGTTTCTCTCAAATATTGCTTTGAGGGAGTCAGAGTGTGGTTGCAATGGGAGATATGGAAGAATTGCAATGAGAGAAATGCAAGCCAAAAGGGCAATGTTAGAATCATCATGTGGGATTTCAATATGCAGGGAGTTTTGGAAAATCAGATTGTTGCTGGATTTTAGAGTGCTTATGAGATGGTTTTTTAGAGCAGCTTGTGGTTGAGTCCATTTGGGGATCAGCAATTCTGGATTGGGTGTTGTGCAATGAATCAGAATTGATTAGAGAGCTTAAGGTCAAAGAACCCTTTGGGGCAAGTGGACATCACATGATCGAATTTGCCCTGAAGTTTGAGACGGAGAAGCTAAAGTCAGATGTGTCAGTATTACATTGGAGTTAAGGGAATTACAGAGCAATGAGAGAGGAGTTAGTCAGATTTGATTGGAAAAGAACACTGGCAGGGATGACAGCGGAACAGCAATAGCTGGAATTTTTGGAAGCAATTCAGAAAGCACAGGATATATACGTCCCAAAGAGGAACACGTATTCTAAAGGATTGATGACACAACAGTGGCTAACAAGAGAAGTCAAAGACAACATAAAAGCAAAAGAGAGGGCATACAATAGAGCAAAAATTAGTGGGAAGTTAGAGGATTGGGGAGCTTTTAAAAACCAACAGAAAACAACTAAAAAAGTCATTAAGGTAAAGACGGAATATGAAAGTAAGCTAGCCAATAATACTAAAGAGGATTCCAAATGTTTGTCAGATACATAGAGTGTAAAAGAGAGGTGGGAATGAATATCGGACTACTGGAAAATGATGCAGGAGAGGTAGCAATGGGGAACAAGGAAATAGCAGACAAACTGAATAAGTATGTTGCGTCAGTCTTCACTGTGGAAGACACTAGCCGAATGATGAAAGTTCCAGGTGTCAGGTATCATGAATTGTGTGAAGTTACCATAACTAGAGAGAAAGTTCTTGGGAAGCTGAAAGGTCTGAAGGTAGATAAGTCATCTAGACCAGATGGTGTGCACTCAGGGTTCTGAAAGAAGTGGTTGAAGAGATTGAGGAGGCATTAGTAATGATCTTTCAAGAATCACTAGATTCTGGAATGGCTCCAGAAACTGGAAAATTGCAAATGTCACTCCACTCTTCAAAAAGGGAGAGAGGCAGAAGAAAGGAAACTATAGGCTATTGAATCTAACCTCAGTGGCTGGGAAGATGTTGGATCCAAATGATAAAATTGGCCATAGTCAGCATGGTTTCCTCAAGGGAAAATCTTGCCCGACAAATCTATTGGAATTCATTGAAGAGATAATAAGCAGGATAGACAAAGGAGAATCATTTGATGTTGTGTACTTGGATTTTCAGAAGGCCTTTGACAAGGTGCCACACATGAGGCTCCTTAACAAGCTACGAGACTATGGTATTATAGGAACGATTCTAGTATGGATAAAGCAGTGGCTGATTGGCAGGAGGCAAAGAGTGGGAATAAAAGGAGCCTTCTCTGGCTGGCTGCCAGTGACAAGTGATAGGTGTCTGTGTTGGGGCCTATTCTTTTTACATTATATGTCAACGACTTGGATGATGGAATTGATGGCTTTATTGCAGAGTTTGCAGATGCTATGAAGATAGGTGGAGGGGCAGGTAGTTTTGAGGAAGTAGAGAGGCTCAGAAGGTCTTAGACAGATTAGGAGAATGGGCAAAGAAATAGCAGATGGAATATAGTGTCAGAAAATGTATGGTCATGCAATTTGGTAGAAGAAATGAAAGGGTTGACTATTTTCTTATTGAGAGAAAAAGAACTGAGGCACAAAGCGACTTGGGAGTCCATGTGAATGATTCCCTAAAGGTTAATTTACAGGTTGAGTCTGTGGTAAGGAAGGCAAATGCAATGTTAGCTTTAATTTTAAGAGGATTATAATATAAAAGCAAGGATGTAACATTGAGACTTTATAAAGCACTGGTGAGGCCTCAGTTGGAGTGTTGTGAACAGATTTGGGCACCTTATCTTAGAAAGGATGTGCTAAAGCTGGAGAGGATTCAAAGGCAGTTCACAAAAATGATTCTAAGATTGAATGGCTTGTCATATGAAGAGCATTTAATGGTTTGAGTCATAAGTAGCTAGCTATCTGGACACAAGTTGGGGTCTGATCAGCCCCGGCTGGGTCACCTGGAGGAGGGTGTATGATGTTGAAAGACCCGAAACACCCGATGATTCCAGAACATGACTGAAGGCATCAGTAGATATATGTACACAGCCTGTATTCCCTGGAATTCAGAAGAATGAGTGGTGGCCTCATTGAAACCTATTGAATGGTTAAAGCCTTGATAGATGTTTTTTTCCTACAGTGGGACGGTCAATGACCAGAGGACACAGCCTCAGAGTAGAGGGGTGTCCATTTAGAATGGAGATGAAGGGGAATATCTTTAGCCAGAGAGAGGTGAATCTGTGGAACTGTTTGCCACAAGCAGCTGTGGAGGCCAAGTCTTTAAGTATATCTAAGGCAGAGGTTGAGAGATTCTTGATTGGTCTGGGCATGAAGGAATATGGGCAGAAGGCAGGAGATTGGGGCTGAGAGAAAAAAATGGCAGAGCAGACTCGATGGGCCAAATGGCCTAATTCTGCTCCTATATCTTATGGTCTTATAGTTACTGATCAATGCATACATTCAGCACTGATTCCCATTATAATACAACTTCCACACATTAGAGAAGTGCCAACAGCTGAATGAAAATTGCGAATGGTTTGATTTTACATCATGCACAGAAAGCCAAAGAATCAATAGTTCATCCGTAGTCTACTTAACTGTGAAATATTTTCAAAGGAGATTATGAAGGAATGGGGACCTAAGTCGGCATTTTAATACATTATGGTTAAAGAGATTAGTTTGATAATTAATTAAAATGGCTTTAAGATGCTCCTAAAATTCTGCTACATTTAGTAAGTAAAGAGGAAATCACATTGAAACCTACCAACTAGAGTGTGAACGTGGTGAGGATGTTTCTAGTAGTGGGAGAGTATAGGAGTAGAGCACAGCTTCAGAATAGAAGGATGTCCCTTTAGAACAGAGATGAGGAGGAATTTCTTGAGGCGGTAGGTGGTGAATCTGTGGAATGCATTGCCAAAAGATGGGTGTGGAGGCCAAGTCATTGGGTAGAGTTAAAGGTTTTGATGACTGATGATGTTAAAGATTACAGGGAGAAGGCAGGAGAATTGGGTTGAGAGGGAAAATAAATCAGCCATGATTGAATAGTGAAGCAGACTTGATAGGCTGAATAGCCTATTTCTGTTCCTATATCTTATGGTCTTATATTAAAAAGAGAAAAATTGGTTCTACTCATTGCAGGTGCCCTCAAATTACCTCATGAGCAGTGCTGGGTCAAGTGGTATCTAATTGACCTGAGGATTTAGACCCTGGTGCTTAACAAAATGCAGAAAAACTTCATCATCATATATTATAACTTGGTTCCTTAACCAATTCAACGTAATTTACTGTACACCAGCCTTTCTTCTCTTCTCCATGTTAGCTAATATTGTTCATAGTTCTCTCATCACAGATAAGATATTCATTGCTTTCAAATCTGTCAGCATTTTTTTCAACAGTTGATAATTCTGCCAAAACAATCACCCAAACTCCAACTTATCTTACTAATGTCCTTGACTGCACTATGACTTGCTGAATGTTTGCATTCTTGGAGTTTCATTTCTGAATTTTTTTTTCTGTATCTGCCACAGTACAGAACTAAAATTACCTTTATTAAAATCAAGAGTGACATGCGGATATGACAGAGGTAAATTGTCTCAGTGCGTTTGTCTATGGCCTTTCGCACAGTACACAGCATCCTCCTCCATTACTCAACACCACTGTCCAGTTGGATAGGAGCAGCTTTATCCTTTCAATTACAGCTTTAGAATTGTCTACAAAGTCTTAACTTTTCACTCACCCACAGTTACATTCTGATGTCTCTCAATCTTTCCTTGACTCATCTGTGATTTACTCATCAGATTGGGCAATGTTTTCAAAAAAGGGGTTGTTACCAAAATGTACATTACAAGTTGTGAGGTGTACTTCCCCACTGCCGTTCTCTGTCTCCAAGATGGCAGCCTACTGGACCAACATCCAACACCAACTCCAAAGCCACTTGTCTTCTTTTCATGCCACAAGCCTTCCTACCTGGCCATGAACCCCAGCCTCCTCTCAGATAACATTAAGGATTGAAGCAGAGAGTAGTGTAGCAGTTAGTGTAATGCTATTACTGCGCCAGTGATTACCGTTCTGGGTTCAATTCCCATCACTGTCTGTAAGGAGTTTGTACATTCTCCCTGTGACCCCATGAGTTTCCTCTGGTTGCTTCTGTTTTCTCCCACATTCCAAAAAAATTGATGTACAGTTCGGATTAGTGAGTTGTGAGTGTGCTATGGTGGCACTAGAAGTGTGGCGTCATAGACAGCCTGGCCAGCATAATCCTCACTGATCTGATGCAAAAGGACACAGTTTGCTGCATTGATTCATTCCACTTCATTAGCACCATCATTGAAATGTTCCCAGAACCTATGGGCTCACTGTCAAGGACTCCTTATCTCAGGTTCTTGATATTTATTGCCTATTTTTCTATTATTATTATTTCTTTCTTTTTGTATTTGCACAGTTCGTTGTTTTTTGCACAGTGTTTGAATGGCCAAGTTGGTGCAGTCTTTCATTGATTCTGTTATGGTTGTTATTTTATGGATTTGCTGAGTATGCTCACAGGAAAATGAATCTCAGGTTTGTATACAGTGACAGATATGTACTTTGATAATAAATTTACTTTGAACTTTGTTTCGATGTATTCAAAGTTCAAAGTATGTATACTTTATACAACCTTGAGATTCGTCTCCTTATAGGCAGCCATGAAACAAAGGAAGTCAACAGATCCCATTGAAAACAAAAGGAGGACGTCACTCTGTGTGCAGAAAGAGAAGAAAAGAAAACAAATCTGTGCGAACAATAAAACCAAGCAAACAGCATTCAGAACTGAAGTCCACAAAGCCAGGCATTGCATCAGCTGACCTGGAGGTCCACCAGTTGCAGGCTCAGCCTCCGTTCAGCACAGAGATGAGCAAACCCTACAGAGCAGCTAACCGAACCGGACTGTCCCTTGCCTCTGACCCTTTCAATCTGGCCCGGCACTTAAATCATCCAAAGCTCAGGTCCTTCCTCTCTCTCTGCCACTTCAATACGCCCTCATGCTCAGGGCTTGCTGTTTCAATTTGGCCAGTACCTGCCCTTTCCAATTCAGCTTGGCTCTTAAATCGATTTGATGTTCCTGTGACAAATAAAGCTAGTCTTCAAATCTATACCTTTAAGCAAGCTGCTCATCAAAACTTGAAAAAACTGTATGTCTACTATAAGCCTACGGACTCTCACAGCTATCTGGACTATTCCTCTTCTCACCCTGTCTCTTGCAAAAACGCCATCCCCTTCTCGCAATTCCTCCGTCTCCACCACATCTGCTCTCAGGATGAGGCTTTTCATTCTAGGACGAGGGAGATGTCTTCATTTTTTAAAGAAAGGGGCTTCCCTTCCTCCACTATCAACTCTGCTCTTAAACGCATCTCCCCCATTTCACGTACATCTGCTCTCACTCCATCCTCCCGCCACCCCACTAGGAATAGGGTTCCCCTGGTCCTCACCTACCACCCAACCAGCCTCCGGGTCCAACATATTATTCTCCGTAACTTCCGCCACCTCCAACGGGATCCCACCACTAAGCACATCTTTCCCTCCCCACCTCTCTCTGCATTCCGCAGGGATCGCTCCCTACACAACTCCCTTGTCCATTCGTCCCCCCCATCCCTCCCCACTGATCTCCCTCCTGGCACTTACCCGTGTAAGCGGAACAGGTGCTACACATGCCCTTACACTTCCTCCCTTACCACCATTCAGGGCCCCAAACAATCCTTCCAGGTGAGGCAACACTTCACCTGTGAGTCGACTGGGGTGATATACTGCGTCCGGTGCTCCCGATGTGGCCTTTTATATATTGGCGAGACCCGACGCAGACTGGGAGACCGCTTTGCTGAACATCTACGCTCTGTCCGCCAGGGAAAGCAGGATCTCCCAGTGGCCACACATTTTAATTCCACATCCCATTCCCATTCTGACATGTCTATCCACGGCCTCCTCTACTGTAAAGATGAAGCCACACTCAGGTTGGAGGAACAACACCTTATATTCCGTCTGGGTAGCCTCCAACCTGATGGCATGAACATCGACTTCTCTAACTTCTGCTAGGCCCCACCTCCCCCTCGTACCCCATCTGTTACTTATTTTTATGCACACATTCTTTCTCTCACTGTCCTTTTCCTCCCTCTGTCCCTCTGAATATACCTCTTGCCCATCCTCTGGGACCTCCCCCCCCCCCTTGTCTTTCTTCCCGGACCTCCTGTCCCATGATCCTCTCGTATCCCTTTTGCCTATCACCTGTCCAGCTCTTGGCTCTATCCCTCCCCCTCCTGTCTTCTCCTATCATTTTGGATCTCCCCCTCCCCCTCCAACTTTCAAATCCCTTACTCACTCTTCCTTCAGTTAGTCCTGACGAAGGGTCTCGGCCTGAAACGTCGACTGCACCTCTTCCTACAGGTGCTGCCTGGCCTGCTGCGTTCACCAGCAACTTTGATGTGTGTTGCTTGAATTTCCAGCATCCGCAGAATTCTTGTTGTTTGTCATCAAAACTTGTCTCTGTGCACCTTTTAATCATCTGCTTTATTGTCCTCTGACATAACTTGATGTCAAATTTTATTGCTTCTACCAAGTGCCTTGGGGCATCATGTAAATATAAGTTCCTTGTTGCTGTTGCTATGGGACAAACTGCCCCTATTTCTTATAAAACAGCTCACCTACCAGCAAAATGCTGGTGGAAACTCACCAGGTCAGGCAACATCTATAGAAATGAGTAAACAGTCGACGTTTTGGGCCAAGACACTTCTTCACGATTGAAGGAGGGTCTTGTCCTGAAATGTCGACTGTTTATTCATTTCCACAGATGCTGCCTGACCAGCTGAGTTCCTCTACCATTTTGTGTGCATTGCCTTGCATTTCCGGCATCTGCAGAATTCTCTTGTGTTTAACAGCTACCACAGTCAGTGCCAGAGGAACCTTGCTCATATATATTAAACAATGCAAACATCTACCAGACTGAATTAATCAAAGCTGTGTCTGGATTTGTGTTTTTTAAAGACTATTTCATTTTTTGAAAGCGTGGCCTCACAGAGCTCCCAGGTGTTTGAGACTGTGGCCACTAATTTTGATAATCAAAACCCAATGTGCTCGCCAATGGATTTCCTTCACAGTTCTCTACCATTCTCCAACCAGAGGTAACTACAGACAAAGCAGAGATTATACAGCAATTGGAAGCTGTTAGATTCATGAGACAATCATAGGTTCTATTTCCTTGGTACAAAAGTTTGTCTGTCTACAAAGAGTTTCTTTACTGGATACTGGCTAATAGTTAACATTTATTGAGAAGAAAACAGGAGGACTTACATTGTGACATGAAGGGGAAAGAATGAATCTTGTAGCTACATAGAACACTTATGGCCTCAGTTCATCTCAGGGCTTCATCATCAAAGATATTACTAAAAGTCCAGACACTGCTGTGGGATATGCAGTTAGACTGTCCATTGCAAATTCCAGAAATAGAAATGAGGTAATGATCAAAAGCTCTGCTTAATAAGTTTTGGTTTCATGTGACTGATAGCAAAACTAACAGTGCAGAAATCCCACATCCTGTTGCTTCACTAGGATAATTCCCTCTTAATGTTGCTTCCCTGCCTGTGCATCACTGCCACAAGACAGACTCTGAGAGGGCAGCTCTCCCACAATATTACATCTACACCCCGGTGGCTAACTTATCAGGTACCTTCCGTACATGATAAAATAGCCACTGAGTGCATGTTCATGGTCTTCTGCTGCTGTAGCCCGTCCACTTCAAGGTTGGCATGTTGTGCCAGTCTGTACACCACTGATGTAACGCAAGGTTGATTAAGTTACTGTCACTTTCCTGTCAGCTTGAACCAGTCTGCACAGTCCTCTTTGACTTCTCTCATTAATAAGGCATTTTTTGCCCATAAAACCGCTGCTTACTGGATTTTTTTTTGCACTATTCTCTGCAAACTCTGGAGACCTGTGTGCGAAAAACCACAGGCGATCAGCAGTTTCTGAGGCACTCAAATCACCCGTCTGGCACCAACGATCATTCCACCGCCAATGTCACATAGACCACCTCTCCTTCCTCATTCTGATGTCTGGTCTGAACAACAGCTGAACCTCTTGACCATCTCTACATTCTTTCATGTATTGAGTTGCTGCCACATGATTGTTTGATTAGATATTTGCATTAACGATCATGTGTACCGGTGTACCTAATAAAGTGGCCACTGAGTGTATGATCATGAGGCCATTCCACATTGCAACATACCTTCAGTTCTGCACAAAGACTGTCAGCATTGACAGTGAGTTTCCAGCTTTGTACTGAGATTTAATGTTTTCTACCTTAAGACCTAGAAGTGCAGTTCACTGTCAAGGCTGATACCTACTATTGTGAGGGAAGAAAACAAGTTATAAGCACTAGAGGTTCTGCAAATGCTGTAAATCTTGAGCAACACACACAAAATACTGGAGGAACTCAGCCAGCCATTCAGCATCTATGGAGGGGATAAACTGTCAACTTCACTTCCAGCTCTTAAGGTAGAAAACATTTCAGGCGGAGACCCTTCAGCAGGACTGGAGAAAAAAAAAGATTATGAGGCTTTTGATCTTTAAACATTATTGGTCCCTTTGGGTACCCTCATGTCCTAAATTCCCTGTAACGTATACAGTATTGTATAACATTTTGAATAAATTAAGTATATATAATCAGAATAATAACTGGAACTGACAGCAAAGTGGGAAAGGGAAAAGAGTTGTAATGACTACAGGACTTCTAGCTTAGACAGTGAGCGAATATTCTCAATAAGAGAAGGAACACTACCCTGAGTTTAGCAATTAATTGCAACAGATGGGAGAAGCATGGGGGAACATTTAGTGAGTAGTGCTCATAACATAACAATATCCACGTTAAAAACTAAGAAGTAGTTTAAACAGTCATCAACTGGGGAAGAAGAGATTGTTGTTTTGAGTGAAGGAAAATGGAATACATAAAAATAAATTGGAAAAATATGCTGCCGAAGAAACACAAATATTTAAAGCCACGATCAATTGAGTTAAACAAAACTTCATAGATAATAAAGAAAGAAAAGTTGAAGATATAAACACATTTAGCCTGTATATAATAAAAATTGACAAAAGGAAAACGGAGTACAAAAAGCTTAACATGTGAAAAAGAAAGTGAAATACAAAGTAAAACACCCAAAACTGAATTACTGAAGGGTATATATAAAAACTCTCTAGATCTACTTGAGCACTTCACTCACCAACATAACAAGAGCTATGGACCAGGTCATGGTAAATGGGATTAGTATAGATATGTTCCTGATGATCAGCCAAAGGGCTTGCTCTGTGTTTTATCACTTTATGACTCTATACCTAGAAGAGCAAAATAATTTATAGACATATGAAGAACAAGTAAAAGGTCAGCTGCCACCAGGAGTTACAAAGGATAAACTCAGATTATGAAATGGTGCTGATTATAAATAATTTCTTTTTGCCTCAGTATTTATCATGGAAGCCATAACAGCAAAAATGATACCATAAGAGCTCACAAAGAATAGAACTGCACTTAGGACAGAAGACAAAGGAAAATAACCTCTAAGCTAATAAATGTAATATTAATATAAAAATTATTTGCATGGTTTGCATTCATACTGTCATACGGCGGTGGCTGGGAACGGACCCAAGTGCAAGACACAGACACTGAAGTACTAGGGACAGGACCAGGATACAGGGCAATGGCAAGGACATGGACAGGAAAACCTGGAACCTGGAACAGGACTGGACAAGAGAGCTAGGAGCCCGGGCTTGGACTCCAAGCCAGAAACTGGACAAGGACCCAGTACCTGGGGTCTTGCTTCTGGCTCGACCCCAGAACTAGGCAAGGACGAGGCTTGGCAGGCAGGCAGGATGAGGCTGGAGTCTTCAGGCTCGAGGCTAGGCAGGAGGCTGGAGTCTTCAGGCTCGAGGCTAGGCAGGAGGCTGGAGTCTTCAGGCTCGAGGCTAGGCAGGAGGCTGGAGTCTTCAGGCTCGAGGCCAGGCTTGGCAGGAGACTTCAGGCTTGAGACTTGAGGCGAGGCTGGAAGCTGGAGGCAGGAGACTTAAGGCAAGGTGAGGCTGGAGGCAGGAGACTTGAGGCGAGGCGAGGCGAGGCTGGAGGCTTGAGGTGAGGCTGGAGGCTGGAGGCTTGAGGTGAGGCTGGAGGCTGGAGGCTAGAGGCAGGAGACTTGAGGCGAGGCAAGGCTGGAGGCTGGAGGCAGGAGACTTGAGGCGAGGCGAGGCTGGAGGCTGGAGACTTGAGGCGAGGCGAGGCTGGAGGCTGGAGGCAGGAGACTTGAGGCGAGGCAAGGCTGGAGGCTGGAGGCAGGAGACGAGGCGAGGCGAGGCTGGAGGCAGGAGACGAGACGAGGCGAGGCAAGGCTGGAGGCAGGAGACGAGATGAGGCGAGGCGAGGCTAGAGGCTGGAGGCAGGAGACTTGAGGTGAGGCGAGGCTAGAGGCTGGAGGCAGGAGACTTGAGGCGAGGCGAGGCTGGAGGCTGGAGGCAGGAGACTTGAGGCGAGGTGAGGCTCCTCCTGGGCAGGGCGCGGATCACCACCCGACAGAGGCAAGGGACAGGAAGGGCCAGAATCAACCCCAGGTAATGGCAAGATGGCCTGGCTTACCTGGGCAAAGGCAAGGGACAGGAAGGGACAGAACCAACCCCAGGTAACAGCAAGACAGCCTGGCTTACCTGGGCGGAGGCAAGGGACAGGAAGGGAGCTAGGTACAGGGTGGCTCCAGGACAAGACTGTAGGCGAGCTGAGGCGAGAGTTACCAGCAAGACAAGGCAAGCTTCTGGCAAAGTAAGGTGAGATGAGAACTTCAGGCAAGGCGAGAGTTACCGGCAAGACAAGGCAGGGCTTCAGGCGAGGAAACAGAAGGCAGGGGAAGGGATACAAAGAGTAGGACAAGAACAATCCAGCAGCCATGCCCTGGTCTCTGAAGGTATTTATGCAGCCAGCCCCAATGAGCATCAGCTGCCTCAATTAGCTCAACAAGAACAGAAACAGGGCAGATAGGAAAACCTGGAGCAGGGTCGATGGACCAGACAGTGAACCGGAATACAGACCACGGACCGGACCATGACACATACATGCATATTAAAAGATATTCAGAGTGAAATACCTGGGTATTTAAGCATATTTGTAAGTGCTTTATTATATATAGTATATTATATAATTATATATATATATATATTTATAATTCATATATATTCTATTTATTATAACGTATATTATATGTGTATATATAATGTCATGAAAAAATGAAATATTGCTAAAGGACTGGCAGACAACAAATGCAACTCCTGTGCATAGTAGAAGACCGTAAAACCAGAAGACATAGGAGCAAAATTAGGCCATTCGGCCACTGAATCTGCTCCACCATTCCATCATGGCTGATGTATTATCCCCATGAACCTCATTCTCCTGCCTTCTTCCCATAACCTCTGATATCTTGATTAATCAAGAACCTATCAACCTCCACCTTAAATATACCCAGTGACTTGGCCTACACAGCAGTCTGTAGGCAATGAATTCCACAAATTCACCACCCTCCGGCGAAACAAATTTTTCCTCATCCCTGTTTTAAATAGATATTCGCCAATTCTGAGGCTGCTCTCATTGGTCTTGGACTCCTCCATTATAGGAGCCTTCCCATATCCACTCTATCTAGGCCTACCAATATTTGGAATGTTTCAATGGGATCTCCCCTCATTCGTCTAAACTCCATTGAATACAGGCCCAGAGCTATCAAAAACAGTCCTCATTGCATTTCTGGTATTGTTCTTGTGAACCTGCTCTGGAACCTCTCCAATGCCATTTTTTCTTAGATAAAGGGCTGAAAGCTGCTCACAATACTCCAAGTGCGGTCTGACCAATGCCTTATAAAGTCTTCAGCATTACATCCTTTCTCTTGTATTCTAGACCTTTCGAAATTAATGCTAACTTTGTATTTGACTTCCTTAGCATTGACTCAACCAGTAAGTTAACCTGTAGGGAATCCTTCATGAGAACTCACAGGTTCCTTTGCACCTTGAATTTTTAAATTTTCTCCACATTTGGGAAAAGTCCACAGCTTTATTCCTTCTACCAAAGTACATAACCGTACGTTTCCCTACACTATATTCTCTGCCACTTCTTTCCCATTCTCCCAATCTGTCTGTCCTTCTGCAGGCACCCTGCTTCCACAACACTATGTGCCTCTCTACCTATCTTTGTATCATCTACAAACTTAGCCACAAAGGCATAAATTCCTTTATCTAACTCATTGACATATAACATGAAATGAAGTGGTCCCAACATCGACCGCTATGGTACATCACTAGTCAATGGCAGCCAATCAGAAAAATCACCCTTTATTCCCTCTTTTTCCCTCCTGCCAGTCAGCCTTTTACTCCACTGTAATACTGATATATCCAATTTTAGCTGGTCATTCTCAAGCTGCAAGGTGAATTCTATCATATTATGATCGTTGTCTTCTATGGGTTCCTTTACATTAAGCTCTCTAATCAAATCTGGGTCATTACATAACACCCAATCCAGAATTGCCATAACCCTAGTGGAGTCAACCACATGCTGCTCTAATAAAACCATCACAAAGGCAGTCTACAAATTCTCTCTCTTGGCATCCAGCACCAACCTGAGTTTTCCAATCAACCTGCATATTGAAATCTGCCATGACGATCATAACATTGCCTTTCTTACATATCTTTTCTATCTCGCATTGTAATTTGTAGTTCACATCCTAGCTACTGTTTGGAGGCCTGTATAAAATTTGCATCAGGGTCTTTTTTCCTTGTAGTTTCTTAACTCTATACACCAGGATTAACATCTTTGGATCCTATGTCACCTCTTTCTAAGGATTTGTTTTTATTTTTTGCCGACAGAGCAATGCCATCTCCTCTGCCTATCCCTTCGATACAACATGTATCATTGGATGTTAAGGTCACAACTATGACCTTCTTTCAGCCATAACACAGAGATGCCCACAATGTCATACCTGCCAATCTCTAACTTCACTACAAGACCATCTACCTTATTCTCTATACTGTGTGCATTTAGATATTAACGCCTTCAGTCCTGTATTCATCACCCTTTTCAATTTTGGTCCCCTGTTACACTTTAACTCATCCCACTGACTGCAATTTTGACCGATCATTCGAATGCCCTTCCTCATAGTCTAACTACACGCGGCATCCGGTTCTATACCAAATGCACCTCAGCCCCATCACTCTAGTTCCTACCCCCCTGCCAAGTTAGTTTAAAGTTGAATGAAATATAGCCCAATTAGCTCATCATCTGCAGTAGGAACAATCGAACTCTTAATTAAAGATTTAAAAGAGAAATGAACAGAAATGAAAATATGCTTACCTATATATGCATCTGTTAGTCTCATGAGACCATGGATTTGCGCCTTAGAAGTTTTCCAGGGCGCAGGCCTGGCCAAGGTTGTATGGAAGACCAGCAGTTGCCCATGCTGCAAGTCTCCCCTCTCCACGACACCAATGTTGTCCAAGGGAAGGGCATTAGGACCCATACAGCTTGGCACCAGTGTCGTCGCAGAGCAATGTGTGGTTAAGTGCCTTGCTCAAGGGCACACATGCCAAGGCTCGAACTAGCGACCTTCAAAAACGAATGCCTTAACCACTTGGCCACGTGCCAGCACATTACCTATAATGTATGGGGAAACAGTTAGAGTTTACCCTTGTGAATGCTAACTGTGCCTGCATAATAATGACTTCCTTCAGAGTGTGAAATACTGAAGTTTGAAATCAATCACTATTGATCTGAATGGGCTCCGAGATAAAGTCTATCAAGGAAGTGAAAAATTGGGACAATTCCTTATCAGTTACAATGAGCATTGTGCACATACCTCTTGTAGAAGGAAGGACCTAGTACAGGGGCTTCCTCCCGTTGAATTCATTAGGGGAACAGTTGATAAGGGAGCAAGTAGCAGCTCTGAGCATTCAGGTATTCTAATCTTTTTATAACATTTCTAATGATCCCAAATGTTTAAGTTTGTAATACTTTTCATTGTCTTTCAATTATTGTAGGCATTTTGGAATATTTAAAACATCAGAAATATCTTTAATATGTTTATCAGTGTATTCACCAATTTGGCTGACTTGCTGTCAATGATGTTTAGCTCTTGAGGACAAGTCTTAATCAACACAATCTCTGATATTCCTCCTCCTCTACCAACAATACTCTCCCAGTCTTTGATACCACACCCCTTGCATCACAGCAGGTACCCTGCCTCTGATACCTCACCTCCTGCACCAACAACCTCTCAGTCTGAAACCCCAACCCCTGCACCAATAACACTCTCCCACTCTCTGATATCCCATCCCCTGCAGCCATAGCACTCTGTCAGTTCCTGATAACCCACCCACAACATTCTCTCACTCTGATATCCACTTTCTGTACCAACACTCTCCCAGTGTCAGATACCCCACACCTTGTACCAACAACACTCTCCCAGTCTCTGAATCCTTACCCACTGGACCAACAGTACGCTTTCAGGCTCTGATACCCCACTCTCTGCACCCACAACAATTTTGTAGTCTCTGATACTTCATCTCCTGCACCCACAATACTCCTTTAGTTTCTGATACCCCAATTCCAGCAACAACATGAATCTCTCAGCCTCTGATATCCAATGTCCATGCATCTATTTCCAATCTCCTGGTCCTCTGATCTCCTCACTGGCCTGACCCACCCAGCTACCTCTTCAAATTGCTAGGCTCTAATGCATGCTCATCCCATTCCCAATTGGACTGGCATTCTGAGAGATCCCCAGCCTGGATTTGGGTAGTGTAATTTTGCCCCCAAAGCTGTCAAGGATATGTTCCCTCCCACCTTGGTTGTCTACAGCCCCCTCAGCTGCACCATCCTAGCATGTAGCAATGAATGTACTTGAATTTCTGCGTACGGATGTGTCTCCTTGGATGTAACTGCCCTCTGCATATATAAATAAAAAGTGATGGAGGCTCAATCTGCAGGATCAGATGGGCATTGAAGGTAAACTAACAGCTTGATATTTGCAATAGTGGGCTAGATTCAAATTAGGAAGCAGTGTTACATCCCTCTTGAGATCCAAGTGTACATTCAGACATGAGTCCATGCAATAAATTTGTGCCTTCAGCACACCATACAATTAATATCTCCTGATCCTGTTGAGATAGCAGCACAGAAAAGAAAACTCTGAATGCAGTGAGTTTCTAGAGCTGTTATTTGAGGGACTAAATACTGACCAGAACACCAACAATCTGCCTCTACAATTAAGGTGCATGAATGATAGTAAAATGGAGGCTATATTGTCACGTACCCCGTGACGGGAATAAAGAACCAGCAGAGATGGAAAACACTTTGGAGTCCAGTATTTCTATAAACTAATAATATTTATTAGTAACTACGCAATACAGTAATATAAATATAGATAAATCGAACAGGCTGGCAATGATTATATATATATAACTAAGTATATCAGTAAGTGTGGAAATATATGTATGAAAAACCAAACTTCTTTAAGTCTAGGAGTAAAAAGATACAGCCTTACGATGATGAGTAAAGTTCAGTTCAGTTTGTGGTATTTAGTTGAGTAGTGATGGAGAGAGAGAGGGAGAGATTTGAGTCTTCAAGTGAGCTGACGCCGTTGATCTTCTTGTTGTCCTTTGAAATCCCTTAAAAGTCACCGACTGTGACTTTAACAAAGGGGACCGGTTTTCTGTGGTGGAGCTATCTCCCAGGCAAGGGTGGACACATGGACAACTCCCCACCAGTCAACCCCTTTTCTCTTTTCACTGCAAGAGCGACTGATCGATCCACCTGATCGATCCTCCAAAACCCACTTTTCCTGCGGGCACAACAATGCTCATTCAGTGTCCAGAGCATGTGTCTGAGGTCTATCATCTGACCTCCTATTTTATCTTCCCGTGTTGAGCATCAACTGTCACTCAAATAACTCCTCCTTCCTCTCTTTGTGTAAGAAATGCACAAGCAGGTGACTGTCCGTGAGAAGTATAAACAACCTGTCGAAAATCATAACATCGAGTGTCCATGAAATAACACCCTCGGTCACCATAGCAACTTACGAGCTGCTCGGTGCCATCTCTCCAACTCAGCAGCAATCCAAAAGTTAACCAGTTCTTTCTCGTTCCTTAAAGTGACAGTCCAACAGTTAGTCTTTGTCTCACTCTCTGTCTCTCTCTTTTACCATCAAGTTGTTGGTGTTAAATAATTCTCTCTCTCTCTCTTTTCAAAAGCACAGTTCATAGGGGTAACTCAGGATCCCGCCACAATATGGATGGGAATAGTTAGATTGATCTTAGAGTAGGTTAAAAAGTCGGCACCACATTGTGGACCGAAGGGCTTGTACTGTGCTGTAATGTTCATTATTTTATGTAATTTATGTTGCAGCTGTATAAAACTTTGGTGAGGCTTCACTTCAGATCACCTTCGCAAGGTGTCAGGCCCTGATTGTGTACTTGGTAGGGCTCTGAAAACCTGGGCCAACCAACTGGTGGGTGTGTTCAAGGACGGCTTCAAACTCCCACTGCTGCATCTGGAAGTTCCTATCTGCTTCAAAAGGGTGACAAGCAGATCAGTACCCAAGAAGATCAGGGTGAGCTGCCTCAACAACATTCTCAGCGGCCCTCGCAGCTACTGTGATGAAGTGCTTTGAGAAGTTGGTCACGGCTAGAATGAACTCCTGCCTACACAAGGACCTGTACACACTGCAGTTTGCCAATCGCCACAATAGGCCTACAGTGGAGGCAATCTCTCTGGCTCTCCACTTGGCTTTGGATCCCCTGAGCAATCGTAATACTAACGTCAGGCTGCTGTTTACCAACTGCAGCTCAGCATTTAACACAATAATACCCTCAGTTCTAACCAATAAGCTCCAAATACTGGGCCTCTGTACCTCCCTCTGCAAATGGACTTTTGACTTCCTTACCGGGAGACCACAGTCTATGTGGACCGTGAATAACAACTCCTCCTTGCAGACAATCAACATTGGTGCACTTCAAGAATACATGTTTAGCCCACTGCTCTGCTCTCTCTACACTCATGACTGAGTGGCTAGGCATAGCTCAAAAGCTATCTATAAATTTGCCAGCGACACAACTATTGTTGGCAGAATTTCAGATAGTGACGAGGAGGTGTACAGGAGTGAAATAGATCAGCAGGTTGAATGGTGACACAGCAAAAACCTTGCATTCCACGTCATTAAGACCAGATAACTAATTGTTGACAGCAGGGAGGGTAAGTTGAGGGATCAGAAGTGGAAAGGGTGAGCAGTTTTAAGCTCCTAGGTGTCAACATCTCTGAGCATCTATCCTGGACCAAACATATTGATGCAATGACAAAGAAGGCATGACAATGGGCATATCTCATGAATCTTGAAGAAGGGTCTCAGCCTGAAGTGTTGACTATTTATTAATTTCCATCGATGCTGCCTGATCTGCTGAGTTCCTCCAGCATTTTGTGTGTTTTGCCATATTAGGAGTTTGAGGAGAAATGGGTATGTTCTCACGAACACTCACAAATTTCTACAGATATACCATGGAAAGGATTCTAACTAGTCGCATTACCATCTTTATACTTTATACTTTATTGTCGCCAAACAATTGACACTAGAATGTACAATTGCCACAACGATATTTGATTCTGCGCTTCCCGCTCCCTAGATTACAAATATGAAATATTAAAAATATTAAAAATAGTAAAAGTTAGTAAATATAAAAATTTAAATTATAAGTCATAAATAGAAAGTAGAAAAATAGAAAGTAAGGTAGTGCAAAAAAACCGAGAGGCAGGTCTGGATATTTGGAGGGTATGGCCCAGATCCGGGTCAGGATCCGTTCATCAGTCTTATCACAGTTGGAAAGAAGCTGTTCCCAAATTTGGCCATACGAGTCTTCAAGCTCCTGAGCCTTCTCCCGGAGGGAAGAAGGACGAAAACTGTGTTGGCTGGGTGGGTCGAGTCCTTGATTATCCAGGCAGTACTACTCCGACAGCGTGCGGTGTAAAGTGAGTCCAAGGACGGAAGATTGGTTTGTGTGATGTCCTGCGCCGTGTTCACGATCTTCTGCAGCTTCTTTCAGTCTGGTACAGAGGGGCCACTGCACAGGGTTGAAAAAGCTGCAGAAAGTTGTAAACTCAGCCAACTCCATCATGGGCACTGGCCTCCCCAACGTCGAGAACACTTTCAAAAAGGCGATGCCTCAAAAAGGCGGCATTCACTGTTAAGGACCCCTATCATCCAGGTCGTGCCCTCCTCTCGTCAAGAAGAAAGTGCAGGAGCCTGAAGGCACACAGTCAATGTTTCAGAAACAGCTTCCTCCCCTCTGCCATCAGCTTTCTGAATGGACCAAGAACCCACGAACACTTCCTCCGTACTTTATCCCTCTCTTTTTGCCTTACTTATTTAATATATTTTTTATATATACTTCCTATTGTAATTGATAGCTTTATTACGATGTACTGCAATAACCTACTGCTGCATAAAAACAAATTTCATGAATGTGCCAGTGCTATTAAAACTTTTATATGAAATTCTGGTTGCCACACTACAGGAAAGATGTGACGACTTTGGCCAGGGTGCAGAAGAGGTTCACTGGGATGTTGTTAGGGTGAAAGAGCATAAGCTATGCTGGGAGGCTGGACAAACCTGGATTGTTGAGGGCTGAGGGGTGACCCGACAAAAGCATATAAAAGTATAAGAGGCATTGACAGTCGTTTCCTCAAGGTGGAAATATCAAATAGTAGAGAGCTCAGCTTTAAGGCAGGGGCTCCCATCCCAGAGTCCACAGACCCCTCGATTAATGGTAGGGGTCCATGGAATAAAGAATATTGGGAAACCCTGCTTTAAGGTGAGAAGGGGGAAGTTTCAATGATATATAGGAAACACATTTTTTAGACACTAAATGCCTGGAACAGTAAAAGTTTGTAGTAAAAGCAGATACAATAGCAATGATTGATTAGACAGCCAAATACACACGCAGGACAGGAGTAGAGCAATAAGGGAAAATTGCAGGTAGATGAGATTAGTTCAGATTGGCACAGGCATGGTGGGCTTGAGGGTCTGATCCTGTTCTACAAAGCAAAGAAATGCTGTCAGGGGTTTAGTTTAATGTGTCAGCAAAAAGAGAACACTTCTGACAGTGCAGTCCTCTCTCAGTATTCCACAAGATTATCAGATTAGTTTATGTTGAGGTCCACAACAGGAGCTCAAATCCAGAACCTTTCAAACAGGTTGCAACGTTGACTCAACATTGGCCCATTAACGAGCCTTAGCCAAGCATTGGAGAGTTCCACCAGTCCGTGTGACATTTCTCATTTCACGGGCCAGCTATTGAGCAATACCTCTGATTCAGGTTCATTAGCTACTTAGCGACAAACTAGGGACAGCTTTGTAGCTGTGGTCCCGTAATAATAAAAAGAAGAGGGCACTCACCTCTCTGAGTTGTTTTGCCATTCAATTAGATCTTAAAATACTCAGTGGTGAACAGATGAAATACTGTGCAAGTCTCTTCCCTGTGGCAAAGGATTTTATGATAGCAGGTTAACTTCAAAGGTTCAAAGTAATTTTATTTTCAAAGCACATATATGTCAGAAAATACAACGCTGGGATTTACTTTCTTGTGGGCACTCACAGTAAATACAAAGAAACAATACAATCAATGAACTAAAAGATCACACATAAGAAGACAAATGCAAAACACAACAAACTGCAAATGCAAAAAAATGGGGGTGGTGGAGAGACAGAGAGACAGAGAGAGAGAGAGAGAGAGAGAGAGAGAGAGAGATAATAAATATCAAGAACATGAGATCAAGAGTCCTTGAATGTGAATGGATAGGTTGTGGGAACAGTTCAGTGTTGGGTTAGTGAAGTTATCCCTCCTGGTTCAAGAGCCTGATGGCTGAGTAATAACTGCTCCTGAACCTGCTGGTGTGGGTCCTGAGGCTCCTGTTCTTCTTTCCTGATAGCAACAATGAGAAGAGAGCATGGCCTGTGTTGTGTCTGTGCACAACTATATACCAATTAAATAATAGCACTATGCGGGAGATGGCTTTTACTGGTGTACAGTATTAGGGAGATAGACAGAGACAGAGACAGAGATAGAGAGGGACAGAGAGAGAGAGAGCGAGAGATGTGTATGTGTAGAAAACAGCATATGTGCAGCCAACAGATAAATACATAGTGTTGGGGGGGGGGGGGGATGCATTACACTTCCTCCCCTTTAGATTAATGCAACTTAAAATTGTATATGTGCAAAACATTCAATTTCCCTTTCATAAACCATTATTCTAAATAAACATGCTTTCACCGTAATAGTCCATAACTAACTTCTGTTTCTTTCATGGTAGCACCTCTGGACCTGTGGAGTGGCATTGGGTTTGGTAGGTGTCTTGTCTAAGACTACGTTCTCAGTTTCCGGTGTCATGTTGCTGTCAGTGACGTCATCACTGAGTGGTAAGTCTGGTGACTGTAATGTGTCTGCCTTGTTGGATGCAGTAAACTCAGGTGTGTTCTTCAGTTGAGCATCCTATATCTGGTCCACGTGACGTGTCCGTGTCAGATCTTCAGCATCCACTGTGTACATCAGTGGTCCGGTACTTGTAGCTGTCCTACCAGGTATCCACTTGTCTTCTCGGTAATCATGTGCTAGGGCTTCCTGACCAATCTTGAAACTCCTTGTTGCTTCACTTGGCAACTGGCTGAACTGTTTATTCTGTACTTCCCTCCGTAGATCTGGTTTTGGGAGGTCATACGAGATCTCAGATTCCTGTTCATGAACAGCATTGCAGGTGTTTGATTTGTCATGGCATGAACAGAGTTCCGATACACAAAAAGGAAGCTATCCACCTTGTGCTGTAGAGAAATATCCTCCTTGTCCGTCGCCTTAATGGACTTCTTGAAGGTTTGGATAAAGCTTTCAGCTGACCCGTTCATTGCCGGGTGGTGAGGAGCTGACTTGAAATTCTTCATAAACATTTGGAATTCTTCTGACGTGTATAGTGATCCGTTGTCACTTACAATTTGTTCTGGTAAGCCATTTCTGATGTAGATAGTCCTCAGGACAGAGACAGCCTTTGCTGAGGTGGCTGACTTCATCAGAATAACCTCCAGCCACTCTGAATGAGCATCCACAGCAATCAGAAACATGGAGTCCATGAATGGCCCAGCAAAGTCAATATGTACTCTTTGCACGGTGACAACGGCCACTTCCACGGGTGTAATGGTACCCATGTGGGTGCATTTTGAAATTTTTCGTAACCTGAACAGCTTTTGGCCACACCTTTGATTTACCTATTGCTTCTCAAACACTTCTCATTAGGATTAAGCAGCTGTGACATTCTTTGGTTAGTGCTACCAATTGGGCTGCAATTTTACATTCAGTAACTTTATGCATTTGCTTAGTTTTGTGTTTGAGACTTTTCATACGGTTGTGCTTTTTTGTCTGCTTTGCACATTCTCTGTATGTCTGTGGCACTTTCTGCAGACTTTTTCCTTGAACCAAGAGTCACTTGCATCATGGGAGGATTTGCCACATCGATAGCATCTTTGGCTTTTGCACCATTCAGGGACATTTTGTGCATTTCACAATCTAAACTCCTTTTCTGTAGTTCTGCTGCATCCTTTGCTTGCAGTCCCTAATGATATGGCAATGGTCAATGCCCATTCTAAGGTTAGGTCTCTTTCTGATGGTAGCCTCTTTTGAGTGCTTTGACTGTGCATGCCAGATACAAGCCTGTCCCTTAATGCTTCAGATAGACAATCTCTAAAGTCACAGTTTGCGCAGTTCTGAAAAGTATTCAGAAAGGCTTTCATCTTTTGACTGACTCCTTTTGTAACATCTAAATCTCTCAGCTGTTACCAGTAGTTTAGGGCTCAAGTGATTTCATAAAATTGTAACAATTCCATTGAAAGTTTTGCTTGCTGGTTTTGCAGGGATTACTAAGTTGCATAAGAGACTGTACGTTCTTGGGCCCATTAAGCTAAGAAGTGTAAGGGCTTTCTTTTGCTCCTCCACATTGTTCATGTTACAATACAGTTCAACCCTCTCGATATAGGACTCCCAGCCTTCATTAGCACTATCAAATTTGCCAACTTTCCCAAATGAAGCAATCACCATGTTATTTTCACTTTAAACTCAGTGTGTTGTTCACTGTTACTCACGCATCTTTCGGCTTTCTTGTGATGTTTAACTCCTGCTGTTTCATTCCGTAACTGTCGGTACAGTTCGTGATACTCTCTGACATTCAGGTTCATACTCATCACCAATTGCACAACCTTGTATCAATTAAATAAAGGCACACATGCAGGAGATGGCTTCATCTGCGATATTCGCTTTGGAGACAGAAAGGAGAGGGAGAGGGGAAGGGGGAGGGGGGAGTGTGGGGGGGAAGAGAGAGAGAGAGAAATGTGCATGAGTAGACAGCAGCACACGTGTAGACAACAGATCAATATGTAGTGCTAAGTGCGGGGAGGGGGTCATTGGCCTAAAAGAAATAGATCCATACATTACAGCCTGGATGGTTGGGGTTCTTGATGGATGCTATGGATGCTGGCTTCGTGCGACAGCACTCCATGTAGATGTGGTCAGTAGCGTGGAGGTCTTTACTCAGGATGGACTGGGTTGAATCCACTCCTTTTTTGTTTCCAATTCAAGAGCATTGGCTAAGTTAAGGAAAAATCCATTAACTCCAGACTGCTCCATACCCTTTTGGTGCCTTGGCCCAACAACAACCCATCAATCTCAGGTATGAAAACTCCAACTGACTCCCATTATTCATTATGTATGAGGAAGGGCGTTCCAAATTTGATGAGACTTTGGGGGAAAGTTCTTCTTGATTTTTACTGCTGCACAGCACTCTAACATTAGGATATTAGTTTGGAATCTTGTTACTCGCTGCTTATGATTCCAAATATTTGGCTGTTTTATTTGACTTCCAAACTTTGTTGCACATATGCAGTAACTTAGAAACCCATAGACATGCTTGGTAGGCCAAATCCACCATTTTGGTGAGCACAGCATTAAGTATTCTCCAATGCAAAGTAAGGTGCAATGCAATGCACTTCTTGCATTCACTATTAACTTTGACTGCAAGCAAGATCTAAGTCAGTGGTCCCCAACCTCCGGGCCATGGACCGATACATTGCCGCGAAGAATGCAGTGGTGCAGCAGTAGTCGGAACGCACTCAGCACATCTATAAGAAAAAAGCCAAAATAAACAAGCTCATTAATTAGGTGCCGCCCGGCATGTAAATGTTGGCCCAGATCAGAGTCGATGCAATCGGCATGTACAGTAATGTACAGGATGAAAACAAGGTAGAAAATTCCTCTTTGGAGCGAAGGAGGATGAGAGGAGACTGAGTCGTGGTGTACAAGATCAAGAATCAACAAACTCATTCGTAAGGCCAGTGATGTTGTGGGAATGGAACTGGACTCTCTGACGGTGGTGTCTGAAAAGAGGGTGCTGTCCAAGTTGCATGCCATCTTGGACAATGTCTCCCATCCACTACTTAATGTACTGGTTGGGCACAGGAGTACATTCAGCCAGAGACTCATTCCACCAAGATGCAGCACAGAGTGTCGTAGGAAGTCATTCCTGCCTGTGGCCATCAAACTTTGCAACTTCTCCCTTGGGGGTCAGACACCCTGAGCCAATAGGCTGGTCCTGGACTTATTTCCTGGCATAAATTACATATTACTATTTAACTATTTATGGTTTTATTACTATTTATTATTTATGGTGCAACTGTAACGAAAGCCAATTTCCCCCGGGATCAATAAAGTATGACTATGACTGAGTGGCATCGGTGTAGTGGATAGCCATAGACTTTCTCCCAGCTTGGAAATGGCTTATACTAGGGGGTATAAATTTAACGTGATTAGAGGAAAATATAGATGTCAGATATATATATATAGCTGCTGGGGGATGTCAGAGGTAAGTTCTTTTCACAGTGAATGACAAGTGCATGGACCACTCTGCCGGGGGTAGTGGTTGAGGTACTGTTGATATATTAGGGGCAGTTAAGAAATTCTTAGATAGGCACATGGATGATAGAAAAATTGAGGGCTATGTTTGAAGGAAGGGTTGATGATCTTAGAGCAGGACAAAAGAACAGCACAACTTTGTGGGCTGAAGGGCCTGTACTGTTCTATGTTCTATAATTGAAATATTTACACTTATTTAATTTACTTTGTTTTTAATTACTTTTAAATATTTTAGGTGTTTTAGCTAATTAGGTTTTGATTTTTTCATTATTTTCTTCAGGTTAATGGTTTATAAATGCTTCTGAAGATGAGGGAAATTTATGCCATTAAAAATCATCTGCATCTCTTATAATTGGCAACACTTGACTCTAAGCTTTGCCAGCCTCTCAAAGCTTACCTGGTTGGGCCCTCAACCCTACACATACAGAGGTCCTGCGACAGCTCAGTTCACATTTTTGGTCTCCAGCATGTGCAAGGTCAATGAGTTTGGCCCTCCGAATTCAGGCACGGTGAATGTGGCACAGGGGTGAGGAGGGAGGGGAAAGCATGGGTCCATCCCATTATCCTGAATTTCTATCAAACTTCTTTCAATACGTTGAATGGGCCATTCTCAGCGTTCCAACACACAAGGGGACACAACCTTTGTTGTGCAACTTGTCCTCCTAATTTTATCTGTTTAAATCCATGCCTCTAGGGTCTGGTTTCTGACTTGCCCAAATGCACATAACCAATGGAACAAAAGAGTTTTCAAGACTGTATTTAAAGCCCAGGGGAACGCCAGGTTTCAACGTAAGTGGTTTGGAATGTAATTGGAAGGAACAGAAGTTTTACAAACTTCACTGGTTGTATTTTCATATCATGCATCATTACCTCTGGACTTGATAATACTGATGCTCTCCTGGATGACCTCTCAACTCGTACTCACTCTAAACTTGATCGTCAAAAACCCTGTTGCCTACAGTATGTACATAGTTTTTGTTGTTCAGTGCTGATTGTATATAAAACCATGTTCCCTGATCAGTCCTGTGCTCACTGTACAACAAAGCCAAGCAATCCCTCAGTTTGAAAATTCTTATCCTGTATTCAAATCCTCTGGGTCCATATTCCTGCCCCTCGCTATTACCATCTCCTGGCTTACAAACGGACGTTAATCAAGTATGTCTGGTGAATAGGATTGACAGGATTATGAGGAGCATTAAACCAGGTGTGGTGTAAATTTGTGCTCTGACAGGTGGTGCATGTTCATACAATGTAGGTAAGGTTATATCATAACTTTTGAATTTGATGGAAATTGAATTTGATTCAGAAGGCATTTTATTTATGCAATTGGTTTGGCGATTATGAAATACAATGTTCCAGAGGATAAAAAAGGATCTTGTGCTTTCCTGCCATATATGACGAATAAATAAACTCTTCTCGGGCTTCCAACCGGATACAGGTGTCAATTATAACTGACGTTTCGATGACAAGGTCTGCCAGCTGCATCAGGGATGATGCCTGGACATGTTGTGTCTGGAGGTATTTATACCCCCATAGTCTGTCCCTCCTGATTGGTTAGTCCTCATCTAATCAGGTGAGAGAGTGGAAACCTGATTGGATGAGACTATCCAATCAGGAGGGACGGAGTATGGGAATATAAATACCACCAGACTAGACATGACCAGGCATCGTCCCTGATGAAGATGGCAGACCTTGTCATCGAAACGTCAGTTATGATTGATACCTGCACCTGGCTGGAAGCCCGAGAAGCATTTATTCTTCCAGGCATTACTTTAAACTAAAATCACAAATGATATTCACTTGAGCAGTTTGTATATGGAGCAACAGAAAAGAAAAATTATTTAATGATTGATTGACTGAATCAACCCATGTTACTTTTACCAATTTGA
Source organism: Mobula birostris (assembly GCF_030028105.1). Lineage (NCBI taxonomy): Eukaryota > Metazoa > Chordata > Chondrichthyes > Myliobatiformes > Myliobatidae > Mobula > Mobula birostris. The sequence continues at coordinate 75,159,644 of NC_092383.1, read as the reverse complement.
ACTGGATAATAACTTCTGTTCCTGATCTGGGATTTGGTGTCTACAGTAAGTGAACAAATTAACCCATTCACTTTATTTATGCCATTTTATGGGATTTTCTTCCTTTGCTTCCTGTCCAGTAGTTGGGGCTTTGTCAACGATTCTGTTAAGGCTGCTTTTTGCCAATACTAGATTAATTTGTTGATTTTTTTCATCTGGACATTTGTAATTCAAAGTCCCTCCTGGCCACATAGCCAACTGTCCCTGCAACATAGTTTCTAGACCTGGTAGACTTCTACTGAGATTCTGAAACACCAGGGTCTGATCCAATAACCCACCACTATCCCCCTTCCCAGTTCCAAATGATGTAGGGAGCTATTTCAATATTCCACAAGGAAATCAAATCTAAAAACATATATTTCAAAGGGGGAGTATGGTAGAACAGAGAGACCTTGGAGTTCAGGTACATTATTGCCTTAATGTGGAGTTACAGGTAGACAGGATGGTGAAGGAGGTTTTCATCAGTCAGGGCATTGAGTATACAAGTTGAGAGATGGTGCACGGTACAAGATACTGACGAGGCCACACTTGGAGTATTACCTTCAGTTTGGTCACCCTGCTACAGGAATTAATTTACTAAACTGGAAAGAGTGCAGAAAAGATTTACAAGGATGTTGCCAGGACTTGAGGGACTGAATTATAGGGAGAGACTGGACAGGCTCAGACTTCATTCCTCAATGTGTAGGAGACTGACTGGTGATCTTAGAGAGATGTATAAAATCATGAGGGTCATGGACAGGGTGAATGCACTTGACCTTATACCCAAGGTTGGGCAATCAAGAACTAGAGGGCATAGGTTTAAGGTGAGAGGGCAAAAATTTAATAGGAACTTGAGGGGTAACCTTTTGTACAAAAGGTGGTGTGCTTTTGGAAGAAGCTGCCATGGGAGGTGTTTGATGCAGTTAAAATGACTATTTTAAAGGACAGTTGGACAGAAACATTGTTAGGAAAGATTTAGATGATTGTGGGCCAACTGCTGGCAAATGGGACTAGCTTGGATGGGTATCATAGTCAGCATGGACCAGTTGGGCCAAAGACTCTGCTTCCATGCTGTATGTTTCTACGATTCTACATAATGTACTTCTAGGATTCAGGAATGATAACACCATTTCAGCAAGATCAAACTGCAATGGTGAATGAAATTTCCCTTCATACGAAGGAAGTACCAAGGTCAAGAACACGAAGCCTTGGCTTGGACAGTACAAGGTTCTTGGATCGTGGCTAGAACTGGACGAGACCCTGAAGCCGTGATTTGGTCGAGGGAGAGACAGGAACGCAGAGCCTTGGTCGAGCGAGAGACAGGAACATGGAACACAGATCCGGGACCCCTCCTTGGAAACAGGACGTAGAGCCGGGACTCATTACACAGAATGCAGAATACATCGAGATGGTTCTCAACACAAGGCAGTGGTAGATGGCCGGACCTACCTAGTGAAGGTGTGGACACAGAGACAATTCAAAACAACAATAGACAGTTCCTTATCTCACTCCAGCGATTGAACTTGACAGCGTTAGGCGAGGGTTACAGACGAGGCAAGGCGAGGCAACAGAAGGAAGGGGAACAGAAGGGATTCAGACAGGGGGTTTGGACAGGAACAATCCAGCAGCCTGAGGCTTCTTCTTCTTCTTCTTCTTGTGTTGTTTTATGGCAGTTGGCAAACCAGCTTTTAGGTGCATTACCGCCACCTGCTAGACTGGAGTGTGGATAGTTGGATAAACAAGAGAAGGGAAAAGAATTGCATTCCCTATATTCTATATAATAAACCTGAGTCTTTCAGATACTTCAGGATACGGATCTGTATTTCTCTTGAATTCCCATTTAAAATGTCTTCTATACCCACATCAGTTTTTTTTTGTTTATCTTAAGCAGCCAGAGGCTGAATCCTGAAGCTATTTATGAAGGCAGCCCAAAGAGCGAATCAGCTGCTTCAACAGAAACTGGGGAAAACCGGAAATCCTGGAATAAGGAACATGGACCGGACCGTGAACCGGAATGTGGATTTCACGGACTGGACCATGACAGAAGTGGAGAGAGTGAGCAGCTTGGGGTTCCTGGGTGTCAAGATCTCTGAGGATCTAACCTGGTCCCAACATATCGATGTACATATTTATAAAGAAGCAAAACAGTGGTTATGCTTTATTAGGAGTTTGAAGAGATTTGGCATGTCAACAAATACACTCAAAAACTTGTATAGTTGTACCATGGAGAGCATTCTGACAGGCTACATCACTATCTGGTATGGAGGGGCTACTGCACAGGACCAAAAGAAGCTGCAGAAGGTTGTAAATCTAGTCAGCTCCATCTTGGGTACTAGCCTACAAAGTACCCAGGGCATCTTTAGGGAGCGGTGTCTCAGAAAGGCAGTGTCCATTATTAAGGACCTCCAGCACCCAGGGTATGCCCTTTTCTGACTGCTACCATCAGGTAGGAGATACAGAAGCCTGAAGGCACAGACACAGTGATTCAGGAACAGCTTCTTCCCCTCTGCCATCCAATACCAAAATGGACATTGAAGCTTCGGACACTATCTCACTTTTTTCTAACAACAGTATTTCTGTTTCTGCAAATTTTAAAAATCTTTTCAATATATGTAATTGATTTGCTTGTTTATTTATTATTTTTTTGAAATTTAATTTATTATTATTATCATCATCATAATTTTTTCTCTGCTAGATTATGTACTACATTGAACTGCTGCTGCTAAATTAACAAATTTCACGTCACATGCCGGTGATACTAAAACCTGATTCTGATTCTGATTCTTGTAGACTAAATATCAGTTCCATGTTATAAATATGCCGATTGTGGCCCCACCACCCCCATCCCCCTGGCCACTTTGAAATAGGCTTATGTAATGTGAAGCTGGTAAAACACTTAAACTGAAGATAGCATCTGAACTGGTGCCTTGTGAGACACTTGTGCACCATAGTGCAATATCTAATGGAAAACAGCCAAACAAAGTTCAGGCATGTGGTCCCACAGTGGATTTGAACTCCAATTCTTTACAGAAAGCTGTTCATAAATACAGTTCAACAGAGACATGCACAAAACATACAGAGAAACACACAGAGCTCATGTATGCAGTCAGACACTGAAACAAGAGTAGGTGTGATTTTCTTAGTTCCAGTGAAATGCCAAAACCCATTTCCAACAAATCCCTGACTCATTATCTCCTTTCTTATCAGTATCTTCCTTTCCAATCACATCCCTCCCTATCCCCAAGCTCCTTCTTCCATTAACATTAAAGAGTATCTGCGTTAATTGACCATTACCTTTATCAGTTCAATTAAAAACAAATATGCAAGTCATACCAAGCTAAATATCTGTGCACACGCCCACCAGGTTTCTCCTGAAACAAAGGATACAAAAGATAATGTCCAGGAATAGGAGTTTACACTGGCCAGGCATTCCCTTTGGTCCCGATGTAATCACTATGCTTTTAATGTGGGGTCATCTACTTCCACAATAGTTGGTCTCCAGAGTTTTCAACTGTTTCCTCTGCCAAAATCCTCCATTCTTACTGTCTTTCTTATCCAATAGATCTGTTGTGTTTTGAATTTGTTGGCTCAGGCCTATCTGGCTGATCTGTGTCAGCTTCTCATTGGCTCTGGCCCCAGGTTACAAGTTGTGTTACTTCATTGCTCTTGCACCAGACTTCTGTTTCATGTCACCTCTTTGTTCTCTCTTGGTCAGGCAAGTTCAAACTAATTCAACCAGGTCAGCCACACGCTGGGCTCAGGTTATTTCAGGCCACAAGCTGTTCTTTTCATACACCTGCCACTTCTGCCAAATTGAATTAGCAGCTTCTTCTTTGGAAATTATTGCTGATTTAGCAGATTATTAGTGGTGCCCACTTCCCAATTGCTCTTATCTAACCAACCCAGTTCACAATATATTAAAGAAAGTCGCAATTATCAATCCTCCCCTGTTCTGATTCCTGTGAATTGTCCTCCCTACTTCCAGACTTAGAGAGTCATAGAGAAATATAGTGTGGATACAGGCCTTTCAGCTTAATCTGTCTGTGTTAATCATGTTGTCCACACAGCTAGTCTTCATTTCCTCTGTTCAGCCCATACCCCTTCAAGGCTCACTCTTCCATGTACCTATCCAAATGTTTCTTAAATGATACTATTGTATGTGCCTCAACCAATTCCTCTAGCAGCTCATTCCAGATATTCAGCATCCTCTGTGTGAAAAAGTTCCTCCTTAACTCCCTAGTAAATCTTTCCCCTGACACCTTAAGCCAGTGGTCCCCAACCACTGGGCCACGGACCGGTACTGGGCCACAAAGCATATGCTACCGGGCCGCGATGAAACAATATGGTTTGGTGATGTGAAACGATATGAATCAACTGCATCTTTCCTCATTCCCTGTCATGCCCAGTGTTGGAACTTGAACGCACGCAAGGTTGTTACGCACGCGAGGTCGTTACGCACGTGAGGTCATTACGCATGCGAGGTCATTACCCACGCGTCATCCATGCCAGTGCAGGAAGAAGATCAACTCCTCGAGCTTGCAAATGACAATGGGCTAAAACGTATGTTTAACGTAACATCTCTGCCGGCATTCTGGATCAAAGTCAAGGCTGAGTATCTTGAGATAGCCATGAAAGTACTGAAAACATTGCTTCCATTTCCAACATCATATCTCTGCGAAGCGGGCTTTCTGCAATGAATGCAACAAAGACTAAATTGCGGAATAGACTGGACACAGGAACCCCGTTCGAGTATCATTGTCTCCCATCACCCCTCGATGGAACTGTCTTGTTGCAGGGAAACAAGCGCAGGGCTCCCACTGATTCCGTGGTATTGGTGTGTTGCAATGATTTTATATGTTCATACTGGGAAAATATGCGCTGTGTGTTTAATATTAAATTCGTTAGATAAACTCTTTTAGAAATGAAATTGAGTGTATTAGCCACTTATCACCTATATTCCGGTCGTGATTAACACCCCCCCCTTCACCCCACCGGTCGGCCGGTCCGCAAGAATATTGTCCATATTAAACCGGTCCGCAGTGCAGAAAAGGTTGGGGACCCCTGCCCTATGCCTAACCTTGTTCGTTTTGAACTCCTCAACTCTGGGGACCAGCTGGCGGTGTGGTGGCATCAGCACTGGACTTCAAAGCAGATAGTCTTGAGTTCAAACTCAGCCGGGTCCCAACCTGGGCAGCAGCAGTATCTGAGCAGAAGAAGGCCTGGCACTCTACTCCTGTATCTTGCCTTGTGGACCCCATGGTCGGACTTGACTAAATGACTGAACAACAACTCTGGGGTAAAGACTTTTAACTTCCACCTTATTTATACCTCTCATAATTTTAAATGCCCCTCATTCTTCTACATTCCAAGGAATAAAAAACCTAGCCCTGCCAACCTTTTCCTATAACTCAGGACCTGTAGTCCAGGCAACAGCCTTGTAAACTTTTCTGCACTCTTTCCATTTAACCACATTATTTCTAACACAGGGTGACCAAAACTGTACACAGAACTCAAAGAGCTTCATCATATTCCACTCCCACATCATTGTTAACTTTCTGTACATCCATCATCTGCAAACCCTTCCTTTTGATCCCTGACAATTGACCATCTCCCTCTCTGAATGTCCCTTACTATACAACACCCCATTTAACAGTTATGTAAAAGTTTCTTTACCCAAGCCATCAGACTCCTCAATACCCAGACCCTGGACTAACACCAACCTACTGCCCTCTACTGTGCTTATTATCTTGTTTATTATTTATTGTAATGCCTGCACTGTTTTGTGTACTTTATGCAGTCCTGAGTAGGTCTGTAGTCTAGTGTAGTTTTTGTGTTGTTTTACATAGTTCAGTGTAGTTTTTGTATTGTTTCATGTAGCACCATGGTCCTGAAAAATGTTTTCTCATTTTTACTGTGTACGGTATCAGCAGTTATGGTCAAAATTACAATAAAAGTGACTTGAATTGACCTGACTTGACCTATTACAAAATGAAATATATAGAAGTAGAGGAATATAGCACAAGACCAGGACTTTTGGCCCACGATATCTGTGCCAAACATGATGCCAAATTAAGCTAATTTCTTGTGCCTGCACATAATTTATATTCTGACATTTCCTGCATATTCACGTGAATATCAAAAGCCTTGTAAATGCCAATATCATTTCTGCTTCCATCACCAACCCTGACAATGTGTTCCAAGCACCAACCATTCTCCATGTAAAAATCTTTTCCCATACATTTCCTTTAAAATTTCACCTTATCATAATCAGTTGTATGTATTCATGTTAATCCTTCTGTCCCTTACTCTCCTACTGTCCGCCTTGTTAATCTTTTGAACCCCTTATTACCCTTCTCTATTTCCTTTTCAGTTGTCTACATCTCTAGTGCCCTCCCTACCTTCTGGTCCTTCTTCTGATCCTCTATCTCCAGCTCAATCAATCCCTTCTCTCCTTGCGTCCATCCACTATCTTCCCTCTCCCTTCCCATCGTGATGAAATCTCACTCATGGCTGTACATTCCTCCTTTATCCTAACTACTCCTTCTGTCATATTTGCCTCTCTTCTCCACTCCCTTACAATCATCCATCTTCCATTCAGGCCCTCAGTCCTTTCCAGTTGCACCTTCTCTTCTCTAATCCCTTTAAGTTTGCACATATTTGGAATGCACGGAATGGACTAGAATCACAGATTTGTGGCAGCTAATAGACATCATAATATTGAATGCTTCACACAGTTGTTCTCAAACTGAACCCCTCTTTGCTGATAGGCATCTGGGCAGGCCTTTCTTTAGCTCAGCCATCTGTGGTGAATTGTTGCGAGATGCTCCCAACCATGCCAGTTTCTGGGATTTAGGCACTCCAGCTCTCCAGAGTATGGTTAACTGGCACAGCCCTTTTAAGGGTTCAGGGTGGTCCCGCTATTTGGCAATTATGTTTTGGGTGCTAAAAATTGAGTATTTAATGAGCACCTGAACTGACGTTCAGCGCTCAATAGTAAGCCCTACTAGGGATTTCGTTTAGCATTTGTTTTGTGCTCCATTCTCAATCCAATGTGATACCGTGTGTCGATCCTTTCTTCGGAGACTCCAGCATTTGGGTTCAAGCCATCCTTGTCATGGACTTTCATCACAGTACAGTTGAGCCAACATGGACCCAGTGGGGTATCAGAGCTTTTCGTCAGCTGTGGCCAGCCACAGCAAGAAAGTTTCAAGACAGAGCCTGGAGATACGTGACCTCCAGGTCACTGTGTGCCAACTATTGCAGGGAGGAAGCCGAAGTGGGCTTGGGTGAGGCTGTTGGTTACTCTGCAGAGCCAGTCCAGCTTCCAACCATGGAGAGATTCAACAGTGATCTGGGTTCTTGCAATGACTTCCTCATCCAATGCTCATTAGTGTTTGAACTCCTGCAGTCCCGTTTCCCTTTGGCGTGTGGAAAGGAGGCTTTCATTATCTCTCTTCTGACTGGAAGAGCCCTGGCCTGCGCCACCGCGCATTGGGAATGCAGGTCAGAGATTTGCTCGCACTCGGAGGAATTCATGGCTGCCATGAGGAAGGTGTTTCATCACTCCGCCAGAGCCATCTGTGCCTCGGACCACCTGATGAAGGTTTGACGGGGGGACAGTCAGTGACCAACTATGCGATCGAACTTTGGACTTTGGCCCAGTAGAGTGGTTGGAAAGAGGAGGCCTTGGCCACACTATACCGCCACTGACTCTGAAATGAACTGAAGGATGCCCTTGCCTTGGGAGAGCCAGCAGAGAACTTAGAGGTTCTGATCGACCAGCTCATCCATCCTGATAATCATCTAGCAGAGATCAGGAGGTCGAAGAGAGCTGGTCCGAGCTCGGTCACTATGCATCACAGTTCCACTCCCCAAACTCGGACCATGACTAGCCCGTCATCTGCTCAAGATCCAGTCGAACCCATGCAGGTCAGTTACACTAGACTCTCTGCCGATGAGAGACCCCGGCATCAAGGGCAGATTTGCTGCCTTTACTGCGGGGAAGCAGGTCATCTGCTGGCTGAATATCTGAAGCTGCAGCCACCTAGGGAACTGCTAAGGGCATCCCGTGTCAGGAGGACTGTGATGGTAGCAGCCACTATGGCCAATCCCACAGATTCAGGTTTTGTGCTGGAGGCGGAGTTCACCCGAGGTAAGAACTTGAGGCTTTTGTGCACTTTGGGGCAGTGGGTAGTTTTCTGGATTTAGGAACCACCTGTCGGTTCAACATACCGCTGCGAGCAACTGTCTTGGATGGCCGTCTGCTAGGTTTCAGGCAGATCCAGGTACAAACTGTTGTTTCGCAGATAAGGATAAGGAATCATGTGGAAGACATTATTGACTCTCCACTCTCCACTCGTATCCCTGACCCTCGGGTCCCCTTGGCTGCCTCAGTATAACTCATCCACTCTTCCACCCTATGATTGTTCTATAGACCAGCTGCCTGTACTTGTCCCCCACGGGGTCAACTGAACACATTCTCAGGCCCAGAGAGAAGCACAATGGAAGAGTATATAAAGGAGCCTCTTGTTACGGACTTCATTCTGCCCTCCACCTCACCCGCCAGCGCAGGCTTCTTCATACAAAGGAAAGGTGGGATCCTGTGGCCATGCATTGAGTATAGGGGAACCGTTACCCCATTCCACGCATGAATATGGCCTTCTAGACATGCCAAGGAGTGAGAGTATTTACAAAATTAGACCTACAGGGTGCCTACGGTATAGTCTGTATAACGGAAGGCAACAAGTGGAAGACTGCATTCAATATACTGATGGGGCACTACAAGTAGCAGGTTATGCCCTTCGGCCTTGGGAACACACCAGTCATGTTCCAGGCCTTTGTAAATTATGTGCTTCGGGATTTTCTCCTTAAGTATACCTTCATCTGCTTGGATGATATCCTAATCTTCTCAAAGTCCATGGAGGAGAACGTCACTCACATCAGGGACATTTTAAAGAGGCTTCTAGATGGTGGACTTAACGTCATGTTGGAAAAGTCTGAATTTCATGTGAAGATTATTTCATTTTTGTGTTTCATCATCTCCAATGGCAATCTCAACCAAGACCCGGGCAGTCAGAGACTGGCCACCACCATCCAGTATTAAACAAGTCCAGCGATTCCAGAGGTTTGCTAACTTCTACCAGCAGTTCACAACAGCTCTCATCTTGACTTCTCCTAACCCAGAACTTCCCTTCATCAGGGAGGTGGACACCTCAGACATCAGAGTGGGTCTCAACAATCATCTTCAGGCAATAAACTGCACTTCTGTCTGTTCTGCTCCAGGTGGCTAAACCCAGCAGAGAGGAACTATGACGTCAGGAATCAGGAGATGCTTGCGGTTAAGTTAGCTTGGAGGAATGGTGCCACTGGCTAGATGGGGCCAAGAACCCTTTTATCGTTTGGACTACACAAGCTGCTGGCTTATATTCAGGAGGCCAACAGGCTGAATTCCAGGCAGGTCAAGTAGTCTTTGTTCTTTGAACGCTTTGATTTCAACCTGACTTATCGACTGGGGCCAAAGAACCAGAAGCTGGATGCATTGCCCCATCAGTTTGTCAAACCGGAACGAGAGGAGCAGCCTACCACCCTATGCCAGGGTGGTAGTGCTAATTCGTTGGGGAAACTACGTCCTTGTTCGCACGGTCCAGGTGCAAATGGTCCTCTGGGTCGGCTGTTTGTACCAAGTTCCATCTGGTCCCAGGTATTCCAATATGGACATTCGTTGGGAATGACCGCTCACAAAGGGATTGCCAGGACCCTAAAGTTTATCAAGAGGAGGTACTGGTGGTCTAGAATGATGAAGGAGCTCAGCAGCATGTGCAAGGATGCAAGGTGTGTGCCCGGAACAAGGAGCCCTGTACCTGACCTCAAAGGCTCCTCTACACCCTACGTATTCCAGAAAGACCATGGGCACATATCTCCATGGACTTTCTCACAAGTCTTCCACTATCCAAGGGAAAGACAGTCATCATGGTGGTTGTCGATGGGTTTTTGAAACTCTGCAAGTCCATCGCCTTGGAGAAGCTACCATTTGCAGTGGAGACAGCTGAAATCGTCCTGGATACTGTGTCTCGATCCTTGCTTCAGATACCCCAGCATCTGTGTACAAGACATCCTTGTCAAGGACTCTCATCACAGTAAATACCCTCACACACATTTGCACAACCTCTGCAATAGGGTCCTATAGACATAATCCAATTGTTAGGATATAGATAAAGATGGTAGTTGAAAGAAAAAAAACATTATCTCACTGGGACAGAAGTTTACAATGAAACAGTTTTTTTTCTCCTTTCATAATGAATTATACAAAACGAACTAAAATAGGAAATAATATGATGTCCTGCAGAGACTCCCACAAGAACTAAATTGATCAAAGTGATCTGCCGTTACATTATAGAAACATAGAAACATAGAAAATAGGTGCAGGAGTAGGCCATTCGGCCCTTCGAGCCTGCACCGCCATTTATTATGATCATGGCTGATCATCCAACTCAGAACCCCGCCCCAGCCTTCCCTCTATACCCTCTGATCCCCGTAGCCACAAGGGCCATATCTAACTCCCTCTTAAATATAGCCAATGAACTGGCCTCAACTGTTTCCTGTGGCAGAGAATTCCACAGATTCACCACTCTCTGTGTGAAGAAGTTTTTCCTAATCTCGGTCCTAAAAGGCTTCCCCTTTATCCTCAAACTGTGACCCCTTGTTCTGGACTTCCCCAACATCGGGAACAATCTTCCTGCATCTAGCCTGTCCAATCCCTTTAGAATTTTATACGTTTCAATCAGATCTCCCCTCAATCTTCTAAATTCCAACGAGTACAAGCCCAGTTCATCCAGTCTTTCTTCATATGAAAGTCCTGCCATCCCAGGAATCAATCTGGTGAACTTTCTTTGTACTCCCTCTATGGCAAGGATGTCTTTCCTCAGATTAGGGGACCAAAACTGCACACACTGCACACAATACTCCAGGTGTGGTCTCACCAAGGCCTCGTACAACTGCAGTAGTACCTCCCTGCTCCTGTACTCGAATCCTCTCGCTATAAATGCCAGCATACCATTCGCCTTTTTCACCGCCTGCTGTACCTGCATGCCCACTTTCAATGACTGGTGTATAATGACACCCAGGTCTCGTTGCACCTCCCCTTTTCCTAATCGGCCACTATTCAGATAATAATCTGTTTTCCTATTTTTGCCACCAAAGTGGATAACTTCACATTTATCCACATTAAATTGCATCTACCATGAATTTGCCCACTCACCCAACCAATCCAAGTCACTCTGCATCCTCTTAGCAACCTCCTCACAGCTAACACTGCCACCCAGCTTCGTGTCATCCGCAAACTTGGAGATGCTGCATTTAATTCCCTCATCCAAGTCATTAATATATATTGTTATCCAGGTATCACTGAGTCCCTGGGCAACACCTGATCCATAGCTTTCTGCCTGAGTACAGGTGCAGATGCTACACCAAAAATAAGCCTATTATAATGGTTAAACCCTTTGTGAGTGTTTATGGTGAGAAACGCTTCAGCATATATTTCCATCTCCATCTGTAGGTGAGCCTCAGCTGTCCACTTTTCTGAAGTACTTCTCTCCAGAAAGGTTTGCAAAGATATCTTCTATCCTGGGCAGAGGGTATTGATCTACTTTGGACTCAATTCAACCTTGGAAAGAATTCCTTTAGCCTCCATGTGACCTAGCTCACTGGCTACTCCATCATGGATGTTATAAGGAACCAGACAGGCTTTGTAAAACTTGGGTGTGGAATTTCCAATTAACACCATTTTACCCTTGATATGTTTGAGTTTTCCATTGCCATTCTTGAACACTGCTGTGGAATCATCCAGTGCCTTTCTTAATGTAGTTCTCTTTCAGTTGACTCTATTGCAATGTACGTGGCACGCATAGAGTGGATGGATTTCCAATCAAGTTTTAGTTGTCTCATCCAATCATGGCTTCTCAATGCTGGCTCTCCTGTTTTACCACATACAAGTCCAATATGCCTTGTTGGTTGTTGCATTTTGCTGCTATGAATGTCATCCCCACTAGAGACAGGAAGGATTTGCAGATTTTCTCATGTTTCTGGTAGGAAATCGTTTCAGGTTTGTTTTCAAGCTTCCTCATCCCTACTGTTATGTTTTGTAACTCCAGAAGCTAATTGAAAGAACAACACAGGAGCCGAGGTATTTGTTTATAGAGATTTTTAAATCTTTTTTTAGTGTGGTGCTCACAAATGACGTGTTGGCGTAATAACATATGCCATTCACATACTTCTTACATATAATCCATAATGAATTATGTGAATAAACAATGAATGCTTAATCAAAACATATTTACATTACTCAAATATTACTGTAATATTAAATACACTACACCTATGATCTTGTACTTCACCATTTACCTGCACTACACTTTTCAATAGCTTTTATATTTTATTCTGCATTGTTATTGTTTTACCTTATTCTAGCTCAATGCAATGTGCAGTGATTTGATCTGTATACACAGTATGTAAAACAAGCTTTTCACTTTATCATGGTACATGTGACAATAATAAACCTAGAGCAATACCAATTGGGCTTGCAATGGAAATTTAGGGGTGGTGTTTACCTTGGCTAGTCATCTAGAATCAGGGGTCACAGTCTCAAATGAAGGGTTGGCCAGTTTGGACAGAGGTAACAAGATATTTCTTCATCAGGAGCATTGTGCATTTTCCACCCAAGAAGGCTGTAGGAGGTCTGTCAATGACCACATTCAAGGCAAGGATTGTTAAGATTTAAGAAGTCAATGGAATTATTGGACATGGAATTGGAACAGGAAAGTGGCGTTGAGGTAGGAATGACCACGTCAAATATCAATACTGGCACAAGGAGCTCAATGGTTTTCTCCTGCGTTATTTTCTAATGTTCATGCAGGGTTAGTTTTGCACTGCAAAGTAGCACAGTAAAGTGATATGGAGTAAATAATCCATACTAAGAGTAGGATAGGATGATAAACATTTGTAGAGTCACTGAGCGAAACTTCCCTACTCTTTTTCATATGTGTTCTGTTATCTTCTATATCTATATGAGGAAGAATGCCAGATCTTGGTTTGGTGTCCCATCTGAAAGATGGTACGTGTGACAAAACATTTCTGAGGGTGCTTTGATTAAGTCCTCATGAGAAAGTAAACAAAAAAGCAGCAATCCTTTAAGAGAGGAAATGCATAAGGCTGGTCTTGAGCAAGAATATTGTTGGTTTCACTGCTCCCTTTTTCCTGTTAGTCACATACCAGGAATGTTCACTGCATCCACTCGCGTCAGAATAATACCATAATTAATGGCTGGTAGGAATCTAAAAAACTGGGAACATTAATTTTTGGGAACTTTTAAAAGCTGGTCTAGACTGCAATAAATTTCATTAAGATTTGACTGCTGGGCTCAGATCAAAACCGCTTCCCATCCGTGCAACTAAATTATAGCCAACCATCAGATTCCAGAGAATCACGCTCTATTGAGAAACTGTGGCTTAATAATAGCATTGTGATTGTTGTGTGAAAGATGTTGCTTTATTGTGATTCTACTATTTTTGTAAGGTGTTGTAATGTAGTTCCAACAGATCCATCTGTCTCAATAAAACTCATGCATAAAGTACTTTTGTAATGTCTGCACAGGGTAACATCATGTGAGTACCAGAACTTTCAGGTTCCTTCATTTCAGTCAAAAACATTATCCTGACCCTAGCATTCATTCATGATCGTTGGGTCAAAATTCCTGCGACTCTCTAGATTACAGGGCTGTGGAGGCACTTCCACCTCATGGACTGCACCAGTTCAAGGAGGCAGCTCACTAACAGGGCATCTAAGAAATAGCCATTAAATTAAAAAATATATAAGTTAACAGGGCAAACCAAGCATTGGACTTCATCACCAGAGTGTGATAATTAATATGCAGGAGAAGTTAGACAAAAGAACATTCTGTTAAAAGAAGTTGAGAAAATGTACAAACATGTTGTAAATCTCTGCAAACTCACTGGGGAGGTTGAAGGTCCAATGCTGACAGATCCATGAGCCCACTGGAGGCTGAGGGCTGAAGACATCCTGCACTGGGGTTAGAGGATTCTGTGAGTGGGAGGGAGGAATGAAGCTTGATCTGTTGTTGCTTTAGTATTTGGTATGTTTTTTTTGTTGTGTTTTGTGTTGTTCTGCTGAGCATGGTGGTCATGTTGTATTGGCACTGGAATGTGTGACAATACTCGTGGTCTGTCCCCAGCACATCCTTCAGTTGTGTTGGTTGTTAATGAAAAATGACACACTTCACTGTATATTTTGATGTATGTGCAATAAACAGATCTGAAACTGATCTGAATCTGAACCAAGATTCACAAGACTGGTATCCAAACTGAGCGACTCTGAGGAAGAATCTCAGTGTTTTACTTTAGGCCGGAAAGGGTAGAGAGTTGAGGTAATCAAGATCTCTATGGCAAGGACAGGGTTGGTTTGGAACTGGAAGGAAATGGGATGAGAGGTGAGGTGAACAAAGTGGAAATGGGAGAGGAAAAAGGAAGAGTGCATCTGAACTATTTGCAGTTGCATCCGGAGACACATTCTTCTTGGCTTTCCATTACTTACCTATGGCTTTAGGCCATGGTAAATGTGCTTTGGTGAAAGCAGTAATGTTCAAGTATTATTCTCATGATCTACATTCTTAAATGACTATTTACAAGACATTTGAGTCTTTGCCATGAAAATTCCACCTGGAGGATCATTCACCCCCTACACTTTAACGACTAGGAATCGGGCATGAAAGAGAGAGAACAATTGTGTGCACAAATACATCTTCGTGTTCCTCTGGAGCACCTTTTCCTTACCGTACTAATTATGCAACATGCACTCAGTGGCCATTTTATTAGATAAACCTGCACACCTGCTCGTTAATGTAAATACCTAATCAACCAATCATATGGCAGCAAATCAATGCATTAAAAACTTGCAGATACGATCAGAAGGTTCAGTTGTTGTTCAGACCAAAGATTAGAAAAGGGAAGAAATGTGATAAAACAAAAATAAAATCCAATGAACATTGGTTCTGTGGGTGAAAATGCCTTGTTAATGAGGAGAAAGTCCAGACAGGAAGGTGGGAGTAACTCAACTAACCACATGTTATAACAGTGGTGTGCAGCAGAGCATCCCTGGATGCACAATATGTTGAACCTTGAAGTGGATGGGCCACGGCAGCAGAAGACCATGAACATGCACTCAGTGGTCACTTTATTAGGTACAGGAGGTACCAAATAATGTAGCCACTGGGTGTACACTTAAAGATATTGTTCCTGTGGTTGTCTTCAATAACAATGCTGAGACTGTGGAAGGCAATCCCACGACTTGGCCACTTCTATTTCATGAGCCAAAGACAAGGCCATACCTTACTCCCAAGTTACAGCGCATACCTGCTGTGGTTTTATCAACACATCATGTGGTGTTAGATATGTGGACCTTTGGTGGAGCATGGTTCTAATCAGTCACAATACGACCCTTGTTCCTCTGCTGCTTGACTTCACACAAATAGGATTGGGCCAAGATTGTATTTTCCTTTGAACAGTTCTGAATTGATATTGAAGAGCATTTAATAAAATGTGATTTGAGATGAAGTGGGCTACAAGACAAGCTGTGTTTTCTCTCTCCCTGCAATTCTCACTGAGGGTTATAATTCACTTCCAGTCCTCTGACCCAGATAAAACATTATTTTCCAGATGTTCTATTTTATGATCTGCTGGAGAAAATACCTCTAGTTTGATAAAAAGGTACTAAATATTAAAAATAAGATTGGGTCAAGCATGATCAAATGAGAAGTCTGAAAGGCTCCTTTACCCATATTCCCCACACCCTACTTGCTGGAATAAAAATTCAGCTCTTGATGATTTAATCTTGCTGCATGAGGTGTGATCTGATGACTTCCTGACAGCTACCAATTGCAAAACAAAATGTTTGTGAACCCTTGGCAATTACGTACCTGGGTTTCTGCATTAATTACTTACAGAACATGGTCTGATCTTCATCTAAGTCACAATAACAGACAAACACAATCTGCCTAAACTAAGAATGCACAAACAATTGTACTTCTTCTCATCAATACTGGGTAAACCATTTTAAAAAATCACAGTCTAGGTTGAAAAAAGTATGTGAACCTCTGGGCTAATGTCTTTTACAAAAGCTATTTGGAGTCATGTATACAACAGGAATTCTGCAGATGCTGGAAATTCAAGCAACACACATCAAAGTTGCTGGTGAACGCAGCAGGCCAGGCAGCATCTCTAGGAAGAGGTACAGTCGACGTTTCAGGCCAAGACCCTTCATCAGGACTAAATGAAGGAAGAGTTAGTAAGAGATTCCAATCAATGAGGTGAAATTGGAGCTTGGGTTGTAGAAGTGTCTTGCTCCATAAAAAAGGCACACAAGGTCAGGTTACTGATAGAGCCTTCTCTTCTCAAGAAAGATCTATTTAAGTACACCATTCCTTGATCAAAACAACTTTCAGAGGACCTTAGAAGAAGAATTGTAGAGGTGCATGAAGCTGTTAAAGGCTACAAAAGCAGACCTGAATATTCATCAGTCCACAGTAAGAGAAATTGTCTACAAATTGAAGAAATTCAGTCCTGTTGCTACTCTCCCTAAGAGTGGGCATCCTGCAAAGATCACACCAAAAGCACAACATGCAATGCTGAAAGAGTTGAACAAGAACCCAAGGATAACAGCAAAGGTCCTGCAGCAAACTCTAGCACTTGCTAAAGTTTCTGTTTATGTGTCCACTATAAGAAAAACATTGGACAAGAATGGTGTTCGTGGAAGGACAAGATGGAGGAAACCACTGCTCCCCCCCAAAAAAAAACTGCTGCTAGTCTCAAGTTTGCAAAAGGTCACCTGGATGTTCCATAATGATTTTGGCACAATGTTCTGTGGCCAGATGAGACAACAGTTGAACTTTTCGGCAGAAATGTACACCGTTATGTTTGCAGGAAAAAGGGCACTGCACACCCACACCAAAACCTCACCCCAACTGTGACACATGGTGGAAAAATCATCATGGTTTGCTGCGTCATGGCCTGGACAGTCTGCAATCATTGAAGGAACGGTTAATTCAAAATCGTATCAACCTTTTACAGGACAAAGTCAGGGTAGCAGCCTGTCATCTGAAGCTTAATAGAAGTTAGATGATGCAACAAAATAATGATCTGAAACATAAGAATAAATCAACAGCAGAATGGTTTAAAAAGAAGAAAATTTGTGTATTGAAATGGCCAAATCAGAATCCAGAGCTTAACCTAACTGAGATGCTTTGGCATGGCCTGAACAGGGCTGTTCATGCAAGGTATCCCAGAAATATTGATGAACTGGAACAGGTTTGAATGAAAGGGTGGTCTAAAATTCCTCCTTGCCATTGTACGAGTCTGATCAGCAGCTACAGGAAACGTTTGGTGGAGGTTATTGATGCTAAAGTAGGTTCTACCCTTTATTAAATACAAACATTCACAAACTTTCTCCAGCCTGGACTGTGAATGATTAAACAATATGTTCAATAAAGACATGAAAAATATAATAGCGTGTGTGTCGTTAGTTAAGGAAGATTGTGTTTGTCTGCTATTGTCTTAGATGAAGATCAGACCATATTTTATGAGTAATTAATGCAGAAAACCAGGTAATTGCAAAGGAATCACAAATTTTTTCTTGCAGCTGGCATTGAATGCATGGCCAGTGAAATGAGGTTTACAAAACAAAAATGGATGGTATGCTAAAACACACAGGAAACATAATCCTTGGCAAAATTATGAGATCAGTTGTAGGAGGTAAAAATAAATGGATTGCACAACACAGAATCAGCCCATTCAGCCTAACAGCTCTTTGCTGATGTCTGTGCACCTGTAAAGCCTCTTAGCTCTTCATTTTAACAAAAATTGCATTAACATGGTGTTCTTTGTGAACTCCCATAGCATTGTACGGGAAAGAAGTACTTTCTTTCCCACCCTACACACCATGGATATTCTCTGTTCTCCCTTCTCCCATAAACCAGAAGATACAAAACCTTGAAAGCACATATCAGGTCCGCTTTGATCCTACTGTTTTTGGACTTTTGAAAAGACCTCTTGTTCGATAAAATGGACTCTGGACTTCACAATCTACTTTGTTATGATCTTGCACTTTATTATTTCCCTGCACTGTTCTTTTATCCATAGACTTTTCTCTTTATACTGCATTATTATTGTTTTACCTTGTTCTACCTCAGTACATGTAATGACTTGGTATGTGTGAATGATATGTACAACAAGCTTTTCACTTTATCTTGGTACGTGTGACAATAATAAATCAATACCAGTACTAACTTTCAAAACATAGAAAATCAGACAGCTGGTTTATAGTCTGTACATCCAAGAAACACCAACATGATAATGACCAGGTGTTCAGTTTTAGTTAAAAATTAGTTGGGGTGTGAGGGATATCTGTATTTTCAGGTTCAAAGCAATTTTAACATATCACATTAGATCCACATGAGAGAGCAGAGTGGACATCAATTCATCGCTGGATATGAACAATCCAACATTACCAACATTCGTGGCAGACTTGACTCAGGTTTGTGGAGAGAAACCAGAAACCACATGATCTGACTCATAGACTCAAGCACCACCACTGACTCACAGCTAACACATCCTGCATCAGTTGCTTTCTGTTCATTCAGTTCGCCTTGTGTTTACTTAGCTTTCCCATGAAAGCATCGTTTAATTCCTGCCGATCATTTGCACAGTCTGACAATGACACAGCGGCACTGACATAACTCTTATTTGCTGGTGGGTGGGGGAGGAATAGGTGTTAACAACTAAAGAGGAAAGGGACGTCATAAATCTTAAAGAAAAACATTCAATAAAGAAAAGTTAGCAATGACATCAGTGACCTGAAAGGATGCAAACAAAACCAAATTGATTGTAAGAACTTTAAAAGAAAACTTGCAAGGAATATCTAAATCAACATTAAAAATTATCACAAGTCAGTGAGCAAATGTGAGCATTTTAAAACATCTTTTAGTGCAATATTCTAAATAAGAATAGTAAACTGGCGGACATCTTGGATAATCAGTGTTTCTGCAGTCTTATCTTTCCAGAGAAGCCAAGAAAAATAGTATTAAAGTTGGGACAGAATGATCTGAATTATTCAAAGTGAAACGACAGTCAGTAAGAAAATGATGGACATTAAAGAATGACAAAACCCTGAGCCCAGATGGATTTTTAAGGAAGTAAATGGAAATATTGCAGATGCCTCATATATAACTTTCAGAGGTTCTCTCAATTTAGAAATTGTTCATTTTTGTTAGAAATTTGCATATTTATGCAAAGCTGAGTCAGAGAACACTTAAAAAATCCAGTTAAACTAAAATTCTTTGCTGCTATATGACCAGAGTCTATAGCTAAGAATAGAGCCACTGATTGAAAACTTCAGGATATTCAGCTGCAGTGGGCCAGTTTGGATTTATAAAGGCTATGGCATTCCTTATGAATCTGATGGATTCATGTGGATGACATGTTATTAATTGTAGGGACCTTAAGAATGTATTTGATAAAGTCCTTCATAAGGGACCATTAGCTAAAACGGAAGCTTGTGGAAATGAAAGGATCTTTGTAGTACAGTTCTTCAAAGGCCAGGTTAAATCAGACTGAGGACATCTTGGGATGAGATATTGACCTTGAAGGAAATGCAACATAGATTTACCAAACTATTATCTGGACCCCCAAGGTTAAATTCCATACATAAATAAGGGTTGTATTTTCTTGAATCTGGAAAATTTAAGACTGATTTGATTGAAATTTCCAACACTTTGATGGGAACCAATGGGAACAACTTCACACACAAAATGCTGGAGGAAATCAACAGGCCAGGCAGCATTTATGGAAAAGAGTTCAACTAACATTTTGGGCTGAGACCCTTCATCAGGACGGAAGCAACTTCTACTGGTTGGAAAGTTGAAAAGGGAATACTCTGAAAATTTGAGCCAGTTGTCTGAGATATGAAGATTGAAAACACTTCAGCAAAGAGAGAGTAGAAATTCAGAGCTCTTCCATCCTGGCAGATACATGATCAATTACT
The DNA here is from genome assembly GCF_030028105.1 of Mobula birostris. NCBI lineage: Eukaryota > Metazoa > Chordata > Chondrichthyes > Myliobatiformes > Myliobatidae > Mobula > Mobula birostris. The sequence continues at coordinate 75,139,523 of NC_092383.1, read as the reverse complement.
TGACTTTTGTGACAGGATAGTTATCTTTAAATCTGAATTTGAGAGGTTTTGTTAACCAAAAGTTGTTCATAAAGATGGGGAGAAATTGATTGTATTAGAGTTACTTATAGATATTCTATAACCTCATTGAATGACAGAACAATCTCAAAGAACAAAATGGTTTAATCCTAATATTTCAAAGGATCATCCCATACTGTTGTTGCAATTATTGAAAAGCTTTTCTACAAACTGCAGATAATTTTCTCTAGTTGAGGCCACTCTTACCGATTGTGAATTTGTGCTTTGGTTTCTGGTGCCTCTGTTTCTGTGAAGTGAATTGAATCTCCAGAATGAAGATTTGCATTGGTCTATCATTCTGAAAATACAAGCATGATGTTTGCATTTGGCTTTTTTCTCTAGCATGAAACTTTCACTGCTCTTGTTTGCTGCAGCACCATCCCTTGATGTCACCAGGATTTGGCAGGGAAATCCAGGTCCTAAAGGTAATGTAAAGAGAAGAAACTAGCATAACAGAAGCAAAGAACTATGAGGACTAACGTAAGTAAATCAGTCAATGAATTCCTCTTCATCACAACTTGGACAGGGCCCAATACAATAGATGCCTAATAGGACAGGGAAATTGAAAGGCACACATAGCGAGAGAAATGGTGACATTTTCCTCTGTTGGCACTAGGCTCCACCAACCAAGAATACAACATATAATGTAAGATTGAATCCCACATGGGGAAACTAACACAAGGTATGGGACAAAAACTCCACTGAGAAGAGAGTATCATGCAACATGGAACTGGGCCCAACTAACAGGAAAGTCCAATGGGCCATATCTGTGGGAATTATTTGAAGAAATAACATGCAGGATGGACAAAAGAGAATCAGTGGATGTGGTGTACTTGGATTTTCGTGAAGAAAGGGAAGGAGGAGAGGAACCAGAGTTGGGTGGTGGGCAGGTGAGGAGAAGAGAAAGGGAAAAGAGGGTAACCAAATGGAGAATGGAAAAAGAGAGAGGGAGGGAGAGGGGGAGTAAGTATTGGAGGTTATGGAAATGTATTTCATTCTATAGATGCTGCCTGACTTGTTGAGTTCCTCCAGCATTTTGTGTGTTAATGTATTTGCTAATTATAGGGGATTTATTGCAGTTGCATAGGGGTGCATTGTGTAATTAGGGACTGAGCCCCACTGACCTAGAGAGCTTTATACAATACAACAATGTACCCCACCAGCTAGGGGAGCATCGTGCAATATGGGACTGTGCCCCAGTGGCCAGGAGGATACTGTCCATTATTTTAGCAGTACTTGATCTGAGCTCCCCTGGACAGGAGGATACTTGTTGGACTGAGCCACCTAAATTGGAATGTTCCAAGTCAGTGTTCGATCTGTGGGTGTTAGCTGATGCTAGGTGTGTAGTAGCTGCAGATAGTTCTAATATTCCTCAGCTAGAGAAAGAAGGAGCAAGCAAAAATCTCCTGAACACCAGAGATTCTGCAGATGCTGGAGATCTTGAGCAACACACACAAAATGCTGCAGGAACTTAACAAGTCAGGTAGCATTTATGGAGGAGAATAACTTATTGATGTGCTGGGCCAAGACACTTTTATCAGAACTGGAATGGAATAGAAGCCAGAATAAGAAGGTGGGGGTGGGAGGAGTACAAGTTGGAAGGTGATAGGTGAGACCAGGTAAGGGGGGCAGGTGGGTGGGAGAAATGGAGGATGAAGTAAGAAGCTGAGAGGAGATGGGTGGAAGAGGGAAAGGGCTGAAGGCAAAGCAATCTAACAGGAGAGGATAGTGGAAAAAGGAAGAAAGAGAATGAGGAGGGGCACTAGAGACAGGAATGGGCAGGTGAAAAGGAGGAGAAGGGAGAGAGGGTAAGCAGAATAGGAAATGGGAAATGGCAAAAAAGAGGAGGAGGGAGGGTGGAGAAAGATATTTCCCTCCATATTTGCTTGTCTTGCAGAGTTCCTCCAGAACATGGTTTGTGAATGGCATTTCCTGATTAGTTACCCACTGACTCCCCCTACAGGAGCATCCATGTCAGGCAGCAGAATCTTGTCCAACATGCCTAACCAAAATTCACCTGCTGTTTGTTCAAAGGATCACTTACGGATGTGCAATCTAACACCTGTAGCAGATTATATTTCCAAACAGGGCAATTAGAAGAGGGAGGGGAGAGAAGACTTTTAAATTTGTCACTTGTCTGCCAATTGAGTTTGTGAATCATAATTACTGTCAGAAAAAAAATTGAATCAATCTCCAAGTAACAAAATTGCTTGAAGTTGCTAAGATGTTTTTCAAACACCAGGAAATTAAACTGCACCAGCATCTGGTATTTGGTTCAGTCAGCGGGGATTGTTAATAGTAAAACACTGTTTATTACTCCCCATCTCACTGTATAGTTGACATAAAAGAAAAGTTCTTTAAAAATATCATTCTTGCTTGATGTATATAGAGTGCAATAAATTCCTCACATAAAGTATTGCCAAAGTAATCAAAAAAGAAGCTGACTTTGAATTATTGTAAGGAGAGTTGGATGAGGAGCAATCTTTATTTTAAAATGGATGTATTTTAACACTGGTGGCTCACATTAGCAAAAGATTAAAACCTCCTTTGCTTGCCAAACTTAATCTGAGCCAGGTTATTGAAACCCATTGAGCATATTGACCTTCTCTGTCTAGTGAAATTGGACCCGACAATGAGGTAGGCACTCTTCAGCTCATGATCAAAAACTACAAGACTTGAGAAAATTAACTTCAGCCTGAGAATAATTGCCACAAGCACTACTTTAAGTGGTCTTTCATCGAACTAGATGACACCCCTGCCACCTCTGCTTAGGTTTACCAGCACCCAGTGACAACAGCAATTTTAATCATAGCTGTGTGTGGAAATGATTCCTTTGAAGGATGCTGAAGGAAGGATCTTTCAAAAGTGTTTTGATAGATGTCTTTAAAAACATGAAGTGGTTTGGTAGGGTTGACTTAGAGATGTTCACAGTCATAGGCAAGGCCACATACATCTGTGATCATAAAAATGATCACAGAATAGAGAATAGAGAATAGAAATGAGCAATTCCAGTCAGAAATTCAATACCTTTAGGCTTATGAGCGTGGTTAAACCATAAGACATTGGAGCAGAATTTGGCCATTCAACCCATAGATTCAGCTCCACCATTTGTTCATAGCTGATTTATTTACCCTCTCAACCCCATTTTCTTGCCATCCCTCCATAATGTTTGACACCCTTACTAAGGAAGAACCTACCAACCTGCACTTTAGATGTAGAATGGTGGGTTAGTACATTTGCAGATGACACCAAGATTGGTGGAGTTGTGGATAGTGTGGAAGCCTGGCAAACATGATACAGATCAGTTGCAGATATGGGCAAAGAAATGGCAGATGGAGTTTAACCCAGATAAATGTGAGGTGTTGCACCTTGGTAGGGCAAATGCAAGGAGACAGTACACTGTTAAGAACAAGATCCTTAAGAGTGTTGCTGATCAGAGTGATCTTACGATCCAAGGTCATAGCTCCTTGAAAGTGGCTACACAGGTTAAAAAACTTATGGATACTTGCTTTTATTAGTCAAGGCATTGAGTTCAAAATTCAAGAGGTTATGTTGCAACTTCATAAAACTCTGGTTAGGACACATCTGGAGCATTGTATACAATAGGCAGGATGTTGAGCCTTTCAAAAAGATGTAGAAGTGGTCTACCAGGATGCTGCCTGATTTAGAGGGCATGTGCTATTACAAGAGGCTGGATAAACTTGGGTTGTTTTCTCTGTAGTGCCAGAGGCTGAGGGAAGATCTAATAGATGTTTATAAGATTATGAGAGACATAGATAGAGTGGACAGACAGTATCTGTTTCCCAGAGCATGCATTGAAGGTGCAAGACGGTAGGTTCAAGGGGGATGTGAGGGATAAAGTTTTTTAACTCAGAGAGTCATGAATGCCTGGAATGCATTGCCTGGTATGGTGGTAGAGGCAAATACATTAGAGGTTTTGAAGAGACATTTAATTAGCAACATGGATGTGAGGAAGATGGAGGGATATGGACACAGTGTAGGTAGGAGGGATTAGTATTTGGATGTTTTTGATTTGTTTTTTACCTGGTTTGGCACAACATTGTGGGCTGAATGGCCTGTTCTGTGCTGTACTGTTCTATGTGAATATACTGAATGACTTGGCTTCCACAGCTGTCTGTGGCAATGAATTCCACAGATTCACCAGTATCTGTCTAAAAGTTGGGCACAGTGAATGTAAAGGGAAGCTAAATAATTATTCAATGGCTAAAAGCGCGTATATGGCCATGGGGTGAGGTAAAGTGAGCAAAGGGAGAGACTTGTGTCACTTATAAGTACCAATATTGCATAGTGGTGTCAAATAACTATTTCAATGCCCTAAATTCCATTCAGTTCCTTAAGGACCGAAGAGTTATTTGAAGGCTGTCTGCTTAGATTTTCCAGTGATTGATTCATTGTCCAGCAAGACCTAACGGGTGTCCTTGGAAGCGGAACAAGTCTCAAGGAATGTAGACAATGATACTTTCTCCTCTGGAAGTAAACAGCTTCTGGAGTTCTTCCTCCTTCGGGATTTGGGGATTCTGGCAATAAAGCATTAGGGTTGTATATATTTTAAATTAAAAGTGACAAGAAATGAAAAGGAGAAAATAATAAATTATAGATGGCCAGTGAATATTGTTGCCGGCTTAAAGGAATAACAAATGTGAGAGAAAATTTGGGATAATTCCAAATAGGGCAATATTTAGTTTTAAACACCAGATCTTAGAAAAGCTCAAGTGCATCGGATGGATATTCTAGTCATCTCCAATCCCTGGCAGTAAGAAGGATGACCCATCTTTTGAGTTTCTCCTCAGCTGGCATGACAGGGCATGCAAGTGAGAACAAAAAACATCTCTTTCAGCTCGATGTCCTGTTGATGTTAAAAGTCCTTGACTGCCATAATCCTGTTGATTTAGGTGTTGTTCAAAAGGAATGAAGTGGGCATTTTCATTATCGTAACAGTGGTATCAAAGAAAGAAGAGCCAATTTCCTCATTATTTCCAGGGGATAACACCAATTTACATGCATTGGGATAACGTAGTAAATGTACTGTCTTATGTGACTATCTGTTTTTATTCAGCGTCCTCTTCCAGGGACCCTGATGCCACTTTCAAACCTGTTAATCATGTTTTATTCTGTTTTGTTTAACGACTGGTGGGGGTAGTTGAGGAATATGAGGGGAGGGTGAATTGCCTGTATTTAAGTTATGGTTGCTGTGGTAAATGCAATGGATGAAAGAAGATGGGTTGGTTCTGAGCTAGAGAGGCACAGCAACACGGGGAAAAGTCAGAAAGTTAAGTTTCAAGGATAAAGTGTGAAGTTGGGCAGGTGTGGGTTGAGTTCAATGGGAGGAGGCCAACTAGTGTCAGAACCGTGGCAACATTTATGGGCTGCCCAGCACAACTCTCAATGATTTGATTTAAACAAACAGCACATTTCGCTAGCTGTTGTGATAGATAAAGCTAATTTTTAGATTGTTACTTAAAGAAGCTGTATACATGTGTACGGTTGGACGACAATTAAATTTGAAATTGGGCTTTGGCTTTGAGAAATAAAGGCAAGAAAGGTTCTGCTTGGGAGATTTGGGGAGAAGGTAGAGACAGCGGATGGTGAGATTATGGACAGAGGATGGGGTGAATGAGATTCAGGGTTAAAATAAAACAATATGGTGTGAAAATGGTTGTGTCTGACTGGTAGGAGCTCAGTTTGCAGTCATGAGGGAGCACTGTACATGCATAGACAGATACATAAATATATACAGTATAGACACACGTACACTGCTCCCTATGCAAAATATATGCACACATACATATCTGTACATGAAGCATAAATATGGTTAGAGAGAAATAGTCCTGAATGATGGATTAGATAATCTTAAAACCCCAACCCCATCCCCACAGAAAAACACATTTTGAACAGTGTGATAAGTCTTTTTATTGCATTTTATAATGCCATTATCAATAATTAGTACTGAATACATGCAACTAAAACTACTGTACATTTGTTTAATGTCTGCTGTACAGACAGGGAATATCGGGTTACAAATATGCTGGGGGTGTTTTTACAGCATGAAGGAATGGGCAGTGACTGATCTTAGGGACGCTCGCAAACCCTGCAGGTCACAGACAACAATGCAATTTTACAAATACCATTGCGAGCAAGATTTAGGGGAAAACGTGAGAGGGAGGGAGAGGGAATGAACCAATTACCTTCAGGTAAATGGATGGTTGTCAAGAACTGAAATGTTTTCACTCTGCCTGACCCTACAGTGCAGCCAGACAAAATTATGGAAAAATAAATATACATACTGAAACCGATTTAAATCGGTCTGTTGGTCTCTTGTCCCAGTTTATTACGGCCGCTATGAGCTGTAATTCTGGTTCACCTTTATGACTTGGGAACTTGGCTAGATTCTTGAAGCTGGACACCAAGCGACATCTTCTTTTTAACAAGAAAATCTACATAATGCATTTAACAATTACACCTTGAACCAGGTTTGACCTGGAGCGCACAGGAACATAAGGTTTAAAATCTTTAAACATTTCCACAAGGGTTGGCGCCCATTGTCTGAAAGTTATTTATTTACATTTCTTGTAAGCAAAGGTTCTGACGAGTGGTTAAATATTCTTGTCTCTTCAGTCTTCGCACTCCGATGGCGTCTGCACTGTATATCTTTATTGTTGGTTCAATAATGTCTTTTTGACCGCTTAAGCAAGATTTTGTTAAATAGGATTTTATTTTGTTTCGTTCAGTCCACTCAATATTTTAATCATCAGCCCTCCCTTCGCGCTTCAAACACCCTTGTGAAAACATTTAAAAAAAACAATGATCTCACCTCCCCAGTTACATCATTCAATTCCCAGTACCAAGACCAATAAAAGAGCTCATAACTCAGGACACATCTCTCTCTCTTGGTAACTTGTCCAACGAGTGTGTGACAAGAATCCCAAATCTAAATCCAGAAAGCGTGCAACTTTTGGAGAAGTAAAAATTACATTTGGCAGACCTGCGCATTTGATCGTAAACTTGTGGGATGACGGTTTCTTGAAGTCGTTGCATGGGCTTGTATCAAGCCCTTGTCCCCATATTAGTGAGTGGACGATCAAAGGCGTTAGCGCCGCAGTGTGGATTGCGTTTTCTCCGATGGATTGTGCCTGTCCCTCCGTGCATGGCATCAGCTGGGCACCGTGGAACAACGCGGGCTCAGCCGAAGGAGAAAATATTTACCCAAACTGAGGATTTCTTCTTTAAAACATTGTTTTGGTTTGGAAATGTAACAAAGAATACAATAAACACAACAAACTATTGGATTTTAACTCTCCAACCCCACCCCACCAACAGCGACGGCCAAATATTTTGCTGGGTCACCAAGGAGGTGGGGTCAACGCTAACAAGTTGCTCCCCTCCCTGACTCCCCAAGGAGGCAGCGCTCCAACGCAAGCATGGTGCTGGTTGCTATCGTTGCTCTCCCCCCCCCGTAAGAATTCATCCCTTCATGTATCAAATTGCACGGGCCTTGGACAGCGGAGAATTCTGCAAAAGTCAAATCAGAATTGGGAAAGAATTCTCCCTCAGAAAGCAGAGGTCCAGGCACTGGAGGTGTGGATTGCGAAGGTAGAGAAAAGAATTATTTTGGTCCCCTTGAAGAGTCAACATGACGAACTTCGTTAAAAGCACGCTTTGAATTCATCTCCTGCCAGGTAGAATAAGTGGACGCTAGCAAACCTAGCCCCTTTTAGTGATCTAATTTCACTTCCCATAGTAACGAGAACAATTATCCCTCGGAGAATGCACAACAGGGTGAATTCTGAACGCCCACTCTAGCATTGACAGCCGTCAGATTCCGTCTAACCGCGCACTTTTTCAGCGCTTCACGCCTGTCCCCTATCTTTCCAACCCTGGACCGTCCGTCCGATGCCATACTAAATCCACCAGCAATTCTTAGGCCACTTAGGGGCGAGCAGGAGAAAAGTAATTTAGCCTCCGCTGAGTACATTCGCTAACTCTGATCACTGGCACGAGGCGCGTCTTTTTATAGAGATTTCATTTCAAACACCATGACAAAATAATACAGATGTTCAATTCACAAATGCTTGATCTTGATGTTTTTAAACACTGATGTGGCAAATTGTGATCACAAAACTTTTAATTAAAGATGTACACAAGTTTGTTTTTCCTTTGGAAACATTTCTTTTGCTTAGACGAATGATCAAAGAGATAAACACAGATTATGTGAATTTGAATCTAATCTTTCAATGAGCGCGGAGTGAAATTCCCTATTATTTAATTTTTGGTCCTATTTATCATGTAAAAATGTTTCTCCTCGAGGTAAAACACACGGTGAATACAGGAATAAATCGAGAAAAAATAATTAAAAAATCTTCGCATCAGAGAGAATTAACACAATACGCTGATTAGGGAAGTATCAAAATTATTCTAAGATAAATATACAAACATTACCTAAACCACTTATTTTTAAACCTACGTGTTTCCCCCGCCCCCCGAAAGTTGATACATCGTCTCAAATGCCATATGGAATAACAAGGCAATCAAAATAATAGGTTAATCTAACCCGCTACATAACCTGCGGCAAGCTATGTCAGAAAAGGAAGCGCATCCACAGCAGAATAAGCAAGTCTAAAATCAAAACCAGAGCTCGAAGCCGTACGATATCTAAACAAGTAGAGGTGCAAGCAACTTACAGAATATACACCAATACATAAAATATCGCAAAAAAAAACGAGTTTCTGCCCCTCTTTAATGTCCGTTCTGACTAGGTAACTAATATTAATATTATGCACTTTTAAAACATTTTTTTGCGTTTTTACAAATGTGTCTTAAAGTTTTATTTATTTATTGAAAATTCAGTCCTTGAGGTCTCCACGTTCTTCCTTTGTAATATGGAAGAAAATAAAATTAACAGTTTTTTTCTTAACCCCACTCCCTCCCCCCCCCAACTTCCCACCCCATCCACCCCACCTTGAAAATTCCAATGCTCAATTTGCAGGTTTGTCAACCGACAGCTTCAAGCATTTATTAATTCAGGCTTGTTTCTATCCAGTCCCATCCCCCAGCTCCCCACCTCTGCTTTAATTGTGGGGATTTGCCATTTCCACAGAAAACAAAGCTCCCATTCTATTTGAACATCTGGCAGAGGAGTGCGCTGGGGACTGCTGGAGGGGACAGAGCCTGTGGCTTTCACTGTGTTACTGCTTGCCCATACACTTGTGCTGTCAGGCAAGATATCTTCATCAAACAGAGGTAGGTGCACGATCCCACAACTACTCGCACAGCACCCACCTCCACCTTTCAAGCAATGAGATGCTGAGAATGGGGTCTGGCTTAGAGTTTTCTCTGTTATTTCATTCTGGGTTGCCAAAATTTGTGGCAAAAATTATTTTAAAAATACCGATTACAGTATTAAACAAATGAAAATAATGGAGTTCTAGAATTAGACTTAGTGCAGCATTATATACAGAATAGTTATCCCACCACAGTGTCTCATCAAACATTCCTAGGGTAGATATAACTTGGGTTAGATACTGTGTAAATCTCCCACAACATTGTATCTCCATATATTTCTACAGTGCAAAGTTGATCTATTACTGTGCTCTACCATGAAGTGCTCCTTGGACAGGTCAGACACAGTGCAAGTCTCCCAATGCAATGTACATTCCTAGGGTGTATACAGCACAGGTAGATAAGGAGTACAGCTAACTACTCGAGAACAAAGCCTCACCAATGAATTGATGCAATTCCCCACAGGATCTTCTTCTGGGATCTGTTTGAGACTCCTGACTTAGTGCTAATTCCTATGCATTGTGTGCACTTGTTATGCAACCTGGCAGATAGTTTAGGACCTGCATTAATAAATGCTTGAAGCTAAAGGAAGAAGATAGGAGAAAAACTGTTGGAATAATCAAGCCAGATCCTGCAGTGAGTAAGGTTCTCGTTTCAGTTCAGAAGCACTTCCAGCAGAGAGCTGGTTTGCTGCTTAAACATAGTTGTGTGAATTGAATGCAATTAAACTCACAACTTGCATGGATTCTGCTCCAAAAGTATGAGTGACACGAGGCCTGCTACTGTAGGAAGTCAAAATTAATTTAAATAAGCACAAAGTACACACAGAAACACTTAACACAAAGTGAACTACTTTTTCCCCCAAGTTACATTAGTATCAGCAAGTGCGTCCTGCCCTTTAGTAAAAGTCTTTACTATAAAAAAAGGTTTGAATTTGCTGAGGTACATGTTAGGAGTAATACAATAGACCTTTTGGTCTATTATCCACAGCAAGGGATATATTATTATCATAAATGTGGAAACAAGAAGTGGGACATCACATATCAGATGCATCTTCTGTGTGCTGAAGTCCATGGGAGGTGCAACAGCCCAACAGTGAAGATTCTCTCTCAAAAAAAACACTGAACCAGCTTCTCTTTTAAAAAACTGACTTGGGCTCATGTATTTACACAACAGGGCATGTCTTTTACTTACATAGGTGCACTGGTTGTTAATCCTTTCCATAAATACAATCACCCTGAGATCTCACCTCATCTCCCTCCTCCGTACCCAAAGTCAAACATTGCTGCTAAATCAAGATTGAAATTCAAATCAGTATCTAATAATTAGTTGAATTCAAAATTCCTCATCAATCCCAAGAGGAACATTAGAATGAGGAAAGTGGCAGATTAATCATTTTGAAATGAACTAAGATAATAAGGTGATAGAGTGGCAAGCAGCAAGGCTTCAGACACCCATGAGTTCATTTAACAGTAGGAGATTGGTGAAGACTCTTGCTGAGCCCCAGTTAAATAAAACCCTGTGCTAAACCATTCTACTTCCATTCTTTTTTTTTGGAAATTCACATGTTAAAGCTAATACTCTTGACCATTTACGATCAAAAAAATCTTTAGTAACACACGGAGCATTGTGATGCTGCAGAGAATTCCTGATCCTTGAGGATTCCTTGTATTTGGTGCTTTCAAAACATTCGTTTGCTTCTAAATAAATTCTGTCAGTTCTTTGGATTTTTGGTCTTAATTCCTAAGTATTTGTGAGATCCAGGTTATTATTATAAGAAATATTTAAATAAAAGTCTTTTTTCATACTAAATCTTATTCCTAACTGCAGCGAAAGTGGATGTCCTGATTTCTAGCCACAGATTGCAAGGAGGTAGTAGTATACAAATTCGCAGTGTTTCTTTCAGAGTGTAGTCGAGGTGATCTGGATGGGGCTACACCTAGTCTGATGGTCAAGCATTGAGTGTGTGGAATGCCCTGCCAGGGTGGTGGTAGATGCCATTAGGAACACTTAAGAAACTCTTAGATAGGCAAGCAGTGCTGGAAAAATGGAGGGCTATGTAGGAGGCAAGGGGTAGATTGATCTCAGGTAGGTTGAAAGGTTAGCACAACATCTCAGCCTGAACTGTGCTGTAATAGACAACCAAGAAAGTAATGGTGGAAGTACGTTCAAAATTTTACAGTGTTTTGGGAGAGAACGCAGCAGTCAGTGAATCAGTGCCATGATTGGACTAGGTCAAGGGAGAAGCAAAGAAATGTTTTCTTTACGGACAGAACTTGCTAAAGAACAGGGAGTGACTCACAACCAAGAGCTTTTGATGCAGACACTGAAACATTTAAATAAGTACAGAATTTTTAAAGGAAGTAAGTTAGAAATAGAAGAGAAGAAATTTAGAAATAGAATTCAGGTAGGCTGATCCAGTTGAGGAGTCAGCATGAATATGGTAACCGAATGGCCCACTTCCAGGGATATATACTTAGTTGGTTTCCATTACGTTAGAATGACAACAAAGAGCCTTGTCCAATGAAGACTCAATACAATAGATTTTTAACCTCCCAGTTTGCTTTACAAATAGGCTGGCTGTTAATGGATTGAAATGCAAACTGGGCAGTAAGTGATGGATTGGCAAAGTCAGTCATATGAATGATGGCACACTCATCATGATCTACCTACTCGTCCACACATTGGACCAACTCCCGTCCCATTTGTGGAAGAGTCTGCAGTTTCCATGTTGGTCACATTAGTCATATCACATTATCGATTCCAGGTAAGATAGGGGCAATTTGAAAACTTATTCTCACATAGAAGTTATTTATTTTGTGATTTGGTCATTCAACGTCAATGAAACTACCTTTGATCGATTATTGAAATCATCAGTTACCTACTTGTGGACTGACTCCTCCACTTTTCCAGTTTGGCAATGTTTAAAAAGGTAAGCAGACCAATAGTTTCAAGAACTAACCAACAGGTTAATTTTGTTCCCAAGGTAATAAATGCCTCATAAAAATTACAATGAAAAATTGCGCATTGTGAATAATGAAAACTTTGCCACTCTTCAGTTTATATTCAACAGTCCCAGTCACACAGATAAATAAAAATAAACTTTAGCGATACACTGAAAGAAACACATATGTTAGGGGGATAAGAACTAGGAAAAGTTGTTCTTCCTGTGGAAAATTGTGCCATTATTGCTTTGGTCCGATATATTAATTTCTAGTGAATCTTGCCCTTATCTAGTTATCAAAATACCTCAATAGACCAGCAGGTCATTCAGTTGTGATGCAAATTACAACCTTTTATGGTGAAGTTTGTTTCCAATTGTTTTTAAATAAAAAGGGCTGTGGCTGAGGTTATTTGGTAGTATTTTTAAAAACTCATTTTTCCTCCAGTGGTTTTGAATCCAAGCTCTGTCAAACATTTAGTGATTGTTAATCTTGAAAGTGGCTATTTTTTAAAAATGGAAAGGGGGTGAAATTGCCTTTGGCAAAATTAAGTAGTCATCATAAATAAATTGGCAGCTTCATGTATATGATGTCTATTGAAGTCAATGGCTGAGAATAAGCTGTGGTATAAAACTAACTGTAGATTCACTATTGCCCATTTGTGTGTATATCAAAAGTCTACTTCATTTTTACCCCGATATCCTGACTCCAACAAGAAACAAAGAGAATAAATCAGAGCAAACATTTGCTGGCTAACCAATTGCCAAATGGATAGACAATCTTACTGAGTGTAGTAGAATTGGAGACGTTCTCCTAAAATATACTTAATGGACAATGATCTTGGAGGTGACTAAGTGCTTTACAGACAGGAGGGTTGTTGCATTAGCCATTAATCTTATTAAGCATTGAAATATTTGGAGAAAATTATCCTTTTCCGTCTTTCCATGCACATAATATTCCCATCTTCGGAAATCTGTGCTGGCTGAAACTACTACCTTCTCTTAACATGCTCCCTCTGTATTAACACATTTTTAAGTTCAAATTTCCTTCAAAATAAGGCAATTAGAAATAAAATGCAAACAAATTAGTCAAAGGCAAATAAAGAAATATTTTAACTATGGCTCAGTCCAGAACAGAAATACAGTTTTTGAATACCTTAAAATGAGTCCAATTTAGAGATTATTTTGGACCAAGTTTCAAAACGTTGCTAGTTTTGAAATAAGATGAAGAAAGACGTCAATTTTTACTTCAGTCGAAGTTAGCGTTCTTCTCACAGATCGGCATTGGCATTACAGATCAGTATTACATGAGAGGTGGAGTGTGGAAATTTTCGGCTCATGCTGTTACTATTAAGGTTTATATTCACCCTGTCTTTCCTCTTATATTTTTGAGGTTGCACTTTAAACGGAGATGTGGCATTAGCCACAGTTTGATTTTTCCTGAGGCATCTATATGCTAACAATTCTTTGGTGAACACCATGTTCACGAGGGAACCTTATAAAATTTTAAATAATTTGTTATCTTTGGTGAATTAGAAAGTAAAAATGCAAAATGAAGAATTATTAGAATTTACGATTTCAAAATTTTTAAACTTTGAATTAGAGCTGGAGATCAGGTGTAAGTTTAATCCACCCTTTATAGCCATAAACTGATTAAATTGCCTGCCTACCCCTCTCCGATTTTACTTAGCACAAATTCCAATCAGGCTCAAGATCAGGCAGGTATAATAGAGATGGTGGCCTGACCCTTCACCTGCATGCCAGATGGGAAAGGAGGGAAATCCATGGGGAAGAAATTTGCTTTTGCCAGTGGTACAAAACATGTGGTATTGATTTGGATGCTTGTTATATATGCCACCTTAGATTTAATCCATTAGGTGGAATTCTGCAAATACTGGCATGGACCCGTAGGGGTGAGTGCCTCATTTCTATACCAAAACTGCGTTGTAAATTATTATTAAGCACCAGATAGATGATGATGCCTCTTGTACCACTGGTGAGGGATTAACTTTGAGGCCTGATTATTGATGAGAATCTGGGTGTGAGTTTAACCCAAGCTTTTCTCTCAGATGCTGATTGCTTTGGATGACAGTGTGTGCTAAACTAAAATCGGCCCCCATGCCTCTTTGATAATGATTTCACTTCCAACCTATGGAATGGCATCTTTATTTTAAGAGAACAATTCCTTAAAAAGTTCAAGAAGTTCATGAGGCTGAGTGATTACACCTGCTCCTATGTTGCAATGTTAGAGAACATTCATTAAGATGTAGAAGGTCAAACACTGCAAGAAGACTGGATCAAGGGTAGGCCATGTGGCCCACCCTGCCATTCAACATGATCACTGCTGATCTGCTCCAGGCCCAAACTCATGTCCTGAGTCGAAACCCAAATGCTCTGATTTTTTTGAAATTTACCTGTCTTCTCTTCAAATACCTCCAGTAATTTAGCATCTACAAAGCTCCAAGATAGAGAATTGCACAGATTCACTACCCTAAGTGACGACAAATAACTGCCTTCCTGTCTTATAACTTTGACTCCCTCATTCAAGACTGGCACTAATGGAAACAACCCCAGTTCGCCACCTTCTGCTGAGTGTAAGATCTGTTAAATGCTTTGAAGATTTTGTCACTTCCCTGTGCTGTACTCATGACAGGTGTAAGTTCCAAGAATCAACAATGAGATTCTGGATCCAAAACCATTCTAGTGATTCTAACTCCCAACAACTCTCCCGTTTTCTGCTGGTCTCTGCCAATCCACTTCAGCCACAAAACTATGGATGTCATCAGTCAAGTCCATCTAGCAACTGACCTTGGACAGCTACAATAGATGGTCCATTCAAGCAGATGAGTTTCCTATCTACCAATTAGATTTAAATCCTCCGGCTATTTTGGGAAAAAAGCAAAGCAAAGGGAATCCAAGACACCCCAAACAAGAGACCATGAGCCAGGCATACAATTTCTGCAAACTTCCAGGATTTCTGAAAATGATACACGCTTTTAAATAAAGTTAATTATAACACAGAAAGAAATGAGGATATTTTGACATGTATGACACAGTGGTTATAATCTTTTATGTGTTCCAGGATTATGATGGTTTGTGATGTGCAATATATCAGGATTGATAATTAATTAGTGGTCATTACATTATTCATGATTCCACTTTCTATGATATAAATGACCTTTTTTACTCAGCAATGCTAATGGTGTTGTCGTGGAAACTCTAATGCCGCACAATATTTCAATTTTTCCCTCCTTGTTTCAAAATGTCATGGAAACAATTAATCTTTAACTGCCTCCATCTGAAGGAAAAGAAAGCCCAAGATTTATAGCTTGTATATCCAGAGTTTTATTGGATCCCATACAACTGGGGAATCTCCAGTTGCTCGCCTCTGGGTCACATAATAGTTTTGTGTCCTTGCAGTCTGGCCCTTAATTCCTTATATCTTAAATCTGCTTATGTTCATTTCTCCTATTCTTTTTGACTTTGTGAAGCCTATAGAATTGGAAAAAGTTTGTTCTTAGCTCTATCTACTCTTCTGCTAGATAAATCAGAGTTCCCGGATCTGTTAGTGTCAGTGGTGTAAATTATCTGACAGTTAATAGGCATAAGAACAAATTAAGAGTATAGGAAAACTTCCACCTTCACTACTGAAGAAAAACAGGTTCATAGGACACCGAAGGCATAGCAGATTATTAAATATGTTGTAGTCCCTGCTCCAATCTGTCTCATTCCATTCTTTCAAGAAGGGACCTGGAGAAACATTGCACAACAGTAAACATAAAACTCCTTTTCAACCTTTCTACATCTAACTTTGATACTTAAGGGGGGCAATGGATGGCTCAAAGAAGGCTGTGCTATCAATTCATATGCAGAACAGTAATCAGCTCTGTACAGTCAACAAACTTCTTCCTCACTGTATTCATAGAAAGATGTTTGAGTGATGTGAGAGCGGGTCACCGGGATCTTACTGGCAGAACCAGCTGAACAGAATAAAGCTGAGGCAACTTCTTATTCGCATACTATTGGCTGACCAGAAGATTGAGTCATTGGACTAATTGATCAATGCAAATATTTGGAGATAGGGTAGCAAAGGTTCTTCTGTAACACAAGTGTAACAGTATTAGATCCACATTGAAAATAAAGATATTTAGAATCTCACTCTGACCAGTGACCAGACAGTAACTCAGTTAAGTGGTAACTTGACAATATCATTTCTTGTGTAAATCAGTCCACTCAGAGCCCGTGACCCCCTGCTTTCCTTCAACTACATCACTGCTCACCAATAGAAACTCAGTTTTCAGTTTGGTGTATTAAAATTACTGCCAGGATTCTCATAATACACTAGTGGCTAAAATTCAAACAAATTCAAAAGCTACTTCATTGGTTGTAAATCACTTTGGGAATATTCTGAGGTGGTAAAGGTGATACTTAAATACAGTTTTTTCCCCTGCCCTACCAAGCTCTACCACCCAGCAACCCCTGATTTAATCTTAACCTAATCATGGGACAATTGACAACGATCAATTAAGCTATTAACCAGCACATTTTTGGAAATGTGGGAGGAAACTGAAGCACCGAAAAGAAGTCGACACGGTCATGGGGGGAACGTACAAACTCCTTACAGGCAGCAGTGGGAATTGAACCCAGGTTGCCTGTAATGTAAAGTGTTGTGCTAACCATTATGCTACCATGCTGCCCCCTACTTCTACCAATATTTTCTCCCTCCCATCTCTCTAGCTTCTTCTGTACGTGGAATAAGACACAGAGTGACATGCTGGATTTTCTGTTTGTGAATATTCGGTATATCACAATAGCTGTACTATAACTTTTCACCATATGCTGGAACCTCAATTGCTTCATGCTCACAGACCCTTCCCAGGAATGCTTCAAGATCATCCTATGGAATCGTACTTTCAGTTCGCAGTGTCCATGTGCAGCGATACTGCTTTCAAATATAGTGCTAGGTCAGAGAAACAAACCAACGCAAGTCTGGGCTTCAGTTGAGTTTGGCTCTTTCCAATTTCTGTATGAAGAATTCTGCTTACCGAAATACTGCTTTCTTCTACTTCACTTAGAGAGGAAACAATGCTTAGGCCTACATAGAGTGGACGTGGAGAAGATGTTTCCAATAGTGGGGAGCCTAGGACCACAGCGTACAGTCTTAGATAGATGGACGTCCCTTTAGAACAGAGATTATTTTTTTAGCCCTTGGGTGGTGAATCTGTGGAATTCATTGCCACAGATGGCTGTGGAGGCCAAGTTATTAGGTATACGTAAGGTGGAGTTTGGTAGGTTCTTGATTCGTAAGTGCGCCAAAGATTACAGGGAGAAGGCAGGGAAGTGGGGTTGAGAGGAAAAATAAATCAGCCACGATGGAATGGAGGAGCAGAAGTGATGGGCTAAATGATCTAATTCTGCTCCTTTGTCTTATGGTCTTAGTACCATTTCTGGCAGAATCCCGTGGTGAGATGCCAAATACTTGAAATTGAGATGGTTGGGAGGAGAATGAGATGGCTTCCATTCTGAGCATCACCCACATGGAATTTGTGGGGAATTAGACACGTATTACATTCTGGCTGATCTGGATTACACTGGCTTTGACACATCCTGTTGGTCAGTAACTTCACAGCAATGCTACTCAGTCACACTCATCTAAATGAAGAATCAAGTGGCCCATCCACCTTTAACCCAGCATTCCATTCTAGGAATTAGCTACACGAGCATTCCAACAACCAGAAACAAGAATGCAGCGGTCCAGTTTCTGAACAAAGATGCACTCAAGATATTGGTTTGTAAAATGGGTTAGTTTTGTGCAACTTCTTTCATTATTTTCCATTGGAGGAAACTAGGTAATGTTCCATCCTGTTTACAGTCCTTACCCCCACATCTATCACCCTGCTCCGGGCAACATGCCTCTCCCCATCCCCCCCCCCATCCCACCACTGTTGTCTTCTTTCTTGCCTCGGCATACTACTGACTGAGAAAAAAATAACCTGTAAAATCTATGTTGATGATGTCAATTGGAAGAATTGTAGTTTTCCTGCTGATTCACCTGTTCTCACTTGTAACCTGTCCTTGTAGAAAATCATAGTTTGTACATTGCTCAGTCTGCATCATGCCACAGAGGAATACTGCAAATATGTCATATTTCTTTCTGGTGATAGAAATTGCTTGGTGTATTTGCATTAATTAAATAATCAATGCTGATTTCAATACAAGGAAATGAATGAGCAAAAGCTACAACTGGGTGATATTATAATCATTCTTTGGGAAATTTGGTTTATCAAGATCCTTTCAAAATAGCATTACCTGTGATTTTGTTGAGGTTGGTTGAACAATTATCAATAAGCATCTTTTCCCTCCTGCCCTCCTAATTAGTCTTTCCAAATGTGTTCCATCAACCCCACCCTCTATCCTATCTACTCCTGCCTATTCTTCCTTTCCCCTCCCTTTCTTTCCCTTACTGAGTCCTTCCACCAGTCCTCCCTTCTGCTTACTTCGCCTGCTCTTTGTAAGTCCACATGTCCAGTCTGTCCCCTGGCATTAATTCAGTTCTCCATTTGCTCTGCATGAGTTTATCAATGGGCGCCAATACCAATAATCTTGGACCTTCTGGTACAAAGAAAAGTATCAGTCAACTTGAGTGGGAGGAATAACAACAAAGTTCAGACAGAAGCAACAGAAGACATATTTGCCCTTCCATTCAAAGTTTTGAATACTTAAGTAGATTTATATACTGCCCTTAAACCTTCATGGGTTTGATATATAGAAAAAAAGAATTCAGCTTTAGAACCTTGTGCCTGGAAATATGAAGTCACCCCTTGTCCACTTGGTTCTCTAAACATTTTCTCTGCAGTTGTACCTTTGATTAGGTCTCCGTCAACAGAATCTGATCTTCAATCATTTACAACATAACGTTTAAGTAGGAAAGTTTTAAAGGGTTCATCATTTTCTCTGCCCTCCCCTTCCAAGACACATTGTTGCTCACCACCCTCCCGCCCCATCCCGTTACTCTGACCCAATATAAACACAAAAGCTAAAATAGCAGTGGAAGTTTAAAGACATTAACGCTGTCCTGGGTGGATCGTTCATTTGGATCTCCTCAGATGTTAACTCAAGTGAGTGGGTTCAGATATCCCACAAACAGTTCTGCAGTTACCCTCTGCATAAATACAATGTGCCTGTTGAGCTATCTACAGCATTGAATAGAAAATATTCAAATTGAGGTACCTTTAAAGCAGGTTGAAAATGTCTGTTTTTTTTTGGCCCTAATGGTGAATAAGCAACATTATTCACATCACAGGCCTGTGGTGACTACCTGCCAGTTCAGAAGACTAGTAGCCATCTCTGTATTAGCGGCAAAACATTTGGGAAGAAAAGGAAGAAAATAATAGTCATCAGCTTCACTTCAAAAATTTGGAGCTGTTCAATCTACACCCAACAAATTGGTTTGTGTTCCATAGCTCCATTATTAGAGGACAATCAGAATTGCGGTTGGAAACTTTGAGTATATGTTGGCATTGAAGAGCTGGCTCCTTGGCTTCATCCCTCAGTCCAGATGAGTCAGGACCAGGAGTTGTTGTTGGGTGGATGTGCAGGTGAGAGGTCTGACCCTGTTTTGTTTTTATCTTTTTTTAAAAATGACTTGAAGTGCTCGAGTTCCATGCTATTCCAATTCTTCTGTTGTTAGCTCCTCCTCCATCTCTCTAGCTTCCTGCATTTCTGAATTCACATTGGCTGCTGCGATGAGAGAGACAGGCGGGTCATCCTCCTCCAGCTCTGCGGGCTCTTCCTTGATGTGCACTTGGTGTCTACGTTGAGATGGGAAAAAATGGAATGATCTGTAACAACAGGCTGGAAAATACTTCAATTGATTTAAGGTGCTTTCCATTAATTTACACATAGACCATGAAAGAGAGAAAGTAGTGCATTTATATGGTACTTTACATGTATAGAAGTGAGACCTCCCAGTGCCCACCAATTTTAATTCCACTTCTCATTCCTATTCCGACATGTCCTTCCATGTCCTCCCCTACTGTCGTGATGAGGCCACACTCAGACTGGAGGAGCAACATCTTATATTCTGTCTGGGTATGCTCCAACCTGATGGCATGAACATCGACTTCTCAAACTTCTGATAATGCCCCCACTTCTGTTCCCCATCTCCTTTTCCCTCTCTCACTTTATCTCCTTGCCTGCCCAACTTGTCCCTCTGGTGCTCCCCCTGCTTTTTCTTCCTTCCATGGACTTCTGTCCTTTCCTATTAGATTCCCCCTTCTCCAGCCCTGTATCTCTTTCACCAATCAACTTCCCAGTTCTTTAGTTCACCCCTCCTCCCTCCCAGTTTCACCTATCACCCTACATTTCTTCCTCCCCTCCCTTCTAACTCTGACCCCTCATCTTTTTTTTTCTCCAGTCCTGCTGAAGGGTCTCGGCCTGAAACGTTGACTGTACTCTTTCCTTAGATGCTGCCTGGCCTGCTGAGTTCCTCTAGAATTTTGTGTGTGTTGATTAATTCCAGGTACTTTTCAACTCTAATCAGTGCCATCAAGTAGAAAATACTGCTTCCGTGGGTACTTTTATCACACATTGACACAGATTGAAGGGTCCAGCTGATGGTTAGTTCTGAGTTAGCAGCTTAGACCACAGAACAAAGGAAACTCCTTAAAGCCAAGTGGTTGCATGGGATATCGGCTGAAGGCAGATTCAGCTTGCACATGAACCATCTCCAACCTACATGATGGATAATAGGTAATGGAAGGGGACAGGAATCCACAGATGGGCTGACAATCATTAGAACAAGACTGCACTAACAACGACGGTTTACAAATTATAGTTAAAGCACGAGGGACCCCAGAGTGTGGATATATTTTTGTATCCCTTAAGGTAAAATGAGCCTTATTTCCTTGAAAAACATACAACTAAATCCAAATAAAGAATGATGGGCATAACTTTGGAGAGGTGCAGACAGCCCAGCGCATCTGTAGTTGTGAACCTCCCATGATTCAGGACATCTACAAGGACAAGTGTGTGAAAAGGGCCCGTAGGATCACTGGAGACCCAAGTCATCCCGATCACAGTCTATTCCAGCTGCTACCGTCCGGGAGGCCGTACTGCAGCATAAAAGCCAGGAGCAACAGGCTCTGGGACATCTTCTTCCACCAGGCCATCAGACAGATTAATTCATGCTGAGATGAGTGTACTCGATATTACATTGACTATTCTGTTTATTATAAATTACTATATGATGCGCATTGCACATTTAGATGGAGATGTAACGTAAAGATTTTTACTCCTCATGTATGTGAAGGATGTAAGAAGTAAAGTCAATTCAATTCATTCCAGTAAGTAAACATCTCTTAGATGGATAAGGGCCGAGCTTCATTACTGTCCACTTAGAATAGTTTGTTCAATCAATAATTAATATTCATACCTCCTCTCAAAGAAAACACTATCACCTCACAGAAAGTAAGAACATGCCCTAAGTTGATCAGTATTTAACATTGGCACATAGACCCTCCTACAGCTCAAATGGCATTGTTCCAGGCATGCTTGCTCCTTATTCTCCAACCTGCTTATGTAGCTGATGTGCACCTTCTGCCACTGAGAATTCTATTCGCCCATTCAATCCATGGCCATGTTACACCCTGTTCTATTACGGGCTACAAATCCTGACAGAATGTCCTGCACATGTACTCACCTCACCCTCAAATGCGATCCAACAAAATACCACCAGCTCTCCATCCTCAATCCTAATCAATCCAAACGTTTCAAGATCATTACTTGATGGGGAATTTATTTTGCGTAATGCCAGAAGAGGATCCAATTGGCAGTCCATCCATATTACACATTAACATTCTCCCCGCCTAAGTGACCTTCCCAAATGGTGATGAATGAAGGACACTCTTGCACTGTGCAATTTATTCTCAGAATTTGGTAACATATTTTTATAGACAGAAGTCTTAGCCATTTGTGTTGAATGTGTATCCAAGAACCCTCAATGAAACCTTGTGTTCAACGTCCTCACTAACTATTCATCTTTATTTACAATCAAAGAATATGCTTCAAAATTCCTTTCAGACATAATTCCTTCTTACTTTGGAGACCTCCAAAAGCAGAATGAATCTTCAAAATCACTGCACTCTTCCAAAATGGTTGTCCTGTGAATATCTGATTATTGTAACTGCCACCATCCTTTGTAGCGTCAGCTTCCTAAATCCTCAAATTTGGAATTCATTCCTTGAATCTCTTTAGTTCCCCTGTTGAAGGGTCTCAGCCCAAAACATTGACTCTTTACAACCTCTCCATAGTTGCTGCCTGACCTGCTGAGCTCCTCCAGCATTTTGTGTGTTACTCTTTAGTAGATATTCCTTCTTAGATCGTGCTTTTAACCAATCATTTCTCACCAGTTCCAATACTTCCTCCCTTGGCTCTGCGTTAAGTTCTACCCGATTCAGCACACAAGTAGCACCCTGAATTATATGACACAAATGCAGATTATTGCCATTCTGTCTGGTATTTTACCATGTAAGGCCTCCATTGTATCGCAGTGCACAATCGCCAGGCCCAGCCCAAAGCCTGTGAAATTGAATCATACCCGTGCTGTTGAGGGGAGAGCCCTGGACTGCTGCTTCCATTGCTGTTCACTTGCTCCACAGTGCTGCTGACATCATCGTGACCCACGTGCATCAGGCCGCTGGCTGATGTGTTCATTAAGGTCGGGCTGTTGAGCAGCTGCATGTTGCTTTCAGCCAAAGCTGCCTGGAGAAGAGGGACAGAAGGTTGATTAACAGTTAATGTGGTTTAAGGTTATTTACCTTTCTGAATGCAGAGATTTACAGTCTCACTATCTCATGGAGTAGTTGAGGCAAATAGCTGAAGGGAACCTGAATACATATTTGCAGGAGGAAGAAATGAAGAAAACATTCTGTAGTTCTTTTGGAAACATATAGATATCAGGAGCATTACTGAGAGCATTACAGTTCCTCACATCTGCCCTGTCACATATCAAGACAATGGATACAATCACATGCCTAAAGTGATCTCTGCCTTGAACCTGTGCATCTACTGATCATTCACTTCCCTTTGAGATGGGGAATTTAGCATTCTCACAATTCCCTGAGCAAAGAAATTTTACTTCATCTCAGTTCTAAACATCTTGGTTTCTGATCTGACTTTAATGATTTAGACCTTAAGACATAGGAGCAAAATGAGGCCCCTTGGCCCATTAAGTGTGCTCCACCATTTGATCATGGCTAATTTACTTCCTCTCTCAACTCCATTCTCCTGCCTTCACCTCACAACCTTTGATGCTCTTACTAACTAATACTTATGAACATCCACTTTAAATATACCCAATGATCTTTGGCCTTTATATCCTTACATCCCACCTACAACTTCCTGTATAGGATTATATTGTGAACAAGTTTGGATATATTATACTTGATCCCCAATACAACTTATTGAAAATAGTTTATAAATAGCTTCATCACTGATCCTTCCTGGTCTAGGTAGTGAATTATCCCTCCATGTTCTAATCCTTAATCGCATGATAAGAAGCTTTTTATCAAAAGTTTTCTGAACATTCACATTTAATATATACACTTATTACTCCTTACCTGCCCTGCCAGTTACACTCTCAAAAACACTCCAATAGATTTGCCCTTTTATAAAATCTCTACATCTTGACTCAGTAAAAGAAGGAATCTGATAGAGACCTTTATGATTATAATTATGAAAGTGTAAAGAAGGCATCTCTGGGAGGCTAAAACAGATTATTTTTCATAATTACTCAACTCGGGCGATCATTACTAGACACAGTAGGGAATTCAGGTGAAACTAGTGATGAAGAATAATAAAAAATGGTCTTTCCCCTGACAAATATCCACAACTCTTCCCTTTGCAGAGTGTGCAGGAGAAAGCAGTCAATGTATAACCACCTCACCTCCTACCCACCATCATCCCACAACACACCTCCTCTTCCTTCAACGTCTGCACTTAGCTTCCATAGGCTCATGTTGCTGTAATGTGTGTTCAGGCATAAAGACCTGAAGCTCCAAGGGCTGTTACATCTGTAGGATTGGAGATCATCAAAACTGAACACTGCTGTGCAAACACTGATCAATCCCTGGTTAATAGTCACTTGCCTCTCAGCCCACGTTTAACCTCATTCTAAGCATTTAGAATAATAATTACTTCAGTCTAAGGCACAGCAGCGCTTGAGAGGAGCTCCCTGTAGTCACCCTAGTATGCAGATGATCTGGCACCTTCTAGTGGCAGGACCTAGTACTGCAGCACTGCCAGTAAACTCATAGGGTAGAACTCCTCCCCTTGTTGAGTGACTTTTGCACCAAATACTCCATGGTAAGTTCATGAAAATATTAGACTTATTCCAGCTATGGGATAATCCATTTATCTTCTCAAAATAAGGGATAAAGGACCGAGAACATGTTGTCCATCTTTCAACTATTGAAACAGTATTTTTACCCAAGCCGATACTTGCTTTGAAGCATGGATTGAAATATTCAGCCCCTCTCACCACGGTACAACTCACTAAATAGGAATAATTTCAAAATACTTTCTCTGATCCTGCATAAAGAAACATCGCATTTGTGCTGTGCTGTAGTGGTCCATGACTTCAGTCAACATAGGGGTTAATTCTTCAGCTATAAAAATACTTCATATGCTGAACCAGTTTCATCAGAAACCATGGGAGAGAGCTGGAGTTTCAAAGCTGTCTGACCCTGGGAAACTCCTGATTAGTGGAAACACACCTAGCGATCATTTATCATGAAGGTTATTTGGCTCCTAAGTTGGAATGCTGCAGTGCATTTTAAAGAATACTTTCAACTTTCCATGTCTATTATGATGTTTTAAAATGAGAAAAAAACCTGGAAGATATCAGCAGTGATTCACGGGAGTCAGAAAAATATCCCAATTTTTAAGATGCAGCTAGATTATTTTTGTGAGAGTGCAGAAGAAAGCTATAAGGGTTAATAACAGCCTGAATCTCTTTCTCTACACTCTATTTTTCCTGTTTTTTACTTCACCCACTTTCTCTCACTCTCAGTCAGTCAAATTTTCTCTGGTTCCCTCCTTCTGACGCTGTATCCCTCATGTCTACCTTTGTTTCCACATCACTGTCTTTCTCTGTCTAGCCATGTTCACCCTCCTGTCTTTTCTATAGCATCCACTTTCTCTCTTCATCTCAGTTTCTCATTCTATTTCTTAATAACTCTTTGTGTCTGTTTGTGTCCCTGCCCTTTTCTCTTGTTCTTTCTCTCTCTCTCTCTCTCTCTCTCTCTCTCTCTCTTCGGTCTCTTCATCTCCTCTTAAGATAAACTGGCACAAACTACAAAAACAATTGATGATACTAAGTGATGACTTCTCTGTTATGTCCTTGATATGCATTAATCCAATTGCACAAATAAATCAGCCCCTGGTACTAATCACACTGCATATGTGAGTAGGGATTGGGTTGGATCTGAATGCATGGAACTGCTGAATAGACGGTGAAGTGCAGTCTGCCTCCTGTGAGTTATCTGAGGCTTTCAGTGTTCATAGGTTCAAAGGTTCATTTTATTATCAAAATATACAACTCTGAAATTCTTCTTCTCCAGATAGCCATGAAACCAAGAAAGGGACATATTGACCCCCAAATCACCCCTCACCACACACATAAAAAAACGAGAAAGATTGGGTGAAAAACACCGTATAAAAAAAACTCAAAAAAAATCTACGGTCCAAGTCCGTATCCAAATCACAGAAAACCTGGGTAGCACTCTCCGGGTCCAGCACCAGGCCTTTCCCTCTCCATAGCAGAGCGATCTCACCAGCATTGCCACCTGCTGCCCAGAAGCAACCAAAACTTGCCCTTTCTTTTCCTGACACCTCACTTCCAAAGTTCTTTTCAAACACTGATTGATTCACACGTTACCGGTGGGCTATAGTAGTCCACCAGACTGTTTCACACAACTTCTCACAAGAGTTCTGTCTTCATTATTTCCTGCTGTTGGTGCCACGTGGGGGAGAGGGGGGCTGAGATGCAGGGATTATTCCCAGCAAGCTCACTCCTGATGATACAATCACATAAGATGCCATTTGGGCCATCTGTGCCTGCATGTTTAAATTGTGATTTGATCACTCTCACATCCATGCTTTATCTCTAATATACTTGGAAACTTCTCAGTTCTGCCTGAATTAAACTACTGGAGACATGAGAGGATTTCAAATTATAAATGGTTTCCCTTTCCCATACAAGTGAAGAATCACAGAATGGAAAGAGGCCCTTTGGCCCACAGAGTCCATGCTGACCCATCAACTCCCATTTGCACTGATCCAAGGATGGTCACCTTGCCGTGGTAGAGAGACTTGTGAGTTCCTGAGATCCCGAGACAGATCTCATCAGGAGGTCAGTTCCTGGTAGGGCGACCCATAGTGGTAAGCTCAAGGGGGAGGTTCTAGACAAAGAGCGATCCAACCAAGACTGCAACAGTGGAGCAGACGGATGATACACCTCAAGGGCAGTGAAGGCAGAGGAAGGCTGCAGCAGTGAAAGGTCCCCATTCATCCTGCATGACATGCAGCTGGACCCTGATCATGCGGACCATACATCAGCTTCCCCCATTAAACAAAGTAATGTGCTGGCACCAGCCCCTGAGGAGAATATTATTCTCGGCTCGAGTGATTGCACTATTACACTGATCTCATTTCAAACTTCTCATATTCTCATCAACCCCCTCTGGCCTCCACAAACACAGTGTAACTTAGTCCAGCCGGTTAATGTGCCAACCTACACAGATTTTGGATGTGGAAAGAAACCGGAGCACCCAGAGGAAACCCACATGGTCGAAAGGAACGCATGCAAACACCACAGGGACAGAACCAGAGGTCAGGACGAAACCCAGATCGCTGGAGCTGAGAGGCTTAGCAACACCATGCCACTCTGTGTTATTATGCAGTGAAGGATAGACGCTACTTCCACAGTACGAGATCCCTTTCTGCTCACTCTTTCCTCACCATCGCCTGAGACTAGCTCAGTGCCCCCACATTCCCGACACCAGGAAACAATGACTCCAGAGGGTTCCTAACTCCAATCACAGCTATTGCTCCCTCTAAGCTGTGTGGGTGCACATCCGTGCAGTAGCTGAAATGAACTTCCTCTTTCAGGAATGGCCTGGACACGCTTCTACTTATAATCCATGTTCAAAGTCTATCATTTCCACTGTCCATTCATCTCCACATTTCCAGTTCTGTGATACATCTAATTTCATTGAGTGTCAGCAATGAAGGCTTAGTTTTAATCTAATATCACTATTTTGTGTCGCCCATCAGGCCTTATCTCACGGCAACACCTTTATTTTCTTCTTATTAAATCTCCCTAGCCTTGAATGTTCCTCCTTGTTTCCCAGAATTCTTGCTCCTGGGAACAAGTCAGTGTACACTTTCTTGGACAAAGGTGCCTGCTACTAATCAGTTTCCTGAAGAGAATACTTTCTCACTAACAAACTATATAGTGTTTGTTTTCTCCAAATTCTATCTCATGGTTCTTTTTCCCATCTGGCTATGTATAGAATTTGTCCATCATTATCATTCTGTCTAACTGCCACTGACCCTGAAGAGTAGGACCTGAGGAAATTCCTTTAGACATAGGACATAGGAGCAGAATTATGCCATTCAGCCCATCGAGTTTGCTCCACTGTCATTCCTTGCATTATTCTCTTCAAAACTATCTCCTCTCCCAAATTCACTAGATAGATCTATCAAACAACATCAGTGCTTTAGCCAACATCCCAATATTGATCAACACACACAGAAAGGAATTCTCAGCCAGAAACGTTGTGTGTTTATTTCCCTCCATGAAGAATCTCTTGTATCTCACTATTGAGGTTGTAGTTACCTTTAGTTACTGTAAATGCCATGCTGCCTGCGTGTATACCTCACCCGAAACTGACGCTCAGTTCCAAGCTCAGCCATGGACATAAACCACTTGTGGGGGGGGGGGGGGGGGCAGGAACAGAGAGAATGATTCAACAAAGCTTAGAGCTTCCCTGAGGAAATGCAGCATCTCCACTGAGTATTGGGAATCTCAGACTCAGGACTATTGAAGGAAGAGGAGGAGGACTTAGGAGGAGGACTTGGAATGAAATTGAGAACCTTGAATCCGTGAATAAGGAACACACAAAGGCCCTACATAGGTGATAGGAGGAGGAATTATTCTCACAAATTACCACCCACCTGCCTGAACAGCCACTACCGTCCCCATCTAAGCAAGAGTCTGTGGATTTCATTTTAGCCTCACTGGCCACCTCAGAACCCGCAGAAACAAAATGGAAGCACACCACTCTTCACCCCTAAGGACTGCCTAGCATGAAGGAGAAGGCAGAAAGACGTGTTGCAGCCTTTTACCGCTGATATTAGAGCCCCAGTAAGGAAGCTCCAATGCACAGGATAAACCAAAAAGCTGCAGAGGGCTGTAGGCTGAGCCAGCTCCTAGCCACCCCACCATCGAGGACTTCTTCAAAAGGTGGTGTCTCAGGAAAACAGTATCCATCATGAGGGACTTTGAACATCCAGGATATGCCTTTTTCTCATTACTACCATCAGGGTAGAGATAAGGGACGCCTGAGGACACACACTCAACATTTTAGGAACAGCTTTTTCCCCTCCACTATCAGATCTCTGAATAGCCATGAAGCTACAAACAATGCCTCACTATTTTGCATTATTTATTAATTTTTTATATTTTTAAATTGCAACTTATAGTCATTTTTTATGTATTGCACTGTACTGCTGATGCAAAACAACAAATTTCAGTGCATACATTATGTCAGTGATAATACACCTGATTCTGAATGACGTGTTGATATTAAGATAGTTGGTTCAAAACATTCAGAAAATGAAAAGTAGGTTTTACTGAAGGTTAAAATGAGAAGAGGATGCTTGCTAGCAGCAATCTTCAGCAAGTAGGACCTAGATAGCTGAAGGCACAGTCATCGATAGTGGAGCAAAGAAAATTCAAGTCATGCAAGAACAAGAAAGAAAGCAAGGATTTAAAAATAAAGATGAGAAGTTAATGAATTATTTGCAACTTGAGCTGTTTGTTGAGATTAACTATGTCTGTAGTTCTTGTTTCTTTTTTGGAGTGGGGGGGGGGTCACACTCCACTATGTAATTTTACCATCTGAGTCCAGGTAATGTGCCCCTGTGTCTGTGGACATTTGGCTGTTGGGGAATTACCACTGACCCTGACCCTGACCCTGATAATTACATAAACACATAGTTGTACGTTTAAACCCAAGAACAGGGACAGCAGCTTACTACATGGTCTCTCATTACTGTCTATCCAACAGTGCTTCCCACACTCAGTTCAGTCTCTCCAAGTCACCAGCTCCAGCTCAGAAACAAGGGGGACTCAGGATGGTAGAATCTGGAAGAGATACTCAAAGTAGCCAGCTGGTGTCCCTCTCTCACTGTAAATCCAGCCTTGGTTTGCTTTAGGAAAAATCTTGGATGATCAGGGGATGTGGGTCAGTTACTGAGAGTTGATTCCACGAACAAAGAGAGCCTGTTTGTCAGTTCCTGTAAGTTCACTGGCTGCTCCGGGCTCCCTTTGAAGTGAGTGCATGAATTTGTCCTCGTGCAAGTTCGTGCAAGCGCAGTCTTATGAGTGTGTAAACGTGTGTCTATAAATCTGTGAGTGTGCAGGGATAGTGTGTAATAATAATGTGAGTGGGAAGAGGTGTGTGTGTATGTGGTATGTCTGAACGAATGTATGCCTCTCTGTGTATGAGTGTGTAGAATGTGCACAGGAGCACATCAGTGTTTGCACACGTGTGTGACGGTTGTACACATGAGTGAGTCTCTGTGCGAATAGAGTTGGTGGGGCAGAGCAACTTGGCGCAGATGCCTCTGCGCTCTCAAAGCCAGCTGCGACTTACCACCTGCCCCAGACAATGAATGGGCCGATATGCGGAATGGTGACAATCCTGTGGAACAATCTCTCACCAAGACTCAGCAGAGCTGGATGAGAGATTGCTGCACGTGCTTGATGGTGGACATGATGGGAGTGAGAACATTAATAATCACTCTGATCTACATATTGTGTTTCCACACAGGGTGCGAGTCCTGCCAGAAAAAGTGGCTGGGATACCTCCCAAAAACAGCTCCTCCAAAGAGGCTGCATTCCCCCATTACTGCACTTGAGTATCAGCCTGGATCATCTTTTCATTATCAAATTGTTGTTTGCTGCATACAAATCAGCTGCCACATTTCCTGCATTAAAGCACTAACTATTTCAGAGGTGCTTCTTCAGTTCACTTTTGGACATCCTGATTTCAGGGAAGGTGCTTAATAAATACAATTATTTCATTTTTAAAGCTTCTAATTCTAGTTAATTTTCTTTAAACATTTCCAATGAGGAGACGTTTTTTAAAAAAAGGACTAAGGTCCTGTAGATTATAAAATTCTCCTCCTCCCTCCTATGACACGTGGCTCAGGAGTGGAAGAAAATAGATGGGTGGGGGGGGGAAGAAAAACATAATTGCAGGTTTGCATCCAACCTTTGCTTTTCTTTCTAAACCCAATTATTCACCTCAACCCACTGGAAGTAAAATCGACCTTGATTGTCCCTTACACATGTTTGCACTTGGTACTGAGCACCATTTGCCGAACAGGCCAAGAGGATGAACAACTGCCATCCTATTGTAGGCATTATCCATCCAACAGCGTCTCCATCAAACAAATTGCAAGGTACCGTCATCATCTGTCACCTGGGCCCTGCACTGCATCTGACCGGATCACACTTTTCCACCAAACAATTTCCTGGTCCGTCTCATCCCTGTATCTGTTTATGGAGACTTCTTTAACCTCCCTTGAAACCACCTTCCTAACTCCAGGAAGGCGGAGGAAAAGCTGTTGAGGGTGCAAATGAATCGTTTTAAAGGGCAAGGCTGCTTGTACTGTTGAAACATTAAACCATAAGACTTTGGTAATTTCCATGCTCTATGATTCTTAGTCAAATATCAATCTAAGCAACGCTTAAGGCCATATTTGACATTAGGAGACAATTGAAGGTTTCTGTGTTTAGTTTCTACAAACCATAGCTCTAGACCAGGGGTTCCCAACCTGAGGTCCTTGGACTTCTTGCTTAATGGTATTGGTCCATAGCATATAAAAAGGTTAGGACCCCTGACATTACTCAAGAAAACTGGAGAATTATTGCTTACCTGGTAGCTTGAGTTAAGTGCTCCACCATATCCAAGTCCTGTAATCACATTCTTAACTAAGGTTGGACTTCTAAAAAAATAGAAACTTTGGTTAGCAAAAGGACATACGATTTTAAACAATCTGCTATAACAGAATAGTGTATAAAGCAATTAGTCCTGTATTTTTTTTTACTGGTTCTGAGAGACATTGGCCTGCAGAATGAACTCTCTTTGCACTATCCCACAGAATGTTTAGCAAACAAAAATAGGCTATTTGGCCCAACTGTGCAAACGCCTCCTCCTCTTTTTCATCTCATTGGAACATTATCTCCTTCGATTCTTTCTCATCTTGTCTCTAGCTTCCACTTGATTGCATCAAAGCAATTCACGCCACCTACTTCCAGTCAAAGCAAGTTCCACACTCTCACCACTTCCTGGTGGACGCTACTTTTGAAATTCCTATGGGATTCACTAGCTTTTGTACTGATGGGCATCTTTTGGGAAGATCGTCTGACACGGGCTTATCATACTGTAATTTGTGATATTGTTTCATCTGAGCTCTATGGTAAATATTTAAAAAGTGAGATGAAAATCCTTATCATAATTTCTGATGCCTCTCCGATTTCCAGCGAAAGCAATTGAGTCACTTGTGGAAATTCTGATTATGCTCTCTCTGATTTACTGAAATTAACACTTGCATTTCTTTTAGATTCAACTTAAGTTCCATTCTGAGAATCCGTCAATATATGTTAAAATAGAAGAAAGTTTCCTCATAAATATGAGGAAAGAATAGAGGAGACTGAAATTGACAGTGATTCTTGTTGAATTTTGCCTATTCAATCAAAACAGACTGAATACTTGGATTCCAAATCTGAGTTTGGGTAGAATACATTTACATACACCTTATTTGACTTATTCTTTTGTTGATTTTCTGATGGGCGAATCCCAGCATTTAATGTTTTATTCTGGGTATCCTGCAATGTTTTTTAGATATAGTAATCTAGTTCTGAATCTTTCAGTGATATGGTCACACAGGGCCTGTTGATGCCTTTGGAGGACACTAAGGTCACTGTGCATTGTGAGAAGATGGCAACATGCAGAAAAAGTAAAAGCTCCAGTGAGAGCCGGCAGTGACAATCAGCACCTTACCCAGTCATCTTTGGTGGCCTTCTCTTTTGGTACTCTAGTTCATCAACCGTCCAGACCGCCCCTTTTACATTCTCCACTCGTACAAAACACTTGTGAAGACTGAGGTTGTGACGCACAGCATTCTGCAATGTACAGGAGAGAAGGGGAGAAATGAGCCATGCATTGAGAAATCTGATCTGCATACACAGTAAACTAGGTAACAGAGGGATAATTATGAGATGGAAGGCTCAGAGGACGAGAGTGGTCCTTCAGCCAATCTGATTCCCTTTTTCCTAAATCCCAATTCTAAAGGCTCACAGAACACAAGAAATTTTGCAGATGCTGGAAATCCAGAGAGCTGCACACAAAATGGTGGAGGATTTCAGCAGGTCAGGTAGCATCTCCAGAGAGGAGTAAACAGTTAATATTTCAAGCCAAGACCCTTCATCAGGACTGGAAAGGAACAGGGAAGAAATGGCTTCTTCTTTTGAGAAATCAGATGTTTCATTAGTGTTCCCAATGTGCTGGGCCAAAATCATTCCAGCCCATTTGACATAAAGAACAGGAACTCGAACTGGATGATGTTACACCCTTTGCACAGAGGAATACGGCAATAAAAATCTGGCAGAACATCTGGATGTTGCCTAGATTGAAGATTATCAACTATAAGCAGAGCATGGACAAATATGGATTGTTTTCTTTGGTGCATCAGAGGCTGAGTAGCCAGCTGATAGCAGTATATAAAATTATGGTAAGTTAGTTAATCTGAGTCTTTTTTTCCCAGGATGATAATGTCAAAAACAACAGGACAAAGCTTAAGATGAGAGGCAAAATGTTTTCTTTTATCTCCAGAATTTAGTTCTTAGATTTCCCTTCTGGGAGCAGATATCCCAAGACTCTAGATTGCTATTTCAGTAACATACACATTGCATTAAAGTTCAGCCTTCAAAGTAACTTTATTATCAAGATACGTATGCAGTATGTCACTGGTATTCACAGTAGATACAAAGAAACATTACAGGGTCAATGACAAAACTACACACAAGGACAAACAACAACAAATTGCACAAATACAAAAAGAAGGACAAAATGATACATAAATAGATAGATAGATAGATAATTAATTAATTAATATTGAGTGGTAGAGTCCTTGAAAGGAAGTCCATAGGTTGTGGAATCAGTTCAGTGTTGTAGTTAGCATTATTAGCATGTATGTTAATACATTAATGTGTACACAGTATATATGTGTCCTACAGAGCGTACGGTCTATAAGGTGCACTATGTAGCTCACCAAATTTGTTTAGCAGCACTCTGTGGATGGATGGGAACACCACCACTGACAGGTACACACCATTTTAGATTTGGAAATATATTACCAGTCTGTGATTGATATTGGGTTGAAATCCTGCAACTCTGAACCAGCAGCACTGTGAAGATACAGTACCTGACTCTCAAAGTAGCCTGCAGTGGCTCAGGACGTTGGTTCATTAACCCCTTTTCATCAATAAGTACAAGAGATCCTGCAAATCTTGAGCTACACACACAAAATGCTGGAGAAATCAGCCAGTCAGGCAGAATCAATGGAGGAGGAATAAACAGTCGATGTTTCAGGCCAGGACCCTTCATCAGAATTGGGGAGGAAGCCAGGACCCTTCATCAGAATTGGAAAAAATTGGGGAGGAAGCCAGGATCCTTGATCAGAATTGGAAAGAGTTGGGGCAGAATAAGAAGGTGGGGGTAGGGGTACGAGTTCAAGCTGGCAGGTGATATTTGAGACCAGGTGAGGGGAAAGGTGAGTGAGTGGGGGGATGAAGTAAGAAGCTGAGTGGGGATGGGTTCAAGAGAAAAAAAAGGTTGAAGAAGAAGAAAACTGATAGGAGAGTACAGTGGACCATGGAAGAAAGGAATGTAGGGGGAGAACCAGTAGGAGGTGTTAGGCACATGAGAAGAAGAGAAGGAATGAGTGAGTAATCAGAATGGGAAATGGGAAAAGAGAGAAGGAGAAAGAGAGAGACCAGAAGTTGGAGAAATTCCTGTCCATTCCATCAGGTAGGAAGCTACCAAGATGGAATAAATGCTCGATTTACCAAATATGCATATGTTATGAATTAATATAAATTAAAAACAAAATACTTGGTGGCTTGTGTTATGACTTTCGGTGCCTGGAGATTGAGTGAGAAAGAAAACACTGACAGAAGCAGGAAGTCTGGAATATCAATGTCTCCTTTTTTTTGCTTCAGGGTACCCTATAATAAACTGATATTCTAGACTATCCATGCTTAACACCGGATTCTCAAAATGCTTCGAGTTAGACACACAAATTGTTCCTAACGCTAGTAGCTAAAGACTGATCACTGGGGTCGAGGCAAACCCTTTAGACTCCAGAAGAGGAGGTTCCTAATCCACATCTCTGCAAATTTTCATTTGAATTTTGAATGTGGCCTTCAGTTTTTTTCAGAATTAATTAGCATGTGGAAAACCAGCCGCATTTTAAATAAATACTTTTAAAAGCTTATCGGGAATGCCATCAATAAAAATTAAATACGAGACAATGAAACTCAGATGACAGGCAGTGCTATTGTGCTGCAAGTGTTGTTAAAAAAAAGAGCCAAGCCACAGAATGTAAGTGATATTATTTTTCAGTCTGTAAAACTGGAGTATTCGTTCTCATCTAGTTATCCCAGATCATAACACAAATCATTTTTTTTACCCAAGCCCTTTAATGCTCCCTTTACAATTTCATGTAGGTTTCTACATATTTTGAGCTCTGCATGAAGCAAATTATTTGGCAAAGATTACATTACACCTACCTAAAAAGAGAGGAAAAGAATCCAAAGAGAATATTTCCACATCTAAAGGCTGTAATTGTGTTAAGGCCAGTCACCAAGGAAGCAGATTTAATTTATGATAGCTTTTTACATGAAGCCTTTTGAAAAGACTGACAACAAGTAACTAGGGAGGCAAAGAAAAATTCTCAGCTCGGCGCACTCGTACATTGCCATTCTCTTTCTTGAATTAGAAGATCATGAGTTTTAAATTCCTCTCCAAGTGGATACTAACTCTAACACCGTCAGAGCATGCAAGGCTGCTAGTGCTGAGGAAATGGTGCACTATCGATTAAATACTGGCAAGGAAGTCTCCGGCGACTGGAGGGAAACGTCTAAGGGAGTGTTCTGCTGTTGGAGTGAAGGTCTGAGGGAGTGTTTTACTGCTGCTAGGAAGGGATTGAGGCAGTGTTGTACTGTTGGAGGGAAGGATGGAGGGTGTTATACTGCTGGAAGGAAGCACTGAGTGAGTGCTGTACAGGTGGAGGGAATGGAATGAGGGAGTGCTTTACGGTTGGAGGGAAGGACTGAGACAGTTCTTTGTTATTGCAGGAAAGGGGTTAAGAGAGTGTTCTACTGTTGGAGGGAAGGGATAGAGGGAATGTTGTCCTTGGCAACCTCATCCACTTCCATTATGGGCTCCCCAGCATCAAGAACATCTTCTGAAAGCGATGCCTCAAAAAGGCAGCCTCAAGGACCTGCATTACCCAGGATGTGCTCGCTTCTTATTACCACAATGAGAGAGCAGGTACAGGAGCCTGAAGACACACCCTCAATGCTTTAGGAGCTGCTAAATTACAAATTACAATTTACTACTGTAATGCATGTATTACACTGTACTGCTGCCTCAAAACAACAAATTTCATGACATATGTACGTCAGTGATATTACACCAGATTCTGATAATTCTGATTCTGCTCCCTGTTATGTAGGAGGTGCTGGGATGAGGGCAGAAGTGTGGGAGATTGAGGAGATATGGGTGGGGGCTTTATTGATAGCAGAGGGGAGAAAATTCTGTCTTCTGAAAAGAGAGGATATCTCAGATACCCTGGAATGGAAAGCCTCATCAGGCCAACAGATGCAGTGGAGACAAAGGAAACAAGAGAAGGGATTATCATCCTTGCAAGTGAAAGACTAGGAAGAGGTGCAGACAAGATAACGGTTGGAATTAGCGGGTTTGTAAAAGATGTTGGTGGATTATTTGTCTCCTAGGGTAGAGAGAGGGAGAGTTCAAGAAAGGGGTGACAGGAGTTGGATATGGAGCAGGTAAGTTTGAGGGCAGGGTGGAAGTTGGTGGTGAATTTGACAAAACTGAGGAGCTCCATTTGGGTACAGGAAGCAGCTGCAATGCAGTTGTCAGGGAAAGAGCTGGAGAGTGTTACCACTGTGGGCTTGGAACATGGGTTGTTTTATGTGTCCAATAAAGAGGCAGGCATAGCTGAAACCCATGTGAATGCTCATGGCTACAGCTTTGGTCTAGAGAAAGTGGAAGGAGAAAAAGTTGTTAAAGGGTGGGTACCAGTTCTGTCAGATATAGAGGGTGGTGGTGGAGGGGAACTGGATGGGTCTATTATCACGAAACAAAACGGGGAACCTTAAGGCCTTCCTGATGGGGGATATAACTATACAGAGATGGCATGCACTGTGAATGCAGGTAAGAACACTGAAGAATTTCTGAGCTCTGAAAAGGTGTATCCTTAATTCAAGACACATGCTCTATTCTCACCAGTAGCAGCTACCCTCTCTCATGCCCACCTAATCATTCAGCAATGTTGTAAATGCTGGGGAGGTTTGTTTTAACAGAATCTGTGTGCCAGGGATCTTATCTTGTTATCTGATATGAAGTATTCACACCTGTATGTGTGCACAGGCAGACACACTCAAAAGTGCACATGAGTCCAACACACACACACATATATAAAGATACATACACATGAAAGATGCAAGCATTCATGTGCAAGCAGTTCAACCTCCTTCCTATTAGTCTGTTGCAGACATCATCACCAACTAAACCAGTGTCCAGCTATAGTTAAAGTCAGAGCCAATATTCCAACACAACCAAGGTAAATACGGCTGGACCATTTGAGATCCTACCCAAACCAGTCCCTGCAAAGCCATTCAGCCTACTGGGAGGAAGAAAGAGTAGGGTAGCAAAATAGGGAGATGGCAGATCAAAACAGATTTTAGCCAACATGCTTATCATTCTTCACCAGCAGACAAAGAGTTAAACCAACGCTGAGTGCGAAACAAATGATGTGTCTTCCAGCCGCAGATTATTATACAGCTTTTATCTGCCAATATTCCTTGTAAAAGAAAAGGACTAATAAAATCTGGATACAATTCTCCCAAAGACAAATAAATTGCCTCAGAATCCTTGTATTGTGACTGACTACATTATTGTTTTAAATTTGTCTGTTATAATAGCAAATATAATTTTACATTTTAAGAAATGCAAGCAGTTTTCTTGACCCATATTTTCTCTTTCCTTCTTTATGTGTGTGTGTGTGTGTATGCCACTCTCTCAATCTTTCTCTCCCTCCCATCACCATCCACTTCTCCCACTCTGTCTCAACACCCACCGATCTTCCTTTCCACCGTCTAACTGGATAATTATGAACACTGTAACAGTGGCGCACATTAAGAGCAGCTCTCTTCAACTTTGCAAATTAGAATGACCCCAATTTCAGATAAAGGCCTGTATTTATATTTGCATTTCCAATTCATGACGGAAGATTTATTCATTCTGTTAAAACATTAGCAGCAATTTGAAAGGTCAACCACCAAAGACAATACAAATAAAACATGTGAAACAAAAAAAAATTAAAATTAAAGCTTTGAGGAAATTGGTTGGAAAAAAGCAAGAGGTCCAGCTTCTCTTCCTCAATAATTAGGACTCATAACCTTCACAGAAAATTGAGTCTTGACTTTGATCATTTTAATTCAGATTTTTCTGAACACATCTTATTATTTTTTCCTCCTGTTACAATTCCCATTATCAGTTTAACTTATTGTTTGACAAATTTCTCCATCACCATCGTTTCAGCCCTCCTCCAATGTTATTCTTTTATTCATTAACAAGATGTGGATGACACTGCTTTGACAAGCATTTAATCTCAGGACAAAAATGCCCTTGAAGGATGAGGGTGTTTTGCCTTCTTGAACTGTTGCCACGCAAGTGTTTCCAAGTGTCGTTAGGAAGGGAGTTAACAGATTTTGACCTGATGATAATGATAATGCAATAGGTTTCCTATTTCTGAGTCTGCTGTATAATTTGGATGGGATCCTGGAGGGAGTGATGACCAAATGCCTGCTGCTCCTGTCCTCCCGAGTGCTCTCCTAACATAGCTGGTCCCTTGGTGGTGACTCTTCCATATCATGTCACCAGGCTCTGACGTGTAAGATGACACGATGTACTATTGAGAGCAGTGCACATAGGGTAGTGTCCTCCAGGTTGAGAAGACTAAACACAGATTGGATTATTGCCTTAGAGTCATGGAGTTATACAGCCATTGCCCAACTCTTCCATGCTGACTAGTGTGCCTCTTGAGCTAGTCCTATTTGCCTGCATCTGCCGTGTCCCTCTAAGCCAGGGGTTCCCATCCTTTTTTATGCCATCTACCCCTACCATTAACAAGGGATCTGTGAATCCTAGATTGGGAATACCTGCTCTAAACCTTTCCTATCCATATAGCTATCCAAATGAAGTTTATGTGCTGTTGTTGTCCCTATCTCTGTTACATTCTCTGGCAGCTCATTCCATACATGCACCACTTGTCTGTGTGAAGAAGTTGCTGCTCAGGATCCTTTTAAATCCTTTCCTTCTCACCTTAGACCTTTGCCCTCTTTAGTTTTTGGTTCCTTTTCCTTGGGGTGAAGTTTGTGTGCATTCCCTTATGGAAGGACTTTATGATTTTGTACACCTCTATAAGGTCACCCATCCTCTCTAAGGGGACACATCTCCACCGATGGAGGTGTAAGGAGCTTCTTCCCTCTGCTACCCTGCAGGACATCCTTGGGCAAGATGTAGCACTTACTTAGCGCCCCCCCCCAACCCCCGTCACATGAAGCCATGGGAGCAGGTGGTCAATGGTCATATGAACAACTGGTGCATATCACAAATCCTGGTTATGTGACCACTGATGCCAGGCATACAGTCTCTGAAGAGTATTGATAACAGCTGGGGTCACCTGGCCAGAAGATGGCAATGGCAAACCACTTCTCAAGAAAAGTTTGCCAAGAACAATC
Source organism: Mobula birostris (assembly GCF_030028105.1). Classification (NCBI taxonomy): domain Eukaryota; kingdom Metazoa; phylum Chordata; class Chondrichthyes; order Myliobatiformes; family Myliobatidae; genus Mobula; species Mobula birostris. The sequence continues at coordinate 75,099,825 of NC_092383.1, read as the reverse complement.
ATGGTCATGAGACCATGATCACCTATATCATATGAAACGGCACATAATGATGATGGTCACCCATCAGTCTCCTGTATTCCAAGAATTAAACACCGAGCCTGCCCAACCTTTCCCCATTACTCAAGCCCTCAAGTCCTGGCAACATTCTCACAAATATTTGCATTCTTAGAGGCAATCCTGGTGCAGGGTTTCGAATGAAACATCCACAATTCCTTTCCTCCCACACGTGCTGCTCGGCCCACTGAGTTCCTCCACCAGACTGGTTGTTGTTCTTTGCACTCTTTCTGGCTGAATGATGTCCTTCCTATGACAGGGTGATCAAAACCCCACACAATACTCCAAGTCTGGCCTCACTAATGTCTTGCAGAATACCTGTATTTGATCCAGAGAGGTATCTGAAAGCTGTTGTCACTTGTCGTCTTAATTCAGTCTCACTCCCATTGTCTCTGTCTTCAGCTTCCTCTACTAGCAAATAGAAATTTGATGGGTCGTGCCTCACCTTCTTACTGGGCACTTTTGCACCTCTCCGGATTCAACATTGTTCCACATATGCACATTAGATTTTCCACATTTCAAATTTCCAGCATCTACCCTATAGTTACAGTCAAAGAGTCATAGATCGCCTCAGCACAGAAGCAGATCCTTTGGGCCATCTATCCATGCCAAATTATTATTCAGCTTACTCCCATCAAACTGCACCTGGAGCATAGCCCTCCATATCCCTCCCATCCATGTACATCTAATTATCGCTTAAATTTTGAAATCGATCCCACATCCACCACTTTTACTGGCAACTCATTGCTCACTCTCACCACCCTTTGAGTGAAGAAGGTCCCCGTCATGTTCTCTTTAAACAATTCCCCTTTCACCCTTAACCAATGACCTCTAGTTCTATTTTCACTCAGCCTCGATGGAAAAAGTCTGCTCGCATTTAGCCTATCTATATAGCTCTATATATAATTTTATATAGCTCTAATTTTATATACTGTACCTCAAATCTCCCCTCATCGTCCTACACTCCGGGGAATAAAATGCTGACCTGTTCAACCTTTCCCATTGGTCATTTCAGCTTCTGCTTCTCCCAATGAGACCTCTACGAGAGTGACCTTCTGATCCTGTAGTTTTCCCAGCGATAATCTAGCTTACTTATTGTGCTATTATCTGGGGCCTTTGCTATTAACGAGTTTTTCATTGTTTCATACCAGTTTGGGAGTGCAAATTCAGGTAAATAATTTTAGACTGGAATTAAAAATCTACCATCGGTATTAGTAACTATGAAATGTCTGCACTACTATAAAATTCCGCCAAGGGGACAAAACTATCCCAGGTGTCAGGTCTTGAAGGTACTGATTCTCTCCAAAGCACAGTTCCTGAGGTGCTGACTCTCCCTAGGGTAGAGTTCCTGAAGATAATGACTCTCCCTGGGATACAGTTCCTGAAGATAATGACTCTCCCTGGGGTACTGTTCCTGAAGATAATGACTCTCCCTGGGGTACAGTTCCTGAGGATAATGACTCTCCCTGGGGTACAGTTCCTGAGGATATTGACTCCCCCTGGGGTACAGTTCCTGAGGTGTTGAGTCTCCCTGGGATGTAGTTACTGAAGATTATGACTCTCCCTGGGATACAGTTCCTGAGGATAATGACTCTCCCTGGGGTACAGTCCTGAAGATAATGACTCTGCCTGGGGTACAGTTCCAAAAGATAATGAGTCTCCCTGGGGTACAGTTCCTGAATATAAAGACTCCCTGGGGTACAGTTCCTGAGGTGTTGAGTCTCCCTGCTGCAGTTCCTGAAGATTATGACTCTCCCTGGGGTACAGTTCCAGAAGATAATGACTCTCCCTGGGGTACAGTTCCTGAGGTGCTGACTCTCCCTAGGGTACAGTTCCTGAGGTGTTGACTCTCCCTAGGGTACAGCTCCTGAACATAATCATTCTAACCTGGCTACCATTTTTAAACATTAAAGATTAGCTTTATTTGTCCCATGTAGTTCAAGCATACAGTGAAGTGCATTGTTGGCATGAAGAGTGTGCTGGGCAGTCCGCAAGTGTCGCCACGCTTCCAACGCCAACATGGCATAGTCACAACTCACTAACCCTAACTGTATGCTTTTGGAACATGGGAGGAAACTGGAATTCCCGGAGCAAACCCATGCGGTCACAGGGAGAATGTGCAAACTTGTTAAAAACAGAAGTGGGAGTCAAAGCCTGACCTTGGAGCTGGTGTTACATAAAACATTGGAGCTAACCGCTCTGTTACCATGCTGCGCCAGCCTCTGTCTCCTGAACTATTCCTGGATGTGATGACTCTCCCTCAGGCACAAGTTCTTTGAGATACAGTTCCTTTCGCTGGGTTACTGTTGCTAGAGGTCAGTGCCTTCAGGAAGCATTCTGCGTCAGCACTTATTTACTGGCTCCACTGTGCCAGATTAACACACGGGTTATGGTTTAAATCACAAATTGTAATGAGCAACACACACAAAACACTGGAGGGACTCAGCAGGTCAAGCAGCATCAATGGAAGGGAATAGAGAGTTGACGACTTGGGCTGAGACCTACTTCAGGACTTAAGATAATGCTATTCTTCCAGAGAGTAGATCAGTAAACTGACCGTTTGGAAGATGACAGTTTTGGGTAGGTTTTGGTGAAGTCTGCATTGTTTTAGTGTTTCTTTCGTGACTGATCATCCCCACATTTCTGCCTTCCATCTTGCTCCACTTGCCTGCTCTGAAGCACGTCTTTTCCCCATAAATGAATGAGATTTCCTGGGACTGGGTTAGTCTGATTGTGGCTCTGTAGTTGTAAGTGTGAATTTTTAATGAAGTTCCAATGATGCTCTATTTAGCTATTTCAAAGATAAAGCCCTTGGTTTCTGTCTCTGAAGCTACTCAGCTTGTTTCAAATGTCACTGCCTCCTGTGTTGAAGGCAGACAAAAAAAAATTCCCAGTGCAGAAGCGAGATAAATAGGATGCTCAATGACTTGCTAATAATCACATTAAAACATTTGTTTATGTGCTGGCGTGACTGACACACACGAACCTCTGATTGAAGCAGCCACACCAAATCTCTCAAGGCTGTTTAATCACACAGGGATAAGTTTAAATTAACTTGGCCTGATAGTCACAGTGCCACATTATAAAGCAATTGCAAATCTACGCACAGCTAGAAAATTTTCTTCCTCTTTTTGATTTAATAACTGCACACTACGCCTTTCATTTTTTTCTCTTGCTTTAAAATAAAACAAATACAGTTTTTTAAAAAAGAACATACTCTTCAACCTACTTTGTAACTTCAGCCTTTGACCGAGGGTCTTAGGTCAACAGACATTTGATACCTCTTCTATATTGTGTGACAGCCCTAGGGATCTGATCATTGAGTATGGAATGGAAGGCGTCTATGCTCAAAATCATCACTGAGCTCAATTCTGCCTCACTCAGGTAAGGTATACAGATGCAGACATTCTGTTTCTCACACATACACTCCGATAATAGTACAGAATGCTGATGTGGTCTAAAACCAAATATTCATTAACAATCCTCATACAGTATGTGCATCACACTGAGCACAGGGGCCCCCCCAGGGCTGTGTACTCAGTCCACTGTTGTTCACTCTGCTGACCCACGACTGTGCTGCAACACACAGCTCAAACCACATCATCAAGTTCGCCGATGACACGCCCGTGGTGGGGCTCACTAGCAAGAACGATGAGTCAGCATACAGAGAGGAAGTGCAGCAGCTAATGGACTGGTGCAGAGCCAACAACCTGTCTCTGAATGTCAACAAAACAAAAGAGATGGTTGCTGAGTTCAGGGGGACACAGAGCGACCACTCTCCACTGAACATCGACGACTCCTCCGTAGAGATCATTAAGAGCACCAGATTTCTTGGTGTTCACCTGGCGGAGAATCTCACCTGGTCCCTCAACACCAGCTCCATAACAAAGAAAGCCCAGCAACGTCTCTACTTTCTGCGAAGGCTGAGAAAAGTCCATCTCTCACCCCCCATTCTCACCACATTCTACAGAGGTTATATTGAGAGCATCCTGAGCAGCTACATCACTGTCTGGTTCGGAAATTGCACCACCTCGGATCGCAAGACCTTGCAGCGGATAGTGAGGTCAGCTGAGAAGATCATTGGGGTCTCTCTTCCCGCCATTACAGACATTTACACCACATGTTGCATCCGTAAAGCAAACAGAATTATGAAGGATCCCACGCACCCCTCAGACAAACTCTTCTCCCTCCTGCCATCTGACAAAAGGGCACCAAAGTATTCAGGCTCTCACGACCAGACTATGTAACAGTTTCTTCCCCCAGGCCATCAGACTCCTCAATACCCAGAGCCTGGACCGACACCAACCTACTGCCCTCTACTGTGCATATTGTATTGCTTATTATTTATTGTAATGCCTGCACTGTTTTGTGTACTTTATGCAGTCCAGGGCAGGTCTGTAGTCTTGTGTTGTTTTGTGTTGTTTTATGTAGTTCAGTGTAGTTTTTGTATTGTTCATGTAGCACCATGGTCCTGAAAAACGTCGTCTCGTTTTTACTGTGTACTGTACCAGCAGTTATGGTTGAAATGACAATAAAAAGTGACTTGACTTGACTTGACTTGAATACAAAGGTCATATTTGTGGACTGCAAAAATAATAATTTGTTTTTAAACTATGAAGGGTGATTGATAAGTTTGTGGCCTAAGGTAGACGGGGTCAATTTTGGAAAACCTAGTACATTTATTTTTCCTACATTTACACACTTAGTGCAGCGGTTGTGGAGCATATGGATCCCTTCTTTGTAGAAGTCAGTGTCTTGGACCTCCAGAAAGCGGTCCACAGCAGGGGTGATTGAAAAGTTTGTGGCCTAAGGTAGAAGGAGATGAGTTATTAACTTCAAACTTTCTGCATTTTCACTCAAAGAGTTAAACTGCGTGTGTATGTAATAAGAGCTGTATAACTCATCGCCTTCTAGCCAAGGCCACAAACTTATCAATCACCCCTGCTGTGGATCACCTGGAGGTCCAAGACGCTCTCATTACATGCACGTGCAGTTCAACTCTTTGAGTGATAATGCAGAAAGTTTGAAGTTAATAACTCATCTCCTTCTACCTTAGGCCACGAACTTATCAATCACCTCTGCTGTGGACCACTTCTACAAAGAAGGGATCCGTATGCTCCACGACCACTGGACCAAGTGTGAACATGTAGGAGGGGACTATGTTGAAAAATAAATATGCTAGGTTTTCTAAAATTGGCTCCTTCTACCTTAGGCCACAAACTTATCAATCACCTGTCGTACTTCCTCTTAGCTTCTGGGGGGAAAAAAGTCTTTTATTGCTATCTCTTGTTGAATGATGGTCTTTGAAATTCAGATCTGTGTGACTTCACCCACCGGTCTAGTTCTAGAGGACTAGGATATAAGAGCAATAATGTAATGAGAAGGCTTCATAAGGCATTGGTCAGACTGCACTTGGAGTATTGTGAGAAGTTTTGGGGCCATATCTAAGAAGGCATGTGCTGACATTGGAGAGGGTCGAGGAAGGTTTATGAAAATGATCGCAGGAATGAAAAGGTTAACATATGTGGAGTGTTTGATGACTCTGAGTCTGTAATCACAGGAGTTTAGAAGAATATCAAGGGGATCTTATTGAAACCTATTAAATATTGAAAGGCCCGGATAGAGAGGAGATGGAGAGGATGTTTCCAGTAGTTGGCAAGTCTAGGACCAGAAGGCACGCCCTGAGAATACTTTATTGTCGCCAAACAATTGATACTAGGACGTACAATCATCACAGCGATATTTGATTCTGCGCTTCCTGCTCCCTGGAGTACAAATCAATAGTAAGTATTAAAAATTTAAATTATACATCATAAATAGAAAATAGAAAACGGAAAGTAAAGTCGTGCAAAAAAACCGCGAGGCAGGTCCAGATATTTGGAGGTACGACCCAGATCCGGGTCAGGATCGGTTCAGCAGTCTTATTACAGTTGGAAAGAAGCTGTTCCCAAATCTGGCATAGAAAGACATCCCTTTAGAACAGAGATGAGGAGGAATTTCTTTAGGCTAAAGGTGGTGAATTTGTGGAATTCATAGTAACAGAGGGCTGAATTATTGGGTACACTTAAGCAGAGTTTGATAGGTACCTGATTAGCTAGGGTGTCAAAGGTTACAGGGAGAAGACAAGAGGATGGGGCTGGGAGAAAAATAAATCAGACATAATTGAATGGTCAAGTAGACTCAATGGGCTGAATAATCTAATTTGTATTCAATATCTTATGGTCCCATAGTGTTATGTTTAATCTTGGTTCATCCATCATGTTCCTCTCTCCTATCCTTTCTAGTATTGATGAGTCCCTGCACTATGATGGTTGATCGTGCAGTAAAATCTAGTGGAATCACTCCTGTACATCTTCTCGATTATATTATTGATGACAAGGGGATCTGCCATTGGAGTGCTGCTTCTCCCGTTTTTAGTCGTCCCTCAGGATTGAGGGCGACTTGCTTTTATTCCAGTCCTTTGGGTTCTGAAAGGCCTGATGAGGCCATGTAGAGCTGGCAGATTGTGCCTTGAGATAGTGAGGGAGGTGCTTGGTGTGTGGTGGAGTGGAGGGTGGTGTGCTCAGACCCTGCGTGCACCAAATTTAGATGTGTTACCAGAAATAAAGCCCTGAGGATTTCAATGCCCATCAAAAATACCATCTCCATTTTGAGCAGTCCCAGGACAAGGGTTCAGAATCTGGTTTAATATCATTGGTATATGTTGTGAAATTTGTTGTTTTGCGGCAGGAGTACATTGCAAATGCATAGTGATAAAAACTATAAATTACAATAAAAAAGCATATATACTGTAAAAAATAAAATATATAAGTAGTGCAACAAGAGAAGGGAAATTACTGAGGTAGTATTCATGGGCTCATTGTCCATTCAGAAATCTGATGGCGGAGGGGAAGAAGCTGTTCCTGAAACATTAAGTGTGTGTCTTCAGGCTCCTGTATCTCCTCCTTGATGGTAGCAATGAGAAGTGGGCATGTCCCGAGTGATAGGGGTCCTTAATGATGGATGCCGCCTTTTTGAGGCATCGTCTTTTGAAGGTGTCCTGGATGCTGGGGTGGCGAGAACCCATGATGGAGACGGCTCTGATGATGGATTCCTCTGGACCAGTGAGGATTGTATTCCGTTGCCCGCGTCCTTAGTCAAATCCACCTTCCATTAGGGCAGACAACATTGTATTTCAAAACTAAAGGACCAGTACTTGTTGTTGCTTCTCCACTGTTCTCATTCTTTCCCTCCTTCCTGCTTGTTACTTGACCTCAGAAAGGGGAGAGTGACGCACATCCTCCTGTCTGTATCAGTGGTGTTGAGGTTGAGACGGTTGAAAGCTTCAGCTTCCTAGGGATGAACATCAACGATCGCCTGTTTTGGTTCACCCACCTGCACATCATGACCAAGAAAGCTCACCACCACCTCTATTTCCTCAGGAAGCGAAAGAAATCTGACACGTCCCCATCAACCCTTACCAATTTTCATTGCTACCACACAGAAGTCATCCTGCCTGGATGCATAATGGCTTAGTATGGCTACTGGTCAGCCCACGACCACAGGAAACTGTAGAGGGTGATAGTCACACATCAGCACATCTTGGAAACCAACCTCCCTTCTATGGACTCTGTCTATACTTCGCACAGTCTCTGTAAATCAGCCAACATAATCAAAGACCCTATCAATCTGGACATTCTCTCTTCTCCCGTCTCCAAATGAGCTGAAGATACAAAAGTCTAAAAAGATGTAGCACAAGGCTCAAGGGCTGTTTCCATCCCACTTTCTCAGACTATTAAATAGTTCCTTCAAATGATAAGTAGGACCCTTGACCTCACATTCTATCTCGTTATGACATTGCACGTTACTGTCTACCTGCTCTACATTTTTCTCTGTAGCTGTTACACTTCATTCTGAATTGTTATTGCTTTACCTTGTGCTACCTGAGTGTGCTCCCTGATTATCTGGTCTGTATGAACAATATGCAAGGCAAGCCTTTCACTGCATCTCGGTATATGTGATATTAGCAACCCAAATCCAACAAACCAACTTCAATTCCAGTTCTCCTCTACTCCAGATTCTTCTTTTGTAACCTCCTTATCTGCCGCCCTCGCCAACCCAATCCTTGTCTTCCTTCCTCATCCCCTCCATCCCTCATCCCTCCTTCTCTCTGTTTCCCCACCCTTATCAGAACTAGCACTGTCAGGAACTGTGGCTTAGTTGGTAGCAAAAGTTTTTATGGGCTGGGTTTGCAGTGGTCAGCAGTACATGAGAGATTCTTTTCTCCAAAGGTTCTTGATAGGTCCAACTGTGAGATAACTTGGAAATAATTCAGATTTAGAATATTCTAATCTGCGAGAAATCTATCCAATTTGTATTTGAATAAGACAACGCTAAATTCTTAGACCACCTCCTCAAGAATTCCTGCAGAATGGTTTGATTATCTGCACACTTTAATACTAGCTTGGTTTGAACTTAATTCCTTTGAAGAGCAGGGTATTACCATGGCCATGGCCATGCTGTTTAGAACAAGGCTGACAGAGCTAACATTATCTACTTCCTTTAGAATCTCTAAGACAACAATACTATCACCTTCATGCCTATTTTTCATGATCATGGACCCAATCTACAGCATCACCAATCTATTCCAAGCTATTTGTTCCTCCAGTCATTTTGACTGTCTCATTAGCTATAATTCTGTACTGTTATACTGTACTTTAAGTGTGGTCATGCAAGTGATTAATGAAACTGCAAGATTACCTTAGTACCTCAGCATAGTCCTGATCTTTTAATGCATCTCAGTATCTGACTTGCATTACTCATAATGCCAAGCAATGTTGTGAGTTCCTGCCACATTCCCACTTTAGCTTTATAGTGGCATTTGCAAAAAAAAACAGGTGAATGACTGCATAATTTGCAGCTGCACGTAAGGAAGTATGGCATTGTGAAAGATGCCCCTCCCTCAGAGCCAAAAATAACACTGATGAAGTGTCTCGACTCAAAACATCGACTGTTTATTCCCCTCTATAGATGCTGCTGGGTTCAACCCTCAGTGGTCCGAGTTTAGTTCTGTTGCGGTCTGTGAGGAGTTTGTGTGTTCTCTCCATGACAGTGAGGGTTTCCTCCAGGTGCTCCGGTTTCCACCCACATTCCCAAGATATACGAGAGAATAAGTTAATTGATCACGTAGATGTAACAGGGCAGCGCAGGCTCTTTGGTCCAGAAGGAACTGTTACCAAGCTGCATCTCAAAATAATGAAATAAATATTTTCCAAAATATCACTTACTCTTTAATTTAGATTTGCCTGAATGAACATTAACTGCTTCCACCATCTTCCTTCATAATGTTACTGCTTGCTCACTGATTAGTCTTGAATCAAACCATTTTATTTCTGACTTCCAGGTATTCTTAGGTAACAGAGACTACTGCTTAATTTTGAACATATAAGGGACCGTGCCTTTTGTAACACTCACCTTCCACGTGGCCGTGTTTCTCCGGAAGTATGCAAACATTCTTGTAAACCAGTTATAAATTTCATTGAGTGTCAACTGTCTGTCTGGAGCTTCCAAGATTGCCTGCAGGAAATAAAAGCCGGCATTAACAAAAGAGATTGAAGGGGTGGAATAGGGTGAACAGTGGAAAGAAGCGGAATGGGAAAGGTGGAAGGGAAGATTTGATAGAGGTATACAAAATTAAGAGGGGTATAGATAGTCATTTTCCACTAAGGTTGGGTGAGACTAGAACTAGAGGACATAGGTGAAGAGTGAAATGTGAAATGTTTAAGGGGAACATTAGGGGGAGCTTCTTCACTCAGATGGTGGTGAGACTGTGGAACGAGCTGTCGGCCGGAAGTGGTGGATGTGGGTTCAATTTTAATATTTAAGAAAAAGATGTTTAGGGAATGGATGGGAGCTTTGTGGAGGGCTATAGAACATAGAACATAGAATAGTACAGCACAGTACAGGCCCTTCGGCCCACAATGTTGTGCTGACCCTCAAACCCTGCCTCCCATATAAGCCCCCACCTTGAATTCCTCCATATACTATGGTCCAGGTGTGGGGGATGATGGGACTCAGCAGAGTAACAGTACGGCAGGGACTAGGTAGGCCGAGTGGCCTGTTTCAGTGTTGTAGTGCTCTATAACTCTATATCCAGGATGAAGTTGGGGGGGGAGGGGGGATAAGGAATGACTCAGATCGGGACAGGGCAAGGTGAATTGTCAGGATATGATGGTGCTGGGCATGGTAGTCCACTAATAGACAGACTTTGAGTTAATCATTCACAATTCCTTCAGGAGCTGCAAGTCATTCAGACCTAAAGTCACTGCTCAGCTTCAGGGCAAGGAGGTGCTCAGTTACCTGTCTGATGAGGGACGCATATGTAAAGGGTGGCCGAACATCAGCGTTCTTGTAAAACTCATGATTCTGGGCAAGCTCTGGAAAACAACAGAAATTATGCACATGCGTCAATTGTAAACGTCTATCTCCATCTACTTGAGGGTTACAACATCTGGATTCCCTTGCAAGCTGATCCCTACTGTCCCTGGAGGTGGAACGAGACAAGATGGCGGAGTGTAGGCTTTATTGAACAGAAAGGATGAGTTTGCTGTTCCTTTCCAAATTTCTCTTCAGCCAGAAAGCAGATTTGACACCCAGGGCAGTTTTTGATGGGAACATCCCACACCTGCTTTTTATTATTGCACATGATATAGGAGAAGTTTGATTTCAGTCACTGATGGTAAATGCGTATGTGTATACTGACTGTATCTTCCACTCATTGCATCTCATGTGGGAGCAGTGAGAGTTCAAAGGTATGACCCAACAATCAATGGCCATTACTGACACTTTTATCACTTGGATAAATTCCTCCCCCAAAACCTCCACCTGATAAATAACACAACTGAAAGAAAGTTTAGGTCCACTTATGAATAAACTCTTCTCGGGCTTCCAGCCAGGTACGAATATTGATTATAACCGACGTTTTGATGACAAACTCTGCCTTCTTCTTCAGGGATGATGCTTGGGCATGTTGGGTCTGGTGGTATTTATAACCCTGTGGTCTGTCCCTCCTGATTGGTCAGTCCTCATCCAATCAGGTTTCTACTCTTCTCCCTTGTTGGAAGAGGACTAACCAATCGAAACATTAATTATAATCGATACCTCTACCTGGCTGGAATCCTGAGAAGGGTGTATTCATCATAAACACCGGGAAAGCACAAGAGCCTTTTTTTTAGATCTAGTTAGTTTAACAGGCTAACCCGCAAAATACTGGGTCAACAGCAATCCACACATAAAATACCTTTAACAATTCCGTGTCCCTTTTGTCTTCATCACAAAAGAACCCTGTTAATCTCCATCATTGGTCATGTTCAGTACAGTCATGTTTTCATAGCCTGCTGCTTCGGCCACTCACAGAGAGATTCCAGTTTTCAATGGCCTTTCCTCTCAATGTATGCTCTATAATTGCACCCTGCACCCCTCATTTAGGCCTGTACCTCTTGACTCTGACCCTGATTTCCACCCAGCTAGTGTGGTGTCTGTGCATGAACAATACACTCTCTACACCACAGTTCATATCTCCTGCAAGGCTCTGCTCTGTGTGCACCACCCAGCCACCACTCTCCATGCTCCAGATCTGAGTTCTGCTCTTTGGGTACAGACATTATTTCTAGGGACTTCTTCAATCCTTGGGTTCTGGTCTTTTTGATCACCAGCCTTTCCCGAAAACTCCAAGTGCCAGCTTCCGCCTAGCGCCCAAGGCACAGCACAAAACAAAACGTAACGTTCTGCACATCCAGCAGTAGCCAAAGCCATAGACTTCTGAACATATGGGTGAAACCCCTAGTGAACTTTTTAATGGCATGATTGGTTTCTCGGCCACATTGTCTTCCCAATGTGGCCCCTGCTTTTGTGAGAATCAGGTTTGGAGTTGGTGAGAAAGTCCGTGTGTCATTTTTATCCCGGAATGTGTGTCAGCTTCAATAACACTTAACAGCAATGAAACATCATCTTTAAAAACAAACAATTAAACGTATACCCGTCAATAATTCAGGAATATTTTGGTCCTAAGTGCAGCATGCTGTATTCATGAGCTCAGGCATGGGATTCTTTCTCCTGGAACTAGCCTAGTTCTTCACCCTGCAAGCTAATCTTTCATAAGTGAGGAAGAGGGGAGTGAAGGCATCATCTTTGCATGGTTGAACTTTGCTACTACTGGACCCAATGGATAGTATTGAGATTAGGACTGCTGGCTGCTAACTCATTTCCTATATTTGGAAAGGGCTGGACTCAGAACTTCTTCCTCAAATAGTAACTGAATATGGGCCTATGGTCCAACATCTACATCGAGCGTTGTTGCAGGAAAGCAGTATCTATTGTCAGGGACCCCCACCACCCAGTCATACTCTCTTCTTGTTGCTGCCATCAGGAAGAAGGTAAAGAAGCCCCAGGACTCACACCGCCAGGTTCAGGAACAGTTCAAAGTTCAAAGTACATTTATTATCAATGTATGTCTCCTACATACAACCTTGAGATGTGTCTCCTTACAGGCAGCCACGAAGCAAATAAACCCATTTAAAAAGACCATCAAACACCCAATGTGCAGAAACAAAATCAGGCAAACGATGAAAGAAGTCAAATAACGCTCAGAACTGAAGTTCATGAAAGTGCGCTCACAGCTACAAAGTCGGTCACAACCAATCCAGGAGCCCGTCAGATGCAGGCCACAGCCCCAGTTCAGCGCAGAGATGAGTAAACCTTGCAGTGAGCTGAACAGTAGCTCTTCTTTGCCTCTGGCCCTGCCACCCTGATCTTTTCAATCTGGCCCAGTGCTTAATTCAGCCAAACAGCGAGTCGTTCCTTGCTCTTGGGTTCAGGCCCCGCCACTTGGGCCTGGGCCCGCTGCCTTGTTTCAGCCTGAGCCCAACCATTCTAATCTAGCCCCTGCTCAAATCTGTCAAACATTGGCATGATTTTCACTCTTGGGACTGGGCCCTGCTCCCCTTGGATCTGCGACTTCGAATTGCCTCCAAGTCCGCTCCAGCAGCCAAATATTGTCTCGTTTCCCACTCTCGGGCCCAGGTCCCGGCGCCTCGATTCAGCCTGTACACGTCATGCTGCAACCATCCTGCATCATCGAGATTTCAGTTCACACCGCTAAAATGCCAGGTCGTACTGGTGGTTCAAAAGCTCAACTTCGAAAGGGAATGTTACGGGCTATTGATTGCAGTGATCGTTTACCAGAAAAAGTGTGAGAAATGTGAGGAGTTATTACCCCTCAGCCATCAGGCTTTGAACCAGAGGGGATAACTTCACTCAACTTCACTCGCCCCATCACTGAACTATTCCCAAAGCCTATGGCCTTACTTTCAAAGACTCTTCATCTTTTGTTCCTGATATTGATTGCTTATTTAATTATTATTATTTCTTTTTTCTTTTATATTTGCACTGTTTGCTGTCTTTTGCACTCTGGTTGTCTTTCATTGATTTTATTATGGTTATTGGATTTACTGAGTATGCCCGCAAGAAAACAAACCTCAAGTTTGTATATGATGACATATATATATATACTTGGATAATACACTTACAAAACTTTATCTTGTACATTTCAGGTTTGGGACATTCAGTTACATTCGATGTTGAGAAAGATGGAGATCTGAAGTGTCATGGGGAAGAATAGGGTGCTGGTGTAACTGATCAGCATGACGAGTCAATTAGTCTCTTCAATTGCAACTAAATACCCTGTTCAGGTATCAGACTCCAAAAACATTAACCCTGTTCCTTTTTTTTTCCACAAATGCTTCATGACCCGTTGACTATTTCCAGTATTTTCTGTTTTCATAACACGAAAGTGAAGTATGAAAGCCTCTTACCTGAAGATATCGGCATGCAGTACTTATCAGAATGCCGCCGTCTAATGGCTCCCATATTGTGTAAACTTGGTGAGCTGATTACCGAGGGCCCTTGCCTTATGGGGGTGATTGGCGTGGCAGCTGAGGTTGGCGTGTGAGGTAAACTTTCCGGGAAAATGTCTGACGTACTCTTGGAAAGTGTGACATTTGAGACCAGATTCAGCTAACGGCGAAAGGTGGTTCACAGGACAAGTGTAACATGCGAAGGAGAGAAACAACAAAAAAACATGGAAAATAAGTGTATCTGACAATGGCTTTGGACTTTATCTCCTCCTAGAGGCTAGAGACCTACCATCACTAAAAGGTGGGAAAAGTAGTTTTCCATGTAGGTCCAAATAACAGATATATCACTTGAGAACATTCTGCTAAGATCCCACATGAGGAGACCAGGTACAACCACAGAAAGCACAGCATCCTATACAGATTCTGCAAAAACTGTTACTGGAGAGCTAACTTGAATCTGTTGAAGGAAGATACAGTATGTATATAGAACACAGAACAGTATAGCACTATAACCTATGGTTGTACCAGCCCATATGACCCTTATAATCCTTCCCTCCTGCACAGTATGAGCCCTCCATTTCCTTATCTAAGACTCTCATAAGTGTATTTGTATCAGCTCGAGTACCACCCCCGGCAGAGCCACCACTCTCTGTTAAATCCTACCTCTGAAACCTCCACTAAGCTTTCCTCCTCTTACCTTAATAGATGTCCTCTGACACTCTGGGACAAAGGTGTTGGCTGTCTTCTCTATGTATACCTTTCATAATCTTATACACGTCCATCAAGTTGCTTCTCATCTTCCTTTGCTCCGAAAAAAACCCTCCCTTACTTAACCTTTCCTCATAAGACATGACTCTTATCCAGTCTGTAAATCTCCTCGGCGCCCTCTCTAAAGCTTCTACATCCTTCCTATAATGAGGTGACCAGAACTGAACACAGTACTTTAAGTGTGGCCTAACCAGAATTTATTAGAGCTGCAACATTACTTCACAGCTCCTCAACGCTATCCCGCTATCCCTATACCAATGAAGGCCACACATCATAGGCCTTCTTAACCGCCCCTGTCCACCTTGGTGACAACATTGAGTTATGTATGGACCCCAAGCTCCCTCTGTTTCTCCTAGGCATCCTGCCATTGACCTTGTACAACCCCTCAAGTTTGATTTTTCAGAGGAGATTAAAGCTTTTATTACCATGATGATTACTCATCAGGATTCACTTTACCAATGAAGAGAGAGGAAGCCCATTCAATGCTTCTTAAAGATATAACACTTCTTTGATGTCATCTTTGTGAATCTTCCAGGTCTATTTAATAAGTACTACACAAAGAAGCATTTGTGTTATGTCCCAGTGTTACGTAAATTCATTACAACAGTTTATATCCAAATAGAGCTTCTCATATAAGAAAAACTTAGGGAAGTTGGGAGAGTGGGGGTGAAAATAAGTATTATAGGCATAGCGAAAGGAAAAAGGCTGTATGGAATTTTAGATACTGCACTGTTAGATACTGCATTTAATTTGGAAGAAAGTCTAGAAAAGGAAAAACAAGAAAGACAGAATAGAAGGAAGAGAAGGAGAGAGAAAGCATATGTCCTTCCAAAGTAACCATCCCAGAACACAAGGCTCTGCAGATCAGCAGTAAGTTGGCAATGTAATATGTCATTAGGCATGCTGTTTGTTCAGTTATTTCCTTTCTTATTTAATGGTGAAGTACTCCTCTTACAAGAATATACGAGATGGTACTTCTTTGTTTGCTAGCTTTCTTGATCTGTATATTGATCGCCTGTTGCTGAGGCTATTCTTCATCATATGCAGTATATTCTATATGGCATCTTATTGAATGCTTTCCGAAAACACAAATATAGAACATTGACTGGTTCCCCTTTATCCAGCCTGCTTGCTGCATCCTGAAATAATAGCCCCCAATTATCTATTGCCATTGGGATGTTTTCAGTGTCCTCACAATGAAGACCAAAACAAAATAACGTAAGGGTCCCTGCAATCCATTGTTAATTCTCCAGTTTCATCCTTCATAGTACCAATGCTTACTTCAGTTACTCTTTTCATTTTGAAGCTCCCTGCAAAATGGCCGCATACTCAATTGCAGCAGCCTCTCTGGGTCCAAACAAAGGTGTAATTCTTCATCCTATATGTGTTTCTTATGATTGCAGGACACTGCTGGATGTTAGGAACATCAAGTATTGCAGTTCTACCGCACTAGAGAGTTGCTTGATAGTGGTGGAGCTGGACTTGCTGTGTACGGTGTTGCCGCCTGCTACACTGTGTCAGAGGCGGTGCACGGTCCAACAAACCGGTCAAGTAATTGTCTTGGATGCTCTTCCTGTGGATCGCAAGGCCCTGTTGGACAGTGTTATGTGGAGTACTGCAAGTCTAGTTCACTGATGGCAGGGAAGCTGCCTGGCCTTGGTTGTTGTGCTGACCAGGCACTCATGCCACGGGGTCACCTGTTGCAGCCGCCCAGAGGAGCAGGTGCCAGAGATGGTATGGAAGAGAGCAAGTTGTGCTGCCCTCTCGTGTTCACTCAGTGCAAGGACAAGCTGGATTGCATTGTCTGCAGCTGCACTGGTGCGTGATGAGGACTGCTGTGTGCTAGTCATTGCACAAACGTGCCTCCTTGACAACATCACATGCTCTATCAACATTGGGCTATGCAACTTTTTTTGTAACTGCATGCTTTTCTGCTATCGTAATGACATTGTATATGTTCCTTGTGCTATGTGACTGTGGTTTGTTTCTTGTTCCCAGAGGAATGTTGTTTTGTTTGGCCATATTCTTGTTGGGCGACAATTAAACTTGAACTTAATATACCAGCAGACGCTCTTATAATCTATTTTATGTGCTTTCCTCTCACCTCAACTTGTACACTTAGAATAATGATGCTTATAGATTGCAGCTAATACGAACACTTGTTAGATGCAACATTGCTGACAGGAAATCCTGATTAGCTTCCAGCATCACACCTTCAGTGAGATAGATCTGTGAATTTAGGATAGCTACGTTGGTACTCTGCGCAGAAGAGTACTGAAAGGCAATGACTTTTTCTTCAGTGATGTGTTTGACCTCACCACACAATGTGTCCATTGGGAAGTTAGACAGGATATTGAGAATAAAGGATTCAGGGATCCAAAGTGGAGATTTTATGAAAAGGAACATGGAAAGGTTTCCCCAACATTACCACTCAGACCTATGAGGTCTACCACTTTGAAAGACAGTGGGTGCATGGTAATACAAAATGATTCCCTCCAAGCCAAATAGTACTCTGTCTTGCAAATGCATGGCCAATCCTTTTCCTCAGAATCTTGAAAATTGTTACTTGACAACATTGAGATGATGTTTTAGCCACACAGATTGTCACTGTTCAAGAAGAGCCAATATGTTCTCAAGGGCAACTACGCTTTAGCGATAGATGCCAACACTACCCGCTCACATCAACATAAACAAAGGATTGAGATATAAATGGCACTGCAGTCCCACCATTTTACCACTAGGTGTCAGCCAGAGTTCAGGAAGTGCTTCCTATGACCAGGTCTGGGAGCTGGAGACAATCTATGGCAGCGACTCACCCTGGGTTAGAGGCATCAAACATGCCCTCAATCACCTGAGCACCCTCACAGTGATTGTTACCAAGTTATGCTATTTCAGTTTCCTCTTTCACAATATGCTGGTAAGTATCCATATATTGACAACATAATTAACAGTTTTAATAACCTAACTACCCTTAATAACCTAAAATTAATGGGGGAAACAACAAGTACAAGAAGTGATAGAGTGTACAAAATCACTAAATTGCATTCAGAAAAATATTGCTGGCAAACAGGATCTGTATAGATAAGTACTTGGGATACAGTGAGAATACAGTGAGAATATAGTGGGTCAAAGAGGCTATTCTGCGCTGCATGAATGTATGACTCTTACAATCTGGATACAGCTGGCCCAAAAAAAGGAATGCCATTCTGGATTTAGTTCGAAGTAAGGAAGCTGACTGGGTGAAAGGGTTGCAACACACACAAAATAGTGGAGGAACTCAGCAGGCCAGGTAGCACATATGGAAAAGAGTAAACAGTCGACATTTTGGGCAGAGACCCTTTATCAGGCTTGGATTTCCAGCATCAGCAGATTTTCTCGTTTGGGTGAAAGGATTATTTATTAAAGAGCTAAAGAGCAATTTAATATTTGTGGTGAAAATTCTGACAGATTTCCTATTGTTGTTGAAAAGCATGAAAGATTGGAATAAAACAAAGACTCTAACTTGTGGAGAGCAGAGCTTTTCAAAATTAAGAACTAATTTGCATGTGTGGATTGGATCCACCTACTGGAAGAGCACGGAGCAATATAAGTGATAAAGAAGAGATGAAGAGTTCAGGGTGAAAACTCGTTCCCATAAACAAAGATGGCAGGGCTGCCAAATCTAGAACACCTGGATGTCAGGGTGTATAGAGGGAAAGAGAAAGTAAAAAGAAGGAAGCAGCTTTCAGATGCAGGGAGTTTAATACTGATGGATTAATTAAGAGCAGAATGTCTGGAAGAGTATAGAAAGTGCTGGACAGAATTTTAAGAAAGCACTGAATTGGCATGCAAAAAAAATGTGTCAAGTTAGGTCAGAGAAAATCCAAAGATGTTTCATAAGAATATAGGGAAAATAATGATTGCTAAATATCTTAAATTATTAACATATAATAAAAAACACAGTGGTTATGAGCATTTTGGATCAAAAAGGGACTAAAAATGTTACTTGTGTGTGAAAAGAATCGATGTGGGTTAAGTTAGGAAGGAATATTTAATGAATATCTTCACAAAATAGAGAAATCATGTTAATGTCGTAGTGAAGGTAAGCAAGTTTGAAATATTGGATGGGATTAGGAGTGCAAAAGAGAGCTAGCGAGAGAAAACAGATAGGTTTGCTGGGATCAGATGAAATATATCCCAGGCTGTTCAAAGAAGCAAAAGAGACTGACTACAATGCTTCAATTCTTCACTTCGAAAGGCACAGATTAATCAAGGACAGTCTGAATGGATTTGTTTTGGAAGGTCAGATCTGAGTGACATGTTTACTTCTTTGAAGAAGAACTTAGGAGTGTCAAATGAGAGCAGTGTATTTGATGGAGTTTACATATATTTTAGCAAGGCTATTGACAAGGTCCCACATGGCAGACCACAGATGAGTAGTGCATACAGCTCTAAGTTACAATAAGGTTGTGTTTGCAATTGCCAAGGCACAGAAAAGACTTAAAAGGATGCTTCCACAAAGGGAAAACTGTAGCTAAGAGGAAAGACTGCTCTGTTAGATTGTTTTCTTTGGAATACTGATGGCTGATGGGAGAATTTATTGAGATGTATGAAACTGCAGAAAACCTACGTAAATAGGAAGAACAAATTTTCCTTAATAGAGGAGTATGAGCCAGGAGGCATTGATTTAAAGTCATCACCAAAGGATTAAAGGGGAACTGAGACAAATCTCTTGCACCCATGGGTTTTGGAACTTATTACATAAAAGATGGTAGAAGCAAGGACCTTCATAATAGCTGAAAGGTACTTAGATAAGTAGTTGAAGAATAGTGATCTGCGGGACCTTAAAGACCTGGTACTGCAAGGTAGAATTTGTTTGGATAACCCTTCTTTGACCAGTATAGTTAAGATGAACTGACTTTCCTCCTCCATGAGGTACATTTTCTATGATGTCAATATCGTGGTCCAAATCTAACCCCCATACCCCAGTACCCTGGAACGAGCTGGCTTGCTGAATAATTTCAATTAATCAACTGCTCTGCCTACCTAGGTCTGACAACTCACGTAGGCTAGGTAATTACAGAAGATTTCCTTCCCTAAAGGACATGAATGAATTAAATCAACTTCTAACAAAAAATCAAAAACTCTAATTTTTTATTTTAACCCCTGAACTTGTTTAATTAGCAATGTAATTGCCTCAGCTGCAAATGCAAGACATGGAACATCTGCATTAGGCTCAGCCAGCTGCATCACAGGCACTAGCCCCCCCACCATCAAAGGCATTTTCAAAGGGTGATGCCTCGAGAAGTTGGCATCCATCGTGAAGGACCCACAACAGCCAGGACATTCCCTCCTCGCAGTACTACCGTCAATGGCGAAGTACAGAAGCCAGAGGATGCACACTCAGCATTTTAGGAGCAGCTTCTTCCCCCCCAGCATCAGAATTCTGAACAGACCATGAGCTCGTGAACACTATCTCACTATTCTGCTCTTTTTTGCACTTTTCAAATATATCCTTAGCGTAATTTACATTAATTTTTATATATTCCTGCTGCAGAACAATCGACTTCACGACATATGCCAATGCTAATAAACCTGATTCTGGTTCTGACTGATATTTTTGTAACACAGAGTTGGAGCTGCTCAGCCACAAAAACTATTGCAAAGTTGACCCTTTTCTCAACCAATGTCTGTATCAATAAACTCCCAACAGGGGCACTGAGTAACATGCAGGCTTCCACTGAAAAGCTTAAAGAACTTTTGACTGTAAGTTAGTGAAGGGAGGAGTAATATCAGAGGGTGAAATCATTATTGAGTGTCATAATCTGAAAAATTTGGAAATAAAAGTTCAAACAATTCAAGTAATTCGCAATATCTACCTAAGGGGTAGCATTACCGGAGAAACCGCAGACTTGGTCTTGGTCAAAATTTATCCCTGAATCATTATTGAAACAGGCATCTTATCATACCCACCCTGTAAAGTGCCTTTTCAAAAGCTCTCTTCTGGAAAGTGCTATGAGACTATTAACACATAATCTTCATGTCACCTTTAAAGTTTCTTCCCCCACCAGTTCATCAGATTGATCATTCTAATTAGCCCCCCCAACCCACCCTCTCTATCTATTACCCCTGCACCCCCTTACAATGCACTGCACTGTAAACACTTCAAACCACTTCACATCATGCTGTTTACATTGGGATAACATGCTGGTATTTATCTATTTACACACATTTTATTCTATATCCATATTTTAACTTCTAACTATTTTTTATATATAACTATTCTTCATAATGTAAAATCTTGTGGTTTTTTGTCACATGCTGTGCATTGACCAACACACCACAAATTCCTAATTCATGAATAAAATTGAGCTTTGATTATTACAGCATAGGGAACATATGGCGTAAGGTTAGTCTCTGTTAACAATAGTGGCAATGCTGCAAAGTGTTTTGGACACTGTGGTTTTGAAAAGTGTTCTATGAATTATATTCTACATTTTGATTTCCTTTAACTTATTGGGTGGCGGGGTACCATTGTAGCATCAGTCTACATTTCATTGCTCACGGAAAGAGAAACGTTTCTGAAGTCAGCAGGCAAGGTAATGAAACAGAGAGAGGGAGAGAGAGAGAGAGAGATAAGAATGGAATGTGGAAACCGGGGAAGGCAGAGAGAAAGCAGATGACAGAGGTTGTAATTTGAAGAGAGAAATCAAGGAGGAAGCAGAAAGGATGGAGGAAAGGCAGGTGGTCAGAAAAAGAATGTGAAGTAACTGGGCGGATTGACAGAGAGGCGAGTGGGTGGAAGACATGAGCTCGAATAGGCTTTTGAATCCTCATGTCTTATGGCTAATCTTTAAGCGTGGACAGGTACTTCATGGTAGGTGTGGACATTGTGTTGTATGGCTGAACTCTTCAATGTCACTTTCACATCCAAAAATCACTCTCTATCCTGAATATCCTCAGTGACTGGCCCTCCAAAGCCCACTTCAGTGGAAGATTACCATGGTTCATTGGATGAAGAACTTCCCTGTCAATTCAACCCTGATCTGAGATTCCGACCCCTGGTTATGGACACCAGCTAGCAGAAGGGTCTTCCTGAGCCTATCACATAAAGCACCGCAAGTTTTATGTTTCCATAAGATCTTTTCTCATTCTTCTAGACTCCAGAGGGAACAGAGAGAATAGGCAGGAAGGAAGGGGAAAAGTAAATGGGAATAGGAGGAGGGAGAATGAGTGGAAAAAAGTGAGACTGAAATTCAAACAGACTGACTGAGGACAGATTGGAGGGAGGCATTTCAAGGCTGAGAGAGCAGCGTCAAACAGAAGTCCAGGAAAACAGTCGTTAGACGGAAGATTTGAGGAAGGGTCACTGAGTAGAAACTTCATCTGGTTCCTCTTTCACAGATGCTGCTGAACTGGCTAGTTCTTCCAGCATTTTTGCATCTGTATTTTCATTCATTTTATTGGTTCAACAGTATGGATGCTATAATTATAGAGGGTGGTTTTAAGGGAATAGTACAGAGAGATGTGATAGAAAGTACCAATTGGTTTATCAATCATTTATTGATTTGATAATGAAAACCATTTTTCTCATTGTTCACTGAAAGCTGATGGGTAAGAATTGCTTGCTTTATCAGCAATTTGCATCCAAAACGACCAATTCCCATGAAAAGCATTAGACTGCTCATTAAGGATAGCACCAAGTTTCAGTTTGTAGTGTATTGATTCCTGGATCATTTACTTTGGACAAAAGATAGATGTGTGTTGCAAATAAACCAACAATGATTCATTTTTGATTGTTCACTTTGTTGTTGCTGGATCAAAGATTAATGACTTGGACATACCACGTATCGTAAGACAGACTAAAGGAACAATGAGTCAGCAAAAAACAGTCACACAGATCTGATTCACATTGCACAATTCCAATGTGCCTTGTCTCTGTAAGCAGTAAGGTTAACTCTAAGTCAGATTGTGATTTTAAACCACACTCTGGCAATCAGAACACTAGACTAATCCTACACTGCCAGAGGTGTTGTTTTTCAGATAAGATGTTGAACAAAGGCCCCATTAATTCACCGAGATGGACAAGAAAAAGTCCAGAGGTCCTATTTCAGAGAAGGGCTGCGGCATTCTCCCTAAACTACACAGCAGATTATCTCATCACTGTCTCATTTCTGTTTATGAACTCCGCAGCCTGTTTCCCACATTTTAAAAAGAGCTCTTCAAGCTGGAGAGGGTGCAGAAGAGATTTACAAAGATGCTACCTGCACCAGAGGGCCTACGTTAGAAGAACAAGTTGCCCTCACTAGATCTTTATCCCTTAGAACATAGGAGAATGAGAGTTGATCAGATAGAAGTTTATAAAATCGCCAGAGGGTATGAATAAGATGGACGGACATAGACTTTGGATTAGGGATTCCAAAACTAGAGGGCACAGGTACAATGTAAGAGGGAGAGACATAAAGGAGACCCCGAGAAGTAACTTCTTTACACAGAGGGTAGTGAGTAGCTGCTGGAGGGGAGGACAAGTGCAACATTTAAGAGGGATTTGAACAGATAAGGGGAAGAGGTTGGAGGGTTACATATCAAATGCAGGCAACTGGGACTAGCAGGAAGGATGCTGTGGTTGGCATCGACTATTGGTGCAAAGAGCCCGTTTCTGGGCTGTATGACTCTGTGACTACAGATCAGAAGTACCTTGCTGACTGGAAAACATGTCGCTATGTTTCCACATTATGAAATGTACGCCACAGAAATGTAACTCTCTCTTTATGTAAAAGTTATTTCCATGTGGTTCAAGTTGAAATACTCACAGGCTGGGCAAAAGGCTTTGGGTCAGATGGTCTCATGTGCAGGTGAGCCATCATGGCCTGAAGACGTTCCGTCTCCTTAGACAGCTGTGGGAAACAGGAAATTTGACTCATGTGAAGAAAAGAAGATTGTTATGTCATAGCAACATTCCAGTAATCCACAAGATGTCTTGAAACAAATGTTAGTTCACGGATGGACGCATGGGTAAGCATCATGCTGAGGGATACCTGTCACTGCATTATCTTCACATTCTGACTTAGCAGGCTCTCTCCAAGATCGTTTAAAAACCCAAAAGAGACTGCAGATGCTGCAACCTGGAGCAATACACAAAATGCAGGAGGAGCTCAGAAGATCAGGCAGCCTCCAGTCCAGATGAGTAGTCCCGATCCTGAAAACCAACTGTCCATTTCTCTCCATGGATGCTGCCTGACCTGCTGAGATCCTGCAGCATTTTTTGTGTTGTTCATTTTAAACCCCCTACATTTCAAATCTTCCCTCAGCTTACTTTTGTCAAGTGAATTTCAGCCTACCTAGCATTTTCTGAAGAGTTTAAGCCCTCAGTTCCCTGAGCATTGCACTTTGTTCCCTTCAGTCCATTTAACAGAATGCTGACAGAAAGCTATTTGCTTTTATTACCATGTCCCTCACACTTCCCCACTAAATTTGCTTCACCTTTTCTGAGCAGGGAGAGGTCAATTGCAGGATTCAAAAATCTAAGGTCTAGGCAGAGGAAGATATATAAAAGAAATGATGTGGTTTGATGAACACAGAATATCAGAATGATAGGAAAGTTATCGTGATGATTCAATAAATTTGTACAAACATTGTGATGGCAATTTCAAAGACAGGTTTGTAACCCTGGAGCTATTCAGCACTGCGAGGGTAAACGTTAAAGGGTGGCCCATATGAGGTTCTTGAAACATAAAAAGTATTTGAGAGGTTAAACATTTTTTCTACTGGCTGGGTCACAAAGTAAAACTGACATTTGGAAGGACTTAATGTTTTATGTTACAGGTAATTAAAAGCTTTGTTATATAGGGATCTATTGAGAGACCAATTTTTTTAAACTTCATCTTACCTGCTCCACCCACCTGCCTTCCCCCTCACCTGGTTTCACCTATCACCTGCCAGTTTGTACTCCTTCCTCTCCCCCTACTTTCTTATTCTGGCTTCAACCCCCTTCCTGTCCAGTCCTAATGAAGGACCTCTGCCCAAAACATTGACTATCTATTCCTCTCCAGAGATGCTAACTGACCTGCTGAGTTACTCCAGCATTCTGTGTGTTTTGCTCTGGATTTCCAATATCTGCAGAATCTCTTGTGTTTGTAGCATATCTTAGAAGGAATCTGAAGTAATATTTACAGGAGAAAACATAAAGGTATGGCACCGTCAGAATTTATAGAGCTCGATCTTGGCTCTTTGATAGCTGCTGAGATTGATGCATGAATAACAAACTAGCCCACAGGAAGAAAACATCTAGGCACTCACTGTGCTGCAATGAATCTTTCTTCCTCTGACAAAAGTCACCACAAATCCTTCCAGTTGGCCTGGTACTGGCCTTGGTTCACCTGTAGGCCAACCCCAACAATCAAGGCAGCATTCTGAACGCTTCTTCCAATCAGCCTCCGGATTCCAAAGGTCGACAGGTCACCCTGCAAACATCTTGACTCCTTCTGGTAGCCTGCCTCTCTCCTAACTTTATTGTGAACTTCTGAATCTAGGATTGTGTTGGCGCGTGGCCAAGTGGTTAAGGCTTCGGTCTAGTGATCTGAAGGTCGCTAGTTCAAGCCTTGGCTGAGGCAGCGTGTGTGTCCTTGAGCAAGGCACTTAACCACACATTGCTCTGTGACGACACCGGTGCCAAGCTGTATGGGTCCTAATGCCCTTCCCTTGGACAACATCGGCGGTGTGGAGAGGGGAGACTTGCAGCATGGGCAACTGCTGGTCTTCCATACAACTTTGCCCAGGCCTGTGCCCTGGAAACTTTCCAAGGCACAAATCCATGGTCTCATGAGACTAACGGATGCCTTTAAAATATTCAGGCATTGGCCATTTCTTTCTCTTATTATTCTACTGCAGCACAATTTAATAAGCCTGCATTTGACACTCTGCCTCATTTGAAGGATTTTACACCATCAACTGATCTGAAAACCTTACAGAGAAACAAAATTTAGCTGAAAAGTTGGCACTAATACAAACATAATGTATCAAGTAGTCCTCTTTAGTTGTCTAATTTCCCACCTCCCACTCCCTATAGGCAGGTCACTCCAGTTTTAGTCTTTTTAGAGAAAAGGGTTAATGGTTGGACCAGGATGAAGTGGAGTAGCTGCAGTTTGTATTTTTATTCAGGGCAACGGCTATCTCATTTCATTTCCAAGTAGTCAAATACCAGCAGTGAGAGAAAATCTGGTCACTCACTCACCCTGCAAGATAGGAAAGAAAGCTCTAAACCTTCCAACATGGTGGTAGAAAGATACCAACCTGAATTTCAAGTTGCTGGACAACCTGCATCTGTACTCGACACTGGGCTGTACTGCGATCGTCGAGAGCGTGCTCATTGTTGAGGTGCCTACGGCAGAAAAGAGTTCACAGTTTGAGATAGCAAGTATTGAAGTATCACTCTGGTGGCACCAGCAGTTAACTCAAGAACTCAAGAACAAAGACAAAAATCATCCTGCACTAACTACCCCATCACCTGTTTAAGGTTTCATGCACCAACTTACTGACCATGCTTTCTACATTCACACCCAAATCATTTATATAAACCTGTGTCCCAGCACTGATACCATGTGGTATGCATCTAATCCAAGAAATAACCCTTGATATCACCCTCTGAGTCCTACCAGTGGCAAATTATGGATCCAATCTGTGATTTTCCCTTAAATCCCATGTGGTCTGAACTATCACATTAGCCTGCCATGAGGGACTTACTCAATGGCCTTACTAAAGTCCATCTTCTCAACATCTACTACTGTACCCTTATCAACCCTCTTGGGTACTTCCTCAAAGAACTCCAGGAGATTTGTCAGATATGACTTCCCACACACAAAGTCATGCTAACTGCTTTAATTTAGACTGTCTCTCCAAATTTTTGTGGAACCTGTCCCTCAGAATCCCCTCCAGCAACTTACCCACCGCTGATGTCAGACTCACTGGCCTGTAGTTTCTTGGCTTATTTTTGTTAACCTTTTAAAACAATTGTACAACACCAGTCACTCTCCAGTCCTCTAAAACCTCACCTGTGGCTAGAGATGAAGCAAATATCTCTGCAAGTGCCTCCACACTTTCTTCTCTAATTTCCCACAAAATCCAACAATGCACTAAGTCAGGCCTTGGGAGTTTAGTTAGCTTAATGCACTTTAAGGCTACCAATACCTCATCCCAGCTAATTTACACATGTTCTAGGAGAACATCAGTCATTTCCTTAGTTTCCATCATTTTTTCTACAGTTAAAAACTGAAGGGAGTAATCTCCATTAAAAATATCACCCGTTTACTTTGGTTCTACACAGATGCCCATACTGATCCTTAAGAGGATCTATTCCTTTATTCTTAATATATCAATGGAACCTATTGAGATTTTGCCACTCCTTGCCTGCCAGATCTTTCTCATATCTTCTTCTGCCTTTCTAATTTCTCTCCGACTGTCAGTGCACTCCTACATTTCTTACAGTCATCAAGAGATTCACTAGTTCCAAATTGCTTATGTCCAGTAGATGCTTTGTTCTTCTTCTTAACCAAAACCTCAATATCTCTTGTCAACCAGGGTTCCAAAAACCAACCAGCCTCCCCCTTCACGCTAACAGGAACATGCAGGCACTGAATTCTTGACAGCCCACTTTTAAAGGCCCCCCACTTGGCAGATGCTCCATTTCCTGGAACCTCACCCAATCAACCACTGCAAACTCACACCTAATGGCTCCAAGATTTGCTGTGCCCCAGTTCAGGACCTTAGCCTGTGAACTAGTCATATCCTTCTCCATTACTATTTAAAAACCATCAGAGTTATGATCACTGGACCCAAAGTGCTCGCCAACAGATATTTCCTCCACTTGTCCCATCTCATTTCCTTGAAGGAAGTTCAGTGTTTTGCCCTTTCTAGTAGTTCCCTCTATATATTGATAAAAGAAGCTTTCTTGGCACATTTCACAAATAATACTCTATCCAAGCCTTTTACACAATGGCTAGCCTACTCAATATTAGGGAAGTTAAATTCTCCCACTAACGCTAACTTATTTATGTTTACCAAATAACTGTAGCCTCTCTACATTACCTGCTCCTCCAGCTGCAGCTGATTATTGGGATCCTATTATACAATCCCATCAGAGTGACCATGTCCAAGTTTTACCCAAATGGTTTCATTGGATGATTCCCCCAAGAATCTCCTCTCCAATGGCCATTGTTATGTCCTTTTTCATCAAGAAGGCAACTCCCCCTCATCTCTGACTGACATCTCTGTTGTGCCTGTAACATCTGTATTCTGGAACATTGAGCTCCCAGTCCTGCCCTTCCCTCACCCTTCCCTGTTATGACTATGTAATCACAGTTCCCAGTCAATCATGCCCTGAGTTCATCCACCTTACCTGTCAAGCCTCTTGCATTGAATTCAATGTGATTTAAACCAATGATCTTTTCTCTTCCTTCAATGTGCTCCTTTTTATTCTACTGACTACATTTTCTCTTACTGGCTATGGCATAATGCCCCAATTCCTTATCAGCTACCAGGTTTTTTTAAAATTTTGTACCTGACTCATACTGGTGTCAAAATGGTTGTGATGAATTTAGTATGGTAGTGAAGTGGGTAGTGCTTCTCACTTCCACTGCTGGTTAGCAGTCTTGCGAAAGGGAGAATTTGGTGTGTGAGTCTCTCCCTGCCGGTACATAGCTTCTCCAACGGCAAGCTTCATTCGGTGCCTCCTTGCCGGCAACACAAAGAAACTGAACTCCTTTTGGACTCAGGCCGAACTACAGAGGATGGGGAAGAGGTCTGGCCCCTGCACACAAGCCCACTGGCATGTGGACACACCCTGGTGCCCATTAACCAGACCCCTGGTTATGGGTAAGTAGCCCCACTGCCTTATGGGCAGCCTTGGGAGAGATGAAGACTGCAGGAGTAAAGCCAGACAGCAGATATGGAGTGGAGCCCCTAAGGTGGCTGAACGTCATTGAACATCCTTCCGGCAGCTCCTGCAGCCAAGCTGGTGCCAAACGTATTGCTTCAAAAGCTTTCCTTTGGACTACACTGGTGAGGCCGAGAGGGGGATCTTGATGACTGGGCATCTCAGGATCTCTATACCTTCCGCCCAGGCTTGTGATGGTGATGGTAATCACCCACTGTCTTTCGAGACAGATGGATGCCAACCAACTCATACCATAACAAAAATGAACAGTTTATCGCTGATCTTAAAGTATAACCAGTATGGATATTAAAGCTCAAACATATTCTATTACAACTGAGAATTTCAGCATTAGTAATAAAGAATGCTTTGTTAAAGTCTTGGCTCCATTTTTTCTAATGACTTAACAGACTAGGAATGAGCATGGAAATTATTTTATCATAAATGAATTTTCTGAATTTTTTGGCTCTGAGAAGTGTTTTCAAAGTAAATGTTTTCTACAAATGTGTGAGTTTGCAGGAAATGCATCTCCCACATATTGATGATCTTGGCTGATGCTGCCTTTGAGGTATGAATCAGGGGTAAGGTGGTGGGTCAGAGAAAGGACAAGGATTAATGAGGAGACCCTACCCACTCTACAATCTCATGCAATCCTGACTTGGAAAGGCCTAAATCATATTGCTGGAAGTCGAGATGGGTCATCTAAATAAACCCAGTAAAATCATGCTTAGAATATACTATGGTAAAAATCTAAAGGGAATCATTAATACCTTCTGGGGGAAAGAAAATAACCCATGCTCTTTCAATCCTGCTTGGGTCTATGTGTCACTTTAATTCCACATGAATGTGACTGAGTTTTAACTGCCTGATTGCAGTTATTGTGGGAATGAAGAAATATGGGTTAGTTCAGGACAGCAGCACTGAAGAAAAAATCAGCTGCAATCTTATTGAAGGGTGGAACAGGAGAAATGGGCCAAATGGCTTCTCCTGCTTATTTTTCTTATGCTTAAGTTGCAGCAATTGGAACAAGCAATAAATGTCGGCTTTGTCAGTAAAACCTGTATCTTGAGAGAGAGCTTTTAAGAAACCGGCCTTCTTTGAGGATGAGGGAAGGTCCAATAGATTGCTAGAAGGGCCTGCTGAAGTTTCAGTGGGGTGAGCTCATGTTGAGATTGTTTTCACTTATTTTGCCTCAGTTGCTGCTATTTGACCAGCTCCCAAGGTGTGCTTCTTAACACAGATTAAGCTTGTAGCATTGTACTGACCAGGCTGCCAGGAAGAAGCCTCAGCCAGTCCATTGGCTTTAACTGGGGATCGCTGCTGGCACCAATAAGACAGGATAGGAGGAGACCATTCAGCCAAGGATGCTGTTCCACAATTACACCAGGGGAAATCGTGGACTTGGAGAAAGTGACGGGAGAGGAAGCAAAGCCAACCCTTCCTCCTTTCCCTCTCTGCACTCAAAGTAGATTATCTGGTTGCTATCTCATTGGTGTTTCTGGGAGCTTGCTACCTGCAAATTAACTGCCATGATTCCCACATTAAAACAGAGAGTACTTAAAGAGAAGAGCTCAGTTGATTGCTAATTAACATCAAAATCCTGCAGATGCTGGAAATCTGAAAAATTGCAGCAACTTTCTCTTCCGACAAAGTCTGCTTGACCTTTCTGAGTGTTTCCTGTATTTTCTGTTCAGATTAGTTAGAAGTCTTAATCATAGAATCATAGACCTGCATAGCACGGGAATGACTCCATTCAGCCCATCTTGTCCCTGCAGATCAAGATGTCTATCTACACTAATTCCATTTGGCTACAATAGGCCTATGGCCTTTACCTATCCAAGTCTCTGTCCAACTGCCTTTTAAACACTATATTTGTGTCTTCCTCTGTCAGCTCATTATATGAAAAACTTACCCATCAGATCTCTTTTAAATTTCTCCTCTCTTGCCTTGAACCTTGTCCTCTATTTCTGAATTACCCTGCCCTGGGAAGAAATTCTATCTTCCGTATGTCCCTCCATTCAGTCACCCCTTATGTTATGTGTCGTGTCGTATGATATGGGTGATCATGGTCTCGTTTTCGCTCTTGGCAAATTTTTCTACAGAAGTAGTTTGCCATTGCCTTCTTCTGCGCTGTGTCTTTACAAGATGGGTGACCCCAACCATTATCAATGCCCTTCAGGGATTGTCTGCCTGGCGTCAGTGGTCGCACAACCAGGACTTGCGATATGCACCAGCTGTTCATACGACCGTCCATCACCTGCTCTCATGGCCTCTCATGACCTAGGCAGGTGCTACACCTTGCCCAAGGATGACCTGCAGGTTAGCAGAGGGAAGGAATGCCTTACACCTCCTTTGATCGAGACGTATCTCCATCCCACCACCCATTTAGCATCCTACCTTCCAGTGAAAATAACCTCAGCCTATACAGTCTCTCCTTATAAATACAAGCCTCCATTCCAGGCAAGGTATTCTGTACCTTCTCTACTGACATCACATTCTTCCTGCAGTGTGGTGACCAAAACTGTACAATACTCCAAGTGTATTCTAACCAAGGTTTTATTATGTCTCAAACCTTATACTCATTACCTTGGCCTTTGAAGGTATTCTTCACCTAATCTATCCATTTGTGTTGCCATTTATTGATCTATGGAATTACGTTCCAATGCTCTTCACAAGACAAGAGCCCATGGTATTACAGGAAAGGTGCTAGCATGGATAGAACTTTGGTAGATCAGCAGGAGGCGAAGAGGGACCTACTCTGGTTGGCAGCTGGTGACAAGTGGTGTTCTGCAGGGGTGGATATTGAGATTTCTTCTTTTCACATTCTATGTCAACGATTTGGATGGTGGAATTGATGGCTCTGTGGCCAAGTTTGCAGGCAACACAAAGGTAGGTGGTGGGGTTGGTAGTGTTGAGGAAGCAGGGAGCCTGCAGGATTGGGAGAATGGGCAAAGTGGCAGATGAAATATAGTGTAGGGAAGTGTATGGTCATGCACTTTGGTAGAAGGAATAAAGGCAAACACTATTTTCTATGTGGGGAGAAAATTCAAAAATCAGAGGTATGAAAGGACTTGGGAGACCTTGTGCAGGATTCCCCAAGGGTTAACTTACAGGTTGAATCTGTAATAAGGAAGGAAAATGCAATGTCAGCATTCAATTCAATAGGAATATAATACAAAAGCAAGAATGTCATGCTGATGCTTTATAAGGCATTGATCAGACCACACTTGGAGTATTGTGAGCTGTTTTGGGTCCCTTAAAAGATGTGCTGGCATTGGGGAGGGCCAATAGTAGAATCACAAGATTGATTCCAGAAATGAAAGGGTTAACACATGAGGAGCATTTGATGGCCCTGTGCCTGTACTGGCTGAAGTTTAGAGGAATGAGGGGGTGGGGATCTCATTGAAACTATTGAATATTAAAAGGCCTAGACAGGGTAGAAGTGGAAAGGATGTTTCCTGTAGTAGGTAAGTCTAGCAATGGTGGACACAGGATGTCCATTTAGAACAGAGATGAGAAGGAATTTTTTTAGCCAGAGGGTGGTGAATCTGTGGAAGTTATTGCCATGGACAGCTATGTAGCCCAAGTCATTGAGGATATTTAACGCAGAGGTAGATAGGTTCTTGGTTAATCAGCTTGTCAAAGATTACCGGGAGAAAGCAGGAGAATGGGGTCGAGAGGGATAATAAATAAATCATGATAGAATGGCAGAACAGACTCAAGGGGCTGAGTGGCCTAATTCTGCTCCCCTGTCTTATGGTCCCACTGTACATCAATGCTCCTAAGGTCCCTGCCATCTACTCCATATGTCCTACCAGAATTTGACTTCCAAAACTGCATCACCTCACATTTGTCGGGATTAAATTCCATCTGTTGACAACTGTTCAAAGGACAGTTAAGTTACGAGTTTCAAAAGCATAGGCACCTATGATCATCCAGTCGTTCCAGCGTATTGTCCATAGCTGTGAATAGACCAACCCATTTAACATAAGAGCTAACGTGGGTCTTCAGGGTTGCAATGGGATACAAATTTCTGAGAATCTCTGTTTTGGATTTAATATATATATTCTGTCTCAATATAGATTTGTCAGTTCTCATCTTCAGAGCTAACATAAATTATTTCTTTGACTCCCTGCTGACAGCAATGTATTGTTCAACAAATAAAACTTTAACTCCTCTCAAGCAGCTAACAGGCACAGAAGGTTTAGAAACTGAGTCTTCAAATGGCTGTTCAATTGCATGCACCTCAGACATAAATGACTTACAGCCAATGCTGTCGCAACTCACCTCCCATCACTCCCCCAATGTGCTCCACCACTACCATGCTTTCCCTACCCCCCACCCCACCCACAGTCAATTTTCATTTCACTGAAAACACTGGAAATGAATGCTGAGATGTAAAGATGGTGGCTGATTACTGTCTTCTCTTTAATACCATCATGCTCAATGTCAACCTCATGAACTTAACAGTAGTTATAGCTCCTAGGATCAGGAGTTGTTGCCTTGCAGTTGAGATGAGGAAATCAATGGGATTTGATCAGGGCCACGAATCAATGACCTAGCTTGGAGCTCTGAAACTCAAGTTCACACTGGAAATTTGCTGCACATCTCTCAACCAAAATTAAGAGATAATTCTATTTGAAGAACAGTCAAGTTTAAATACAACCACAAGAAAATCTGCAGACGCTGGAAATCTAAGCAATGCACACAAAATGCTGGAGCAACTCAGCAGGTCAGGCAACATCTATGGAGAAGAGAATCCTGTCAACGTTTTAGTCCGAGACCCTTCATCAGGACTGGGTCTTGGCCCAAAACGTCAACTGTTTACTCTTTTCCATAGATGCTGCCTGGCCTGCTGAGCTCCTCCAGCATTTTGTGTGTGAGTTAAGATTAAAGTGTGTTTAGGGATGGTAGTCATATATTGGCACGGCATGAATAAGATCAGCAAGCTTCCTTCTTTGAAAGGCAGTTGTGAATCAGTTAGATTTTTATGACAATTTGATAAGCTCCTAACTACATTTACTGATAACGATTTATTTTAAAGTTCACTTCAAAGTTTCAGATTGCCCTTCTGGGGATTAAACTTCAAGAGACCAGTAAAATGATCACCACATCATTTCACTTCTTTTGTTCTTAAAACCTTTTCTCTATCTCAATTTCAAGCTACACTTTTCTGCTGTCAGTCTGAAATACCTTAATGCTTATTTGTGTATTTTCTTGAGTGGAGGGGTTTTATTAAAGTGACGAGTTTATGGGCAGTACTTGCTGCGTCAGCTGAGAAGGGAAACATGCAAACCAATTTCTCTGCTCGTTATGCAATGATTATCCAGCCATTATGGGATAGTGAAAACAAATCCCACAGAATGCTCAGAAACATCTGGTTTCAGTTTGGCTAATCGACTGATTGCCAGACTCCTACTCACAACCTGTCTGACCTCCATAGTGAAGTCTCTTGCAACCGCATTGAGATGGCCTGGTGTGTTAAGCCAGCACTAAGGGCTATTTGCTTGTGTTTTATTTCAGAATTCAGAATGATTGCTTAGGTGACAATCTGCGGTTTCTGGAGAATTTTTTTTGTCCTTTCTTTTCCCCCACCCTCACCATCTGCAAGGCCAGTGACTTCATAACAATGATCTCATCTGGGATTCACAGGGGAACAGATAGCTTCTCTTGGTTTCTGCTCGTCATTGGTGATTACAGAAAGGAGAATGACCTCACCCCTTCCTCTTAAGCAACATTGCACAGCTTGGTTCTGAAACACAGTACTGCTACTCTGTTCCTTTACCTTGAACAAAGGGGCACTGTCTATCAACATCACCAAGAATTTACCATCGTTCAAACTCCAGAAGTTTGAACACACCGTGTAAACACAATAAATATGAGCCCACTCTTTTAATATCGAGTGTGGGTGTTCATGAACAACAGAGAATGTATCTTTGTATGTGTGTGTGTGTGTGTGTGTGTTTGTGTTCACATGTGTGAACATGGAGCAAAGGCTGGTTTTATTAACCCTCCTCAATGAACAGCTTGTGATATTGTGTTGTGTTTCATTTCCTGCCTCCCTCTCATGCGGGTGAAGTACTGGACTAACTTCCCCCAAGTGATAACTAACTCTCTCTCTCACACACACACAGAAAACAATGGTCCTTATGGTCCAGCGCACAGGAAGAAGAGCACTAATTGTCCATCCTCTATTGTACTTGAGCAGGGAGGAGCAAATTGATTTCTCAGTCTGGCAGATGATGTTTGATGAAGGTGCAACCAGGTGCCAAAGACTCTGGAATTTGACCAGAATGAATGGCTGACATGTTCTCGCTGGCACTGTCTGCATTCAGCACTGAGTTTGTAGTGACTGCAGACACAGATACACAAGTAACTGCAGAAGCTTGAAACTGAAGCACAAAGGAAACTGCTGGAAGAACTCAGTAGATCAGGCAGCTGTGGAGGGAAAGGGATAGTAACGATAGGGTCTTTTAGGAGACTCCTGTATGGCCACATGGAGCTTAGAAAAATAGAGGGCTATGGGTAAAGCCTAGGTAGTTCTAAGGTAGGGACAAGGTCAGCACAGCTTTGTGGGCCGAAGGGCCTGTATTGTGCTGTATGTTTCTATGTTATGTTTCAGGCTGAGATCCTACATCAGAAATGAGAGTGTAAATATAGTCAGTATATAGAAGTGAAAGAGAGGGGTACGACAGAGGGTGGTAGTGGTAAGTGGAACCAGATGAGAGTGTGTGGGTGGTGGTGGTGGTGGAAGGAGCAGAAGGCTCTCGCTGTGGGAAAGGAGCATTGAAACAGTTCATCATTCCTCCCTTATCTGTCTCCATCTATCACCTTCCAGCTTCTGTCTTTATGTTTCCCCCTCGCTCCTCCACCTACCTCCGTCTGCGCGAATATGGAAGTAGATGGCAGAGGAAGTACAATTACAGTATTTAAAACGCAGTTACACGGCTGCATGATTAGGAAGAGACATAGGCCAAGTGTTGACACCTTGTCCTACATGTATAAGATGGGCTGAAGTGCCCGTTTCTGTGCTGTATGACCCTATGACTCACCCATCACCTACCAGCCCTGCTCCATCACCTAGCTCCATCTGCTCATCCTACCCCGTCCCACTCCCCTAATCTGGTTCCACCTATCACCTACCAGCCTCTCTGTCTCACTTCTATATACTCTACACTCTCCGTCCTGATGCAGGCTCTTGACCCCACACATTGGCCTACCCTTTGCCTCCACAGTTGCTGCTGATGCACTGAGTAGTTCCAGCAGTTCAGTTTCTTGGTGGAGATAGTATCTCCATCTGGTCTTTTTAGTTGTTTGTGATGTAATCTTGAATTATTTCAGTCTCGGGCAGAGAGAAGCAATGTTTAAGTGACTACAGATGCCTTGGTTATTGCTGTTTCAGTTTGGATAATCTTGCTCTGGCTGTGTTGTAAGGTGCTTGGACAAGATTGGTTTGAGGTGTAATCTTCCACCATCATGAAGCTCACACTGACTCTCAAGAACTTACTATTCTTTGACTGGATTCTAAAGCAGCTAAGTCTTTCTCTATTTTCTTAACGTTTTTTTAAGCTTGCCCTTCCTGTCACTGGAGGGAGGAGAAGATGGCGGCGCGACGCAACGCGCGCGGCCGTTCCGAATGACTATCGTATTTGGGAAGTAGGATGCCGTGCACAATCCAGATTTGATGGAGACAGCTGTGAGAAGCGAGGAGGAACATCTGGAGTAACTTCTGAAATGCCTGCTTCGCTGCCGCTGCTACTGCGCGATCGAGAACCTCCGGAGATGAAGGCCCCAAATCCTCGGCTTTGCCTATTGCCTGCTGCCGGGGTCGAAGCGCTCGGCAGAGATGGTGCTCAGTGCTCGGTGTCGAAGTGGTGGTCGGAGGCTCGGCGTTTTCGGACGGACTCAAAGTCGGACTGTGGTCAGGTGCTTCCAGGATGCTGCATCGGCAAATTGGCGGCGCTGGAGGTTTACCGTCTGCATGAGATGATGGGACTTTCAAGAGACTTTGAGACTTTTACTGTCCCATGGTCTGTTCTTATCAAATTACGGTATTGTTTTGCACTGTTGTAACTATATGTTATAATTATGTGGTTTTTGTTAGTTTTTAAGTCGGTTTGTCATGTGTTTTCGTGATATCGTTCTGGAAAAACATTGTATCATTTCTTAATGCATGCATTACTAAATGACAATTAAAGAGGACTGCGTGTCCTTATAATCTAATCTAATCTAATCCTTAGTACCAGTTATAACCTCTTGCTTATTCTTCCCCTCAGCATGGTAGCATAGCGGTTCATGTAATGCTATTACATAGTCAGCAATCACCGATCCGGGTTCAATTCCCACTACTTCCCGTGAGGAGTTTGTAAATTCTTCCTGAGACCACATGGGTTTCCTCTGGGTGCTCTATCTTCCTCCCACATTCCAGTGAGGTACGGGTTAGGGTTAGTGAGTTGTGGGCATGCTATTTTGGCACCAGAAGACTGGCAATACTTGTAGGCTACCCAGCAACATTCTCACTGATTGATGCAAGTGACACATCTCACTGTATGTTTTGATGTTAACATGTACATGTGACAAATATGGCTAATCCTTATCTTTGTCACTGTGAGGGAATTAAGCTTCATCAAATCCTACTTTAGATCATAGTGCCTCAGCCTTAGGTACACAGAAGCAAAAGGAAGTCATTCAGTCCCACAACCACAATCCGTCATTCAATTAAATCAGGGCTGATCTGCATCTCAATCATGTTCATCCTGCTGAGCTCCATGACATTATCATATGCCGACCTAACAAAGCTTGCCGTATTTTCTTCGACGTCACTAAATTATTACCCACAGCAAGGTGGCCCAAAGCACGCAGAGGGCTAGATTATCAAACTGTGTCTGGCAGTAGTTTCTTTTATTTGTAACAGTCTAATGATTTTAGTCAGAAGAAAAGATAAGTGTGTGTTTACATCAGTTATTTCCACAAATCTGCCTCCTTTTATCAGTCCTAGTTATTTTTCAATCCTCTCATGTGTCGGAGAATTGGCAAACATACAAACACTTTCCTTTGATGTCTTTTCTAACATGTTAGGAACAAAGGGATCTAATTGCAAATGAACTAATTAAAGGAAACTGGTGACGGAGTGTGAAAACAACTTGTGTGACCCTCAGCACTGCTTGCTGTTGCAGTGAGATGTTTCTGCCACTAGACAGAGGTTAACCAGCCACAGTGGCAAAGAAATTAACCATGGCGTTATGCTCAAAGCAATGGTTGTTTCCTTCAGCTGATGCTCCCTCGTCATGGGCACCTTGGGCAGCCATTCAGAACTCCCAGATTCCTTTCAGCCAAAGGCTAAAGAATGAGAAGTTAGAATACACCTCCTATCAACCCTATACTCTCTGTGATTTCTACACTCTTTCAATTCTTGCTACGTTCTTCGATCTGAATTTTATTGTTCCAACATTATAAGTCATGCCTTCAGCTTCTATCCTTTTGTATTTCCCTCTCCAAATCCTTCTCCTTCTCCTCCTGTAGGGTGTTTCCTCAAGCCCACCACTTTGGCAATTTTATGCTCACCTGCTTTGGTCAGGCTTTTGCCTGCCATTTCTTCTACTTAAAAATGTTCAATGTATTAAGGATGCACTTTAAATGCAAGATATTGTAATCCAAGCCTTTTACTATTAAAAGGGAAACAAGATATATTAACATTTACAGGATCCCAGGACATCCCAAGAAGTTATGATCAATGAAGTACTTTTTGGAATCATTATTATATTGAAAACACAACAGAAACTTGGTGCTCAGCAATCTACCAGAAACAGCAATAATGAATTGGTACTTGCAGTTTTGCTCATGCTGATTGAGGGTTAACAACAGAGGTAAAATAGCTGAATCTGGTTCTCTTCAAAATAGTTCTACCCAAGAATGTAGACATGGGATATAGACCAGGAAGGATACTGCTGCAGATTGCAATGTGCTAACAGCAGTTGCAGAATTGTGTCAATGGATCGATAGCAAGATGCCTCTGTCTTGCAAAGACCCAGTTGCTTTTCCACATACAAAACTGATTGTAAGCTCTGCCAACAAAATCTCATCGCATGTACAGTATTTGATGGAGCTTTTCACATGCCTGATTGATATGGGGCTAACTCAAATTCTCCTAAAATGGGCATTGTCTTATTATAAGAAAAAAATGTGTAGCGCAGCAATGGAGCTAGTAGAGTTACTACCTCACAGATTCATAGAACGCAGAACATTACAGCACTATGCAGCTCTTGTGCCAGACTTTTAACCTGCTCTAACATCAGTCTAACCTGTTCCTACTATATAGCCCTCCATTTCTCTATCATCCATGTGCCTATCTAAGAGTTTCTTATATGCCCCTAATGTATCTGCCGTTAATACCAATCCTGGCAGAGTGTTCTGCGTACCACCACTCTCTACATAAAGAGCCTACCTCTGACAGTCCTCCAATTGTCTTAAAGTTATGCCCCCTTGTATTAGGCATTTCCGCCCTGGGGATAAAGACTCTGACCTATGCCTTTTATCATCTTGTACACCTCTATTAAGTCACTTCTCATCCTCCAAACCTGCAAACAGAAGAGCTGTAGCTTGCTTAACCTATCTTCATAGGACATGCCCTCTAGTCTATTCAGTGACTAAGATTCAATCATAACCTCCAGTTTTGTTTGTGGAGCTTGTATGTTCTCCCCTTTATTGGTTTCCTCCAGCATTTCTGTATTCCACCTAGTTCCAAAAATGTGTTGGCCCCTTGGTTAATTGGCCACTGCAAAGTTCCCCTAGTCTGTAAGAGACTGCTACAGTTTGAAGGATGTTGATGAGAATGTGTGGAGAATAAAATGGGATTCGTACAGCATTAATAAAAATGGCTGTTCAATGGCCATGGCAGGCTCGGGACCAAAGGGCCCATTTCCATGCTGTGTCAAAGAATATCTTAATCCAGCCATTGAACTTTAAAAGAACCACCAGATAAAAGATGTGCGTTCAAGGGAGGAGACAGGGGAAGGGAGACAGCAAATTTAGAGAGAACT
This sequence comes from Mobula birostris, assembly GCF_030028105.1. NCBI lineage: Eukaryota > Metazoa > Chordata > Chondrichthyes > Myliobatiformes > Myliobatidae > Mobula > Mobula birostris. The sequence continues at coordinate 75,060,166 of NC_092383.1, read as the reverse complement.
TTCAGGCCTAAAGCTGAGGTGAAAAAAAGACAAGGCTGTCAATGGTGAAGGTATGCAGAAAGCAAAATTGAAGAAAGATAGAAATCTCAGAGTTTATTTGGGACTGGAAGTGGTTACAAAAGTAGATGAGGCCAATATGGCTTTGAAAAATAAGGAGATGAAACAATAAACTGAAACCTAATATTCAACTGGATTTCCAATAGACTTGGCACATTTATTTCTCTAACATTGCATCAAATAAAAACTCGTTAACCTCACTCTTCCACTTTCTCAAATTGCAAATGCTTGAACTCCAAAATTTTGCTTAGAGTTTCAATTTATGAATAACATTTATTACAAAATCCTGTTTAAATCTAATCCATCTTGGCAGGAGTAGCAATGGGGGTCAATTGACATTCCTTCCAGGAAGAAAAAAAAAAGTGAGAATAGAGTTTCCAGAAAGCAAATCACAAGATTAGACAGAAATTAACACTAGAAACCACAATAATCAGTGAATCATATGGGTAACTATGGAGGAGCATTCACATTGGTTTGAAAAGCATGCCAAACCTGTCTGGTAAGTCTGAGTGGTTCAGGCCTGCAGAGTTATATATTGAGTTAAAGTACTGCACTGAATTTAATCATAGACTATAATGAGAAAAAAACCACAAGAAGCATCTAGACTGCCCACTCATAACTGTTGTGCGGTGAGCTCAGAGTATAAGCAGCAATTTGGTGGCTTCATCACAAAAGTATTTCTCCCTGTCCTCTACTCATTACCCATCTTCAAACTTTTCATAAGTCAGCCTCAGAAGACCACACTAATCTGCCAAAGCCATATCGCGAATAGTGACACGAGTAGATACAAAGATTTTACAGAGGGATATAGACAGTAAGATGCTGGTGGATGGGGTAAACGTACAGAAAGGGTTAGGGTTAATTATTCATTTTCTTTACAAAAACAGGAAAACAGAAGAGCTTCTCCATTCAGAAAGCTGGCCTGCTTTTGCAGATTTGTGTGTCTTTGTCTAGTTAACACAGAAAGTTAAAGTGAAGGTACAACAAGCAGTTAGAGAGGCAAGTGGTACACGGTATTTTATTGAAGTGGGGTTGGAGAGAAGGACCAGCATAGTCTATTGAAACCTTGAGATCTCACCTAGGGTATTGTGTATCTTTGGTCTCCTAGCCTAACGAAGGATAGAGCAGTGCAATGGAGGTTTGCTGGATAATGAAGCAATTCTAAGTGCCAATATACTCTGGAATTTAGAATAATTTGAGGTGATCCCATTGAAATATATTAGAGAGTTTAACAAGTAGATTCTGGTAGGCTATTTCCGCCAGCAAAAAAAAAGATCCAGAACTACCGGCTATAGTCTCAGGAGGAGAGGTCAGATATTCAAAGTCAAGATAAAAGATTTCATTCAGTAAGTTTATGATTCTTTCGAATTCTCTACTCCAGGAGATGTGGATGGTTACTAACAATGTTCAGTGCTGAAATCAAGCGATCTTTGAAGCAGTTCAAAGTTGTTAACATAAACTAGAAGGACCACACCTTGCATCTATGGATTTTGCAATCTCCTGAAACAAACATTAAAGTTTACAACTTTTGGTAAATATTGTTTCCCATTATTATACTTATGTCCCTTGCTCTCCTCATTTCCTTAAAGTGTCTCACTGATGTTTAGTGCTCATGTTCCTTATCATCTTATCCATCTCAACCAATCTCCATGTAGTCTTTAGTTTTATGACTCACACCGTATCCCCAATTCTACTTTGAAAACTGACATCCCTTCATTGTTCCATGGTAGGGGGCATCACGATGGTGTAGTGGTTAGCATGATGTTATTACAGTTTATTTCCGGCGCTGCTGTAAGGATTTTGCATGTTCTCAGCATGAACTGTGTGGGTTTCATCAGGGTGCTTCACTTTCCTCTCACGGTCCAAAGGCATACTGGTTAGTAGGTTAATTGGTCATTGTAAACTGTTCTGTGATTAAGCTAGGGGTAAGTAGGTCAGAGGCTGGGAGTTGCAGCTCGATGGGCTGGAAGGGCCTGTTCTCATCTGTCTCTCTAAATAAATAAATCCCCTCAGCTTTGAGAAAGAGTTATTGACCCAAAGTATTAACTGTTTCTCTTTGCATAGATGCTGATTGACTGGCTGAATTCTTTCAGCACTTCTGGTTTTGTTTTAGATTCTAGTATCAGCAGATTTATTTGATTTTCTTTGTGGGGATAAGCCAAGAAAATGGAGTTGAGAACACAGATCTGTCATAATCAAACTGAATAATGGAGTAGGCTGAGAGACGATATGGTCTAATCCTGCTCCAATTTTTCGGGTATAACCGAGGAACAAGCTGTATAGATACTGCTGGAAGAAATTAATATTGATTCATTCACTTGAAAACTTACTGAAATAAAAACATACTTTGAGTTCAATATTTTAATAGTTAAAAATATGATGTGATAAGTTTTCAAATTTAAACCACTTGACCATAAGAGTATAATACATAGGAGTGGAATTCAGCCTTTCTACCCATCGTGCCTGTTCTAACATTCAATTATGGTTGATTTAGTTTCCTTCTCAACCACATTCTCCCCTAACCTTTAATGCCCTTACTAATCAAGAACTTATCAACCTCCACTTTAAATATATGCAATGACATGGCCTCCCCAGCTGTCTCTGGCAATGAATTCACCACACTCTGACTGAAGAAATCCCTTCTCATCTCTGCTGTAAAGGGACGTCCCTCTATTCTGAGGCTTTGCTCTCTGGTCCTAGACACTCCTTTTATTTGAAAAAAAATCCTCTCCATATCCATTTGATCTAGGCCTTTCAATATTCACTAAGTTTCAATGAGATTCCCCTTATTCTTCTAAGCCCATGAAATCATGAGTCGTCAAATACTCATCGTATATTAGATTATTAGATTATGAGGACACACAGTCCTCTTTTATTGTCATTTAGTAATGCATGCATTAAGAAATGATACAATATTCCTCTGGTGTGATATCACAGAAACACAGGACTGACCAAGACTTAAAAACTGACAAAAACTACATAAACATATAGTTAAAACAGTGCAAGCAATACCGTAGCTTGATGAAGAACAGGCCATGAGCACGGTAAAAAAGTTCAAAGTCTCTCAAAAGTCCCACATCTCACGCAGACAGAAGGAAGAAAACTCTCCTTGCCATACCCGACCACAGTCCGACTCTGAGTCATCCGAAAACTTCGAGCTCTGACCAGCCCTCCGACACCGAGCACCAAGCACCATCTCTGCCGAACGTTTCGACCCCAGTCCCGGTCGCCAGCAGCAGGCAAAGCCGAGGATTTTGGGGCCTTCCCTCTGGAGATTCTCGATCGCACAGTGGCGGCGGCAGCGAACCGGGCATTTCAGAAATTACTCCAGATGTTCCTCTGTGCTCTCACGGCTGTCTTCATCAAATCAGAATTGTGCACAGCCCCTATTTAACAAATACAATATAATTTCACCGGAGAGGCTATGCGCGCTGCGTCGCGCTGCCATCTTCTCCTCCCTCCTCTATTAACCCTTCCTTTTCCAGGATTGTTCTCGTAAACCTTCTCTGGATCCTCTCTAATGTCAGCACATCCTTTCTTAGATATGGGTTTTTAAAGGAGGAGGAGAAGATGCCAGCGCGAGGCAGCGCGTGCGGCCACTTCGCTTGTGATATCTGTTATCTGTCAAGTAGGGGACCGTGCACAATTCTGATTCGATGGAGACAGATATGAGAGTACGGAGGAACATCTGGAGAAACTTCTGAAATGCCCGCTTTGCTGCCGCTGTTACTGTGTGGTCCGGAATCTCCGGAGGAGAAGGCCCCAAATCCTCGGCTTTGCTTGATTCGGCGGCCGGGACGAGGTCGAAGGCGCTTGGTTGAGGATGGCGCTCAGGAGGCCATATCGAAGGGGCTGGTTGGAGGCTTGAAGTTTTCGGACGGACGATCTCAGTGTCGGCTATGGTCGGGTGCTTCCAATGCATCGGCAGTTGTTGGTGCCTGGAGGCTTATGGCAGGGAGTTTCTCCCTTTACCGCCTGCTATTGGGGACTCGGGAGTCGATCAACTCGGGACTTTGAGACTTTTTTTTACCGTGCCCATGGTTTGTTCTTCATCAAGTTATGGTATTGCTTTGCACTGCTGTAAAGTTATAATGTTATATGTTATAATTATGTGGTTCTATCAGTGTTAGTCTTTGGTTTGTCCTGTTTTTCTGTGATATCACTCTGGAGGAACATTGTATCATTTCTTAATGCATGGATGCATTTCTAAATGACAATAAACAAGGACTGAGTATTCTCATAATCTAATCTAAATTGCTCACAATTTTCCAAATGTGGTCTGACCAATGCTTTACAAAGCCTCAGTATTACATTCTTGCTTCTATATTCTAGTCCTCTCGAAATGAATGCTAACATTGCAGTTGCCTTCCTTACTACCAACTCAGCCTGTAAATTTAACTTTAGAAAATCCTGTACTAAGATCCCAAATCCCTGTGCACATCTGATTTCTGAATTCACTCTCACTTTATTTAGCCTGTGCCTGTATGTGCATGACCATACATTTCCCTACACGGTACTCCATTTGCCACACTTGAGATATCCTCAAGTCAATGTTTGTTGCAGATTAACAGAGAGACATTGATCAATATGAACAACAACTCTATTATCCTTGCATTTTGCACCTAGCAGCATAATAAAGGGTGAATTAACTGGACCTTGGATTTTTATCATCTAGGGATTCCTGAAGAGAATGTTGAAAATAAAGAGATTACCTACAACTGTCAGAGAGCAAGTCACAGAATGGTAACTATATTCCATTGTTTGCTGAAAACACAAAGCACAGAGCCAACATTCCAACCGTATTCCACAGCTTCCTACCATATCCCCTACCCAGCCTTACAGAGACCAGCCCACAAGGAACAGGAATTCGTAGACTCATAGAGAAACATTAAACACAGGATATTATGGAGAAATATTAGAGAGATATGTAAAATGAGGAGGAGTATAATATTTATTCAGAGAAAAAGAAAGGGTGAGTGAAAGAATATGAAATATAGTGATTGCTCACACTTCACTAATACTCATATTTTCTTATGACGTGGAAGGAATTCAGTCACCCCATTGAATCCTAGCTGGATTTCTCTGCACTCCAATCAGTCCAATCCCCCACTTGTTTCTCTTTGAACTATTGTCTCTCATGTGCTCCTCAACTCTTTCCTACTACTCATCTGTTAAAGGAAAATTTTACAGCAACCGATTAACCTGCCAGCACATTTTTGAGCTGTGGGAGAGAACCAAACCGAGGTTTAAAGGGAGGCTGTGCAAGCTCTGCACAACAGAACACTGGGGTACGTTACTGGAGCTGGGATGCAGCAACCTATGCTGCCCATGCTTGCTAATCCACACTGTTTTACTTTCCAGCAATCATTTGGTATTAAAGCTCTCATCTTTGTTTTTAAGTCACAGTGTGGGCTTTGTTAATAACATTTCCGCCATTAAAGCATTCAGACACTTTACACATTATTCCATGTTCTCCTGATGCTATTTGACTGAATAGGTGAGTGGAGTATGAGCGTGTATGTACCAGTTTGTATCTGTATGTAACCCATGTATCTTTTAGTAAGAGGATGTGTTCATATGTTTGCATACATACTTCTGCTTTCATATTTCCAAGATTATATGTGCACATTTCTTCACATACATATATGTATGTGTAAATCTGCTGAAATCATCTAGCATATAGTATCAGGGCACAAGATGGAGGCAGGGCAGTCTACACCGAATGGCACAACCAAGTTGCAGGAATTGTGTACAGGAACATCTATGCGGGGTATGGATTGGGCACTCCCAAATCCAAATGGGAAACACCCGAGAAGATAGTGGAGAATGGCAGAGCTGAGATCCTGTGGGTCTTCCACATACAGACTGATAAGCAGGTACTGGCCAACCAACCAGACATAATAATACTGGAGAAGGGACAGAAGAAAGCAATAGTAATTGATGTGACAATCACGAATGACAGGAACGTCAGGAAGAAAGAATATGAGAAGCTGGAGAAATACTAGGGCTTGAAAGAGCAGATAGAAAGGATGTGGAAGGTTAAAGCCAGAGTAATCCCAGTGGTGATAGGAGCACTTGGAGCTGTGACATCTGGACTGGGAGAGTGGCTCCAACAAATCCTGAGGACAACATGTGAGATCGTGATCCAGAAGAGCACACTACTTGGAACAGCAAGGATACTGTGCCGAACCCTTAAACTCCCAGGTCTGGTCGAGGATCCAAGATTGAGGGAAAAATACACATACACACCACCCATAAGAGGTGAGGGAGGAAAAATATATATATATTTAGTTAGTTAGTTTGTTAGACGCAGAGTAGGCTCTTTGAGACAGGCTGCTCATTGATTCTTTGATTTAACCCTACCCTAATCATGGGACAATTTTCAAAGACCAATTAACTGGATAGGGGATACATCTTTGGATTGTGAGAGGAAACCAGAACACCCAGAAGAAACCTGCATGGTCACATAAAAACTCCTTACAGGCAGTGGCGGGAATTGAACTGGGGTCACCGGTAATGTAAAGCGTTCTGTTAACCACCATGCTACATATGCAAGGTATCTCTCCAAATGGATTATATGTATGCATATACAGTACATGCGTAATTGTTTATACATAAGGAGCCATGATTGTATAAACTTGTGTTTGAATATGTGCATTTGTGTGTGCATGTGTGTCTATGTACCTATCCTTACTTCGCTATTCAGCCTTTGCTTTGTTCCACTCTTAATGCCTTCTACTTCAATATTTTTTTCTATTTTTGACAAATCGCCAAGCCTGCAACATTGAACTGTCTGCTTCTCGTTACTATTAATATTTGATCCGCTGAGGGTTTCTGGCATTTTGCTTGCTTTATTTATGAAAACAACAGTTTATAAAATTCCTGAGAAATACTTCAGCAATTTATTTTATGCTCAATGGCCTTATGTTCTACCTTACTGACACCATACCTGCTCCTTTGAAGTTCCTCCTTGGTAATCAATGGGTTAAATGAAAGAGGATCAAGATGGGATTTTTTTTCTAAATCCCATCCCACTCCAGGATGAAGTGAGATCCCGTAAATCAGATACCACAGGAGGTGTCTGTGGGAGAAAGCCTGCATTATAGTTAAATGTTGTATCCAATTATTGTCTCCCCTGGTACCTGTGTCCCCATTACCACTCCCCTGTGTCTGCCTAAATCACTTCACTAATGAGGTCAGTACCTGAGAGCGCTTACTGGTAGAGATACTGTTAACAGATCGACTGTTTGCACATCTCAGCTAATTGGCTAAATAAAATTCTACAATTATGCACCAGGCCATAAAACACCAACTCAACAATGCAGCTAATAGAAAGAATGCAATGACTGACACCTTGTAGAGTACTTCTGAGAATACTTAGATACGATCAGATTGCTTTGCTCTGTTCCAAGGGGACAGTTTTCTCTATTTGTGATCTTAAAAAAATAAAGGCATGATAATAAATTGTTAAAGTAAATGATAATGCCTAAAAACTACATCATATTTACAACATGTGATTAGGCCATTTGGCCCAGAAGGCCCATTCTATTTTGTTCCACTTGACTTCATTTTCACTCTCTTTTCATCATAGCCTGTTTCTTTCTCCTTCATATGTTTGAGTGGCTTGTCTTCAGCTACCTTTAAAACAATCGCTTCTGTGGTAAATTCCACACTTAACCTAACCATTGGGAAATAATACAGACAAAATGTTCTGGGAGTACTCCGCAGATGTCTAGACCACACCTGTGGGAAGAGAGACAGAGGTTTCAGGTCGATGACCTTTGGAGTATGTGACCTGGGGGGCAATATCATTCGCAGGGGCCTGATTCTCTTGTCCTTTTTGAATATACCCATCTGGGAGGTGCTGCTATGGATAGGCCTGCATTCCTTTCTGTGGACACTGCAGTCACGGGATATCGGTCCACATCGCTACTCTTCAACGTATATGAAAGAGATCTAAGTGTTCATTTCATTCACTCCTGACGTGCGGTAACTGCAGCGGCATAATCCTATCTAAAATAAGGGAGGTGGGAGGGGAGACAATAGACAACAGGTGCAGGAGCAGGGCATTCGGCCCTTCGAGCCAGCACCGCCATTCACTGTGATCATGGCTGATCATCCACCATCAGTTCCCTGTTCCTGCCTTATCCCCATTTCCCTTCACTCCGCTATCTTTAAGAGCTCTATCCATCTCTTTCTTGAAAGAATCCAGAGAATTGGCCTCCACTGCCTTCTGGGGCAGAGCATTCCACACATCCACAACCCTCTGGGTGAAAAAGTTTTTCCTCAGCTCCGTTCTAAATGGCCTACCCCTTATTCTTAAAGTGTGGCCTCTGGTTCTGGACTCCCCCAGCATCGGGAACCTGCTTCCTGCCTGCAGCGTGTCCAATCCCTTAATAATCTGATATGTCTCAATCAGATCCCCTCTCATCCTTCTAAATTCCAGAGTATACAAGCCCAGTCGCTCCAATCTTTCAACATATGACAGTCCCACCATCCCGAGAATTAACCTTGTGAACCTACGCTGCACTCCCTCAATACCAAGAATGTCCTTCCTTAAATTTGGAGACCAAAACTGCACACAATACTCCAGGTGTGGTCTCACCAGGGCCCTGTACAGCTGCAGTAGGACCTCTTTGCTCTTATACTCAACTCCCCTTGTTATGAAGGCCAGCATGCCATTAAGCTTTCTTCATTGTCTGCTGTACTTGCATGCTTGCTTTCAGTGACTGATGTACAAGAACACCTAGATCTCGTTGTGCTTCCCCTTTTCCTAACTTGACTCCATTTAGATAATAATCTGCCTTCCTGTTCTTACCACCAAAGTGGATAATCTCACATTTATCCACATTAAACTGCATCTGACATGCATCTGCCCACTCACCCAGCCTGTCCAAGTCACCCTGCATTCTCATAACACCCTCCTCACATTTCACACTGCCACCCAGCTTTATGTCATCGGCAAATTTGCTAATGTTACTTTTAATTCCCTCATCTAAATCTTCAATATATATTGTAAACAGCTACGGTCCCAGCACTGAACCCTGCGGTACCCCACTGGTCACCGCCTGCCATTCCGAAAGGGACCCATTAATCGCTACTCTGTTTTCTGTCAGCCAGCCAATTTTCAATCCATGTCAGCCTATACATTCTATTCCACAAACCTTCTCATTCAATGGATCGTCCTTCACAACTTCCACCACCTTCAATAAGATTCCACCATGAGGCACATTTCCTCCCCTTTCAGCATTTCAAAGGGAGCATTCCCATCACAACTCCTGGTCTGCTTTCCAATCTTTAATAATTACTCTATTACTCACAGTACTTTCTGAAAACTCCTCACCAATGTTTTTTTCAGATACTAAATCTGCTTTTTTACTTTGATTCCCACCATCAGACACCCAATCAGTCCTTCAAGTAATCCACATGCATTGCTTCTGATCTAGCAAATAGCATTTAGTATGTGTGGTACAATTTTCTTTACCTTGGAGAAATCAAACATATATCGGGTGACCGGTTTGTAGAACTCCCTCAGTCAGTCCACAAACGTGGCTGGAAGAAATATCAGATGGGGTGCCAAACCAAGTGACCCAGGTGCGAATGAACACCCAAGCCGCGTCTGCAGCCATCGTCAACACCAGAGGAGAACCTCTGACTTACAGTCCACCATGGTTAGGAGATGCATGGAAATGTGGGAGGGAGAATAAAACCAACCAGGTCTACATTGACCTGGTCAAACCATCACCCAGGGACTTCAATAGGTGCTGAATGTGACAGTTAGCCTTCGCTGGCTGACACATAACACAGGGTGCACTACAATCTCGTATGTCCTTCCTAAGGTCTTGCCACACAAACTTTAAAGCAACCACCTTCTATGAAGCCTTCCTGCTCAGATGCGAGAGGCTGTGAATGGAGTTAAAAACTATATGCCTCCAGTTTGTCAGCACTGTGGGGCAAAGGCAATCTGACAGGAGAGAAACTGAACTTGACGTCAGCCAACCACAGGCCTGTGACTACTGTCCTGTAAGCTTGAACCTCTGGCCCTGGGTCAGTAGCTTGGACGGCTGGTGGCGCAGTGGTATCAGTGCCGGACTTTGGAGCGAAGGCTCCTGAGTTCGAATCCAAGTCGGGCCACCCCCCCCCCCCCCCACCCGAGCATGCTTTCCATCCGTGCCGGGTTGAGCATCGGGCTAGCCACTCGGGCTCATAAAAAAAACAAGGGTCGAGTCAGGAACGTTCATGTCGTGACCTGGTTAATCCGCAAGGAGACCAAACCTGACACTATGCGCCAGAGAAGAATGGCTGACTGTCTGGTGTGACATGCTAGCAAGGAATACCTTGGTCAGCTGCCATGCTAGCATAGTAAACCCTGCTATGTATGATATGGATGGTGGGCTTGAGCAGCAATCGGCCACAGCATTACTTTTCCCTACGATGTGCTCTACATCTGTTGCGAATTCTGAAATGTAGGCCAGATGGTGTTGCTACTGTGCACACCAACAGTCTGATGCTTTGGCCATCGTGTGCGTGAAGGGTTTGTGGTCAACGAACACTATGAAATGCTGACATTCGAATAGAAAATGAAAATGGATAGAGACCGAGAAGCTCGTGGCCAAAAGTGCTGTACTTCCTCTCGAGGGGTATGGAGCTGTTGGCTGAAGAAGGCAAGTGGCTGCCACAAACCTCCAACCAACTGTTTATGCACATCATCCACAGCATAGTCTGAGGGGTCAGTGGTGATGGCTATGGGTACATTGGGGAGTGGGTGTGTCAGTATCGTCACGTTCAAAAGAGCTTGTCTGGTGTCGGCAAATGTTCTAGTCATGCCCGCTAATGGCTCAAGCATGCAACTAGTAGCACTACCTTTAAAGGCACTGGATAAATGGAGCACAAGTTCAGCAACTCACAGAATAAAATGGTGGGAGAGTTTCACCATACCTAAAAACTCTTGCAGTGCTTTGGTAGTGCAGGCCAGTGGAAAGTTCACAATATGAGGGGTGATTGATAAGTTCGTAGCCTAAGGTAGAAGGAGACGAGTTATACAGCTCTCGTTACAAACACGTGCAGTTCAACTCTTTGAGTGATTATGCAGAAAGTTTGAAGTTAATAACTCATCTCCTTCTACCTTAGGCCATGAACTTATCAATCACCCCTGCTGTGGCCCACTTCTGGAGGTCCAAGAAACTGACTTCAACAAAGAGGGGATCCGTATGCTTGATGGCTGGACTAAGTGTGTAAGTGTAGGAGGGGAGTATGTTGAAAAATAAATGTGCTAGGTTTTCTAAAATTGACTCCTTCTACCTTAGGCCACCAACTTATCAATCACCTCTCGTAGCAGCGGCTTTTGACGGCAGGGGTTTCACACCTTCTATGGAGATACGGTGGCTGAGAAAGTCAAATATAGACAACCCAAACTGGCATTTAGTGGGGTTAATACTCAGCCCATGTTAGCTTAAGCACTTGAAAAGTGTGTGGAAATGTGATAAGTGTTCGGTTTTCAATGCGCTGGTGTCAAGTATATTGTCCAAATAAACAAAAAGAAAATGAAGTTTTTTAACACAGAGTCCACTAGTCACTGGAAAGCCTGTGCTGCATTTTTCAGCTCAAACAGAATATGCAGAAACACAAATGGGCCAAATGGGGCTATAACAGCAGTTTTGGGAACGTCCTCAGTGCACACAGGCATCTCATGGTAGCCCCTGACTAAGTCTATTTAAAAAAAAATTATCTCTTTAGCCAAAAAGTCTTGAATATTTTGGACTGGGGAATGATCAGGGTTGGTGACCTCATTAAAGCGACAGTAATTGCCACATGGAGGCCAACAGCTTTTCAACATGTACAATGTCAAGCATTCCCATGTCAGCAAACTCAGGCTCTGCAATGGCCAACTTCTCTAAGTCCAGTCTACATGCACAGGCATGGACCAGTGAGCCAGTTGTGGAAATGTGGTGCTCAACACCATGCCATATGACTGCGATGGAAAATGTGGGTTTGGTGATGTTTGGGACTTTGCCCAGCCGGCGAGTAAATTCACATGCGGTGGTGCATGCGCTAGACAGGGTCGTCGTGGGAACGTACGGGGGGAGCAGGGTAATGACCCAAAGTCCTCTGCGTCCACAAGCTGGCAGTCCTTAAGATCTAGTAATAGTCCTATGTCATACAGGAAATCTGCGCCAAGCTTTCGCCAAAACAAATCCCCATGTGTGGCATCGTCCACTGAAACACAGAGTCATGCATCGTGTCCCATAAGTCTAGATCCTGCTGCCGTTGGCGGCCTCCAGCGAGGGTCTGTCTCTCTCTGCCTTATAATCAATGAGTGTCCATGTCACTCAGGAACTGTCGCCCTGAAAGGGTGTCCCTAATGAACAATAGACGTCCCTGGCAGCTGGAACCCACGGTGTTCACAGATTTCTGCTGTCCCGATGCACGGGCACTCTCGAACCTGCATGGCGATTGGCACTTGCTGAAGCATGCATGGTAAAGACATAGACCTGGCATTATCCGGTTTAGAGCCACGGCCGCGTGTCTGCCAGAGGCTCTGCTGACAAGGTTTATTGAAACAGGGAAAGGAAGAGGAATGATTTACCTCTGCCTAGCTGAGTGTAGACCATTGGCCATTCTAGCAAGCTGTCTGTAATCCTTCACGGGTGTATTAGTGAGGGCCGTGCAAACCTGATCAGGCATTTGTTGCATAAAAGGTTCTCTATCAACGTAGTAAAATTGAATCTTGTCCACGGTGATTTCTCACAGACAGAACTGGGCTTCCACCTGTGAAAACCACATGGTAGTGTGCTGTTCCCAAAACTTTGGCAGCTTCAAAGCATCTGTGCTGGTCGCTGTGTTGTTGAGTAACCCTGGAATCGTCCAAGAGCGTCAGGGTCACCAGTGTAGGATTTTGTGAAAAAAGCATACGAGGGTCATTTTATGTGCTTAACAAAAGCCACAGCCTTTACCAGCAAACCCAAAAGCCATTGCCTTACACTGACACCATTATGTCAGGCATCGTCCCTCAATGTGAACACAGCAACTCAATGACGATGTTTGTGAATTATGTAGAACAGTTTCTATAATGAACAATATGTATCATTTGTTACCTGTTACATTACCCTGCATCTAAGTGTGCAGGACCTGACTCCTGGCACTGATCACTTCGGCCATTTGGTCTCTCAGTGTGATTGAGGGTCTTCTGGCCTTGTTGGGGGGAATCCAGGATACTCTCTTATTTTTCACTACTTCCAACAAACATCCAAGAGTACTGGAGCCACTGTTTCTCATTTCCACTGTTTTCCACATCAGATTCATTTTTCTGCTATACTGCTGCAAGTACAATGCCCTTTCTTTAGGAAAAGATACCAGCTACCTTTAAGCTACACAGGTAGGTTTAACTGGTGCTGGCCACCCCAACATCTCTTCACTTGTAGGTTCAGTGTAGCAGGACCTAGTAGGATGCAGGAATCATCCAAGAACACAGACAGCGTGAAGCTGGAGTGCTGCCCAAGCAGCAATCAACTGCCAGAAGTTAACTCTTCGTCGCCTTCGGTTTGACCCCCATCACTTCTAATAGACTTCTCATGGACTCATCAGGGAACAGGCTACACAGCATCCACACCAAGGCCACCAGACTCAAAAACAGCTACTTCCCCCAAGCCATCAGGCTGATCAACAGCTCCACCATTAACCACACCCACCCATTTTATCATTTCCTGTCGGAGCCACTTTATGCACATACAATCAGTCTATGGACATAAGCTAATCTTAAGTAATTATATTTATTATGTTTTTATTACATTCTTTATGCTTCTTGTATGTTTTTCTGTGGTGTAACCAATCTGTAGTAGCAATCATTTTGTTCTCCTTCACACTTGGGTGCTGACGAACGACAATAAGTAATCTTGAATCTCGAATGCTTTTATACTGAGAAATAAAAATACAGAGTAAGGCGGGGGGGAGAAGAGAGACAGAGTGAGGATGGGGGAAAGAAAGTGGAAAACTGGGGTTGTGGCTGGATGACATTCCAACAACCCTTCGGGATTATGTTCAACTGGTACTTAGTGCAATTATGACAAATTGGAAAAATATCAGCTCTTGAATGGAATTTAGTCAGAATGGGATCTTTTGATGTGTTGTGGGACTGATCCTTGTATCCACCTTTAGGCTTCTAAATGCTCTGTTCACTGCTTATTCTGGCTTCTTTTACAACACTGATTTTTTTTTCCGTCTGATGCTCGCTGTGCTTTCAACTGCCTGAGTCCTCAGCTCTGCAGTACTTTCCCCAATGAGTCTACCTCTCCTCCTTCGAACCATCTTTCATAGTTCAATTGTAAACTTCATTTCAAATTTCAAAGTAAAATTTATCATCGAAGTACATATATGACACCATATACAATACCGAGATTCATTTTCTTGTGGGCATACTCAGCAAACATGTAGAATAGCAACAATAACAGAATCAATGGAAGATACCGTATAGTTATAGAATCATAGAACACTACAGCACAGAAACAGGCCCTTCAGTCCATCTAGAACAGTCCCGAGCTATAATTCTGCCTAGTCCCATTGACCTGCACCTGGACAGTAGCCCTACATAACCATCCCATAAATGTACTTATCCCAATTACTCTTAAATTTTGACATCAAGCCCACATCCACTACTACCACTCGCAGCTCATTCCGCACCCTCACCACCCACTAAGTGAGGAAGTTCCCCTAGTGTTCCTTTTAAACATTTCATCTTTCACCCTTAACCCATGACCTCTAGCTCTAGTCCCAGTTGTCCCATGAAGTCCCTTGCGGTTTCACTGAGACATTTCACACAATGATGGGTAGGTCACAGATTTCAATGTAAAAACTAATGTGAGATTAATTGAGTACCTTATTTCTGCAAATAAATATGAATAAATTTATTCATGAATACTATGACAAAATGATTATCAGCACCCAGTTGCCCACCAGTGAGAACATCTACCATAAACGCTGCCTGGGCAGGGCGAAAAGCATTATCAAGGATGCATCTCACCCTAACCATGGACTTTTTACTCTCCTCCCATCCGGTAGGTGCTACAGGAGCTTCTGCTCCCACACCAGCAGGCACAGGAAGGGCTTCTTCCCTGAGGCTGTGACCTTGCTGAACCTCACATCACAGCGCAAAGCAGTATTGTACCCATATTGTACTGTCTCAGTACTTTTATATTTGTGTGCTGTAGCACTTACTTTTTATTCGCAGTTATTTTGTAATTAACACTATTCTTTGCATTTCTGGTTAGATGCCAACTGCATTTCATTGGCTTTATATCTGTGCTCAGCACAATAACAATAAAGTTGAATCTAATCTAAACTAATGTTTAAGTTTTACTCAAGAGATGCTGGGGTGGTGGCAAAGGCAGATACATTAGGGATACTTGGGAAACTCTTAGGTAGGCAAATGGATTATAGAAAAATGGAGGGAAAGGTTAGATTGATCTTATAGGCTAAAAGGTTGGCACAACATGGAGGGCCAAAGGGCTTGTACTATGCTGTAATGTTCTATGTTCTACATTCTAAGATTGAAAAACCATAAGACCATGAGGGGGGTGGTGTTAAAAAGGCTGACTATTTTTAATTAATTAATTTGTTTGTTTGTTTATCTATTGAGATACAGTGTGGAATAGGCTCTTCTGGCCCTTCGAGCCACACTGCCCAGCAATCCTCCAATTTAATCCTAGCCTAATCACAGGACAACTTACAACGACCAATTAACCTACCAAATGGTAAGTCTTCCCTCTAAGGTGTGCGCGTGTGTGTGCTCACATTCATCTTTTGTTATTAGTACAAGAAGAAATTTAAACTGCGCACAAAATGTTGTCACCCTCTACCTCGTGGGCATGTTAAGTCTATTTCACGATCATACATAATCACACTTCCTTTCCAGTTTCTGTTGCGGATGGTGTTGAGAATGTGGAGTTTGCAATGATTTGTCCGCAGATTTTAGAACTGGCTTATTTATACTGTTATTATTGAAGAAAATATTGATTCATTACGTCAAATTCCAAAGAGGTAGAGGGTCTGAAGCACAAAAGAGCTGCTGGTTCATTTAAAGTGGAACGGCTTAATGAAACAGTAAAAACTGCTACACCAGAAGCTCATGAAGTTAGGAATGTGCAGCTTTGAGAAATATTTACGTACAATACAGAACACAAATATGTTATCCACATGTATTGTTGCAATGTAAAAGTTAGTAGAGAATTTGCAAGTGAGAAGAAATGGAGTGATATTTGGAAACTTGACTTTTTAAAGCGTCATTGAGCAAGCATATGAACAGTGTGCAAAAGTTCCAGTGAGATCCCAACAAGGGCCTGCTACATATGTTTTGTGAGAGTGCAGAAGAACAAAAGTGAAAACGGTCAAACCCAGAGGACAATGTTCTCATTGACAATTATTTCATTTCTTTTAAACATTGAACAACAAACTCGACTTGGTAGTTCATTATCCTTAGAATAGCTTCAGGTTTACTTCCACTCAAAAACACAGTGCACGCATGTTGTTGTCACTAGGCAAAAAAATTGCACACAGCACAAGATTTTTGTGAACACTGGTCATTACAAATCAGAGGGAATGTTGCCCACACGGTCACGGGGAGAACATACAAAACTCCTTATAGGCAGTGGCGGGAATTGAACCCGAGTAACCTGTACTGTAAAGCATTGTGCTAACCACTATGCTACTGTGCTGCCCCAATAAGTTGTGGAGGGATAAGCAGGACACTTTCAGAAACTCAAAGGGAAGGTAACCGAATGACTGAAGAACTTGAAGAAGGTCAGAGTTGATGAGGGAGATTCCAAAGGAGTTGGCATTTATTTATATGGATTTTTTTAATGAATTGAACAAGATGCAGGTTCTTGGTGTTGATATTATTGCTCAAGTTCTGATGTTAGCCTCACACTCTGAGAGATGGAAGTGAAATGAAAGCCCTTGGGTGCGAGTTATATTCAATAATTTCCGAGCAGCATTCCACAATAGCGTCATTCAATTGCAAGTCAGCTACACAACGCACTCTCTTCTGAAATTGTATTGACTTCAATGCATTGAAACTGGAAGCAACACTACCATGTAATGGTTGCCAAACTAAATGTTCAACAACAGCTGTGACAAATTTCTATTTTAACATCATTCTTGCAGATTGAAGCAAGGGAGAAAAAGTAGAGGGCAGAATTAAGGTAACTTGATTGATGGTAGAAGTTCTATTGAACCCAAAAATCAAAATCGAACCTAATTATTACATCCTCCAGTATTACCATCCACGGGGTGTATTCAACTACTTGTACCACCACACTCCAGCCTGTGAAATAGTTATCTATAGATACATACTTTAGAAATTGTCCCATATCATCGCAGAGAGCTTCACAGCCAGGCCATTTGCATTCTCCATGTCCAAACAAAGGGTGAACACCAGGGGCTTCTTCATGTGACAAGCTGGGGAAAAACAGACAGAAATTATTTACCATTAATGAAACAACAGGGAAAATCCATTCACAAGCACTGCCATCACTTTGCTTTATGAGAAAAGAATTTGAGCATTATATCAGTGACTTTGCCACAGAAGCAGATTATTTGTCATTATGGGCTGCCTCGGGGAGGCATGGACCTACAAAGGTCAAACAGAATGTGACAACCAACCTGCTGTGATTTTATCTCCTGTTAAGAGTATAAACAGGTTGATAATTGGAGTGAACAGAATTTCAGCTCAACATCCTAAAGCCCTTAAATAGTTTGTGATATACATATCAGTCATGTGAGTCAGCGCATTGATATGGACTCCAGTAAAATATTTAAAGAAATGTTTTTCCAGCAATTCTGGTTTTCTTCTCCCACACATAGCTTAAAATAACGTCCAACCTCGCACACTGGTTCCTGACATCTGAACCACTCTCCGTTTCTTCCTGCCTTGCCATATGCCCTCCACGGAGGTCCCAATTAATTGATTCTTCAGCGCTCATTGGAGTTTAAACCTGAAATATCTGCTCAAGCCTTTGGATTGTTGATCCCACAATGTTCTGTCTCTTTCCATTGGGCCACACCGGAGGGCAGCCGGTGACAAGTTGCATCTTCGCATTCAGGTGATGATGGAGGAAATTAATGAGGAAGAAATAAAAAAAATTAAATTGTTTCTGTTTTAGGAATATCTGTCCTGACATTGCCATTATAAATATATTTAGGAAGTTACCAAATCCCATGGGGCTGATTATGAAAATGATGGAATGCACACGACATATTTCTGAAGGAGAAAAATGAATGCTCAGAGCAGAAGCTCTTCATCACAGACATGAGCCCGACCCTACCTGAAGTGTTAACCTGTCTTTACTGCAGCTGATAGATCTGTAGTGTATTTCCAGAATGCTGATTTCCTGCATTTGAGCTTTCTTTGCCCCTACCCGATCTGCCGCAGAATATCCTTCCTAATATGGCTGTCTGCTCCTAAGGCCTCTGCTCACAGTTAAAGTTCAAAGTTCGGGGTAAATCTATTATCAAAGTATGCATATGTCACCATATATACCTTGAGATTCACTTTCCTACTAGCATTTACTGGAAAATAAAGAGATACAATAGATTTTTTTAAAAAAAGCTATACATAAACACAAACTGATAAACTGTAACTGGTTTATTAAAGTAGTCACTGTTTATAAAATGATGTGGATTATAGACAGTATAGACAACTAGTAGCATTTCCCCATGACTGAGATATCTTGGACACAAAAGCATATACTTGGGTGAGGAGGTGAGGGAGAGTACAAAGGAGAGGTGAGGTGCAACGCAAGTCTCTTTTAACATAAACAGTGGTTGGGTCCTTGAAAGTTCTGCTGGTGCTGATGGCAGAGGCAAATAGCGTAGGAGACTCTCAAGTCGACACACGAACATGCAGAGATGGGAGGGATATGGTTAATGTGCAGGAAAAAGGGATTAGATTAATTAGGAACCATTGCTTTAATTATAACCAGAAGGAAGTCTGCAGATGCTGGAAATCCAAAGTAACACACACACACAAAATGCTAGCGGAACTCAACAGGTCAGGCAGCATCTGTGGAAATGAATAAGCAGTCGACGTTCTCAGGACTAGACAGGAAGGAGGAAGACACCAGAATAAAGAGGAGGGGGTAGGGGAAGGAGAATTTCTCGAGGGTGACAGGTGAAGCTAGGTGGGTGGGAAAGATAAAGGGCTAGCAAGGAATGAATCTGATAGGAGAGGAGAGTGGACCATAGGAGAAAGGGAAGGAGGAGGTGACCCAGGGGTAAGTAATAGGCAGGTGAGAAGAGGTAAGAGGCCAGAATGGGGAATAGAAGAAAGGGGGGGGGGGGAGAAATTTTTTAACTGGAAGAAGAAATTGATATTCATGCCATCAGGTTGGAGGCTACCCAGACAGAATACAAGGTGTTGCTCCTCCACCCTGATGACTGCCTTATCTTGGCACAAGAGGCAGCAAAGGACTGATATTTGGGAATTGGATTTAAAATGTTTGGCCATGGGTAATTTCCACTTTTGGCAGGTGGAGCAGAGCTGTTCAACGAGGCAGTTTCCCAAATTACAATGGGCCTCACCAGTTTAATTGCTTTGGCACAAGGTCATGGGCCGAAAAGGGCCTGTTTCGTGCTGTCTATGTTCTGTCTTCCAAATTTATTATCACAGGCTAGACTGAACAACCAAGCATAATGATACTTTTCTCATTAAGCAAGTAGTAGGGTGAGAAACTGAAGTCATTATTGCTTTATTAGTTTGGGCATAACGAGTCAAGTTATTTGCAGCATTTCACCATTGACAACCCACTGTTGAATAAAGGAAGTCATTGAGGTTTTCATTCAAGGAGAGCTAAGAAGATTTGAACATTACACCTTACAGGACTGCAGCACACTCAAAGAGCTCAAGGCTTCACAGGACTGCCAGTTTTCCCATTGCAGAGGGTGCCACTGACTGCATGCACATTGATTTGCAAGTAACACATGTTATGTCTGACCTGACCATGAGCTGGAGTGTGGCTGACCACAGGCAGTGAACATTTTGGCCATCACACAATACTGTGGCAGCAGTCAATCTGATTCCTCTTCCTACAGTCTGCTGAGCTTGTGCACTTGTACATATACTCAGTGGCCACTTTATTAGATATGCCTGTACACCTGCTTGTTAATGCAAATATCTGCTCAGCCAATCATGTGGCGGCAACTCAATGCATAAAAACATGCAGACATGGTCAAGAGGTTCAGTTGCTGTTGACAGCAAACATCAGACTGGGGAAGAAAGATGATCTAAGTGACTGTGACTGAAAAATGATTGTTGGTGCCAGATGGGGTGGTTTGAGTAATTTCAGAAACTGCTGATCATCTGGGTTTTTTGTGCACAACACTCTCCAGAGTTTACAGAGCATAGTGCAAAAAACAAAAAAAAGAACAATAGCTAGTGAGCAGTTCTGTGGGTGAAAATATGGTGTTAATGAGAGAGGTCGGAGAAGAATGGCCAGACTGGTTCAAGCTGATAGGAAGGCAACAGTAATTCAAAACACCATGCATTAAAACAGTGGTGTGCATAAGAGCATCTCTGGATGAACAACACGTTGAACCTTGAAGCCGCAGAAGAAGACCACTGTGGGTTCACTCCTGTGGCCATTTTGTTAGGTACATGCCTGTATCTAATAAAATGGTCACTGAGTGTCTAGATCAATAGTTGAGTGCTAAGAGGTCGTCACTCCTTTTGCTATGCTGAAAGCAGGAAACAACCAATCTGTAGAGTTACTGAGTCATTGACCTCAGTACAATTAAGTCAGTATGTCTATTAGGAATGGGGATTAGTCGGAGGCAAGAGATTGTAGATTAGTTGGATCTCTAAAGATGATTATGTCAGTATGCCTGTTTGGAGAAATTGGATCAGTGTGACCTCAAGAATAATTTCAATGCAAAGCAACTAGGACCATTGGGTCAATCTGGTCAGTGACGCCATTAGGGTTATTAAATCAGTATGGTAAATTTCACAAACACCACCTGTACCTTTTGCCTCAGACAGACTGTGATTTCAAGCCTCACTCTAGAAACATCAGTACATAATTTAAGCTGATAACACAATGATATATCGAAGGATTGAATATTAAACTGTCACCAAAACCATTATTATGGGTGAAGTGTTCAACCAAACACCCCACTTCCCCACTCAGGCAAATACAAAATACATATTCAGAAGAAGGGAAGTGTCTTGGGCTGACATTCAATGATTACCACTAAAACCGGCTAGATGGTCACTGATCGAAAGACTACGCATGTGATGTAACAGGCCCATATTACAGGGACATGAGCAATATATAGATTTATGTTTGTTTCCTCTCTTCATGTTTGCCTCCAACAAGCAGGGAAACCATGTAATCTAATCACTCCCTGAGACACAGAGATAAATTACCTTTCAAGAACAGTCAGAGCATAGCTCCCTGTCTTGGAAGATATAAACAGCAGCAGGGATACACATGTCAGGCCTGCCACTGGGTAATGTGCCACAGACCAGAAATGATCCTTGCATTGAAGAATGATCCACACCAACTGTATGCAGGCACAGTGTATATGCATGATCTGCTACACTCGTTACTGCCGAGTTTAATGAGATTACCTGTCCTGGAGAGTGTGACCAATGTCTGTCCCATAGCTGTACCTGAAAATCAAAAACCACTTTCTCTAGTCATACACTGGTCTTATGAAGGCCGAATGAAGATTCAGTTAATTAAGGGTTGAAAATCAAAGCAGTATTTGGGCTTTGGAGGGCACTGGAATAACAGCAGAGAAATTGCTGCTGTATAGAATGTGCTGCTTTGTTGGCTATTCTAACCAATTTTTACAGGAGCACCTTTGAAAGTGTCCAGCTGCATCATTGTCTAGTATGGGAATTGCATGGCATCCGTCCACAGGACCCTACAAAGGACAGAGGACTGCTTTGACGATCATTGGAGTCTCTCTTCCACCCATCTGAGATATTTATCAGGAGCGCTGTATATGCAGGGTGCTTAGCAATGTCAAGGATCCCTGCCACTGGAGCCACAATCTCTTTGACCCCCTCTACCATTAGCCAGGAGGTACTGTGGCATTAGGACAGAGACTGTTAGGATGGGAAACAGCTTCTTCCCCCAGGCCGTGCGACTACGAACTCCCTGCCACCACCTGGGTCTCATCACTGATGAAACTCCAGTAGTGTTGAACAATATATAGATTTATGTTTGCTTACTTTTTGAATAGTGTTGTAAATGCACCTTATGCTAAATGTCAATCTTCTGGAAAATATTTTATTATTTGTTAATGTTTTTGTAGGTAATATTACTTCATGTTTTGAGTATATGTACTGTATTATGTACCTTCATCTGGGGGAACATTGTTTCATTTTGTGGTCTGCATGTATCCAGTTGAATGACCATAAACCTGAACTTAGTCTATCTGTGACTGACAATGGTGAGAAGTCTCTCATTGCCACCATGGATATTTTTAACATTGAGACTGACATAAAAGTGAATGAAGGGCAGGCAAGTGAAGCTGTAATCAGCTATGACCTGACTGAATGATGGAATGAACTAGTGTACGAACTTTCCTCGCAAACCACTGCTGAACAGGAATTACAGAAAATTCATAAGATACATCAGGCTAGGTCTTTACTCGCAAATCAGAAACTCTTTTGGTTGCCGGTACCTTTCTCTCTTTGGAGTGTGGATGGAATTTTGCCCATTCAGCAAGGAATGGTGGGGTATTGACGGTGAGATCTTTGGGGCTAGGAAGGAGCTAGAAGTAGAGCTGTTGGTTGAGAGGTCGAGGCTTTCACTCTTCGGCGTGTCCTCCATGCTTTGTACACCAGTCATTTCTTTCCACATTTGTTGGAAGTCTGCCGGACACATCGCTGTGAATGACAACAGAGAATCAGTTCTAGATTTTGGCATTAAAGCCGCACAATCCTATACTTCCACAGCACCATTAATACAATAATATGTCCTAACTTGTTTCACAGAAGTTCTACCAAATAAATTTGATACTGAATCACACAGGACAGAGGATCAATAGCTTGACCACAGAATAATGAGTTCAGGAAGGTTGTTAAAGATGGAGAAAGAGGAAGAAGCATGGAAGGATTTGGGAAGGAATTCCAGATCTGGTGCATGGCACATAAAGGAGTGATTATCAGTGTTACAGAACTGGAAATTTGGGATGTACAGGTGAGGTGTAACAGAGAAACAGCTCTGGAAGAAGTTACAAAGAAAATGAAGGGTTAGGACTATGTTTGGATTTTAATGAAACATGCAATAGACAGATAGGCTTCTTCAAAGTACTTAAATCACTTACTTTACATGTCAGATGCAAGACCTTGTGCGTTTAATATTAAACCAAGCATCAGTAAACAATGCCTCAGTAGCAAATCACACAGTTAAAAATAAGCTTGGCTCTTGTGGAGTGTAGTAAGGAGAAACCTGTATTCTATTACTTCAGTAAATGTAGATTGTGACAACAGACTTGGGAATTGCAACTAACCACCTGAAGGTTTCCTTCAGATAAATGGGATTTAAAAAAAAATCCATTTCTGCTTTAATTCCTTATACAATATTTCCCCGTTAATACCCTTGATTTTTCTGATGTGTTCTGAATGATATCTGCATTTGCTAGACTTTCCTCCCATACCTCCTCAGTGATGATGAGAGGAGGAGAAGGTCCTATTGGAAATATTGTTTGTCACTCCTGGTCTATTCATTGAAACCTTTGACAATGGTTCAATGGTTCAGTTTAATATCAGAGAATGTATACAGTATACAATCTGAAATCCTCACTCTTCCACAAAACAGAAGAAGAAAAAACCCGAAGAATGAATAATAGAAGATGTTATAACCCCAAAATAGTGAAAATGTTACCATCAAGAACCAACTCTCATTTAGATATTGTGTCATAACTAATTGCCAACCTTTGATGGCACTTTCAAGTGGACATTGTACCTTTGAGAGGCCTTATGAGGATATTAGTCAAATCTTTTAATTATCATGTGGAATTTATCAGAAGCATGTTCTGCAGTAAATTTCATTTGATGCCAATTAGAGACATAAAGATTCAAAATTTTAAAGAAGTAAGGATCTTTTTATCTATCTGAACAAATTTTTGATGGCTTCCCAAAAATAAAATGGTTGATAAGTTAATTGGCCACTGTAAATTGCCCCTCAATGTCGGGCGAGTTGTTAAATTGGGAGAGGGGCAGTTGATGAGAAAGCAGCGAGAATAAAATGGGATCGGTGTAGGATAAATGTGTGTTTGATGGTCACTGTGGGCTCAGTGGGCTAAGGACCTGGCTTCCATGCCACATGACTCCATGACCCATCAAATAACTTTTCACCTCCAGTCACCTTGTCGACAAGCAGTCATTCTCCCATCTTCAATAATTTAAAAAAATTAACCAAGGTATTCACAAAAATCGAAAGAGCTTCTCCCCCAGAGATCCGTTAATTTTCTCCCTGAAATTAAAATTAATCTCAAATTCCAAAAGATTCAGGGCTATTTGTGAAATTACAAGGAATTGATCCCAGCCTTGGGTGTGGAAAATGCAGAAGAAAGTCTTGCATTTTATGGTACTTTATACAGCTCTTTCAAAACAACATGGTTGCTTTACAGCCTATGAGAGGATTTGCAACAGTTTTCACTGGAGTAATGTATGAAATTTGGAAGCTGATTTTTAATAGAAAGCTCTCATAAATGACAAAATGATCAAGACCAAATGATCTTATTTTCTGTAGCAGTGAAGTGTTTAAATTACTTTTAGAGAGGGACTGATTTTGAGAGTTCTGAGAACCAGAATTGAATAATTAGTGAGGGTGCAGGGAGGATCTGGCCATTAGTTGAGTTGTGACAGTGGCTGAATGGGTTCAGTATCTCTGTATGACACTAATTAGAGCAACATTACTTCCTGATAGTTACCAATGCAAGACTGGCCTGCACTTATTAAATCTAAAGGTTGAATCTCCTATTAGTCGTTTGTCTCCAGTTGTATCAAAATCGTTAATTGTGACTTTTCTAGTGCAGATATAAATAATCAGTAATTGTTTTCAAAATATTGAGTTGGAGAAAATATTTTAATTAGGCCACAACAAAGGGGAAAAAGAAACTATCTGAGGTGTTTTTCTTGTTGTTAAGACTGTAGCCTCAGGCTCCCAGCCTAACCCATCACTGCAGCCTTTGATTGAATGAAAAATAGTGTGGCAAGATGCGTTTGGGGATACAGGTGCTGCCTAATTTAACATATCAAGAGGAATCATTAAAAGAACAGAGCTTAACGTGAAAATTAGAAGCAAGAGAATATGGGTCAATTGCTACGATTGCCAACGCCTGACAAATTGTGCATTCTCTCTTTGACAAAAAGCACCTCAAGAGCCAATTTGAATTGGTCCTTGCTTTAAAAATGTGAGAAACATTAAAAGTTAATTCCATGAGGGAAACTTCAAGTTATTTCTGAGCAAGGGAGCCAAAAGGAGTACAGTGATCTTCCTCATTATTTTCAGAGGTTAACATGATTCTGAAGCCCATTTGTTGGCCTGGAGTGAATGCCCAGAACAGAGGCTAGTGCCTTTTCCTGGCATTGTGGGGTTAGGTTTACATGCAAATGGGGAGTAGATAACGGTATCAATTTTTTTTTCTGATAGGAAAAAAAAAGATGTGGTAGCATTGGAGAAGGTCCAGAGGAGGTTTACAAAAATTATTTTGGGAACAAAAGGGTTAATGTAAGATGAAAATTTGATGGCTCTGGGCCTGTATTCATTGGGTTCTAGAAGAATGAGTGGGGATCTCACTGAAACCTATGGAAGATTGAAAGGCCTAGAGTGGACGTGGAAAAGAAGTTTCCAGTAGTGGGAGAGTCGAGGATCAGAGGGCACTGCCTTAGAATATGCCCCTTTAGAGCAGAGATGAAGAGGAATTTCTTTAACCAGAAGGCAGTGAATCCTTGGAATTCATTGTCACAGATGGGTGTGGAGGCCAAGTTATTGGGTATAATTAAAGCAGAAGTTGATCGGTTCTTGATTAGTAAGGGTGTCAAAGGTTATGGGGAGTAGGCAGGAGAGGAAAAATAAATTAGCTATGATTGAAATGCAGAGAAAACTCAATGGACCAAATAGCTTAATTCTATTGATATGACTTATGCTCTTAATAATGACATTGCTGAGTAAATTGTTTTATCGCAAACAGATAATGCCATCAATAGCTATCTTGTTTTTCTTAAATCTGATCTATTTTGAAAATCCAGTTCAAATTCTCAATCTTCCACAATAGGGTTTAAACACAAAGTATTTTGGATTAATTAGCCAGATCTCCGGATTACTACATCAGAAAAAAACAATCAATGTGTATTTGATAATCTATTCTGCACTACTGAACCACGTTAAGACAATACAACATAATAACAGCAGCTGAATCTTATAAACAAAGCACTCTCAAAGATTCAGTGTTTTGAATGATGTCCCCTCTCCTTATCCTGCTCATTCAGGTAATTGTTAAGGCCTAAGGAAGTAAGCTAGGGAGTTCCCTTCAGTGTCCTGATCAATGCTGCTACTTTACATTCAGTAGCCAGTAAGCAGAATAGCTAGCCAATCAATCCCTAAGCAAACTACAATGATGGACTTCCTTGTTTTTGTGAGTGAAAGAAAACAGCATTCTGGATCTAGACCAAAATAGGGGGAAGACTTCAAGGATGGAAAGGAAACAAGCATCACAGAGATGGACAATAGCCGTCTACCAAATGTGGAATTAGTGGTGCACAACCACTTGGAGCTTGATAGGGAAAATTTTCCACAAAATGAACTGGCCCTAAACAAATCTCAATTAGATTTACCTGGGTAAATCCCCAAGTTCTCCTTCTTCATTTTCTTAGTCAGCCCCTCTGGAACGAGGATGACCAGCCTTCACCCTAGTTCTGAAGGTTATGAGTTGGCTGATGAAACCAATGCAGGAACCACAAACTTCTTCACAGATTGAGCAGAAGATTCCTGATGGGGCCACTAATTATTATATCAGACTAATTGTACCAAAAGTTCCCATAGATCAGTAAGGATGCTGCTCTTCCTCAGGGACTTGAGCACAGATCGAGCTTACTTTGCTGTTTCCTTCTCCCAGAACAGAGCTCAGAACAGAGTTTCTGTTTCAGGAATCTGCTGCTGCAGGCTGAAAGTTGGCTTTCCTGGAAACTGGGATCCTTGCTGCCAAGTCTGTGTATACAGGTGACGTTATTCTTTGCTCGGAATTGGAAGGATGGAAGTGTAACCATTCCAACCTCTGACCTGGACTTTAGCTCTGTAGTCCCTGAAACTGCTGTCATTCCAACAATTACCGGGGACTCAAATTAAAGTCAGTAAAGTTCCCAACTATGGAAATCAAACCGTGTAAGGTCAGGCATTGGGAAAGCCATTTGCCTGTCCATGAATAATTTGCAGCCGTTTAGTTGTACTGTAGAAAACTATCAGAATTTACATCTGCTCTTTCTTATCTACAACACTGAAATCAGTATAAAATAAAGCCATGAAATTCTATATATCCCTGTGTGCACTAAACTAAGCCTAGGAAATGGTGGTACAGATCACAGCAAACACGAGGAAATCTGCAGATGCTGGAATTTCAAGCAACACACATAAAAATTGTTGGTAAACGCAGCAGGCCAGGCAGCATCAATTCGTCACAGCTCCAGGGATTCAAGTGGAGTCATAAGGTCATAGAGAAGTACAGCACAGAAATGGGCCCTTCGGCCCATCTAGTCCATGCCAAAACCATTTAAACTGCCTACTGCCATTGGCCCTGCACTGGGACCATAGCCCTCCATATCCCTACTATTCATGCACCTATCCAGATTTCTCTTAAATGTTGAAATCAAGCTCGCATACGCCACTTGTGATGGCAGCTCATTCCATACTCTGAGTGAAGAAGTTTCCCTTCATGTTCCCTTTAAACTTCTCACCTTTCACCCTTAACCCATGACCTCTGGTTGTAGTCCCACCCAAGTCCTGATCTCTGACACTGCCTATTTGCAGTTGGCATGTGATTGTGCAGGTTTCCTCCGGACGCTCCTGTCTCCTGCTACAAAAGTCGGTGGGTTAGTTGTCCACAGATGGCTGTGACTTGATCAAGTGCAAGTCCAAATTTATTTGCTGTCATCTGACTGTACATATATACAAGCAAGCAAAGCAACATTCCTCCAGACCATGGTGCACCCACAAAACACATATCACACACAGCGCATAAACCAAAATATTACCATAAATAACTTAAAAATATATCTTTCAAAATGCATGCAGTGTGCAGCACAAGTAAACAGTAAACAGCTCGTTGTCCTAGTGACAGAATCTCGGTGGTGGCAGGGTAGTTATTACGCCCACAGCCCGAGGGAAGAAGCTGTTACCCAGTCTGGCAGTCCTAGTCCTGATGCTTCTGTGCTTCCTTCCTGACAGTAGTGGGTCAGAGAGATTGTGGCTGGGTGTTCAAGTGAGAGGTAGAATTCCGGGTGTGGGGCGGGAGGTGAGCTGATGCGAATGTGGGGAGGATAAAAATGTGATCAGCGTTTGAATTAGGCCTCGGGTCCCCTTTCATGCCTGTCTTCTGTCTACCTTGTGGCGGACTCAGCACTGGTAAGTGGAGTGAGGGAGTCTGGGTCTTACCTTGTGCCAGGGTCTGCAGCGGGACAGTGGGCTGCCCAGGCTGCAGCGTCACGAGGCCCTGTCGTTGAAGGTTCAGAAGATGCTGTTGCTGAAGCTGTTGCATTTGAAGAATCTGCTGCTGGAAGGCAAGCTGCTTGCTTCCAAGCTGCTGCAGTTTGAAGAGAGAAAGAAGCCATCAGAGACTGAATTCCAGTGGCAGGCAAACATCAGAAGCAAAACACATGCATCGCCCGTCTTAAAGGTGCCCACTTCACCGGTGTTGTGTCCACTTTTACCCTGCAGTATTTTGGTTTGTCCTTCCTTTTAGAGGTCAGCATACAAACCCTTGTTGACGATCATGCAACAGAAGGCATCATAGCTGAACCTGTGTTTATGGACTTTCTAATAGCGTGTCACTGGGTAGCAATCACAAAAAAAATCCTTAGATCCGGCAGCTCTTGCCTTGGCTGATATTGCCTGAGATAAATTGAGCAAAGGTCTCTTATCTGTGGGGGGTTAGTACCAGGTTAGATTGTATAATCATCCACTAATCTGTCAGATTGTGGCTTGTATACACAATGCTAACATTTGCAGTAACATCACCAATATTAACACAAAACTGCAGTAACATTATTTAGGATTAAGTTCAATACCCATGTTTAACTCTTCCCACACCAAAGGACTCGGGATGGTGTAAATGAATTCATGCCCATTCAAGACATTCATCATGGGCTGAAGGGCCCATACTGTGCTGTGATGATCTCTGTTCTATCGGAGGGAAGGGTTAGATTGATCGAAGAGCAGGTTAAAAGGTCGACAATACATTGTGGGCCAAAGAGTCTGCGCTGTGCTGTAATGTTTTATGTTCCAAGTCAACAGACAGTGACCATCTCAAGGTCTCTGTTATCCAATTGTTTTCTGTCACCAACATTATGCACCGTGAGGGCGGGGAAATGCACAGCTCAGTGCAGCCAGAATATCATCCAGGATGGCTCACATATGACTGAGCCGTCATTGGTTCTCCCAGCCCATCGACCTAGAACTTCAGATAGAAGTGAAGCAGAGAGAAGCCGGGACCAGGAAATGTGTGATCCAAATTCATACACTCCCCACCCTATTGGAGATGCAGTGAGACATCACTGATGGAGCAATGCATTGTCCTAGGTGGCATCTTCTGAATGGGATATTCGATGGAGTTGTTGTTTGCACTCTCATGTATGTAAAAGAAGATCTTAACACTATCTTTTGGAAGAAGCGCAATGAGGTGAGGATTGGGGTGGACTTCCAGCTTGGTAATCAGACCTGTATTTGATCCATTTTACAGCAATTCAAAAATAGATTTTCTCACTGTTGTCAATGGAAACAAACAAAGCATGACAGCACCTCGACTTTCTGAGATGTTTGCGTAGATACAGCATGTCACCTAAAACTTCGACAAACGTTTATAGATGCACAGTGGAGAGTATCCAAACTGGTCACATCACAGCTTGATATGGAAGCACCAATGCCCGAGAATGGAAAAGTCTCCTGAAAGTGGTGATGTAGCTCAGTCCACCCCAGGCAAAGCCCTCCCCATCACTGAGCACATTTACATGGAGCACTGCCACAAGAAAGCAGCATCCATCATCAAGGATGCCCGTCATACAGGCCGTGCTCTCTTTTCTGTACTGCCATCAGACAGGAGGAACTGAAGCCTCAGATCCCATACCACGAGGTTCATGTACAGTTATTACCCTTCAACTATCAGGCTCCTGAACTGGCCTGGATAACTTCACTCACCACAACTCTAAATCCATTCCACAACCTACAGTCTCACTTCCAAGGACTCTACAACTCATGTTCTCAG
Source organism: Mobula birostris (assembly GCF_030028105.1). NCBI lineage: Eukaryota > Metazoa > Chordata > Chondrichthyes > Myliobatiformes > Myliobatidae > Mobula > Mobula birostris. Next base: position 75,029,632 of record NC_092383.1, on the reverse strand, counting down.
TATTATTTTTCTTTATTTGCACAATTTGTCTTATTTTGCACATTGGTTGTTTGCTGGTCCTTAATTACATATAGTTTTTCATGAATTCTATTGCATTCCTTTATTTTCCTGTAAATGCCTGCAAAATGCATTTCAAGGTTGTATATGGAATGGATATGGTAAGGACACTGATAAATAAATTTACTTTGACTTTGACTATTGATATTACACAAATGGCCACAGTTCAGAAGTACTTCACTGCATAAAAACTATTTCAAGAGGGTTGCACAGGTATGGCAGAGAGGGGAAGGGAGAGTTAGAATGTGAGGCTGGAGACCCCACATGGGAATCAGAAAAGGACACTTTCACTCTCCCCCCGTCCCTAACCTCTCCTTTCCCCCATCCCCTCCCACCTATAAAAACACAAAGAAACATTCCAATCCATAGAGTTGCTGCTGTTTGCAGTTCCTCTTCTTGTTTCTTGACCTGGTGGGGACACCAGATAGTTTCCTGATTGTCCCTTAATCGTACCAAAACTACTGTTCATTATTCTCTGCATAAAACCTCCTCCTAATGGCTTGTCAGCATTATTTTTTATGAATACAGGATTCGAGCTTTCATACATTTTAAACTAAGGACGTACAGATTTTTTTTTGTGAAGTTCTGCTTTTGTGGTGATGGCTTCACTAACGAGCAGCCCTCTGCGGCCTATTAACATAGTCCCCAGCGATGTGTTAGTAAACCAGGATACCAAGGCACAGCCAGCTGCTTGAACCCTGTCACAGCTCTGACACATCTTATCTGAATGTATTAAATATGAATATATTACCAATAAGTCCCTGCACTAACATACATTAGTAAGAAATCTCCACACTGGGCTCTGTGGAAAATGAGAATTGAACAAAGCTACCCTTTCCACTTTAGGTATCCATTGAATTACACCCAGTGTGACTTTATATTGTCTGGCTCTTTCACTTCTCCAACTCCATCAATCCAACTATCAAGAGTTTTGATTGAAAAGTAATATGAAGACAGCACAGTGCTGAACATGGGAGCACTGATGTGGTACATTTATGAGCAAGGCAGTGACCTAATATGAAACTCTTTTCATTTAAAGATGAAATCAGGCTAATACCTCCAGGAGATCTCCCTCTACTGTTGGGTCCTGGCTCTGGACTGGATGACCTATGCTTCGCCTCCCATGTGGTCCTGCCTTAGGAAGAGTTGTCAGTTACTTAATCTTAAAGAAATTGTGGCTGTTCCTCTCTGCGTCTTGTGGAGCATTGGGCGGCAACCTTCCCATTTCTTTAGCATTTTGTCTGATTTTTACTAGACCGAGTTGCTAGCTCGATGCTCAACCCAGCACAGATGGAAAGTGAGCGTGCAAGGAACCAGTCGGATTCGAACCCAGAACCACTCGCCTCGAAGTCCAGTGTAGATGCTACTAACACCACCGGCTGACATAATCTTAGAGGAAGGCGTGATGCAATCAGTTTTAGCTGGCAACTCCACCATTCAGCATTCCCAAAACAAATGGGGTTGTTCTGGCATCAACAAGCATTGAAGAGTAAACATATGCGAAAAGCTATAGTCAAATAGCTCTTTAAAGGAATAAAGCCTCTTGCTGTTTGTGTGATTGACACCCAGTGTGCAGATGTTTAGGTGCTGATAACAGACCAATAAACAGCCAGTGTGATTTCCTGGTAAATAATTATTAAGACTGAACTCCTCCGCACTGTTCGGCTTTTCCAGAAGGAGACTGCTTCCCACTTGGAGCAGGGTTTGAGTGATGAAACCAGGCTTTGCTTAAAGGCCAGCCAAGGTGTGGTAGGAGAAGAAGATGGCCCCTCCCTAAATCTACCAGATAGCACAGGCTGGCAACCAACATCGCTGCCCTTTCACATTCGGATGCTGCTCCTTAAGGCTGATTTATACTTGTGCGTCAAATGTACGCCGTAGGTACGGCATAGCCGCGTACCCTAAGCTGTACTCTATGCTGAACCCTACGCCGTAGCCTAACACGCACCTCTCCCAAAATGTAACTACGCGTCACGGCGACACAGACCGAAACAACTGTGATTGGTCTGCTTGGTAGCATCACATTTCCTCCTACGCTGCAATAGCTTCCCATTAGGTGACTGAAGGGCAGGGAAGGAACTCTGGCTGCAATGCTTTCCATAAGGCTTTACAGACCTCCGAAATTACGGGGGACCCTGTGCTTGACACCAGTTTGTAGCTAGCTGCTACAGCCTGTTGACTTCCACCTGAAGCTAAAACTCGAATGGTGATTGTCAGTCTCTGAGTATACCGTGCGTACACTATGTGAAATAAATGGTTGGAGACGATGAACCAAATCGTCAAATCTACCTGCTGACATCCGAAAATATTTGAAATGCATTTCCTCGTCCATGTCTCTCAGTGGCTGGACAAGCACAGAAAATTCACCCTCCTTCAGTTTCAGTCGCCATTGTTTGAAGTTTGAGGTTCTTCGTGTTGAGTTTCAACACGAAGAAACTCAACACCGTGGCATAGAAACCCCATAGCGTTTTGGCGGTGAATTGCAGAGCGATGCAGACACACCAACGCACAAGTATAAATGCTTACAACAGCATAGCCCACTTGCGTAGGCTACGGCGTAAGCGAGTATGCACAAGTATAAATCAGCCTTTACACCCGGCACTAATCTTTCCTCACAGATTGCCAGACCCACTGGAATCCACGGTGGAACTGATTGGGAAGGCAGGAAGCCACCAATGTGTATGAACACAGATATTTTCGGCTTACTGTGGGCAAGTCATTTCTCATTAGTGGTCTCATACTTACTGCTTAATAATGTTTTTTAACATATCAAAATAAAATTTATGCACGTAAAAGATATACATTTACAAGAACAAACTGTGTACTGCTTTTCATTTTCACATTCATAGTCAATGCTTTAAGTTGTGCTCTAATACATTCCTTAAAACCAATAGGGGTGTTTAAATTCCTGTGGCTCACTAGTACAATAATTGAGAAGTCATCCACACCCCAAACTGGCCTGGAGCAGAAGAACCCTATACTGTGGTCCTCCCCCTCTGAACTCTTGCAGTAGCTGTACATGCTTAATAAGTTATATTACAAGTAAAATATTCATCTAATTGTGGCAGCATTAATTAAGTGCTTGGTGGCACTTTGACATTGTGAGCCTCTATCCTTTAACTCACGTTGAAACGGTGCTTGGATTGTTTGATACGAGAGATCTGAGGGAATTTTATTCTATAACAAAGTAGTACCTGCTTGAAGAGTTCGATAGAACAGTTTGGAGGAAGTTCTTTTTTCTGACTGACTCTGAGGTATCTGCTCCAGGAGCTTTTGTTAGGATAGTGCAGAAGGAGCTTTAACCTGTGCTATATTTATCCCAGGCGTGTTTGATTGGATGATGCAGAGAGGGCTTGACGGACATTGAATTTTCCACTCCCCTGTATTCTTTTCCCACTCTCACCATTCCACAGGATTCTGCCTTCCTTTGTTCATATTTCCATCTTTCCTTCCCCTCTCCCCTCTTCTGTCATCTAATCTCATTATCCTCCACCGCTTAGTTCATTTGGACATCACTCATCCATCTGGGTTTCTTCTGTCTTGGTTACTCTTTCCTATCCTGTCCCCCACCTGGTTCCATCTGCTCATCAACCCCCTGTTACTTGGTTCCACCTATCACCTAACAATCTCTGTCTGCACCCCCCCCCCACGCCCTCTCCCCTCCCTCTCACTTCAATGTGCAGTCTGTCTTTCATCTACTGCCTCAGTCCTGCGGTAGGACCTTGCCTCCATAGATGTTGTTTTACACACTGAGGTCTTGGAGTAGTTTGTGTTTTTTTTTGCTCTGGAGTTCAGCATCCACAATTTCTTCTGCCTCTAAGTCTGTGTGTCAAAGTTCACCGTTCAAAGTAAATTTATTATCACAGTACATAAATATCATCATATACTACCCTAAGATTTATTTTCTTGCTGCCATTCAAAAGACCACATACTGTGCAAATATAAAAGGAGAGAAAAGAAACAGAAGAATAATAATAAATAAGTGAGCAATAAGTATCAAGTGCATGAGTTGTGGAGTCCTTGAAAATGAGTCCATAGATTGTGATGTTATCTCAGTTCTAGCTGAGTCAATTTTTCCCCTCTGGTTCAAGAGCTGATGGTTGAGGGGAAATAACTATTCCTGAACCTGGTGGTGTGGGGCCTGAAGCTCCTGCACCTCCTTCCTGTTAGCAGCACCAAGCATGGCCTGGATAATGAGGGTCCTTGTTGATTGTGCTTATCCTGGGAGTGCATGATGGGAAACCATAGAGGGGGGGGCTTTTCTCTCTATCTAATCCATGATGCTCTACTTGTCTTGGGAGTGTTTAATGGATTAGCGTAGAGGGAGTTATGTGCTACATTCAATCTATGATACAGCTATCCCATGAATCTTTGATAGCCCAGTGTAAACCGGGCTTCACTCTGCAGTTAATCCATCCTATAGTTGCCCTGGAAATGTTTGATGTTTGGGTGCCTGAAACTCAATAACATCCCTCACCCTAAGGCTAATAAAATTCACATGCAATAAAGAAAGTTTTTTTAAAAAAAAATCTGGCCTACTTCAACTTACGCTCTGCAATCACCCACTCCTTTCAATAACTATAAACTCTCCGAGGTAAATCAAAAGCTGTCAAAGATATCAGCCTGAAATGGCAGCAGAGAACTTGCGCGGTATTAAGTGATAAGGTCCAGAAATGTTACAGTGATAAAGGATACTGCAGAGTTCAGTACTGGGAGGAATGATAAACACCTCTTTGATGTACTCAATGAAATATGGGCTGTATCACCCTGGCAGATGAGATCTTTAGAAGCTGAAAAAGTAAGGAAATGGTTCTTGATCCAAATCTGCAATGTGGCCAAACTGCTTATAAACCAACACAGACAGGAATTCCCAGGAGAAGGAAAGGGGTCAAGGCCATTTCCTTGGAGGGTGTGCAATACATTTGAAGATGCTGGGTGTTCGCTGATGGGCTTCACTCCTTTAACACGTTTTGTCTGTATTCTGTTTACATTAGATGCAGTTCAGTGACTAAAGCTAGCGGGGTAACAGGCTTGTCAGGTTGATTTATGAGCACATCAACCCAAGTTTCTGTGTATCGTACAAGACTGACAGCGGCAGTTCATTAAATCTGGGTCCTGAGTGACTCAGAACTTGGCGTCAGACCTGCTGTTTAAACGTCAACTTTAACCCTCTGAAATACACCATTTGTTTTTCAATGTTTTTCCTTCCTCTCCTGAAGCTACTGGCTCTTGTGATAATTCCACAGGTGCCAGGAACTTCCTTTTCAGTCGCCCAAGAGGCTCATCTTCTTGTGAGAACTTTGAGAATATGCATCTGCAGGCTGAACCACTGGGAGAGAACATTTCTGATTACTGGCCTGGTTATCCAGAGATCATAAGTTCACAGCCAGGAGACACCTTAAAGTATTTTGTGCCAATAAAATACTTTTTGGAGTGAAATCATAGTTGCAGTGAAATATCACTGTCAACTACAAACAGCGGGGTTCAACAAACATTAAAATAGTAATCTATATTTTATAAACACGAGGAAGTCTGCAGATGCTGGAAATGCAAAGCAACACGCAGCCAAAATGCTGAAGCAACTCAGCAGGTCAAGCAACACCTATGGAAGTGAATAAACAGTTGATGTTTTGGGCCTGAAAAGGTAGGAGGGAGATGCCAGAACAAAAAAGAAGGGAAAGGGGAAGGAGGATAGCTAGAGGGTGATGGGTGAAACCAGGTGGGTAGGAAAGATAAAGGACTGGAAAAGAAGGAATCTGAAAGGAGAAGAGAGTGGACCATAGGAGAAAGGAAAGGAGGAGGGAACCCTAGGTGATAGGCAGGAGAGAATAGGTAAGAGGCCAGAGTGACGAATAGAACAAGAGGGGAGGGGAGGAAATTTTTTTTACCGGAAGGAGAGATCAATATTCATGCCATCAGGTTGGAGGCTATTAGAGAGGAATGGATCTTGTTATTACTGTTGAGTACAGGGAACTATAGAGACAAGAGAAAGTAGCTGGCCAAAGTTGACTGGAAGAGGACTCTACCAGGGATGATGGTAGAACAGCAATGGCTGGAGCTTCTAAGAAGCAATTTGAAGGATGTATGATTGGTTCATCCCAAAGATTCTAAAGGGAGGTTGAGGCAACCAGGGCTGACAAGGGAAGTCAAAGACAGCATAAAAGCAAAAGTGTGGGAGTATAATATAGCAAAAATTAGTGGGAGGTTAGAGGAGTGGGAAGGTTTTATAAACCAACAGAACACAACTAAAATACAACAATAAGGAGATAAACCATGAAATATGAAGGTAAGATAACTAATAATATAATGAGAGTTTTTCAGATACATACAGAGAAAAAGACAGGCAAGAGTGGACATCAGACCCCTGGAAAATGACACTGGAGATGTAGATATGGGTACAAAGATATGGAGGACGAACTGAATAAGTATTTTTTGTCAATCTTCACGGTGGAAGTGACCTAAAGCATGTCAGAAATTTGAGAATGTCAGGGGCAGAAGAGAGTGCAGTCACCATTACTAAGGAGAAGGTGCTTGGGAAGCTGGGAGGCCTGAAGGTAGATAAGTCACCTGGAATAGATGGACTACACCCCAGGGTTCTGAATGAAGTAGCTAAAAAGATTGTAGAGGCATTAGTAATGGTCTTTTAAGAATCACTAGATTCTGGAATGGTTCCAGAGGACTGGAATATTGCAAATGTCACTCAACTCTTCAAGAAAGAGGTAGCTAAAGGGATTGTAGATGCATTAGTTGTGATATATCAAAAATTACTGGTTTCTGGAATTTTTCCGAAGGGTGGAAAATTACAAATGTCACTCGACTCTTTAGGAAAGGAGGGAGGCAAAAGTCAGAAAATTATAGGACAATTAGCCTGACTTCAATGTTGGCAAGATGTTAGAGCCCTTTATTAAAGATGAGGTTACAGAGTGCTTGGAGGCATACCATAAATTTGGCAGAAATCAGCATTGTTTCCTGAATGGAAAATCTCACTTGATAAATCTGTTCGAATTCTTTGATGAAATAATGGGCAGGATAAGCAAAGGGGAGTAAGTGGATGTTGCTCAATTGGATTTTCAGGAGGCCTCTGACAAGGTGCTGCATATGTGGTTGCTAAATAAGATAAAACCCATGGTATTATGGGCAAGACGCTAGCAAGGACAGAAGATTGGCTGACCGGCAGAAGGCAAACAGTGAGAATAAAATAAAGGGGAACTATTCCGAATGGCTGCTGGTGACTAATGGTGTTCCACAGGGTTGCTGTTGTGTCCGCTATTTTTCACATTTTATGTTAATAATTTGGCATCAAAGGTTACAGGGACGAGGCAGAAAAATTGGGATGAAGTCGTACCCTCTTCTAGGACGTCCATTTAGAACAGAGATGCGGAGAAATTGCTTTAGTCAGAGCGTGGTAAATCTGTGGAATCTGTGGAATTTGTTGCCAAGTCATTGGGTGCATTTAAGGCAGAGATAGATAGGTTCTTGATTAGCCGTGGCATGAAAGGGTATGGGGAGAAGGCAGGGGAGTGGAGATGACTGGAAGAATTGGATCAGCCCATGATTGAATGGCAGAGCAGACTCGATGGGCTGAATGGTTACTTCTGCTCCTATATCTTAAGGTCTTATATCAATCATGATCGGATCGCAGAGCAAACACGATGGGTCGAATGGCCTAATTCTGCTCCTATAGCTTAAGGTCTTATATACAGAGGAAAACTTCACTTTTGGTGCCATATGGGACCCTTTACATATATTTGGTTTTACATTCAAAGGGCAATAGCTCTGACAATGCATGTTCCATCTGATTTGCACTGGACTTACTGCTTTTGTCTCAGGAATAGATCTTCAATAATTCTACCTATGAGTGCAACCTTGGCGTTGAGCACAAAAGCTGGGACATTATGTTATAGCTGTACAAAACACTAGTTAGGCCACACTGTGTGCACTTCCAGTCACTGCTCTACAGGGGAATAATAAAGTTAGAGAGGGTGCAGAAAAGATTCACAAGGATGTTGTTTAGATTGGAGGACGTGAGTTATCAGGGAAGATTGGATAAGCTTTTTCCCTTGGTGTGAAGGAGGCTGAGAGATGACATATAAAATTGAGAGAGAGCAGATTTATGGGTGTTGTGGGGAGTGAATTTTCCACACCATGAGTAGTAGTAGAATGGACTGTGAGAGGAGGCAGAGGAAGAAGGGACATTAACAACATTTAAGAGGCATCTTGAATGAGCAGGGCCCAGAAGGATATGGAATTAATGCAGGCAATTGGGAATAGTATAGGTTGGCAAATTGGTTAGCAGTGAGTGGCAAGGCCTGTTTCTATGCTGTACAACTCTATGAGTGACCCAATGAGCCACTCAGATGGACCCTCAAGGAATTGAAAAATGGCTTAAAGTCAAATTTCCCAGCAATAGTTAAATTACAAAACTGAATTGAAAAAGTTAGTGAAAGGATCCTATTTCTATTCATTCTGTCTGCACAGAATATTTCCAGCATGGATCACTCTATCAGAATATTCGCAAGGCAATTCTGCAGGTGATGTTATAGTCATGGGAGACTTTAATTTCCCAAATATATAGTGGGAGAACCCAATGACTAATGGATTACAGGAAAGTTTTTTTTTGACCCAGTACCAACAATAGGGGAGGCCTGTCTAGATTTGATATTCTGGAACAATCAGGATAGAATTTTGAATACGAAGTTGTTGAGCCTTCAGGAGCAAACAATCATAACATTGTCAGTCTCGAAGTTTTTCGGAAGAGTCTATCAGTAAAGCCAAAGCCATTAAATTTTGAATTTCAGAAAGGTAAAGTCTGTGCAGATGCAGCAAAGACTTCAGAAGGTAAACTGGAAGGAGCTGTTTGCCGTTGAGTCAGTTGAAGAACAATGGAGTTAATTTAAAGAGGTAATTCATGCAGTGCAGGAAATGTTCATACCCAAGGTTGGGAGAAGCCATAAATACAGTAGATCAACTACATGAAGGAATAAAGACATACATAAAAAAAAATTTAAGAAAAGACAGCTATATAAGAAAACAGAAAAAATGGTGGTGATGTTAACGGTAGGGGATATGAAAATATGAGAGTTATAATCAAGAGGGAAACTAGGATTGCCAAAAGACAGGTTAAGAAGGATATTGCTGATAATGCTAAGATTGATCCCAAGAGATTTTTTTTCAATACTTTAGTAGCAAAAGGAAAGTCAAGGAGGAAGTTAGGTGTATAAGGAATAATAATGGGGTGATAAATTATGCAGAGGAGGACATAGCAGATACTCTTAACTCATATTTTACTGAAGTACTCACCTGCAAAGATGTTAGCAATATGCCAGTAAGTGCGGAGAAAAATAAGGTTGTGTTAAGTGACTTAGAAATCTTAGAAAGTGAGGCCCTGCTTCAGCTGAAAGGCTGAAAGTTAACAAATCTCCAGGGCCAGACAACATATAACCAAGGGTATAAAGAGGGCTATGATTATGTATACAAACCCTTAACATGTATTTTTCAAAAATCAGGGAAGATTGGTGAAATCCCTAAGGACTGGAAACGGGTTAAAATTGTCCCAGTATATAAAATGGGTTACCACACTGACCCTTGTAACTATAGACTAGTAAGCTTAATGTATCATAGGTAAGATAATGGAAACATGAATAAAGAATGAGATGGAAAAGCAGCTGATAAGAACAGGCATGCCTGCAGATAGCCAGCATGAGCTCAGAAAGGGGAAATCATGTTTTACTAATATGTGGAGTTCTATGAAGAGGCGACTAAAATTTATGCTAACAAAGATTGGTTGATATCATTTACTTGGATTTTCAGGAGGCTTTTGACAAAGTACCCCACAGGAGGTTAAGAATCAAATTACAGGAGATAGGACTCAGGGTAAGGTGTGCAAATGGGTGCAGAATTGGCACAAAACCAGAAAACAATGAGTTTTCACACCTAGATGATGTTAAAAGTGGGGTTCCACAGGGATCAGTTTTGGGGCTGCTACTGTTTTTAATTTATATTAATCATTTGGATAAGCACATAACAAATTAACTAGTAAAGTTTGTAGATGACATAAAATTAGGGGGACGAGCTGATAATATTCAGGCAGCAGAATCAATAAAGTTAGATCTAAGCAAAATCCAGATGTGTGTGGATAAATGGCAGATGAAATTTAATGTAAGTAAATGTAAAATATTACATTTAGGAAGTCAAAATATTAGATATAAATATACAATGGAGGGTCTTGAGTTAGAAAGTGCACTGTATGCCAAGGATTTGAGTGTCCTAGTCACACATCACTATCAACATCTAGACAATGTACAGAAGTGATTAGGAAGGCAAATAGAATGTTGGGCTATATAATGCGCTCAATGAAGTTCAAGTCTAGAGAGGCCACTATCACCCTTAAGCTGTATAATGTGCTTGCGAGGCCACACTTTGAATACTCTGTATGGTTTTGGTCTCCATATTGTGTGAGGGATCCGAAGGCACTGGAGGGAGTCCAGGAAAGGGTGACTAGACTCATTCCAGGTCTGCAGGGTATGAGCTATGGAGAATGATGGAAAGAATTAAATCTTTTTAGCCTAAGTAGACATAGAATGAGAGGAGACATGACAGAAGTGTTCAAAATCATTAAGGGCATAAGTAAAGAGGATGCCAGCTGTTACTTCAAAATTAATTCATCAATGAGGACATGGGGCCACAGGTGGAGACCGGTTAAAGAGAGATTTCAGACTAACATCAGGAAGCATTTCTTTACACAGCGAGTTGTGGACATATAGAACAAACAACCTAGTTGTATAGCTGGGAGTGTGATCTTAGAGACTTTCAAATCTAAACCTGATAGCTATTTCAACACACTATGTGGATAGGAATTTGGCAAGCTTTGTTTGGCCGAATGGCTTGTTCTTGTCAAAATCTTTCTAATGTTCTAATGTTCTGACTATTGGTCAGGAGGAGGACAAATCAAAGCTGACATTCACCCCACCCTACTCTTCATCTGAGAAGAACCACAGCAAACTGCAGTACCCAACTACATTCCACAAAGAATAGGCATGACTCAAGTGATGTCACCAGCTGGATTCTTACCATGTTGAACAATATCTACAAACCACTGTGCCAGTGCCTTCCAAGTTATATCATTCTGACTCTAAATTTGCAATGTAACCAAAGCCAAAGTGAAGATAAGTTTATTATTGAAGTACGCAGACTCAGTGACCTCTTTGTTAGGTGCATCTGCTTGGTGCAAATATCTAATCTGCCAATCATGTGACAGCAACTTAATGTATAAAAGCATAGGTCAAGAGATCCAATTGTTGTTCAGACCAAATATCAGAACGGGAAAGCAACGTGACTCAAATGGCTTTGATAGTGGAATAATTGTTGGTACCAGACGGGATAGTTTGAGAAAGCTGATCTCCTGGTATTTCATGCACAACGGTCTCTAGAGTTTATGGGGAATGGTGCGATAAACAAAAACAAAACATACAGTAAACAGCAGTTCTATGGGCAAAAACACCTTGTTAATGAGAGAAGTCAGAGGAAAATAGCCAGAATGGTTCAAGCTGACAAGAAGGCAACGGTAACTCAAATAACCACATGTTACAACAGTGGTGGGTTCAACATGTCAAACCTTGAAGTGGATGGTCTACTCTACAGTAACAGAAGACCACGAACATGCACTCAGTGGTACCTAATAAAGTGGCAACTGAGTCTATATGTCATCATACTCTACCTTGAGATTCATTTTCTTGCAGGTATTATCAGGAAAAGGGAAATACAATAAAACCTTCCAAAAATCTGTACATAAGCAAAGACTTACAAATGCCAACAGCAAAAAAAAAGACAAACTGTGATCGCAATTTAACTCAAGGTAGAGGTAGCAGGTAAGGCTCTGATTGTTCAGATCTCCGGAATTTAGATCTGTTTGTCTTTCTTGGGACAGGAGGCTTAAGAAAATGCTTATCAGAACCAGGACCATTATTGTGCAACCAAATATTGACAATGCATTTTGGACACTAAAGAAGTTAAAGGATTATGCGACAGGGTCAAAAAATGGAGGTGAGGTAAGAAATCATATTGAATAACAAAGAAACCTCAAGGGTCTGCCTAGTCAATTCTGCCCCTATTTCCTACAAGCATAAAAAGAACCTTTAAGTAATTTTCACTATGTACCATTAGAGTAAAATGGAAAACAAATTTGTAACATAAAAGCCCAAACCTGTCAAAGAAAAAACCTCTGATGTGACATCAAAGCAGCTGTTTTAATATTAGTGTGAAACATAAACTTGATGATAATCATTCAAGACCTCAATCATTCCACTTAACCAACACACAGGTCCCTTTAACCAAAGTGAGTTGGTTCTCATTTGCTAAGTGAGGGGATTTAAAGGCAGGAAAGAAACAATTTATACCTATTGGAGTTTTATGACTGTAACTGGCTCAAAAGATAGCCTGTGCATGTCCTATATCTGGACTTTCACATTTCAACTGTGGAAAAAACATACAAAGTTTTCTTTTGTTTATTTATTGACAGAGAGTGTGGAATAGACCCTTCTGGTCCTTCAAGTCGCGACGAGCAGCAATCCCCCAATTTAGTCACAGCCTAATCACAGAACAATTTACAATGACCAGCTAATGTAGTTAGTACCATTAGTACCAACTAATGTACCAGATGGAACATTTTTGGACAGCGGGAGGAAACCGGAGCACCCAGAGAACGTACAAACAGGCAGTGGTGGGAATTGAATCCAGGTCGCTGGTACTGTAAAGCATTGTGCTAACCACTACACTCCTGCACCTTGCTGCTACTGCTTTTATACAAGATCAGAGCTTAAGGCAGGGGTTCCCAACCTTTTTTATGCTATGGAGCCCTACTACTAACTGAGGGGTCCATGGACCCCAGGTTGGGAACTCCTGGTTTCAGCGGTTGCATATAATTTTTAGGCATAGATTGTGAACAAGTTAATTGACATGAAGCAGAGTAGGAATAAATTGATTACTTACAAAATGACAAGAACTGACTAGGGAAGTGTCTCAAAGATTGATGCAGCTACTAGCAATCTCTATCTATGCTTAGAAGAGTAAATTGTGGGTAATATATTCAAGATTGTTCATGGTACAAATTACATGTAAAGTAAGCTGTGAAAAGGATACAAAGAGTTGTAGCACAGGCATTCTAAATCATTGGATAAAAAGGTGGTGAAATAGAATGTGTGAAATTAACTACTTTGATTGGAAGAATGGAAAAAAGAGGAAATTTAAATAAAAATAGGGATTAACAAATCTTGCTCTTCAAAGGCCATCTTTATGTATTAATTACTAAGTTAGCATTTAAGTATAGCAAGCAATGGGGAAGTAAATGGCATTTAACCATTAATGGAATAATGCCAGAATATAAAGCGAGCAATCTTACCACACTCATTTATTTGAGACTGCACCTGGAGTCTTTTTTTACCCATTTGGTCTCCTTGCCAAAGGAAAGATGGTCGAAAAATTTATCCCCCAGGATCAGCAGGACCAAGTTTGCTGTACAGCATCAAATGAGTATTGTACTCTGCCTCTAAAATTCATTCTAATTGGCAGAACTACGATTTGGTGCGTTCAGGGCTACCATCTAGGGAGTGAATTTCCAGTCAGAAATGTTTGCCTTAGAGGACATGAAATGCACGAGATTGATTCCTGTGTTGAGAGGGGTGATTCCTTGTGGAGAGATTTGTAGAAAGGACTTTTAATCTCTGGAGTTTAGAAGATTAAGAGGTGATCTCATTAAAACTGGGCTGGACAAACAGGGAAAACTAAAATTAGTGGTCAGAGTCTCAAAGTAAGTGTTTGGACATACAGGATTGAGAAAAGGAGATTTATTTTTCTACTGTGGGTTGTGAATTTTCAGACTCCTCCACCCCAGAGGGCAGTGAGTGCTCTGTCATTCTCAGCAGATTTCCATGCACTCGGGGAATCAAGGGGTTTGTGTAGAAAAATTGAAAATGACATGAAGGTTCAGCCACCGTCTTATTGAATGGCAGATCAGGCTTGAGAGCCTTTTGGTCAATTCATTCTCCTATTTCTTCTGAATACCAACTTAGAATCAATCATCAACATTTCAGACCAAAGCAAAATTACACAGATATTGGAAATATGAAATAGAAACAGAAACCACTAGTAATCTCAGGTATCAAGGATCACCTATGGATTGATGGATTTAATGCTTCAGAGTGATGATCTTACAACATTTTCAGTTTTTGGATATTTTTCTGTTTTTATATTAGCAAATTTGTATCGCATTGCCTCAATTAACGTTGTACTGACACTGAAAATACATTTCACCCTAACTTTGTGGTGGATTCTAAACTTCCATTTGCCTACTAACCCCTTGGCATAGCTATAATTTCAGCAGAAATTGTGTGAGGCCTCCAAAGCTCTTGATGTTGACCATTCCACCTATCAGAAGTAACCAGGCATATTGTCCTCATTAATGGCCCATTTTCCTTTGCTCACATACACTGTACTGCTCTCAGGTGTATACACAACATGAGCAGCAAACACTCCACTCACATCTCCCAGGGCTGACCTGGTGTGTGCCTAGAATACACCCATGGATCTGCACCAGATGGCACGTGCACAACCATTGTGCAGAGGACCAGCTCCTCACACAGAACCAAGAATAGGAATACTTCTGCAATCTGGAAGCCATTACACATTTTAACAGACAGGTGTGAACACAAGGATCTGACTGTGAGGGTCGTGGGCCAGACTTGGGAAATCTTTGAATAGTTATTCATCTTAGGCAAAAAAATTCTTTGAATCTTTTTCTAATTTTGGCTTTGTAAATTTTGTTCTCATCAAAGTTTGAAATGTTCACAGTGGTGACTCCAAAGTTTTCACATTTTATGCAGCCACATGTATTAAACAGTCCTAGGTCAGCTACAATATGGGATAAAATCCTTGCAATGTAGACACTGTTCCATCAAACAATCCCAAGTCACAAATTCTAAGGGTTAGATACAGTGTAATGCTATCACTGTAATATGTTTTGGTAATACTTGCACAAAAGCATCTTTAACTTTTTGGTTTCCCACAGGAATTCTTTTAATTTTCAACTCCATAACCCAATTAAACTCCTAAATCTCCTGCATCCAATCTCATCATCTACGAAATGCTCATTTGTCATGGGATTAATATCTGGTTGAGAGAAAGGCCCATTACTGCTGTGGGCTTATTAGACCAGACAGAAACATAAGACATAGGAGCAGAATTAGGCCGTTTGGCCCATTAAGTCTGCTTCACCATTTCATCATGGCTGATCCATTTCTCTCACAAACCCCATTCTCCTGCCTTTTCCCCATAACCTATTACACCCTGACTAATCAAGAACCTACCAACATCTGCCTTACATACATTCAATGACCTGGCCTCCACAGTTGCCTGTCACACAGATGCACCAACCTCTTGTTAAGGAAATTCCTCCTAATCTCCATTCCAAATCTATTCTGTGGCTGTGCCCTCGGGTAATAGATTCTCCCACCAAAGGAAATGTTCTCTCCACATCTACTCTATCTTGGCTTTTCAACATTCCATAGGTTTCAATACGATCTCCCCTCATTCTTCTAAATTCCAATGAGTAAAGGCCTAAAGCCATCAATCGCTCCTCATACAATAAGCCTCTCATTCCTGGAATCTTTCTTGTGAACCTCTTTGAACCCTCTCCAATGTCAAGGCATCCTTTCTTAAATAAGGGGCCCACAATACTACAACCGAGGACTCACTAGTGCCTTATAAAGCTTCAGCATTACATCCTTGCTTTCATATTCCAATCCTCTTGAAACGAATGATAACATAGCATTTCCCTTCCTCACCACCGACTCAACCTGCAAATTAGCTTTTAGGGAATCCTGTATATGGACTCCTGAATCCCTTTGCACCTTGGATTTTTGAATTTTCTCCCCATTTAGAAAATAGTCTCTGTTTTTATACTTTCTACCAAAGCGCATGACCATACACTTCCCTGCAATGTATTCCATCTGCCACCTCTTTGCTCATTTTCCTAAACTGTCCTCTACAGCCTCTCTGCTTCCTCAGCACGGCCTGCCCCTCCACCCATGTTCGTATCATCCACAAACTTGGCCACAAAGCCATCAATTCCATCATCCAAATCCACGATGTACAACACTGTAATCCCAACACTGACCCCTGCAGAACTCCACTAGTCACTAGCAGCCAATCAGATAATTCCTCAAATAATTCTAACAGATTTATCAGACAAAATTTTCCCTCAAGGAAATCATGCTAACATTGGTCTTTTTTATCACGTGCCTCCAAATACCCTGAGACCTCATCGTTAGCAATTGACTCCAACAACTTCCCAGCCACTGAGGCCAGGCTAACTGGCCTAAAATTCTGTTTCTTTTGCCTCTCTCCCTTCTTGAAGAGTGGAGTGACATCTCCAATTTCCTTGTCCTCTGGAACCATTCCAGAATCTAGCAATCATTACTGACACCTCCACAATCTCTTTAGCTACCTCTTACAGAACCCTGGAGTGTAAGCCATCTGATCCAAATGACTTATCTACCTTCAATCCTTTCAGCCACCCAAGCACCTTCTCCCTAGTAATAGCAGCTGCACTCATTTCTGCCCCCTGACACTCTCAAACTTCCGGCATAGTGCTGGTGTCTTCCACAGTGAAGACTGATGCAAAATACTTATTCAGTTTGGTTGCCATTTCCTTGTCCCCCATTACTACCTCTCCAGCATCAATTTCCAGCAGTCCATTATCTACTCCTACCTCTCTTTTATAAAGGCATCCATTAGTCTTGGGTGCAGATCCATTAGTCTCGAAGACTAATGGATCTGCGCCTGGAAGGTCTTCACTCTCCAGGGCACAGGCCTGGGCAAGGTTGTATGGAAGACCAGCAGTTGCCCATGCTGCAAGTCTCCCCTCTCCATGACACCGATGTTGTCCAAGGGAAGGGCATTAGGACCCATACAGCTTGGCACCAGTGTCTTCGCAGAGCACTGTGTGATTTTAAGTGCCTTGCTCAAGGACACAACATGCTGCCTCGGCTGGGGCTCGAACTCACGACCTTCAGATCGCTAGTTGAACACCTTAACCACTTGGCCACGTGCCCACACTTCTCTTTTACTCTTTATATATCTGAATAAACCTTCAGTATCTTCTTTGATATTATCGGCTAGCTTGCCTTCTTATTTCAACTTTTTCCCCCCTTATGGCTTTTTTAGTTGCCTTCTGTTGGTTTTTATAAGTTTCGCAATCTTCTACCTTCCCATTAATCTATTATGTGCCTTCTCTTTGCCGTTTATGTTGGCTTTGACCTCCTTCGTCAACCATGGTTGTGTCATCCTGTCTTTAGAATACTTCTTCTTCTTTGGGATGTATCTATCATGCATCTTCTAAATTGCTCCCAGAAACTGCAGTCATTACTGCTCTGCTATCACCCTTGCTAGTGTCCTCTTCCAAGCTCCCTCATGTCTCTGTAATTCCCCTTACTCCACTGTAATGTTGATACATCTGACTTTAGCTTCTCTTTCTCAAATTGCAGGGCGAATTCTATAATATTTTGATCATTGCCTACTAAAAGTTCCTTTACCTTAAGCTCTCTCATCAAATCCAGTTCATTACACAATACTCAATCCATGACTATCATAAAGTTGCTCTTTTGTCGTGCCTTTTCTATCTCCCATCATTATTTGTAGACTACATCTTGGTTTGTTCGGAGGGCTATATATAACTACCATCAGGAACTGGTTCACGCATGGATGTCGAGATTTATTGCTGATAGTGAATCAGATAATTAGATCATGAATATTACTGGTCAGTAGGAGGCTACTTAGTCCATCAACCAAAGCATTTCAGGTCATGACAAATAACAGTATAAAAGTAAGTTCCTTGTATCGCCTTTGGTTGTGTGGTTATATGCAGTAAACCTGTCTACCACTGCCAAAAATGGGTCCTTATTTCCTCAATCAATATCGTGATTAATCTTAAACTTGTCTATCAAATCTTCTCTTAACATTCTAAGCAGCAGAAGGAATATTCCTGTATTCTCTACTCTCTTCACACAACTGAGGTATTCCATCCCTGGTACCATTCCAATAAATTCTTCTGCCAGCCCTCCACAATCCTTACCCTTTCCATAAGTGTGGTACTCATAAGGAAGCTTCTAACTGAGGTTTAGCCACCATTTTATAAAAGTTTACCATATTGATGGCGTAACCTTTGCATAACCAAGATTTTGAACCAAGCATTAAACTCTGTATTATGTTGCTACGAAGCTAAAGCAGTGCTTTGTGTTCTGTGAAGTCCATGTGTTAGCTCATTTGTGTAATAGTTACTCCCACATTAAAAGAAATTATGCACAGATAACTTCTCCTCTACCACTCAGGAAGCGATCAAATTCTTATGAACTATTAATCCAAAACAGTATCTATCAAGTACTAAACTGAGTTTTACCAATGATCAGTGGAGCTGAGAAGATCTTAAGAGAGCAAAACCAGTTATTCTTGGGTGAAAGAATGAGAGGACATGTGTGTTTTATAGAACATAGCGTAGGACAGTACAGCACAGTATGGGCCACTCAGCTCACAATGTTGTGCCAATCTATGTAAACCTACTCCACAATCATTCTAACCCTTCCCTCTTATAGAGCCCATAACTGTGTATTTTTCTTACATCCATGTACCTATCTAAGACGGACACATTATGTCCCTTTTGAATTTCTAGTACAAACTTTGGCAGTGTGTTGAAGGCACTCATCACTCTCTGTAACCTACCTCTATCATTCCCCCCCCTAAACTTACCTGCACTCACCTTAAACTAAGGGTTCTGAACCTGATGTCTATGGACTGCTCGGCTAATGGTAGGGATCCGTGATATAAAAATGGTTGGGAACCCTTGCCTTATGTGCTTTAGTATTAACTATTACCACACTGGGGGAACAAGGTGCTGGCTGTCCACTCTATCTACACCTCTCATACTGTTACACACCTCTATCAAGTTGCCTCTTATCCTCCTTCAATCTAAAGCGAAAAGCCCATGCTCGCTCAACCTTTCCTCATAAGACATGTGTTCACCTTTCAGCCCATTCAGCTAAACCATACCATAATACCAGTCGCAAACGAGATTGGGATGCCGCCACAGTCAAATAGCCGTCTGTTCCCATTTGCTCTCACACACTTAGTTGCGGTACCAGGTGAGGAAAGTGCCAGTACCTCTTACTGAAAGGGGAAGGGTTGAAATGGTCACCTTCCCATCCAGTTCACCCAGCCAACAGTTACGGGGATGAGCTTACCTCTTTTGGCTGTTTGACAGTTTGCTGTTGTTGCTGCTGTTGTTGGTGCTGCTGTTGCTGCTGCTGTTGCTGTTGGGTTATCAGCTGTAGATGCAATTGTTCCTGTTGCTTCTTGTAATACTCCTGAAGCTGTTATGGAGTGGAAGGCAGTGAGGTGACGGTAGAGAATGAGGGAGGGAGGACAGTTAGAGGGGGCAGGGGGAAAACAGAAGACAGAAAACACAAAGGATCTCAGTCAGGGTAAAAAAAAAATCCCCACAGATGAAGCAATCAGAAAATTAATATCAGAACAATAGCCAGCATACAGTGCAAACTTCACTGCTATTCTGCGTTAGACAACACCAATTAAATTCTCGGTGGAAAGTTAATTATCTGTCAGTGCAATCCTACAGGGTCTGTGGGATCATTGTGTGCTGGTGACATGTAGATGAGGAGCCTGTAAAATACTGCTTGGGATGACTGCTATGTTTAGAAGGATCCAAGAAATATATTAATTTAGATTGGTGACTCGTTTAAAGTGAAAGCAACTGATTATACAAGTACAGGGCAGCATGCATGCGTCAACACCAACTGAATTAACTCTTCTCATTTTCATTCCTTGTCGGCTTGCAGGAAGTCTACTTGCTGAACAGGAGAAGGCCATTCAGCCCCTTGTCTCTGTTCTATCATTCAATTAGATGATGGCGACTGTACATCTTAACTCCAACTACCTGACTCGGTTCCACGTTCTTTAACATCCTGCAGCTGAAGAGAATTTATAAAGCAGACTGAGGGAATTTTCAACTGACTCCCCACCCCAACAGATTTTTTGGGGATTGGTATCTTTCACATGAATCACGTCAGCCAGAATGGCCCAGCTTCTATCCTGTTATTCAACCCACAACAGCCTTCCACTTTGTATTGGAATCCCCCATCAGAAGAAATACTGCCCTATTTACCATAATTAGATCACCCCTTAATCATCAACATTTAAGATATACAGGTCTGTTCTGTGCATCCTGTCCTCATAATTTAACTATTTTTTTTAGTTCTGCTACAATGCTAATGAATGCATCTTATTTGGAAGTTTGCCAGCACATTTTCATTCCTCAAAACATGTTCCTTGTCCTCAGTGGAGAGAATTTCTTCCCTTTTTATCATGATATATATTGATCTCCAACTTCTGCACTTCTGTCATTGCCAGACTTATATTCTGCTGAGATTGCTGCACTCAGGTTCCCCAGGTTAACTTCGAGGACTCTGCTTTGTTAGCATTACTGCTAGGGAAGCTGCCACAACACTATTAGAGGGGAAGGATGGGAAGAGTAAGGAGTTGGGGCAAAGAAGGGGACACTCTGCATTGCTTACCAGCTCCTGACTGGCACAGAGCTGCAGCTGATAGGGCTGGTGCTGTCTTGCAGCTCAGGTGACCCAAGTTCGATCCTAGCCCCTGGAACTGTCGGTGTCGAGCTTGCATGTTCCACCTGGGACCACGTGTGTTTCCCCTGGGTTCTCCCAGGTCCTCCCACGTCCCTAAGCCATGTGGGTTGATTGGTCTCTGTAAGTTGCCCTGAGCCTGCAGGTGAGTGGCAGATTCAGGACGAAGTAAGTTGATTGGAATGCAGGAAGAATAAAGTGAGATTAATATAGGATGAGTGCATGTGGATGATTGATAGGTTGGCATGGATGGGCTAGAGGGCTTGTTTTGGTTTTGTATGACTCCATGACATGAGTGCTGGGTTTCTGTCTAGCAATTGATGGCCTCCTGACGTTGCTATTGAGAGAAATAAATAGTCGACATTCCCTAACTTTTAGTAATTGAATCCTCCTGCCCTTTACTCTTTCTCAGTTCCCCATTCTGGCTCCCCTCTTACCCTTTCTCTTCTCCTCAGATGTCCATCACTTCCCTCTGGTGCCCCTCCTCCTTTCTCTTCACCGCCCACTATCCTTTCCTATCAGATTCCTTCTTCTTCTTCAGCCCCCTACCCTTCCACCTATCACCTCCCAGCTTTTAACTTTGCCCCTCCCCCAAGCGCACCCCATGCTCCTCAGCTGGTTTCTCCTATCACCTGCAGGCTTGTATTCCTTACACTTCCCTCCACCACCTTTTTTTTCTGATTTCTTCACCCTTCTTTTCCATTTCTGACAAAGGGTCTTGGCCTAAAATGTCGACTGTTTATTCCTCGCCATAGATGCTGCCTGACCTACTGAGCTCCTCCAGCACTTTGTGTGTATTGCTCACATTCCCATTGGATTCTCTGGAATTGTATGCAGTGAGGTCCGGTGTGAGGCAGAGTGCTCCCAAGTCAGAGCCACAGCTGACCCCAGACTTGCAGCATAAGGATTAGCAATGACAAGAGTCCCACTGACACTCACCAGGTTAAATGAGAATTCTCTGGCAAAGCAGCTGTCAGGACTCAGAGGCCTGATGTAGCCCGATGACTGATTAGTACCAAAGAACAAACAGAAGCTGCTGACTGAGCACAATGCAGTATTGGTGCCACAGGGCCTGTCTCACACAGCACTCCCCTGCATAACGTGCGGCATGCTGCTTACCTGCTGTAACATGACGGCCTGCTGCTGTTGCAACAGGGCTTGCAGCTGGGGAGGGGACAGGATCTGCTGCATCTGCTGCGGGGTGATCACCTGTGGATTCATCATGGCCACTGACACGGGCACCTGCAAGCAGAGAAAGAGCAACTTATATTTAATAGAGAGTTCCGAATCATAAGGGGTTTAGACAGCTTGGTGGGGATAGAAGTGTGCCCAGTGGCAGGACGGTCAGTAACCAGAAGGCATCAATTTAAGACAAATTTCAGGAGAGCCACAGGAGAGGGGAGATTTATTTTGTACTGTCTAAGAGTGAAAACGGGTACAAGAATAACTTTCTTGAGGAAATAGGATAAATTCTTGAAGGGGAAAAACGTGTTAAGGACTGAGGCAAAAGAACTTGTTTGCTATAGCCTTCAATAAATAGTGCACGTGTCATGGAAGAAGGAAGCAGAGACAAAACAAAGGTAGGAAAGAGGAAAAAGTGACAGATTAACAGATCCCTGGCCAAATCCTGTTCAAATTTAAAGAGATATTTGCAATAAATAGAGTATAGTAAGGGTTTATTGAGCATATTCAATGAGGGGCAATGAAGCAGTCAATGCCCAATCTCTCCAGAGTTTAGAAAAATCAACAGTGATTTCAAAGTTTAAAGTCCAAAGTAAACATATTATTAAAGTACATATATGTTACTATATACAACCCCAAGATTCATTTTCTTGTGGGCATGCTCAATAAATCTATAGAATAATAACCTTAACAGAATCAATGAAAGACTGCCCAACTTGGACATTCAACCAGAGTGCAGAAGATAATGAACTGTGCAAGTACAAAGAGGAAGAAATAATAAATAAATAAAGAAAGAAACAAACAAACAATAAATACTGAGAACATGAGATGAAGAGTCCTGGGAAGTAATTCCATTGATTGTGGGATCATTTCAATGATTGGGCAAGTGAAGTTGAGTGAAGTTATCACCTTTGTTTCAATGGGGGTAGTAACTGTTCTTGAACCTGGAGGTGTGAGTCCTGCGGCTCTTGTACCCTCTTCCTAATGGCAGTAATGAGAAAAGAGCATGTCCTGGGTGATGGGGGTCCCTGATGACAGATGCTGCTTTGCTGCGACAGCGTTTCATGTAGATGTGCTCAGTGCTTGGGAGGGCTTTACCCTTGACAGACTGGGCCGCATCAACTACTTTTGTAGGATTTTCCATTCAAGGACATTGGTTTTTCCATACCAGGCTGTGACGCAGCCAGTCAATATACTCTCTTCTACCCATCTACAGCAGTTGTCAAAGTTCTAGATGTCATTCCAAATCTCTAAGGAAGTAGAGGCGCTATCATGCTTTCTTCCTAATTGCACTTGTGTGCTGGGCCCAGGACAGATCCTCCGATATACTAACAACCAAGGAATTATAAAGCTGCTGGCCCTCTCCCCCTCTGATTCTCCAATGAAAAACGGCTCATGAACCTCTGGTTTTCTTCTCCAGAAGTCAATAATCAGCTCCTTGGCCTTGTTGAAATTGAGTTTAAAATTTCATTGAAAAGTATAAAATTTTCATGGGTTTTTAAGGCTAGAAGTAGGGATGATAATTTGCCCTGGTTGGATTGTCCAGAAATGTGAGTCATGGTTCCAAACTAACAGGGTTGCCATTGAATAAATTCCCAAGATGGTAGTGGATCTCTTGAGAAACTGCTGCCCATTTGGACTGTGGAAGCTTAGTTGCTGATATATTAACAGAGAGAGAGAGAGGAATCCATAGATCTTTGAATATTGAGGGAATCAAGAGGTGGTTCATTCTGGTAGGTCAAATATAATGGCAGAGTATAGTATTAATGGTAAGACTCTTGGCAGTGTGGAGGATCAGAGGGATCTTGGGGTCCGAATCCATAGGACACTCAAAGCTGCTGCGCAGGTTGACTCTATGGTTAAGAAGGCATATAGTGCATTGGCCTTCATCAATCGTGGGAATGAGTTTAAGAGCTGAGAGGTAATGTTATAGCTATACAGAACCCTGGTCAGACCCCACTTGGAGTACTGTGCTCAGTTCTGGTCACCTCACTACAAGAAGGATATGGAAACTATAGACAGGGTGCAGAGGAGATTTACAAGGATGTTGCCTGGATTGGGGAGCATGCCTTATGAGAATAGGTTGAGTGAAATTGGCCTTTTTTCCTTGGAGCGATGGAAGATGAGAGGAGTCTTGATAGAGTTGTATAAGATGATGAGAGGTATTGATTGTGTGGATAGTCAGAAGCTTTTTCCCAGCGCTTTGGTATTCACCAATGAGAGGGAACGATGATGGTGAGGACAATATGAGTGAGGTTGATGTTCTGGAGCATGTTGATATTAAGGGAAAGGAGGTGTTGCAGTTGTTAAAATACATTAGGACAGATAAGTCCCCGGGGCCTGACTGAATATTCCCCAGGCTGCTCCACGAGGCAAGAGAAGAGATTGTTGAGACTCTGGCTAGGATCTTTATGTCCTCATTGTCCATGGGAATGGTACCGGAGGATTGGAGGGAGGCAAATGTTGTCCCTTTGTTCAAAAAAGGTAGTAGGGATAGTCCGGGTAATTATAGACCAGTAAGCCTTACGTTTGTGGTGGGAAAGCTGTTGGAAAAGATTCTTAGAGATAGGATCTATAGGCATTTAGAGAATCATGGTCTGATCAGGGACAGTCAGCATGGCTTTGTGAAGGGCAGATCGTGTCAAACAAGCCTGATAGAGTTCTTTGAGGAGGTGACCGGGCACATAGATGAGGGTAGTGCAGTGGATGTGATCTATATGGATTTTAGTAAGGCATTTGACAAGGTTCCACACGGTAGGCTTATACAGAAAGTTAGAAGGCATGGGATCCAGGGATGTTTGGCCAGGTGGATCCAGGGAAGTTTGGCCAGGTGGATTCAGAATTGGCTTGCCTGCAGAAGGCAGAGGGTGGTGGTGGAGGGAGTACATTCAAATTGGAGGATCGTGACTAGTGGTGTCCCACAAGGATCTGTTCTGGGACCTCTACTTTTCGTGATTTTTATTAACGACCTGGATGTGGGGGGTAGAAGGGTGGGTTGGCAAGTTTGCAGATGACACAAAGGTTGGTGGTGTTGTAGATAGTGTAGAGGGTTGTCAAAGATTGCAGAGAGACATTGATAGGATGCAGAAGTGGGCTGAGAAGTGGCAGAGGGAGTTCAACCCAGAGGAGTGTGAGGTGGTACACTTTGGAAGGACAAACTCCAAGGCAGAGTACAAAGTAAATGGCAGGATACTTGATAGTGTGGAGGAGCAGAGGGCTCTCGGGGTACATGTCCACAGATCCCTGAAAGTTGCCTCACAGGTGGATAGGGTAGTTAAGAAAGCTTATGGGGTGTTAGCTTTCATAAGTCGAGGGATAGAGTTTAAGAGTCGCAATGTAATGATGCAGCTCTATAAAACTCTGGTTAGGCCACACTTGGAGTACTGTGTCCAGTTCTGGTCACCTCACTATAGGAAGGATGTGGAAGCATTGGAAAGGGTACAGAGGAGATTTACCAGGATGCTGCCTGGTTTAGAAAGTATGCATTATGATCAGAGATTAAGGGAGCTAGGGCTTTACTCTTTGGAGAGAAGGAGGATGAGAGGAGACATGATAGAGGTGTACAAGATAACAAGAGGAATAGATAGAGTGGATAGCCAGTGCCTCTTCCCCAGGGCACCACTGCTCAATACAAGAGGACATGGCTTTAAGGTAAGGGGTGGTGGGAAGTTCAAGGGGGATATTAGAGGAAGGTTTTTTACTCAGAGAGTGGTTGGTGCATGGAATGCACTGCCTGAGTCAGTGGTGGAGGCAGATACACTAGTGAGGTTTAAGAGACTACTAGACAGGTATGTGGAGGAATTTAAGGTGGAGGGTTATATGGGAGGCAGGGTTTGAGGGTTGGCACAACATTGTGGGCCAAAGGGCCTGTAATGTGCTGTACTATTCTATGTTCTATGTTCTATGAAATGGCTAACACAAGAGGGCACAGTTTTAATGTGCTTGGAAGTAGGTACAGAGGAGATGTCAGGAGTACGTTTTTTATGCAGAGAGTGCTGAGTGCGTGGAATGGGCTGCTGGCAACGATGGTGGAGGCAGATATGACAGGGTCTTTTAGGAGACTGCTGGATAGGTACATGGAGCTTAGAAGAATAAAGGGCTATGGGTAACCCTAGGCAATTTCTAAAGTAAGTACACATTTAGCACGGCATTGTGGGCTGAAGGGCCTGTTTTGTGCTGTAGGTTTTCTATGTTTCTATTGGATAAATAGGGTAAAGTGGAGTTGAGAGAAGAGATTAGCCCTGAGAAAACTGAGAGAGCAATACACTGTTGCAGGAACAGTGCTAAAGCAGCACAGCATTTTCAAAAGGGAAACAATGAAGTTATATTGCACTGTTGGAGGGGCTTGACTCAAAGATTATTGTCAGAAGGCAAAGATGAGGAAAAGCTAATCTCTTCCTTCTGACAATAAAGTAATCTTTAAGTCATGCCACTTATTATATGTTATGTACAAATTATATAGCCAATTACACAATTTTAACCCAGACAAATGCAAAAGATGGCATAATGAAACAAATGTGCTGATAAACATATTTTGAAGGGAATGCAGCTTTCCCTCGTGTCTGCCTTCTGACTTTGTACTTTTGATGAGAGAGTGAACCCCTCTAGAAACAGCACTGAAATGGCACTCCACTGTTGAGATGAGACACTAAACCAAGAAGCTTCCAGCATTATTGGGGGTCAGTAACCCTTTACTGAAGGAAAGCATGAGAGTTCTCCCCGTTTTCCTCTCGACTCTTTATCCCTCAGCTGACATCACCAGACGGATTATCTGGTCAATATTAAATTACTATTTAACAATACTTCAATGGCTGCAGAATACTTTGATTGTCCTGACGTTGAGAATGCATGATTTACGTACAAGTTTTTCTTCCCTTTTCAAATAAAATAGAAATCTTAAAAAGGCTGAAGTGACTTAAAACTACAGTCCCCTGAGACAATGGGGATTTATTGCAGAATGGTAAGAGAGACTAAGGGAGTTGGATTTCTGAGACACTGATAATCATTAATGAATCCTGGGCAGAATCAAGAAGATTGGAGGCAGTCCCATTTGGTGGCTATATTAGTGGAATTGAAAAAGCAAGCACAAGCAACTGTAAAATATTGAGATTGATCATTGCATGAAAACCAAATTATTTGTACAGTGATTACAGAGGAAGCAGTGTAAGACAGGATGAGCCTGGCTCATCATAATGGCAGTGATGAGCCAGTGCACCACTGAGGCACTCTTCCTGGAGTTCCAAAAGGATGATGACAACATTCCACATCAAAAGGCTCCTCAATAAGCATAAAGCCATGGGGATTTGTAGTGAAATCTTAGGAAATTGCTATGAAACTGGCTGAAGAACAGTAAACCACAGAAATTGGTTCAAAGGGTATTGTTACACATAGAGGAACAGAGGGATAATGGGGCCCATATTCATAGATCACAGATAAGTTGCCGTGCGAGTTCATAAGGTTGTTAAGAAGATGTATGGTGTATTGGCTTTCATTAGTCAAGGATTGAGTTCATTAGCCACAAGGTAATGTTGCAGCTCTATAAAACCCTGGTTAGATCACACTGGGAATATTGTGCTCAGTTCTGTTTGCCTCATTGTAGGAAGAATGTGATAGCTTTAGAGAGAGTGCAGAGGAGAGGATGCTGCCTGGACTAGAGGCCATGTCTTACAAAGATAGGTTGAGCAAGCTAGGGCTTTTCTCTTTGGAGCGAAGGAGGATGAGAGGTCTACGAGATGGTAAGAGGCATTGATGTATTAGATAGCCGGAGACTCTTTCCCAGGGCAGAAATAGTCATACAAGGGGGCATATATTAAGGTGATTGTTGGAAAGTATGGGGTGGGGTGGGGGGGCATTGTCAGAGGTAAGTTCTTTACACAGAGAGTAGGAGATGCATGGAACATACAGCCAGAGGTAGTAGTAGAGGCAGGTACATTAGGGGAATTTAAGAAACTCCTTGATAGGCAAAGTGATGGTAGATAAATGAAGGGCTATGTGGCGGAAAGGATTAGATTGATCTTGGAGTAGGTAGAAGGTTGGCACAACATTGTAGGCTGAAGAACATGTACTGTGCTGTAATGTTCTATGTTCTATGGAGCAGGAGTGGGGAAGAGTGCTGAAGATTAATTTTTGGAATCCTGCTGTTTCCAATTTATGCCAGAGTCTTGGATATACAAATTCAATTCAAAGTGGATAAATTTGCAGATGCAACCAAACAGAGGAATTGTGGGACATGAGCTAGAGAGTACAGAATGGTGACAAAGAGGTTTCAGGTAAAACCAAAGTACATTTTTCACCAAGTTGATCCTCTAGCAGCAGTCAATTTTTATTTCAGCATGTACCCCTGCAAACAGTACACAAGAGTACTGTATTACTAAGGGAATGAATCATGGCAAAAAAATATTTGAAATTTTTTTTATATTTCAAAAATATACTTTATTCACAATGTAAATATAATTAGGACAAGACTGTGCAATCACTGTACTATAAATTTAAGGCAATATGTCAATACTACTCATGTTTCCTCCTTAAACAATGCAACTCTGAAACATTTGAGAGGCTGTTACATAGGGCCCAGTCACTCAGTGTTCAGTGGCAGCAGGAGCCCAGACAAGGGACCTTTCCCACAGAGTTCTTGTGCATGGAGCTTCAGTGCAGCCCTCAGCGTGTGCTCCTGCACCTTGGAACACGCCAGTCAGCAGCACTCACTTACAAATATCCCCTTTACCCTAGAGGTACAGGAGCCTGAACACACACACTCAATGTTGTAGGAACAGCTTCTTCCCCTCCACCAGATTTCTGAATGGTCCATGAACACTAGCTCAAAATTCTTATTTAACACTATTTTTTAATTGTAACTTAGTAATTCTTTTATATCTTCCACTGTATTGCTGTCACAAAACAACAAATTTCACAGCATATGTCATTGATAATAAACCGGATTCAGATCCCATTCAGGAACAGTTTCTACCCGTCTGCCATCCAATTCCCAAACGGACATTGAAACCATGAACACTACCTCATTATTTTATTTGTTTTTGCCCTAGTTATTAATTTAACTATTTGATATACTTATTGTAATTCAGTTCTTTCTATATTATCATGCCTTGCATTGTACTGCTGTGTTTCATAATGTATGCCGGTGATATTAAACCTAATTCTGATCTGAGGATCAGCAAGTTTTGGGCAGACCAAAGCTCATACTTTTTAACTGAGCTGGTAACTTGGCATTGGCCTGCTAATAAATTCAACACTGAATATGTCCATCCACTGCAAACCAATAATCACAAAGCTGGCATCATGTTGATCCACATGAGAGTAACAGTAAAATACGAGCCAAAAGGGATAATTATCTGCTCAGAGGACAAAAAAGAAAACTGAAGAATTTGGCGCCGGAATATGTGGCGACACTTGTGGGCTGCCCCCAGCACATCCTTACATTGTGTTGGTTGTTAATGCAAACGCTGCATTTATTTCACTGCATGCTTTGATGTACATGATAAATAAATCTGAATTTGAATCTGAAGTAAATAAAGTGACAAACTGAGCAATATCAAAAAATGGACAAAAGATTTTCTCCTTCCTAAACATTCTACCACTGTCAATATCATGCTTGCTCAGTATCACTTGTTTATTGGGCTGCCAGTAAGGCACGGGGAATTGCTCTCGAAGCCCATACTTTAATTCCTTTTAATGGACAGAATTGACTAGTGTCAGACATAACAACCAATCTCTCAGTACAAGTTGTATTAAAATGTAATTTCCACATTCCCTCACTGACACACTCCACATCTGCCTGAAACTGGTTAATACAAATTATATTAAAAAATTTAAATTGCTAATCAAAATCCATCATCTTCTAATTGGTTTTCAATTAAGTTTAGCAATCCTGCTAATTAAATCTTCACAGCTGTGACCCACTAATAGCACCTGACATCACTTCCTGTTCAAGACAGGTCATTAGAGTATTTTTAGGCCAATAGATGATCCAGTCGTATTACGTGACACTTAGGTTCTTCGTCTGACTGCCTGGTCTTGATGTGTGAGCTTAGTGAGTGTGCTGTTTGAGTCTGTTGTGGTTTATTGGGAAAACATACTTTTAGCTTTGTCTATGTCTCACTACAGAAATTTAAGCACAGAAGTCTAGGTTAACATTCTGGTGCGGTATTGAGATTTTAAACCAACAGAAGTGGAGAAAATGGAAATGGTGCTTTCTCTAGACAATGGGAAAGAATCCAGTCAACATTTGCAAGGTGCTGCTAATGTTGCTCTATGTTGTGTAGCTATGGTTCATAACCTGCTTCTGTGTCATGGTTGTCACCTGAACCAGGTTCCATTTCATCTGGAGATCAGAAGTGGATAATGTCCAGAGAGATGTGGTACACAGCTCTTCAAAGTGTGTGTGGGGGGGGGCGGTAATGTATTTTATGTGGACCACAGCCTGATGGCCACTCTTGTGTGTGGTTGCAGCAAGCTGTGCATAGAGACTGAGTACATAAACAGCAAATGTCGCTACATGTTGAGGTTTTACAAAGAATTAACCAGGAACTGTCTTATTGGGTTTGACTTTGTCATACTACCTGTGCCACATGGAAAGGTATGCGCAAAAAAATACTCTGGACCATGATCAAGCAGTAGTTTCCATGGACGATGTATGTAAAGATGGTTAGTCTTTTTGAATGGTTTCTGAAGCACTGTTAAACTCATTTGAAAGTATGCCTGATCTCCAGAAACTCTCAAATATGACCTCACTTAACTCATGATCAAATGGACTTTCCCCCATTACATCTTTCATTTATTACAAGTTTGTAGTGCATCATGCTCTGGCCTCAAGGTTGCTCTGGTGTGATCTCCCACTTCCTTCTGGGGCAGGCATAAGCCAAAAAAATATCTGGAAAGGGTACGTGTGGTTATTTTTAAGGTGCATCCCTCGTGGATTCATAACGCAGAACAATGCTCTAGAGGCTATTCGGTGGGATGCGTACTTGATCTTCTTGCAGATGTTTGTCAATTTGGTGCACCTTGGGCTGCCCGGAAAAACATGTTGGTTTTCCAGCTCAGGGAGCCATCTGCAAAAGAAGTTTGTAGACTGGCATGTTCCAAGGTGTAGGAGTACTTGCTGAGAGATGCACTGAACTTTTGTTATTGTTCCAAAGGTCCACTAGGGAAAAGCCACAGTACTGGGTCCTTGCTTCTGGAATGCTAAAGGGCTTATCCCTGTGTAATAACCTTCCAGATGTTTCACTGATGAAATATTTATGATATATTGAGATAATATGACTTTTATCAGCAAATGCAATGATGTCCTTGGCCCAGTGAATGAAGAAAATGCAATGCCCCATTTTCTTTCACAGAATACATTCTGAGTAAATTATATACCTAGAAAAAAGTAGTTTTTGGTATCAGTTGATACCAAATAGGTATAAGAGGAGTGATGATCCCAGGCAGTGGTGGAGTGGTGTCAAAGCCCAACACACTATTTTCTATCCAGACTTGTTGAAATTTTCACACACTGAACCTTCATGACCAGCTTGAACTGACATTGAGGTTGGCAAACAATCACAGCAAGGGTGAGGTAATGCTTTTTGAGAACTGGTCCAACAGATACTTCACCATCCTTAAGGTGCTGGAAATTAGTATGGAGGAGTGCATAGCTAGTGAAAACTCTAGCTGGGAATGTGGAAGCAATGTTCTGTCTTTGCAGAGAAGACCCTGAATGTAGAGGCAAGGTTCAGTTAGTGTTGTTTTATGTAGTAAAGGTGTGGCCCTTTCGAGTAGTTTCCACTTCATCCATAGCGGGAGTTCACAAACTTCTTTCATGCCGTGGAGCATTACCATTAACTGAGGGGTCCATGGACCCCAGATTGAGAACCCCTGATCTAGAGATACAATATGTTAATCTCCAGTGAGAAAAAGAGGAATTGTACTCAACAGAGGTTTCATCCTGTTGGCCACCTTTGTGTGTAGATTCATCAAGCTCTGTGAAGACCATGGGCTTGTAAACATCAAGCATTGTTCCCGTCCCTTCTGTTGTGAAGGATAGATCTGGGCAGGTTGCCAAGGAATATTCCATTCATTTGGATTTTGTCACACCATCTGTCTCTTGCAGAAAGTATCTGCAGAGAAACACCTCAAACCACAATCGATCAGACAGTTTTTGTTTCCACAGAATGTTCTTGAGATCCTGTGGGAGAAGAAGGCAGTAGGTCCCATCAGATGGCGTCCAGGCAGGTCATCAAGGTCACTTGGCAGAATGTCTCATTCGCTTAACTCTCAACCAAGCAAGAAGACCTTGCTTAGCTGCTGGTGAGAATAACCTTTCCATGAGATCCCTCATATACAACCAAAATCTCAATTGTTGATTGGGGCAGTGGTGCAGATCAAAATATCATCCATCTCCTACTGGTGTGATTATTTGCCACAACAGTCTAGAAAGGGAAATACAGTAGTGGTCTTTGTCAATGTACATCCTGACGAACTGAACAACACAAGACTCTGCTCTATGGGCTGATCTCAGAGATATGTAGAAAGACCAACAACGACTACCATTGGAAGACCATCGACTTAGTGAAAGACATATATTGGTTTGCTCAAAACTTGCTTGTTTGCCAATGCAGCCATCACAAAGTTTCCATAGAGAAAGCCTACAGTATATAGGTCTCCCTACAGGACACAGGTGACTTATGAATCTATTTGAAAGAAAAACTGTTGGACTACCTTCTGTTTTGAGTGGAATGTTAAGCTGGAGCCTGTGCTCTCTCTCATGGGCCTTAAAGACACCATGACATTACTTTTCCCAACAGTCTCCTGATATTTACTCCTGAGCTGGTAATACAAAAGCAGGTTACTTAGGCATATTTCTTCTCATTCACAAACATAGGTAATCGATGGAGACAGAAGAGATTACAGATGCTGGAATTTGGACCAAAAAGAAACAAAACTCCTGGAGGAATGCAGCAGCGTCTGTGGAAGCAAAAGGCAGGTCAGCGTTTTGGGTCAAGACCCTGCTTGATAACAGAGTGTAGAAGGGAGGTAGCCACTACCGAGGTAAGAGTGTGGGGTGAGGCAGGGGCTGGTCAGAAATGGGTGCAACCAAGTCAGATGGGGGATGATGGGCAGATGGATTGGTGGGAGAGGGGAATCCACAGACAGAGGCTGGTGAGTGATAGGTGAAAACAGGTAAGGTAAAAGAATCTGGGCAGATGGAGCCAGGTGGGAAAGGGAGGGTAGAGAGGGTAGAAGTTAAAGGCAGAGACTGGAATGTGATAAATGGAAGCAAATGGGAAGGATGTATCAAGGACTAATGAATACCTTCCTTACTTAGCTCCTTGTGAATGTTGCAATTGAAAATGGTGTGCCGAAAGTCCAGAGTTTGTAGGAGCCAAGCTGACCCCCCTTGTGAAGGAGCATGCAAGGCATAGCGTGGTGGAGTGCCCGTAGGTGTTGACTATATTTTTGCTCTCCGCAATCTTCCACTCATGCTGCTGATGGCAAACCAGCATCTCCGCTTCATTGAGAAGCCTGAGGCTGTGGTGGCAGATGTATGTTGCTGCCTTGTTGGAGAACTGCTGAGACTGAGAAAGGCGGGGTGGGGGGAGGGTGAGGGTTGGGACTTCCACTGTGTCCCCTCAACAACACCCCCCCCCCCCCAACTGGGCCTGTTGCTTAACTAGCTACTGAAAACAAGTCTTAGCGTAGGAGCATCAGGGGGATAATTAGTTACTGAGGAAATGGAAACTTATGTCTGAAATAGAATCAATGGGCTGAATGGAATATTTCCATATCATAAGGAAATGTGAAATGTACCTTGCTTGAATTTGGGATGAGTGTTGCAGGACTTTATCAGGTTTTCAAGGGATTAACTTTGCCAACACGTTTGCAGTGGGGGTTAGTACTCACACCAACTGTGGGCTGCTGGCAGCCATATGCGAGCTATTGGCCTGAGGGCGACCCCCAAATTTTACACATGGCACATGGATTGCATTTGAGAATCAGATCTGGCAGATTGTGATGCCTGGTGGGGTGCAATAGCCAGACTGCAGCTGAGCTGCCACAGCAGACTCGTGAATGGGATTTATTAATTTCTCAGCTGTGTTTGACTGAAGAAATACTCAACGCTGGCACTAGAAGCCTGTAGTAGAAACAACTTCAAAATTTCGACACCAAAGTCTCTCTCTCCTAGACGAGAACAAGATGCTGCTGAAGAAAATGCTATGCTATTTTATCTTAATCTGTGAGAATGGCTTAAGCAAAGTAGCAGAATAAACAGGCTTTCCACAAAACCAGGACTGGAGATTAGAAGGAACTTCCTGAATTCCTCCCCTTCATTCAGGTTCAGCCTGACTGTGTTCTGATTGATACCTGTGTTAGCACAATGAGAAACAAGACAGGACTCCATTCACCCAATTAGCAATCATCATTAATGTCCTCTGATGTAATTAATTTTAAAAAGAGCTTAAGTGATTTGTTCTGTAATTGAAATGTATAAACATTAACGTCTTTGTTTTTAAAGTTAGAAATGGAGTAATCTGTTATGCTCCATGAGGAAAGATGCTGGTCTGTGCCTTTGTGTGCGCACACGTATTGGATAAGGACACAATTTGGATTGAATGTGATGCTGTATGTGGTCGAATGTCCTGCCTTCATTCACGCTTCTTCCATTAATTTCAGGACGGGATCCTTGCATAGAATTCTGCTGAGGGTTTCTGGGCCCAAAATGTTAACTATTTCTGCGTTGCCTGCTGAAATTTTATAGCATTTGTGTTCAGTTTTTTGTTTAATTTCGGAGTTCCACCATCTCCAGAGTTGTTTTTTTTGTTCGTTCATTCATTCTGCTTTAATGCTGAGGTTACCCATCTGTCGGTGAAGGTTCAAACACCACTAGTAAGAAAATATCACTCTCCAGGGTCAGAATAAAGCAGGGACCAGGGTAGGGCTTTGGAAATGCCAGGAAGCCACTTCCTGCACTACAGTGATGACTGCATTGGTATTGCTTCATGCAACCATGCTGAGCTTGTCAATTTCATCAACTTCGCCTCCAATTTCCACCCTGCCCTTTGATTCAATTGGACCAGTTCTGACACCTCTGCCCCTTCCTCAATCTCTCTGTCTCCATCTCTGGAGACAAACTTTCTACCTACAACTTTTATAAACCTGCCAATTCCCACAGTATCTCGTCTATACCTCTTCCCACCCTGTCTTCTGTAAAAACGCTAGTCCCTTTTCTCAGTTCCTTCATCTGCAGCACATCTGTTCTCGGGATGAGGCTTTCCTTTCTGGGATACAGTATCAGAGATGTCCTCCTTCAAAGGAAGAAGTTTTCTTTCCTCCACCTTTGATGCTCCCCTCAGCTGTGCCTCCTCCATTTCCCATCCGTGCTCACCCCATCTTCCCACCTACTTAACAAGGACAGTGTTCCTCTTGTTCTCACCTACCATGTCAGTTACCCCCACATCCAACACATCATTCTCTGGCAACTTCCACCATCTTCAGCCGGATCCTACCAACAAATGCATATTTACCTCCCCACTCCCCGCTTTCCACAGGGATTGCCCCCTCCATGATTCCTTTTCCCATTTGTCCCTCCCCTCTCCACTAATCTCCCTGCATATCCCTGCCAGCAACCGAAATGCTACACCTACCCATTTCCCGCCCCGTCCTTCCAGGAGAGGCAATAATTCTCCTGCAAATCCGCTGGGCTGTCCATTGTATCCAGATGTGGCCTCCTCTACATTGTCAAGCCAGTCCACTCCATCCACCAAAAGCAGAATTTCCCAGCGGCCAAACATTTTAATTCCTATCCCCAATCCCATTTGGGCATGTCGGCCCATGGCCTCCTCTTTTGACATGATGAGGCCATTTTCAGTGTGAAGGGGTAACACCCTATATTCTGTTCAGGCAGCCTTCAACCTGATAGCAGGAACATCATTTCTCTGGTAATTTTTACCCTCCTTCTTCCCTCCTCTTCTGTTCCCTACTCTGGACTCTTACCTCTTCTCCTCGCCTGCCTTTCACCACCCCTGGTGCAGCTCCTTCTTCCTTTTCTCCCATGGTCCACTCTCCTGTCCTGCAAGA
The DNA here is from genome assembly GCF_030028105.1 of Mobula birostris. Classification (NCBI taxonomy): domain Eukaryota; kingdom Metazoa; phylum Chordata; class Chondrichthyes; order Myliobatiformes; family Myliobatidae; genus Mobula; species Mobula birostris. The sequence goes on along the minus strand of NC_092383.1, from coordinate 74,993,621 downwards.
TTCCTTCTTCTCCAGCCTTTAACTTTCCCACCCATCTGGCCTCACCTATCACCTTCCAGCTTGTCCTCCTCCCCCCCCCTTCAACTTTTTATTCTAACGTCTACCCCCTTCTTTTCCAGTCCTGATGAGGGGTGTCGGCCAGAAACGTCGCCCGTTTATTCATTTCTATACTGTAGACGATGCCTGACCCGCTGGGTTCCTCCAGCATTTTGTGTGTGTTACGAGTAACACACACACACACACACACACACACACACACACACACACACACACACACACACACACACACACACACACACACACACACACACACACACACACACACACACACACAGTGTTAGTGCGGGCGCCATGTGCATTCTCCAATCCTGCTTGTCCCACACCAGTGGGTCCTTTGTATTGCTGAACTACTTCAACCGGTCTTTCAATCCAGGGCGCGTTCTGTGACAGGCTGGCAACTGTGCATGTGTCATCTTGCACATCGCGTCAGTTTGAAAGTGCCGGTCTGTTGTTCGCGCTTTCTGCCTGTAACACGGTATCAAGCACAGCTCCAGAAAAGAGAACTCGAATAGTTTGCTTCCATGCCGACTCCACGAAGGAAACGACTCTCTGCGGAAGCATAACAGGAGTTTGACGCGAAAATGTAGTTTGGTCTCCGGAGAGTGTGTGTGTTTTTTTCTCTCTCTCTGGAATGGGAAGAGTCACTTTCTGTGGCTTCAGATGTCGTGGGGTAACTGAAACGTTCGGTCCTGCGCCACTAGAGGACGGACTAACATCAATCTGTGACGGTGTCAAAATGAAAGCAGGTCAGAGATACAGTACAGCAACAAACACGCAAGCTCTTTCGCAAGGTGACATCGATCTGTTCCCACCCCCTTTCGCATGGTTCAAAATCAAAATTAGCTGTTTGTGTGCGCGTCCCCTAAACTTGAAACAAAACCGGCGTACTTTGCCGAGTATTCCCTTCTTTGCAAGTCATTCCATTAACTTTGAAAGCCTGTTTACAATGAGTCTTCAGTTCACCGTCTGGATAGTATCCGAAATCAAAAGTAAACAGTTTCTGGCTGTGGCTCAGTGGGTAGCACCCACGATTCTGAGCCAAAAGGTCGTGAGTTCAAATTTCATTTCGTATTCGTGATCCGGGCCCATTCTGTGAGTGCAGTATTGAAGCTTTGCAGCGGTTGTTGAAATGTTAAGTTGAAACTCTGCCGGCCTTCTCCAAGAGGACCCTAACGCTATTTGAAGAGCAATGGAGTTGAGATCCCCGTCTCCAAGGCAATAGATACACTCGGTGGCCACTTTATTAGGTACAGGAGGTTATTTTCGTGGTCTTTTGCCCATCCACTCGTGTTGTGTCTCTTCAGTACACCACTGTTATAATGTGCAGTTCTTTGAGATATTTTCACCTTCCTGTCGGCTTGAACCAGTCTGGCCATTCTCCTCTGACCTCTTTCATTAACAAGGTGTTTCTGCCCACATAACCGCGCTGATCGGGTGCTTTTTTTTTGTTTTTCGTACCATTGGCTCTAAACTCTTAGAGACTTGTGTGTGAAAATCCCAGGAAAATCAGCAGTTTCTGAGATACTTAAACCACCCTGTTTGGCACTAACAATCATTCCACAGCCAAAGTTACTTAGATCCCATTTGTTCCAATTCTGATGTTTTGTCTGAGCAACAACTGAACCTCTCGTCCACGTCTGTATATTTTTAGGGATTGAATTGCTGCCAGCGGATCTGCTGATTCGCTATTTGCATCAATAAGCAGGTGAACCGGGGTACCAAAAAAGTGGCCACAGTGTGTAGTTCCCTGTTACCAGGGCAACAGATATATTCCTTGGCTGGAGCAGGTTATCTCCACAGCTGTCCTGAGAGTTTACTGATTATGAGCAGATTGCAGCCCACTTTACAAACGTGATCACACTACAAAGATACTTCATTGTTAAAATTTATATCCTGAAGTTGCATTATAACTTTGATCAATACTTTCAATAGAGAAATCTGGTCTAACTCAATTTTGCCCTTGGATTTGAGTTTGGAGAACCATTCTCCTTATGAGGCAATCCACTTTAAACTCGATGGACACAAAGGTTGGTACTGAGTTTGTTCATTTCATTCCCGATAACAACTGCATGCAAAAATAGGTTGAATGTTACTGAATTTGAGAGGAGGAACATCACGTTGATAGAGACATTCTACTTTCACATTGATTTGATATAACTGACCTCATTTCTTATAGAAACTTTGCCAAGGATGGTCCCACGCCCACCTATGAAAGGAAAAGGGTTGACCATGGGGCTAGCAACCACAACCATATAAAAATACAATAATGCCAACAGAAGCTCCAAGGATCTCATCCTTAGGAGAAGAAGGATACATATGAAGGTGGGCTACATCTGGGGATAACTTGAAAGACTGGTCCCAGGGCAGAAGACTCTGGTGAGTTTCTGTCAGCGGGTTTGCTCCAGTATAGGTGTTGGTCTTAGAAGAAGAGGAAGATTCCTCCTATAGAGCTAATTGATGACCTTTCAAAGATTAACTCTCTGTAATAGGGCTAATTATATAAAGAAGGCATCTATCCAGTAGGGCCCCTTTGAAAGGTATCTTGTTGGAGAGGCCTTCTGTGAAAGGTATCCAATTGGAATTGCCTTCTTTGAAACATACTTCTCTCCAGTAAATTCATTTGGGGTCCATCCAACAGAGCTCTTTTCAAAGATGCTGTCTCTCGAGTAAGGTCCTTCAAAAGGAATCTCTATGGAGAAACCTTCTTTAGAGGTGGCAGATGGAGAAAGGGGTCTGATTGGAGACACCTTCTTTTAAAATTAGATCTGTTGACCAGATGCCATTAGTGTACATTCAGATGAGCTTCTTTCAAAATCAGGCCCTTTAATTTGAGTTGGACACTGAAGCAACTATTTAAGTTACAATCAAAAGATGCCACTCAATTAGTTTCTGACCTTTATTACTGTACTGTTGTCAACTTATTATAACAAAACCTCCTGGATAGAAGATGAATGTGTAACTCAGATGTTCCACTTTCTACTTCTGGTTTCTTTATGTGTGTTTTAATATAAATATTTATTTCATATCCCTGCAGGTTACACACGCCAAATCCTCAGCAAATTCACCACAAGCCACATATCGACTCATATCCTGCCTGGGTCAGGCATCATGCAGTACAGCTATGCAACTCGGTGCCAATCTGCATTCCATCCTTTCAAAAGTTTTCTTCTCCTCAATGCTTGTTTCATCAGAGCAGGAAGTAAAAGCATCTTTTTAAAAAAAAAAAAAAAACAAAACATACTTCAATCCATTACGAACAAATTAGTGTGTGTTGGTTGATATTGATTTCACTGTGTATGGAATTCACTTTTCTGCCATCCTGTCAACTCAGTACTGTACTGAGTGAGACATCCTGGTTAGGCTGGTGGAACTCTTGCTTCTGATTGTGAAGATTCTGGGTTCAAGTCTCAAGTGCAGACTTGACTCCCACATCACTACATGACAAAACTTCCAAAAGTCTTTTATGGTGTGTAAAACACTATTTCAAATGTCCTGATATTGTGAAGAATGTTTTCTTTCTTTCTCACGCTGACATTTTGGAGGTATGCCTTGTTGGAATAGGTATTAAGTTAAACCAATGGTAGGTTGGCTTGATTGAATGGATTTTAGTGTGACTGTAAACTCAGCAGCCACTTTGTTTCAGAATGGAATCTGATGTCGTCGTCTTCTGCTGCTCTAGTCCATCCATTTCAAGATCTGATGCATTGTGTGTTCAGAGATGTTGTTCTGCACACCACTGTTGTAACAGGTCTGATGTCTTATGGTCTTGTAGGAGAATGCGGTTGAGGGGGAATTGGATCAGCCATGCTGAAATAGTGGAGCGAACTCAATGGGCAAATGCCCTAACTCTGCTCCTATGTCTTATGGTCTTATGGTGTGGTTAGTTAAGTCAATGTCACCTTTCTGACTGGTTCAACATGACTAGCCATCATCTAAGCTGCATGGGTGTGTGGCCACACAGTAACCAAAATGCTCCCATGTACATAGCCTTTATTGCCGTACAACTGGAATGATCTTTAATATAATGTTTCATTAAATTGCTGCGCTGTTTTTGGGCAGTGTAAAAATGTCCTTCTCAGACCAATAGTTGATCCATGCAGTGGAAAAAAAAATAAACTGAATGTTGCTGGCCATCCTCCTCTGATCTCCCTCATTAACAAGGCATTTTCACCCACAGAACTGACACTCATTGGATTTTTTTCTGTTGTTTGCTTGCACAATTCTTGTAAACTCTGGAGACTGCTGTGTGTGAAAATCCCAGAAGATCAGCAGTTTCTGAGATTCTCAAACTACCCCGTATGCACCAACAATCATTCTAAACTTAAAGTCACATTTCTTCCCCATTCTGATGTCTGGTCTGAGCCACAGCTGAACCTCTTGACCATGTCTACATGGTTTTATGCACAAGTTTCTGCCATGTCATTGGCTGATTAGATATTTGCATTTACTTATGTATCTATAGAGATACAGCATGGAGGAGACCTTTGCAGTCCTTTGCACCACACTGGCTCAGCAACCCCCATATACAATTAACCTTAAACTGATAAGGGGGCAATTTACAGTGACCAATTGCCTAGTATGCCTTTGGACTGTGGGAGGAAACCAGAGCATTAACAAACAGGTGAATAGGTGTACCTAATATTCTGGCCACTGAGTGTGTGTATATGTATATATGAGGGGGAGGGGGCTGGCAAGGTAGTGAGAGATAATGAGGCTGCCATTCAGTGGCTCCTAGATCAGAAGTCCAACCTGCTCCTTACTTTATTGCTTTCTTTTACTGAGTACCAGTCACTTCTCAAAGGAGCCACCATTCCGTATCCCTAAGAGGTTTACTCACAGGTGGGAGGTAATAGTGATGTCGTGAATACTCGCTGATCCCCCCCCCCCCGCAGTACAGTCGAGGCAAATCCCATTGCACGATGAACCAAGACAAACAGAACCCTTTATATTAGAATAATGATATTGAAATAAGCCATCGAAAAGTAGAGTAGGAAAAGGATGTACCGGGGAGAAAATTAAAATGAACAGAGCAAAAAGGGGGAAAGACAAGGGGAACACACTTCGCTGTGGAATCCCACGCAGGCTATAATTTTCTTTGAAAATTCGGTGACATCCCACACTTCGATATAAAACGTATTTCTGTTTGTCTTCTAAAAGTTACAACGGTAGGGTTAGGAACACTGACATTGGGAGAAAAAGAGCAGCAAGGCTGAGAGGGAGTTGGAAAAAAAGGAAAAGGGAATAAATGGGAAACAAGAGTTAAGGAACGCGAAGGAAAGGAAGATTGAACCAAAATGTGCGATTAAAATAACAACATGGGGGTGGGGGTGAAAGATAGAAAGAGAGAGAGAGAGAGAAAGGATAGAGAGAGAGAAGCGATATACTGAGGAGATAGAAAGTTAGAAAGAAGAGATAGACTGCAGAGATGGAGAGAAGACAGAGATAGAAAATAGATATAACAAAGATAACAGAAAAAGACAGGTACGGCGATGTGAGTGAGAAGAAATCGCATTTGAGATAATTTTAGAAAGAAGAATTAGTCGGTGGAGTTGTAGGAAGTTGTTTGTGGAAATGCGTTATGCATGCGTACCTGTCTAAATGCAAATGCGGCGTGTGTTTGTGCACACCTGCCCTTGCCTATGACCATCTGCGAGGGTGCTGAATGAGGCCGGGTTGCCTTTGTATTTTGTTTTTGCAACGACTACTCTGAATGGGGACCAGTACCAGGAGCCGGAGAACGAGCAATAGCTTGCGGAATAAACGGACAAGCGCGGAGAGTGTGCAGAAGAGGGAGAAGATCTTGTAAATGTGAACAGCCCATAAACACAGCGAACAAGGCAGGAACTGGAACAAATTGGTACATTGGCAGCAACAGTAGCGTCGCGTTAATTTGCCTTCACTGCTAGTCTGCCTGAGAACTAAATGAAAGCATATAATTAATTGCTCTCCTGCTTCCCATTTTCCACTGACAACCCATAAATTTTATTTTATACACACTTTCATTGACATTTTCAAGTTTCAGGCATAATAATTACCAGAATATAACACCTTCATTTTGTGGTAGCAGTAACTGGCTGATTGACGAGTAAGTTGAATAAGGTGCAGTAAAAAGGTTGATGGCATTAATTGCTCCTATAATCTAATATCGCAAAAGGCAGGAGAGGGGGAAGAGACTGCGAGAGAGAAGTGACACGCAGTTCGAGTCTCCGCAATCCGACACCACGTTTCCACAAAAACACTGAAACAAAGCGCAACCGTCCCCCTCTCAAAACAACGTCGCGGCTTGATCATTACCACGCAGTGAGACCTAGTGCTCGGGAATCGACTGTTTCGTTTCGAGATGCTTTGTTCATTTTACAGTCAACGGTTTGGCCATGAGTATCTCGACTTTACTCGGACCTAATTAGCAAACTGGGACCCCAGTGTTTCCTTTCGCTGCCACGGACGATGTGGAGTCGCTAACTCTAGTCTAGTCGCTTTAGTTCAGCCAGCTAACCCGGTTAGCTGAGCTCACTTGGAACACCCCCCCCCCACCCACTTTCATTCCCCAACACCCAAACGTCATCTCGAATCATTTTAAAAGCAGAGGAAATTCGAAATGTTGAAGGAAAACCAAAAAGAAGAATCCCAGGTGGTTTCCCCGCCCAGTGTCCAGCACATTAATCCTAGATTTCTGGGGATTCCAGAACAACCTTGACAGGTTGGTAAACTCTAGCTGATACTCAGTCAAGAGAACTAAACTGTGTCACATGAGCTCTCGCTGCGGCTGGATTCTGAGCAGGGGATGGATGGGTGTGTGTTCTTCTCCGAGGATCGTCACCTTGTACCCCGGATTAAGTCCCTTGGCCACCAGCAAATTGCGAAGGGGGCCAGGATTATGAGGTCTAGAAACCCCTCAGAATAAATGGATTCGGGGTCGGCTTCGCAACCACCTGAATACCCACCAAAAGACAAGTCAGTTGGAGAAGCCATGTGTGAGATTCACTCACCAGCCTGCGAGAAGCGCGGGGACGAGCTCAGCCTTGGCACTGAAGCTCACGGATTTCACACAGGAAGAACCCCCAACAGGGCCGACATTAATGGGCCATATCTTCCATCAGCATCGGGCAGACAACAGCGAAGGAAAGAGGGCGATGCAGGGCGCAAAAGAGTCTTCCAGTGCAGTTTGTTATCTCCTTTTGAGTCACTGAAGTCCATGTACATTGGTGAGGTTTTGGCACCCGCGCGTGTTAATTACTGAAGACGTGAGTTATCTAGAAGTAAGTTAGAGTTGTAGGAATGCACGCAGGCCTGTGGGAATGAAAACACCATTGTTTGAGACTGGCTCAGCGTGCGTCAGAGACCGTGAGAGTCATAGTGGGCCTGAGCACATGGCGCAGGTATTTGGGAGCGACAAGTGTTTGAAAGTGATGGCAAGCACACAGGAGGATGTGCATGTGATATAGGGGGTTGGCAGTTCCAATACAGTGACTATACTTAAACACGAGAAAGTCCTCAGATGCTGGAAATCCGAAGCAACACACACAAAATGCTGTAAGAACTCAGCAGATCATTCAGAATCTATGGAAATGAATGGATAGTCGACGTTTCGGGCCGATACCCTTCTTCAGAACTGAGGAGGAGGGGTGAAGATGCCGGAATCACGACTAAACTTGTTGAAGGGCAAGCCATTTCACACAGAATTGAATTGAGGAGATATTTTTTCTGTCAGAAAGAATTTCACAGTTTCGCCTCTTTATCACAGAAAGTAGATGACACCAGATTACTAAACATTTACAAGTCGGAGTTGTGCATTCAGGGCTAGGGTCGGGTACTGTTCTTAGACTATTTAGCCTTCCGAGGGAATCAAACGATATGGAGAGAAAGGAAACACCCACTTGCAGTAATCCTACTCTAATGCCAGTATATACTCCCCATGTTTCCATCGACTCCCCTCAGATTCCACCACTCACCTGCACACTAGGGGCAATCTACAGCGGCCCATTAAACCTATCAACTCGTACGTTTTTCAGATGCGGAAGAAACAAGAACGTGCAAAGAGGTCACCCGCGGTCCTGACAGCCCAGGTCATAGGAGCTGTGGGGTGGCAGATCCACTAGCTGCGCCGCTATATTTTTTTTCCAAATTTACATTCTGGGTGATCTTGACAAATGGCAATTCTGACCGGGTTGGAAAATGAGCCAATTTATCCATAGGGTCGCCAAACAATTCTGCACGTGACAACGTATCTTGCAGTGACGAATGACAATTCGCTATTAGAATAATCCGATAAACCCAGCAGCTAATTCGCCAGCAAGAAGCATCTACGAACAATCCTTCCTCGGGACCACACTGAAGCATCACGAATCTAAAGCGGGAATTCAAAGCTTTTTGATTGGCTTCTGTAAGCATAACCTCCTCCGCCTCAGTTTATGGGGGTAGTCTGACACAGACAACATGGGGAGCCACAGACCTTTCCGGTCTAGCGGTACAAGAGGCAGCAGATACTGGAACTCAGTGGGTCGAGTAGTGTGTGTGTGGGGGGGGGGGGGGGGGTCTAATAATTATCGACGTTTCAAGTCGAAACCCTGCACCGGGAGTTTTTTCTCTCTCCATGCACCAGAGGGGAGTTAGAGCGGTCAGTAACAGAGGAAGGCTCTTAGATGGCGCGATTTTACTATGCTGCTAATTTATAGAGGCTCAAAAAGTTCCTACAAAACCCCGACCTTCCGGGGTTGCAAATTTCCCCGTTAAGCAGGAATTTACAGTCTAAATTCTGCCGTTGTCAAATTGACAGAATTTTTGCTGATGCCTGATCTCAGCACCTATTATCTATTTCACCATTAAAAAAAATAATCTCTCAGAATATTATCCGCACAAAGCCTCTCCCGCCATTAAACCTGTCAATTAAACCTCCTGTTAATGGAGCCACAACTTCCAACTGGATTAGTCGCTTTTAGCAATTTAACAGTTATCTGAAGCGATCTTAGAAACTAATGCTCCGTTTCAAGGGACGTTAAAAGGTCGAACTTTCGAAACCTCACTGGCTAAATTGGTAAATACACACCGTAGCCACAATCTCCCCACAAATGAGTTTGGGTATTAGCGGAGACCTCCGTCCGTTAGGTGGAGAGTGTGCCTGGTGAAATCACTTTCCCGTTATCTCTGCATTTACACAGATAGAGTGATGTCAGGTCTGGGCTGAGTCAAATCCACGTATACGTAGCATAGGTAAGTGTTGGTGAGATATTGAACTACAAAGGGCACTGCAAATAAATTTAATCTAATCTTCCCTAGGCGTCTACGGACGTGGGATACTGTATCTCCCAGCAATAAGTGCACAATAATTAATAGCGAGAATCCCGATCTGTTTTCATCCCCTTACCAAACTCTCGGGCATCAAATTTGTGAGTTTGCCTCGATGATGTGACTCGACACGGTGGAACCAATACGGGTTAGGGCTGATGTTGGGGAGCAATCGATTTTCCTGGACCCACCGTTCATAGCAACGTAAAAACGTGAATCAAAAGTTTTATTCTATGTTTTGAAAGAGGGAAAATACACGTGGGAGAAAATATAGGGAATGGGGTTGGATGAGAGGAAGGGGAGGGAATGATCATCATCGCATAACTGTGCCATGGGAAACTAGGAGAAAGAGTGAGCAAAGTGGATTCCTGTAGGTGAGGCACAGTTAAGAGAGGTTTGGATAAATACAAGAATGGGCGAGGTTGGGAAGGATATGGTTCAGGCAGGTATATGGGACTAGGCGCCAGACCAGGTCGGCCTGAACTAAATGGGCTTAAGGGACTGTTTCAGTACTCCAGTATTCTACATCTATAGAAACTGGCAGGTACCTACTGAACTAGAGTAGACAATTCTTCACCTCCCGTTCCTTCATAACTGTGCCCCCGCTACCTGCGTTTTAGAGAGAGCCCGCCCGCTTTCTCCGTGCCCCTAAGAGAATAGTGACTCTGTGGTCAGCGAACGCCGATGTTCTTTCATTTATCTTTACAGAGGGTTGATTATTACGGTACACTTTCACCTTGCATGACCTGACAGTACTGTGTTGGCCTTCCCCGTGCACCACTAATGTCCCGCTGCATCGTGAAAACACCAAAGGGAATAAATAACTAATACTGAACAAACATTCGTTCTCATTGTAAAATGCATAATTAAAATGAGAGGTAATTACCGAGTACTCATTAAAACAATGCTAATTAAGCTACATGAGTGGCCTTTATTCAATTAACACACACAACAAACAGTGTTTCCAAACCACTTAGCATATACACTATTAGATTATTGTCGCATATTCTTCTCATTTATATTCTCTTTAGCTAATCCCAGAACCATTATTGAAACAAAGCGCGTGGCTGGGGGAACAGCAAGTCTCGGAAACAGCTTCGCAGCGAGCTCAAAGCTAAAGGACGGACAAGAATGGGACTGAGCATTTCAAATTGGACTCTAATGAGAAGACATCCGCGCTGCCTCTGAAGACTTTGTAGAGTCATTAAGATGCTTGTGGCGTGGCCGGAGTCACTGACGAGGTTTCTTTAATTGACAGAGGTCAAACTCAATACTGCGCAGAAGAAAAGCGAGAGCTAAAATAGATTTACAAAGCCGTGCCGTGTGGCGCGCTGTAAAACTGAGTAATTACAATGATTGTTTGAAGAGCCTCTGAAAACTGATTTAATAAAAAAAGAGGAAAGAAAGTTGGAACTGTGTCCCAGCGGCGCACGCGGGTGCAAAAATGCTTTGTCTTCCCTTGCTGGAGGGATGATAGACATGCCCATTACACAAGGGGTTGAAAACAAGATAACAGTCACATTCCACACCCATGCTCCCCCCCCCCCACCCACCCTGCAACTTCCAGCCTTCATCTTATTGTCCTGTCGATGAGCTCACAGTCGGGAAATCCATGGCTCTTTTCTTCCCTTGAGGCCAAACTGCAGCTAGAGTCGCAGTCGGCTATGACCCACTCTGATGCATGAAGTTGGTCGGGGTTACTCGAATTCTGTCTCGTATTTCCTCTCCCTCCAAACTATCCGGCATTCACACACCCTGGGCTCACGATATGAACCTTTGACCCTCAATGGGTGCTTGACATTTGTCCCTTACACGTCGCAAGCCCTACTCCACACGCACTGAATTCTGTTCTGTTTCTGCTGGACACAAGAAATAGAAAAAGGATAGGCCATTTGGCCCTTAAACTTGCCCCCCCCGTTCTGTTTTGCCACTTCCCAGCATAAATCCCATATCCCTTAATTTCCAAACAATTTCCTTCTTAAATGTACTGTGATTTCTTCAGAATAAGGAATTCAAAAAGTTTACCACCCTCTTAAGATATTTCAGTCCAGCTCTGTTCTGAATGGCTAACCTCTCACTTTGAGGCCATATCTACCTTATTTCTATATACACCAGACAACAATCATCCCTGCATCTCACCTGAAAAGTCCCTTATGAAACTTAAGTGTTTCAATCAGATCATTTTTAATTCCTCTGCAGAGAGTATAGGCCCAATTTGCTTAATCTTTCCTCATACAACTGGTTTGCCTCTTCTAATGAACCTTCACTTAACTTCCTTTACCATAAGTATATCCTCTCAATAGCAAGTAAGCCAGATCTGTAAATAATATTCCAGATATGATCTCACAGGGTCACTACAAAATTGCAGCATGTCACTATATAGCTCATATCCTTTTGCAATAATGGCAACATACTAAGTTCTTCCTATGTGCATATTTTTTTCAATAATTTAACTTCAGTGATTCAGACTCCGAAGTCCCTTAGCACCAATACCTGTCAGTCTTTGCAGAAAGTGCAGATGCAGGAAATCTGAAATAAAACAGAAGATGATAGAAACTCATAGGTCAGGTCTCATCTGTGGAAAGAGATACAGTTAACCATCTGAATCTGGAAACTTTCATCAGAACTTTGTCCTCTCATCATAAAAGAAAAACTACTCTACCTTCCAACATTTAACCAACATTGATTATCTCATTTTTCTACATTATATTATATCTGACACATCCTTGTCCATTCATTTAACCTGCCTTCATCCCCATGAGCTTCTCTACATCCAGCTGACAATCAATATCACCACCTAGCATTTTAACATGAGCAAACTTGGATATATTACACTTGATCCTCTCAAACAACTGAGTGATTGAGATTGTGAAGAAGTGAACAATTAACTCCCTGTGGCACTCCACTAGTCATAACCTTCCAACTTAACAATGACCAGTTTACTCCTATTCTGTTTTCTGTTAATTCACCAATGCACATTCCAAAAAAGAACATTACTTTTAGTACCATGCAGCTCATTTTATTTAATAATATTATGGGTGGCATGATATCAAACTTCTTCTGGAAGTACAAATATAAGACCATAAGACATAGGAGAAAAATTAGGCATAGTTAGTTTATTATTCCTTCTCCTCATAACCTAATCAAGAAATTAACCTCTGCTTTAAATACTCCCAATGACTTGGCCTCCACAGCCATCTGTGGCAATGAATACCACAGATTCGCCACCCTCTGACTAAATAAATACCTATTCATCTCAGTTCTAAAAGGAAGTCCTTATATTCTGAGGCTCTGACCTCTAATTCTAGACTCTCACACTACCGGAAACATTCTCTCTGTGTCAGCTCTATCCAGGCTTTTCCATATTTGGTAGCGTTCAATGAGATTCCCCCCTCATCCTTCTGGACCTGTATAGAGCCATTACATGCTCAGCATATGTTAATCATTTCATCCCCAGGAACACTGTTGCAAAACTCCTCTGGACACTCTCCAATGTCAGCACATCCTTCCTCAGATATGCAGCCCAAAACTGCTCACAATACTCCAAATGCGATCTGGCCAACACCATTGTTACTGCAAAGTAGGTAGTTTGTCAACCATAACCTTCCTTCTCATGACAAACTCATGCTCTAACATGCGCCAAATATTTTTCCTTTCTCAGAATAAATGTTGACTACACATAATTCTATTATTTTTGAAGAAACTTTTTCCCACTTGTTTAATAACAGATTAACAGATTTCTCTTCTACTGATGTCATTGCTCCATCCTTTCTCAAAACAGCAGTGTTACATTTGTAACGTTTCAATCTGCAGGAATCATTCTAAACCAGGCGTCCCAACCTTTTTTATGCTATGAACCAATACCATTAATTAAGGGGTCCATAGACCCCAGGTTGAGAACTCCTGTTCTAAAGTCTGTGGGATTTTGGAAGTGCATCCTTTGAGTGCATTGTATTTCCAGCTGACCATCTGCAAATTATTCTGCTGTGATCCTGCTAAATCAAGTTGGCATTAAGCAGCAATGGGAAATGGAGCAGGATGGAATGGTTGTCACCTCATTCATGGTAACAAAGCAGCTAGCACAATGCTTTACAGAGCCAGCTGTAAAATCAGGGTTTAATTCCCAATGCTGTTTGTAAGGAGGTTTTGCATTCTCACTGTGCTTGTGCAAGTTTCCTCCTGCATCACAAAGATGTACGAGTCAGGGTCAGTAAGCTGTGGGCTTGCTGTTTTGGTGCTGGAAGCATGTCAAAGAGTTATAGAACACTACAGCACATCAGCAGGCCCTTCAGCCCATCAAGCCCATGTCAAACCATTAATCTGCTTAGTCCCATTGACCTGCACCCGAACCATAGACCTCCATATTCAAGAACAGCTCCTTCCCCTTTGCCATCTGATTTAAAAATGGGCATTGATCCCATGATCACTACGTCACTACTTTTTAATTTCTGTTTTTTGCATTACTTATTTTAACTTAACTATTTAACAGACACATGTAACTGAATTACATTAAACTGACAATGTAGCTCAGTTTTTTTTCTCTATATTTATTTATGATCTATTTCATTGCACTGCTGCCTTAAAGTCAACAAATTTCATGATATATGCTGGTGATATTACACCTGATTCAGATTCAGATTCTGATACCGCTTCCATCCATGTACCTATCCAAATTTATCTTCAATGTTGAAATGGAGCTTGTACACGTCTCTTGCACTGGCAGCACATTCCACACTCTCGCGAACCTGAGTGAAGAATCTTCCACTTATGTTACCCTTAAAATTTTCACCCTTCAACCCTAACTCATGATTTCTAATTGTAGTCTCATTCAACCTCCATGGAAAAAGCCTGCTTGCATTTACCTTACCTATACCCTCGTAATTTTGTATATACCTATCAAATCCCACTCAATCTTCTATGTTTCAAGGAATAAAGTTCTAACCTATCCAACCTTTCCCTATAACTCAGGTCAAGTTCCACCAACATCCTTGTAAATTTTCTCGGCATTCTTACAAATTTATTTCCATGTTTCCTGTAGTTAGGTAACCAAAACTGCACACAATACTCCAAATTTGGCTTCACCAACACATTATGCAATTTCAACATAACATCCTAACTCCTATACTCAGTACATTGACTTATGAAGGCCAATGTGCAAAAAGCTTTCTTTACGAGCCTATCTACATGCAATGCCACTTTCAATGAATTATGGATCTGTATCCTCAGATCCCTCCGTTCTACTGCACTCCACCATGTAAGACCTACCCTGGTTGGTCCTCCCAAAGTACAACACCTCACACTTGTCTACATTAAATTCCATCAGCCATTTTTTAGCCCATTTCTCCAGCTGGTCCAGATCCTGCTGCAAGCTTTGATAGTCTTCCTTGCTGTCCACTACACCCCCAATCTTGATGGCATCCGCATATTTGCTGATAAGTTTACCATATTGTCATCCAAGTCATTGATATAGATGACAAACAACAACGAGCCCAGTGCCATTCCTGCAACAAGCTACTACTCACAGGCTTACAGTCATTGAGGCAAACATCCACAGCCAGTCTCTGACTTCTTCTGCGAAGTCAATGTCTAATCCAATTTACTACCTCATCTTGAATGCCAACTGACTGAACCTTCTTGAGCAAGTTTCCATGTGTGACCTTGTCAAAGGCCTTGCTAAAGTCCATGTAGACAATGTCCACTGCCTTGCCTTCGTCAACTTTCCTGAAGATATCCTTGAAAAATTCCGTAAGATTGGGTAGACACAACCCACCACACACAAAGCCATATTGATTATCATTCATCAGTCCCTATCTATCGGAATACTTATATATCTGGTTTCTTAGAATACCTTCCAGTAATTTTACCACTACTGATGTCAGGCACATTGGTTTATAATTTCCTGGATTATTTTCAGGGCCTTTCTTAAACAACAGAACAACATTAGCTATCGTCCAGTCCTCCGGCACCACACCCATTGCTAAGGATGTTTTAAATATCTCTGCTAGAGCCCCTGCAGTTTCTGCACTAGCCTCTCACAGGGTAGGAGGCAACACCTTGTCAAGCCCTGGGGATTTATTCACCTTAATTTGCCTCAAGACAGCAAACACCTCATCCTCTGTGATCTGTATAGGGTCCAGGACCTTGCTGTTGCTTTGCCTCACTTCTGGAGACTCTGTGTCCTTCTCCTGAGTAAACACAGGTGCAAAATAATCCATTTAAATCTCCCCCATTTCGTTTTGTCCCTTGCTATCGTTTTGCTCTATAGAAGCCCATAGCATTCTCGTTCACCTTGTCTGTGAGAGCAACTTCATGCCTTCTTATAGCCCTCCTGACTTCCTTCTTAAGTGGTCTATTGCATTTCTTAGACTCCTCAAGTACTTCGTGTTCCTAGCTGCTATGCACTTTCTTTCTTAACCAGGGCCACAAAAACCATAGTTCCCTAAAACTGTTATTCTTGCCTTTCATTCTGACAGTAATCTTAAAATTTCACTTTTGAAGGTCTCCCACATACTAAGTACAGCATTGCCAGAAAACAACCTGTCCCATATTTTCCAGATCCTTTCTGATACCATCAAAATTGGCCTTTCTCCAATTTAGAATTTCAACCCAAAGACTAGACCTACCTTTAACCATAAATACTTTGAAACTAATGGCATTATGATCCCTGGATGCAAAGTGTTCCCCACACAAACTGTTGTCACGGCCCTGTCTCATTCCCTAATAGGAGTCATAGTAACACCTAAGGGCTGCCCCAGCTCATCCTGGACACAAGCAACACATTTCACTGTATGCTTCGATGTACATGTGACAAATAAAACTGATCATTATCTTTATTCTCCCATTTCCTTTCAATAATCTGGAATTTAAGTTTGTGCAGACTGGTCTTCCTGGATCTCCCATCACCCATACTAACTGAAATGTTTTCCAGCCTGGTGTGTGGAAGACAAACTATAACAATTGTCCTGAATGCTGAAACATCAGCCTTCATGAATGGCATCAAGTTAATGATCTAAGCAGCTGAGATTCCTGCTTTGCTACAGGGTTTGAAAGCCCAGATTATTGAGGTTATAAAACAAAGGAGCATAATTAGGCCAATAGGTCCATTGAGTCTGCTCTGCCATTCCATGATGGCTGATTTATTATCACTCACAAACCCATTTTCATGCCTTCTTCTGGTAACCTTTGATGCCCTTACTAATCAAGAATCTATCAAACTCTATTTTAAATATACCCAAAGACTTGGCAATGAATTCCACAGATTCACCACCCTCTGTCTAACAAAATCCCCTTCATTCTGTTACTTTGGGATGTCCTTGTCCTCTCTTCCTAGACTCTCCCACTAATAGAAACAGCCTCTCCACGTCCACTATATCTAGGCCTTTCAATATTCATGGGTTTCAATGAGATCACCCCTCCCCATTGTTCTAAACTCCAGTGAGTACAGGCCAAGAGCCATCAAATACTCCTCATATGTTTGTCATTATTATGTGCCATGTTGTACGACATAGGCGATCATAGTAATCATGATTGCTCTTGGTAAATTCTACAGAAGTGGTTTGCCATTGCCGCCTTCTGGGCAGTGTCCTTTCAAGACAGACGACACCAGCTATTACCAATACACTTCAGAGATTTATTTATATACACACATTCTTTCTCTCTCTCTCCTTTTTCTCCCTCCGTCCCTCTGACTATACCCTTTGCCCATCCTCTGGGTTTTCCCCCCCTCCCCCTTTTCCTTCTCCTTGGGCCTCCTGTCCCATGATTCTCTCATATCCGTTTTGCCAATCACCTGTCCAGCTCTTGACTCCATCCCTCCCACTCCTGTCTTCTCCTATCATTTTGGATCTCCCCCTCCCACTCTCAAATCTCTTACTAGCTCTCCATTCAGTTAGTCCTGACGAAGGGTCTCGGCCCAGAACATCGACTGTACCTCTTCCTAGAGACGCTGTCTGGCCTGCTGCATTCACCAGCAACTATGATGTGTGTTGCTTGAATTTCCAGCATCTGCAGAATTCCTCGTGTTCACTTCAGAGATTGTTTGCCTGGTGTCAGTGATTCAGTAATCACATAATCAGCACTTGTGAGATACACCAGCTGCTCCTACAACCTGCTCCCGTCACTTCACCTGACCCTGATCGGAGGGAGGGGTGGCTAAGCAGGTGCTACACTTTGCCCAAGGGTGACCCGCAGGCTAGAGGAGGGAAGGAGTGCCTTACATCTCCTTTGATAGAGACGTATCTCCACCCTGCCATTCCACCCACCTCCCATCTTCATGTGTTAACCATTTCATTCCCAGGATCATCGTCATGAACCTCCTCAGGACCCTCTCCAATGCCTGCACATACTTTCTTAGATAGGGGGCACAAAACTGCTCAAATACTCCAAGTGCAGTCTGATCAATGCCTCATAAAGCCTCCACATAACGTGTTTGCATTTATATTCTAGTCCTCTCAAAATGAATACTGTCATTGCATTCAGGTTCAAGTTCAAGTTTAATTGTCATTCAACCATACACATGAATACAGCTAAATGAAACAGTGTTCCTCCAGGGCCAAAATGCAGAACATTTTACCAACAGTCACAACACACATATAGCACATAGAATTATGATCGCAGAAAAACAAAACAGACACAAAAAATTATATAGCCCAGGTCCCTGACTGTTATGGCTTGTGGATTAATGGTACATGGGATGTCGTCCTGGAGCCACATTTCTGTAAGAACAAGTACGCAGCAGTGATTCAACTTGCTGCAGCTCAGATTCCTGGCACAAACTGGTTGGGTTGTTTAGCCTGTATTCATGCTGCATTTCTCAATGAATCTAAATGCAACCAAGGCCAAGAGAGCAAAATCAATAAAGAACTGGAGCTGTTTTGACAATGGCAGGCTACATGCCCAACTCCATACTCCCAAACCAAACACTCTGATATGCCAAGTGGGAAGAAACTTCTTGAGGGATCACGAAATCCTTCAAGGTTCTATGACTCTTCTTGAAAAACTATTGTAACCCACAGTGAGACAAAATGGAGAAGGAGTATCTCAGACAGCGCCGAACTAGTTTTTTACATTGGGAGCAGACCATGGAGAGAGTACACCTCAAAGGATCCACACACTTAACCCCAGCCAGCACCTCATGAGCCACCTGCATTACAGACAGTCGATCCCATGCAGGAGTCTAAGCCAACTCAGGACCCACAGAACTGCAGTGGAGGCAACTGACCCTTGATCGAGGGCTTATCAAAGCAGAAGAAGCACCACCTCCCTCAGTAATAAATGTCCTAACACCACTCTACTGTCTTGGTCCGGTGCCTGTGAAAGTATGGCACTCAACGGGTACCGAACATTCGATGGTGCAGCACTGACCTGCAATCCAAATCTGAGCCTGATTTGAAACCAAGTCCATTACACAATAGATCTGTTTCACAGGGAACAGAGCAGGCTAGTCTGTTAAACATATAAGCCCACACACACTCATCCTCTGGCTCTCCTTGGGAAGATATCAGCCTGTTTTCCTTGGGCTCACCAAGATGAACTGAGACAAATGAAACTCGTGTTATATGAAGACTAAGTGATTATTGGTCACTGCTGACTTTATCTTGTATCCTCACTTTTGCAATGGCATATATTTTAGTATTCACTATAACACTTTCATCTGTATCCCATTATCCCTGTTGTAACACCAACAGATCTTTACATACTTGAAATGCACATCCTTCTGGATATAGCTGATGAGGAGGAATGACTGTAGTCAGAGGGTGGTGAATCTGTAGAATTCATTGCCAGAGATGGCTGTGCTGACCAAGTCAATGGGTATATTTTAAATGGAGGTTGACAGGTTCTTGAGTAATAAGGGGAGAGGGTAGGAGAAAGGGATTGAGAGGGACAATAAATCAGCCATGATGGAATGGTGGAGTAGACCCAATGGGCTGAATGGCCTAATTCTGCTCCAATGACTTATGGTCTTATTGAAGACACATCTCACAGTTCTCACTCACAGCCACTGCTATACCATAAAATTCTCACGATGAAGGCATTCATTATACTCGGCTCTGGTGTGGCCACAACCCTCGTCGTGACAATCCTTGACATCCCCACTGCAACACTCAGATATGTCACACATCAGTGTAGTACTCTGTGACCCAGCTAAACAGCTGAGGGTGAAAGTGGAAGAATTTCAACCAGTCAGCTGTTCTGATCTGAAACACACTGCCTGAAAAGGCAGTGGAAGCAGATTCAACAGAAACTTTCAAAAATGAATTTAATAAATGTCTGACAAGCCACATTTTCAAGGCTATAGGGAACGTGCGGGGAATTATGGACTAGTCAGATGGCTCTTTCAAAGGGTTTGCTGTGACACAATGGATTAAAAGGCACACTCTCTGATTTCAGACACTTTATTTCTGAGGACACATGGGTACCTCTGGTCAGACTGACTACAATTACCCAACCTGCAAGGATTCATTTGTTGAGACACAAGGTACCAGTCAGCCCATGTAATGACATGATCCAAATTCCATGTGTGCAATTTTGTTTTTGATTTCTATGAAGTTCAACATTTGGTAGATGGCCCTTCTGACTTCCTTTCTTTTTAGTGATCATGTCTATTAAAACAAAACTTTCCTTCTAGGCTATGACTTTAATTAATCTGATCACTGTTACTATCCCTAATACCCAGCTTGGAATGGTGCAGTCTGACCTTTTCTACACTATACTTCAGAATCTGAATCTGGTTTATTATCACCGGCATGTGTCGTGAAATTTGTGAACTTAGCAGAAGCAGTTCAATGCAATACATAATATAGAAGAGAAAAAAAATAAATAAACGGGCAAATCAACTACAATATATGTATACTGGATAGATTAAAATCGTGCAAAAACAGAAATAATATATATTAAAAAGTGAGGTGGTGTCCAAGGGTTCAATGTCTATTTAGGAATCGGATGGCAGAGGGGAAGAAGCTGTTCCTGAATCACTGAGTGTGTGCCTTCAGGCTTCTGTACCTCCTGCCTGATGGTAACAGTGCGAAAAGGGCATGCCCTGGGTGGTGGGGGTCCTGAATAATGGACGCTGCCTTACTGACACAGGCAATTACTTCAATTCTAGAAGTAAAATAATTACGTATTATCATATCCTTACTAGATTCAAGACCGACGGGTTACTTTTTGAAGTGAAATCATTGGGGTTACCTGTTTACAAAATATAAGCCAAATCTCGCACAAACAGGAAAATCAATCCGCTAACCTGGCGCTGGAGACATTTATTTTTATTTAGATATAGAACTGGCCCAACAGACCCTTTTGAGGCCCCACGCCGCCCAAGGACACCCTTGTAATCAATTAACTAGTAATCGGGGGGAGGGGGGGGCTGGAAACGTACAACTCTTTACAGGCACCGGCGGGAATCGAACCAGAATCACTGTCATTGTAATAGCTTTACTCTAACCGCTGCACTACCGTATTCAGCATGGGATTTCATTCTACAACCAGAAATGAACCTGTAATGAGGATTATAGGCACCTCGGAGAGGAGAGACTCTCTTGAGGTGTCGGGCGCCCTGTCCAGATATCACCATCCCTGCCGATGGTGAGAAATGCAAATACGTTGGAAGTATCTACTCGTGTTAAACCAACCAACCTGACATCAAAAGAAAATTGCGTTCCTTTTCACAGCCTCAGAGAGAAAAAAAGCAAAGTGAAAGACAGGAGCTCCCGTTTCCTAATTGTTTGAAGCAGGAAACTAATTAGCAAGACTAATTACTGCGTTAAATTTGAGTAGATTTGCATAGAGTATCGGGCTTGAACTGACTGTTCTATTTGACTCGTTCTTAAACAGAAAGAAATCGTTAAATATTTTACTAAGGCATGGTGATTGAACTTTGTTTCTTTTTATTGCGTGGCGTCCATCCTTTCATAGGGGGGAGTAGTTTCTGCACTCGTTACCCCCCTCCCCCAGTTTTAAATTCCGATTGCAGTCGTTCTTTGCTCGGGAGCGAACTGGCAATTACACCGCAAATTCCTGGTCACACTTGTTGCTCTCGTTCGGACGCTTCTTGGTCCACAGCAGCTAAATTTAGCCATTCATTCGAGGGAGGGAAATAGGCTCGGACATTGTTTTTCCTCTGTCCGGATCTAGGAGAACGGAATTGGAGGATGAATTGCTCGGTTATCCAAAACAGCCGTTCAAACCTCTGGAATTAAATTATTCTTATTAAATTCTACAAATGCACAAGGCTTGTAGGACCTGCGTGGATAACTTCACTCACCTCTACACTGGACTGATTCCACACCTATGGAGACACTTTCAAGGACGCTGCTATTCATGTTCTCAATGTTATTATTGAATATTATCATTAGGTTTTTGTACTTTTGCAGTTTGAAATCTTTTACATATAAGTTGTTTGAGTCTGTGTGTAGTTTTTCTTTTTTTTTTGTAATTTAATTTCTATTGTGTTTCTTTGTATCTACTGTGAATGCCCACAAGACAATGAATTTCAGAGTTGTATATGGGAACAATAAATTATAAATTTATTTTGAACTTTTGAAAGTGACCAGGAAGGTCTTACCACATCACTCCTGGGGACTAAATCCCTCCTCGCTGTTCACAATGACCTGCAATTCTAGATCCCTTCAATAGGTAACCAACTTCTCAACATCCGCACTGTCATTGCCTGGTTTAGAGAGCATGCGCTATCATGAGAAGCTGGACAAACTTGGGTTGTTTTCATTGGAGTGGCAGAGGGTGAAGAAGATCAGATAGAGGGTTACAAAATTATGAGGGGCACAGAGAGAGTAGGGGGGGAGTATCTATTTCCCAGGGTAGAAATGTCTAATACCAGAGGGCATGCATTGTAGGTGAGAGAAGTAGGTTCAAAGGGGATGTGATGGGTAAGTTTTTTACTCAGACAGTGGTGGATGCCTGGAATGTGTTGCCTGGTACGGTGGTAAAGGCAAATACATTACAGGCTTTGAAGAGGCATTTAGATAGGCACATGAATAAGAGGAAGATGGAGGGATATGGGCATTGTGTAGGTAGGAGGGACTAGTTTTTGGGTTTTGTTATTTACTTTTTAGCTGGTTTGGCACAGCATTGAGGGGCAAGGGGCCTGTTCCTGTGCTGTACTGTTCCATGTCCTAAATCCCACAAATCCTTATCAGTCCCGGTGGTATAACAACTGGGGCATACTTTTTTGTACTGCTACATACTGGCAATCTTCCTTCTTTCCTGTCAGTCCTGGTGCATGGTCTCAATCTGGACATACAGATTTTGTCTCTACAAATGATGATTGACCTGCTGAATTCTTCTAGAACTTCGTTGTCTTTTGTCCTACTGTATTGACCAATCTATTCACGAAATCTCCAATGTGGCTGCTTGGTAACCAAGTGCTAATCTGCATTGCAAGAGCAATTTGCATTTAATATGGCTCTTTTAATATCATGAATTATCCAAGGTGTCCTGCAGTTGTACACTGATGCCTAATTTGATATCAATCTCCAGAACAAGATCATGGGACTGTCTACAAAATTTTGGTGACAGAAATGGGTTTTAATGATGTCTGAAAGGAGAAGGGGTATGCAGTGTGATTTAGGGAGGGGATTTGAGTGTAAAGCCTGGTAAGTTAAAGCAAAGTCACCCATGTAGGAATGATTACATCTGCCAGATTTTAAAAACATTTTTTGTGGAATATGGACATCATGTTCATTGCTTTTCCCATATTGCCTTTGAGAAGCTGGTGGTGAGTCATGTACCTGAACTGCTGTAGCCTGCCTGAGGAAGGTATATCCACAGTGTTGTTGGGTAGGGTGGTCTAAAACATTGAGCCAGTGATGGTGAAAAACTCTCTGAAGTCAAGATAGAATGTAGTTTGGGATTTGGTGATATCCCATATGTGCTAAGCTTACAGCAGTGATCTTAGAAGACTGGAGAGCATTACAATTGGTTTTATAAACCAGGTGTATAACAGAGAGGGTGGTTGAAATTTAATTCAAAGGCAGTACTGATCACCAGCATGTGTGTGTCAGCAGAAGACTAGTTTCAAGCACGGTATTGAAACCTCTCTTCCTGATACCAAGGTCTTTGATAGGGGCACCTGGCACTTGCCGAGGTGCACCTCTCACAAGAAGCCGGTGAACAAGAATAGATATAACCGAAGGCAAATTGGGTAAGAAAAATGCAAAGCACAATTCAAACTTTGCATTCCCTTACTATGGCAGGTACAATGTGTGTGCTGACTGATAATACAAGTTGAAACTGCTTCAAATATCATCACAAGACTAA
This sequence comes from Mobula birostris, assembly GCF_030028105.1. Lineage (NCBI taxonomy): Eukaryota > Metazoa > Chordata > Chondrichthyes > Myliobatiformes > Myliobatidae > Mobula > Mobula birostris. Next base: position 74,970,002 of record NC_092383.1, on the reverse strand, counting down.
GATAGATGTATAGTGAATATTGAACCCTTTTAAATTCCATTGCTTTTATTAAGGTGTAATACCCCTGCACCTCCTCAATAAGGATGTTTCAGGGAAAGGAGGCCATACAATTTTTCTGAGATTGGGGGTGGTGTAGTCAAGGAATTGGTTCGTTTTACAAGGTCAAAACATTCCTTTCGAGGTAGGCAGTAAATTATGATATTTAAGGCGTGCAATGATTGATACGATGTCATTCAATGCTGCTTTTTCTGGATTACTGCATAATTAGCACATACTCTTCGATTCAATGAAATAAGCCCTGAAGCAGACAGCTGTGATTCAGTGTCTGCAATTCAATAATTATGGCTTTTACCTGCTCTGATAATTGTATGCCATAAGAAATTATTGGCCAGATTAATAATCTTTAATCATTCACGTCTGCTTGCTCTGCCTTTCTCCAATAGTCACCACAGCCATTCTATCTTTAAAGCCACACAAACCCTAAAATACCTTTTGCCAGAGATCACAAAACAGATTTAGATTTTGCAATGCACATTAACTTTTCTAAGCATCCTTTTTCGAAAGCAAGGCAAAATGGCTGGGAAAAGTTTAGACGTATGTGTGTGTGTGTGTGTGTGTGTATGAGAGACTGAGTGTGAGAGAGGGGGACAGAATAGCACACACAAAATGATGCTGGAACTCAGCAGGTCAGCATCTACAGAAGGAATAAACCAGCGACATTTTGGGCCAAGACACTTCAGCAGGACTTGTGTTTAGGTGATTGAGTTAGTCAGGCCTGCTATGGTGTTTTCTGACTCTCTTGGTGGTTCCTCTGTTTCAAAGCATTAACAGGATGGTGAGAAATCGCGAGTTCATCTTTTGAACAACATTGTTCTAGCAGGTGATAGAGAGAGAGGCACTGGTGAAACCTATGGACCACATGGTCCAACTACTTGCTCATTCTTCACAGTACTTTCCTGCATGCCCTTCAAAATGTTTTAAATGTCTCCTCTGTCTTAAGCGTGCTCACGGTGCTGTGGTATATGTCCACTGTTAGCAGCACTTTGTCTGTGGGAATATTACCTTGAGCAATGGAATGTTATTCAACCATGGGGGTAGAACGGTAGAACTCCCACAGCATAACCAGGTCAGGCACGGTAACGTAAGCCTGCTCCATCTTTAGAATCTACAGTGCTGAGCATTCTTGCCAGGCACACTGATGTCAGTTCTGATACATGTTTACTTTTAATGCGTAGTAGTAGTTATGGTACTTTCAACTGGAAGCATTCCTTCACTTCTACAGGGTTTTGTCCTACTAGAGCATTACGTGGCATGTAATGGCGATGCATTCACAATCATCATAGTCATATGGTGTTTTGGCCTGATACTTGAACTTACTTCCACCTCAGGAGTCTACAGAAGGGCTGGGACAGATTAGGGGAATAAACAAAGAAGTGATGGATGAAATACAGTGCAAGCCTTGCACTTCAGGAGAAGGAATAAAGACATAGACTATCAACATTCAAAGTAAGTTTATTATTATAATACAGATATGCCACCATATACTATTCTGAGAGTTATTTTCTTGTGGACATTCACAGTAAGTACAAAGAAACACAACTGAATCAATGAAAAGCCGCACACATCAAAGATGGACAAGTAGCCAACATGCAAAAGACAATGAGCTGTGTAAATATATACAAAAAGTGGAAATAAAATCAAAATAATAATAATAAATAAATAAGGAATGAACATCAAGAACATGAGTTGTAGAATCCTTGAGTTGTGAGTCCATAGGTTATAGAACCAGTTTAGTTTTGGGTTGAGTGAAGTTATCCCCTCTGGTTCAAGAGCCAAATGGTTGAGGGGAATTAACTATTCCTGAATTTCATGGTGTGGGACTTGAGGCTCCTGTATCTCGTTCCTGACGGCAGCAGTGAGAAGACAGCATGGCCTGGATGGTGATGGTTGTAAACAGGGAGCGAATTCAGAAATCAGAGGTGAATCCTAGTACAGGATTCCCTAAAAGTTAACTTGCAAATTGAGTTGATAGTAACAAAGGCAAATGCAATGTTAACATTCATTTTAAGGGAACTAGAATATAAAAGCAAGGATGTAATGCTGAGGCTTTATAAGAAATTAGCCAGACCACGTTTGGAGCAACGTGAGCCGTTTATGGCCCATATCGAAGAAAGGATGTGCTGGCATTGGAGAGCGTGCAGCGGAGGTTCACACGAGTAATCCTAGGAACGAGCATTTGATCGCTGTGTGTCTGTACTCAATGGAGTTTAGAAGAATTGTTGGGGGGGGAAATCTCATTGAAACCCATAGAATATTGAAAGGCCTCGATGCAGAGGGCATGAAGAAGACACTTCAGATAATAGGGGAGTTTAGGCCTAGAGGGCATAGCCTCAGAATAGAAGAACATCTCTTTAGAACAAAGATGAAGAAGAATTTCTTTAGCCAGAATGTGTTGGACTATGGAATTCATTGCCACAGACAGCTGTGGAGGCCAAGTCATTGGGTATACTTAAGGTGGAGTTTGATCGGTTCTTGATTAGTAAGGGCATCAAAAGTTACAGGGAGAAGGCAGGAGTATGAGATTGAAGGGGATAATAAATCAGCCATGATGGAATGGCAAAGCAGACTCGATGGGCCGAAAAACTTAATTGTGCTCCTCTGTCTCATGGACTTACAATGATATGGTCTCATAAGACAACTTCCAATTATTACTACCCCTTTAAATGTGTTGAAACTTTCTAATGTGCTTCATAGGTGCGTGACCAACTTAAACTCTAAATCAACCAAAACTGACACTCTAAGCCATGTAAATTGCTGGAATCAAAACTGAAAATGCTGGAGAAACTTAAGAAATCAGGCAGTATCAGTGGAAGGAGAAACAGTTTATATTTTATCAGATCCTTTATCAAAACTCTGAAACATTACTTGTATTGCCCCTTGTACCACCGCAATGCAATGTTATAATGAAATGATCTGTATGACAGGCGAGCAAAATAAAGTGTTACACTGTATTTTGAAACCCAGTATTTTGAATCACAAACCAATTTACCAGTTTCTTTTTCCACAGGTGCTCCCTGACTTCTTAAGTCTTTCCAACATTTTCTGTTTTGATTTCATATTTCCAGCATCTGCAGGTTTTTTCTTATTTTCATTTAAGTAGATATTGGATCAACGCTTGTTCAAAGATGTGGGCATTATGCAGAATCCTCGAGGAGGAGAAGGAGGGATGAAGGAAAGAATTCCTGAGTTAAGGACTATTCCAGCTGAGGACATAGTGGACAATTATGGAACAATTAAAATCAGAACCAAGCAAAACAAAAAAAACAAAATTGGACGAAGTTCTCTAAGTGTTGATTTGTATAGGGAATAATATGACATTTGGCAGCCAGGAAAGGCTTCGGAGGAAGGGTCAACAATACCCTTCTTCATCTTTCTTTTGACTGATCTAAAGAGAGGACATTTATTGAAAAAGGGTAGGAATTTCCTGTGGAGATTGTAACATAAGCAATGAGACTTGAGGTTGATGCCATCTCATGACAGAACTGGCCATCTACTGAACATCTACTTTGCTTCTTTCTTAGGTGATCTATTACCCTAATCCAGGGCAAAATGGAGCGGAAAATCTTGCCTGCCTCGGCATTTCACTCTCCCAACCATCCACCTATTTGTCTTTTTCTCTAGTCTTATGTTTTATTAAAAGAAAAACAAGATTTCACCAGGGAAAGAAAGATAAGCAGAAGAGGAAAATACGAGTGGGAGGGTGAAAAAGATCCCATTAAACTAAAACATTGAAAAAAAAGTGTTTGTTCAAAGTTTAAACATAAGAAAGAAACAGTTCATATTTCCCTGGTTCTGACCTAACTAAAACAAACAATCTGGTATTCAGGGCCTGAGCTGTGGAGTACTGAGCAGAGAGCAGATTAATAAAAACATGGCCCTTGTAAAACGAAGGGTTCTGTGCTGTCAAGTTGCTATTTTCAGAGTTCACTCAGCCTTATCAGGCTCTGTACACTGGGATTACTTGTTGACAGCTCACAGACAAATGAATGCCTTGTGTTCGATCTGTGCCCAAGGTATGGAAAGTTCAAATAGAAAATGCACCAACTCCCTTTCCACTGCATTAAAGAACTTCCAAATTATTTGTTTCATAGATCTTTTGGTTATTGAAAAGTAAGTATTTATCTTGGAAATTACTTTAAGTTTTTACTTAAATGATATACAATCTCAAATGCATCCCTCCCCTTTGCTCTATGTGCACAGAATTCCATTTCTGAAACAACCTGACAAGTGGCCGTACTTTCCACCAATCCCATCATCCACCACGTCATTGATTCTACCCATCAATTTAATTTCTTGCACAGGTTGCCATATCATAGATTTAACTGGCCCATTCAATTTCCTACCACAATATTGGGGTTACTCTATCCACTTCATCTACAGAAAAAAAAGACTATGAACTTTCTCTGATTCCTAAAGATAATTCAGATTTTAGAGTGTCTGGGGTGCCTCGGTAGTATAGTGGTTAGTATCACGCTTTATAGTACCAGCGAACCAGGTCCAATTCCTACTGCTGTCTGAAAAGAGTTTGTACTTTCTCCCCGGGACTGCATGGGTTTCCTCTGGGTGCTCCAGTTTCCTCCCACAGTCCAAAGTCCTAGCAGTTGGTAGGTTAATTGGTCATTTGTAAATTGTCCTGTGGTTAGGTTAGGATTAAATTAGGGTGGTGAATCTCTAGGGGCTGGAAAGGCCCATTCCATCCTGTGTCTCAACCAATCAATAAATAAGGGAAAGATTCTTTGTGCTTTGTGATGATATTGAAAGCATTCACGTGCCACCCTGTGTGATCCTGGCACTGTGTGCTAGAAACGGTGAGGAGTGCCCCAATTAAAAGCAGACTGAGGGAGAAGAAGAGTTCCAGAATGATTGTAAAGAGAGGGGCTCCAAAGTGACAGTGCAGAGGCATTCCACAACAAAGTGCCATTTCAGAAGGGTGTGACATTTCTTATCGAACTGCACTGCGAGGCAGGTGAGGAGTTTTGCAGTGAAGAGCAGCGCCAAGGGAGAGAGTGGGTGAGATGATACACATTGAAGAGCAGAATGGGGAGACAAGACATTCCACAATGAGAAGGTAAGGTGAAATGTTGGGGTGCGGGGCACGCTGAAGAGCAGAGTGAGAGAGGGGAGGGCTTCCTCACAGAAGAATGGTGTGAGGGGGCCCACATACTGAGAAGCAGATTGAGGGGATAAGGGTTCAGACATTGAAGAGCAGAGTAAGTGGATAGAAGTAGTGAGGTGTTCTACGGTAAGGAACAGGGTGAGTAGGTCGCAGGGTTACACAATAAAGAGCAGAATGAGAAAGGTAATACATTCCATACCGGAGTTCAAAGCAAAGAGGCTAGATGAAGACCTTGCACATGAAGAAAAGATGGAGAGAAAGAAATATAACAGGTTTTAATTTCAGTGAAGCTGTCATAATTTCAGTACAGAGTGGAAGGGGTGGTGCTTGTAAAGTGTTAGATAATTGTGGCATTCCTTACTACTATCAGACTTCTGAACCAATCTCCTCTTTCACACCCCCGTCCAGGTGATGTTGCCGCGGTCTCAGACTCTCGAATTCTATCTTTCTTGGTTATTTTGTTATTACCATTTCAGCATTTCTATTTTCACTCCTTCAGTTTGCACAGTCTCTGCAGCATTCTGTTGTTTTGCTTCTTCGCTGCATATGCTACTGTAGTTGCTGTATATAAAGTTGAAAGTTCAAAGTAAAATTATTACCAAAGTGCATATATGCCACCATATACGAACCTGAGATCCATTTTCTTGTGGGCATATTCAAAAAAGCCATGATAGAATAATAACCATGATAGCATCAATGAAAGATTGCACCAACTTGAGTGTTTAACCAGTGTGCAAAAGACAACAAACAGTGTAAATATGAAAAAAAACAATAAATATTGAGAACATAAGATAACAAGACTTTGAAAGTGAGTCCACATACTGTGGGAACATTTCAATGATGGGGCAAGTGAAACCGACTAAAGTTATCCCCTTTGGTTGGAGAGCCTGATGGTTGGGGAGTAATAACTGTTCCTGAACCTGGTGATATGAGTGCTGAGGCTCCTGTACCTTCTTCCTGATGGCAGCAGCGAGATACTGAATATAAAGCAAATGATTTCATTGCATCCTGGTATATATGGCACGAATTTGAATCTGGAAGAGTTAATGGATTTGAGATGAGCATACATCAAAAACATAAAAGAGAACCAGAATGGTTCTAGCTGAAGGGAATTAGGGGTAGGAGGTAATGGATATCTGATAAGGCTAGAATAGAACCTCTGAGCGGTTGTCAGAATTACAGAATCAGGTTTATTATCACTGACATATGTTGTGAAATTTGTTGTTTTGTGGCAGCAGCACAGTGCAATATATATAAATTACTTTAAGTTACAGTATGAAGTATAAAAATAAGTAAGTCATGCAAAAAAGCAGCAAAACTTAAGGTAGTGCTCATGGGTTCATGGTTGATTCAGAAATCTGATGGCGGATAGGAAGAAGCTGTTTCTAAAGCATTGAGTGTGCATTTTCACTCCTGTAGATCCTCACTGATGGTTCTCTTAAATATGTCCAGTCCTTACCATTAATGAGTTACGGTAGGGGTTCCCTCCATTTTCTATGCCAGGGACCAATACCATTAAGCAAGGGTTCTGTGGATCCCAAGTTGGGAACCCTTGGATTAGGGGATGACTGGGAAATGAGGAAGGAGAGCACAGATTGGAATTCTTGGCAAAACCTCAAGTCCCAGAAGTGACATCAGACCTACCCACACTCTCAACGTCCATCAGATCTGTATGACGGAATAGTTACTGATATTAACTACATAGACACATAGAGCAGTTATAACTCAGCACAGACCCAAAACATCATAACGAAGAAGCGGTGGTAAATTGTTACCATAAGGAAACTTGCTGATGCCAGTGGACTCATTTCAGGAGACCTTAGTAAAAATAGGCTGTTTGTTTGCGGAGGAATCAGTATGGACTAAAAACAGAAAATACTTGAAATAATCAGTGGGCCCAGCAGTATCTGCAGAGAGGAACAGGGCTAATTTTTGGTAACAAACAGAAAATGCTGGAGGAGCCCAGCAGGTCAGGCTACATCTGTGGAAACAAATAAACAGTCCCCATGTACACCAGCGTGGCATGTGGCCAAGTGGTTAGGGCGTTGGGCTCACAATCTGAAGGTCGTGGGTTCAAGTCTCGGCCAAGGCAGTGTGTTGTGTCTTTGAGCAAGGCACTTAACCAGACACTTCTCCAGTCTACCCAGCTGAAAATGGGTACCGGCAAATTCTGGGGGTTAACCTCGCGATAGACTGGCATCCTGTTCGGTTGGCGGGGGTAGTCTCTTACTCTCAGTCGCTTCAAGCCACAGAAATCGGCATAAGCACTGGCCTGATGGGCCACAAGGCTCAGGACAGACTTTAAAGTACGCCTGCAGAAAAATAATCTCAGGGTTGTATGTGGTGACATGTATGGACTCTGACAGTAATTTAACTTTGAACAGTCAATGTTATGGGCCTACACCTTTCTTCAGGACTGAGAAGGAAAGGGGAAGGCACCAGAGTAAGTGGGTGGAGTGGGGAGGGGAAGGTGGCTAGTTGGAAGGTGATAGGTGAAGCCAGATGGGTGAGAAAGGTCAAGGCAATGAATAAGAAATCTGATACGAGAGAAGAGTGAACCATAGGAAAAAGGAAAGGAGGAAGGGATTAATTCTTTCCAACTAATGCCCCTTCGTCAGAACTAGGAGGCATTAGAAATAAGTGTTTGCTCAGATTTTTATATAAACTGCCCTTACAGAAAGAGGCTAGAGTAAAAACAATCTGGATATTCAAAAATCACCTTTTGGAGTTGCCTCTCATTTCTGCACTCTCCTCTTTCCCAGGAACTCCCTTGTGTTGTGTTTACGAGTTGTGGCATCCACACCACTTGGTTAAATATTCCCTAATTACAGCACCACTTTGCTGCTGGTGTTGGGATTCACATGCATAATTCAGGAAGATGCAGCGGCTGCTTAATTCTTCAAAAGGCCTCTTTAATTGATAATCCCCTATGAATCCATCTCAAGATTTTGTAGGGAATAGCTTTCAGGATTGCAATGGCTGACCTTGAATAAAAAAGACTTCTGACAATCTGCCAGCACAGTCCAAACTGTGCCCCAGAAGTAAAACCTCAAATTATGATTGGAATTCATTCTATTTCTGCAAAGAAATGTCCCTCCCCCCCACAATTGTCCAGCAGTCAATTCAGACAACTCAGTACATCACTAAGGTGTACAAAACTCTTCTTAGCTTTAATGCTCTGCTCTGAGTTGTTGAGATGGTATAGTGTTCAATCAAACATAAATCTTTACAATGTAATGGGCCAGAAAGGTAAAATACTGCAAAACAAAATGGTGTTTGCATCTGAGCTTGCTGGATCAGAAAATAGCTCTGAGATTCCCTGGGATGAAACTGCATGATGCTACAGTTTGGTCATCTGTTAGTGACACTGGTTTTCCAGATCCATTCTTCTGCTCCACCTGGTCTATAAGCAAGACCCATTTATTTTCCAAGTACAAGTTTATTTTCCCAAGTACAAGCTTGTTGTCTTTCAACTGTACACATAGATACAGGAAAACAAAATGACCTTCCTTGGGACCAAGTTGCAAAACTCAGTTAATTTATCACATACAGCACATAAAATAATATTAACACAATGGTATTAGCAGCTAATAAAAAATCTGTAGGTATACAAGTTGACATAAATTGCATTTATGACATTTAGTTAAATATACAACAGTATAATACTGCTGACACTGTCATAAATAATGCGCACGGTTGGTAGCAGGGCGTTCGGAAGTCTCACAGACATATTATTTTAAAGAAAAGCCTATCTTTTCCTGTTTCTTCATTAAGGCTTTTGTGTTCAATTATTTCTTCCTATTGAGATTAACTAATTCTAAGTAAATAGGGGTCTAGAGTTAGGAACGTAGAAGATTGAGAGGAGATTTGATGGAGGTATACAAAATTATGAGGGGTATAGATAGAATAAATCTATACTTATCTATATAAAAGGCTTTTTTTCCACTGAGGTTTGGGTGGGACTACAACCAGAGGGTTAAGGGTGAAAGGTGCAAAGTTTAAGGGGAACTTGAGGGGCAACTTCTTCACTCAGAAGGTCATGAAAGTGTGGAATGAGCTGCCAGCACAAGTGGTGCATGCAAACTCAATTTTTCTGCTTAAGAGGAGTTTGGATAGGTACATGGATGGTAGGGGCATGGAGGGCTATGGTCCCGGTGCAGGTTGATAGAAGTAGGAAGCTTAAATGGCTCAGCACTGACTTGATGGACCTGTTTCTGTGCTGTACTTTTCTATGACTCTATAACAATGTCTTCACTTTTTCTCAGTGGGCCAGGCAGCATCTACAGAAAAGAGTAAAGAGCCGATGTTTTGGACTGAGATCCTTCATCAGGACTGGTAAAAAAGATGAGTTCAGAGTCAGAAGGTGGGGAGAGGGGAGGAAGAATTACAAAGTGGTAGATGGTAGGTGAAACTGGGAGTGAGGGAGGAGGGGTGAATTAAAGAGTTGGGAAATTGACTGGTGAAAGAGAAAAAAGGGCAGGAGAAGGGGGAGTCTGATAGGAGAGGATCACAGAGCGTGGAAAAAGAAGAGGAAGAGCACCAGAGGGAGGTGATGACAGGTGAGAGGAGGAAACAGGAATGGGAATGGTGCAGGAGAGTGGGGCGAGGCAAATGCTGGAAGTTCAAGAAATTGATGTTCATTCCATCAATTTTAAAAAGTAACAGATAAATACTCTGTAAATAAAAGAGATCTGCAGATGCTGGAAATCCACAACACACAACAAAATGCTGGAGGAAATCAGCAAGTCAGGCATCATCTATGGAGGGGAATAAACAGTTGACTTTTTGGTCCGAGACCCTTCAATAGAATTAATATTTTGTTAGGTTGCCTTTGATACTACTGGTCTGAGACTGAAGACTGGGCTAATGTGTTCACAGGGAATTTCCCTGCTTGTCTTTCACTTGGAGCTGTGGGATCGTTGATGGTCAAATGTAAGCACAGACAGGACTTTCATGCCTCATCTGAAAGACGATGCATCCAACAGCACAGGAGTTGTCTTGGCACTGGAATTATTAGCGCAGGTTACATACTCAAGTGTCATGCGTGGGATAATATTTATCACTCGGCAACATCATGAAAGCACACTAGTTAGTTATTACTTTACTCCTGTTTGTGGGATATTATGTATGTAGAATGCTGCCCTACATCACAACAGTGACAGCATGTCCAAAGTACCTGATGGTGCGGTAGTTCAAATAGCTTGCAAAACTTACTAAATAAATGCAGATCTTCAATGACTTCTTTATAAAATGGCATAGAAACATAGAAAACCTGCAGCACAATACAGGCCCTTCAGCCCACAAAGCTCTGCCGAGGCCCGCAAAGCTCTGCCAAACATGTCCTTACCTTAAAAATTACCTAGTAGCCCTCTATTTTTTCTGAGCTCCATGTACCTATCCAGGAGTCTCTTAAAAGACCCTATTGTATCCGCCTTCACCAACATCGCCGGCAGCCCATTCCATGCACTCACCACCTTCAGCGTAAAAAAATTACCCCGACATCTCCTCTGTACCTACTTCCAAGCACATTAAAACTGTGCCCTCTCATGTTAACCATTTCAGCCCTGGGAAAAAGCCTCTGACTATCCACACGATCAATGCCTCTCATCATCTAATACACCTCTATCAGGTTACCTCTCATCCTCCGTCGCTCCAAGGAGAAAAGACCTAGTTCACTCAACCTGTTCTCGTAAGGATTCTCATGCTCATGTGGCAACTCTTCACCTCCTCTGCATTGAAACTAACTTGTTTTTTATACTCTTTCCCAGTTCTAACCAAATGTCTCAGACCTGAAACTATATTTCTCTTTCCACAGATGCCGCCTGAACATTTCTTTTGAGGAAATGTTGAGCGAGCTAGGGCTTTTCTTACTGGAGCAAAGGAGGATGAGAGGCAACTTGATTTAGATTAGATTATGAGGACACTCAGTCCTCATTTATTGTCATTTAGAAATGCATGCATCAAAAAATGATACAATGTTCCTCCAGTATGATATTACTGAAACACAAGACAGACCAAGACTAAAACTGACAAAAACCACATAATTATAACATATAGTTACAACAGTGCAAAGCAATACCATAATTTGATAAGAGCAGACCATGGACACGGTAAAAAAAAAGTCTCAAAGTCCCGATAGCCCCAACATCTCACGCAGACGGTTGAAGGAAGAAACTCTTCCTGCCATGAGCTTCCTGCGCTGCAAACTTGCCGATGCAGCATCCCGGAAGCACCCGACCACAGTCCGACTGAGTCTGTCCGAAAACTTCGAGCCTCCGACCTGCTCTCCGACACCGAGCACCGAGCACCATCTCTGTCGAGCACTTCGACCCCAGACCCGGCTGCCAAGCAACGGGCAAAACTGAGGATTCGGGGCCTTCCCCTCCAGAGATTTCGGATCACACAGTAGCAGCGGCAGCGAAGGAGGCATTTCAGAAGTTTCACCAGATGTTCCTACATGCTCTCACGTCTGTCTCCATCAAATCAGAATTGTACACGGCCTCCTACTTGATAGAGGTGTATAAGATGACAAGACCAAGTGGACACCTCTTTTTTTCCCAGGGCAGCAATGGTAATACAAGAGGACATACTTTTATTTATTTAGTAATTTATTAAGATAAAGCACAGAATACTCCATTCTGGCTCTTTGAGCTGCGCCACCCAGCAACCCCCGATTTAACCCGAGCCTAATCACGGGAAAAATTACAATGAGCAGTTAACCTCCAAACTGGTACAGTGAAAGGAAATCAGAGACTGGAGGAAACTCGCATGGTCATAGGGAGAACGTACAAACTCCTTGCAGTGTTGGGGAATGATTCCAGAACACTGGTACTGTAACACATTATGCTAACCACTAGGCTAGCATACTGCATGTGTAAGATGACTGAAGGGAAGTTTACACAAGGAATTCTGCAGATGCTGGAAATTCACGCAACACACATCAAAGTTGCTGGTGAACGCAGCAGGCCGGGCAGCATCTCTAGGAAGAGGTACAGTCCATGTTTCGGGCCAAGATCCTTAGTCCTGACGAAGGGTCTCGGCCCGAAATGTCGACTGTACCTCTTCCTATAGATGCTGCCCGGCCTGCTGCGTTCACCAGCAACTTTGATGTGTGTTGCGTGAAGGAAAGTTTATGTAGTTTTTCTTACACAGTGAGCGATAGGTGACGGAACATACTACTGAGGGTGGTGGTAGAGGCCAATTTAAGAGGGATGTTTAAGAGCTTCTTAGATAGGAACATGGATGAAATAAAAATAGAGGATTATTGTGTAGGAGGAAAAGGTTAGGTAGATCTTGCATTACTCTAAAAGGTCGGCACAACATCGTGGGCTGAAGGTCCCACACTGAGCTATACTGTTCTGTGTTCTCTGTTCTATGACCTACTGAATACTTCCAGCATTTTTGCTTTTTTATTTCTAGTTTCTAGCATTCTGTTTTGATTTTCATTGGGAATCTTTGCTATTTTGCCATGACTGTAGCTTTCATATCTACACCTTTCTGGTTTTTAAACAAAGCCCTGGCTGTTTGACTAATACAGGTGTCCGTTGAACAACCTCCTCCTTTTGCCAGAACAGTTGATGCACAGGGTTCATTCCCCTGGTCACACAATAATAGCCACTTGCTACAGGCTCTTGGAGCCCCAAAACCAACTTCCAATAACATCTATGCAGTTCAACCTATTGATTATAGAATGATAGATCAGTTCAATTCTGTACTACAAGCCAACCATTTTAAATGGATTGACCAGTATACACACCAAGATATTAGGACCTAGCATTTCGAATTCAAACCAACAAAAGGCATTTCTCAGCAATTTGGCACAATATCAGTGCAGAGAGCAACAAAAGCAGCAGGGAATATCCAATAGGTGGGCGTGAATCTTTAGTTTCAGTGGGCATCTCTTAGATTTTCATTAGTATTTTGCAAAATCAAATATTTTCAGTTATTAAAACACTCAAGAAACTCTCAATGAATCTAATTCAATAATAATAACAATTACTGGCTAGTTTAGTCTTTAACTTGATTATTTCACTGTCAAAATATTAATTTCCTTTCAAGCAATTGTGAGCATTATATTTAACTACATTTCCAACCACAAATTTGCCCTTTGGCATTTTACCTTATTCTCATATCACTGGTCAGAGCACCCCAAAAACTAATGGAATTGGTCAACAATCTGCATAAGCAATTACAAAGACGGGAGCAGCATTTTTAAAAGAAATTACTGAGGATGAAAATTCTGCATCTAATGCTGGCACATAGATTTATTGATGAAAAAAGTCATTTTTCATGTAGGTTTCAGCTCTTAATTGGATAAATCTTAAAATTTCATTTCCTACCCACAGTATAGACTTACTATAAAGCAAAATACACACTGTCATTGAGTTATATATATGCCTAACTTCTGAACACTTCTACATATAAATGACTTGCCATAATAATATGCAGTTTAAAAATCAGAAATACGTACAATACTATAAATGACAGAACTAGTTTCCTCTCTCCACTTTAAGTAAGTGTTTATTCTTATCACTCTTATGTGCTTTTGATGCCATTCAGTACAACACTGTGGAGGTATGGTGACCATATTGTATGTTTTTTGTGCATTTTCTGAACTTAAGGACAAAATCAATTTACAGACATCTGGAAAAACTGGACTTACTTGTTTGCTGGGCATGGCCCACAGAAGCAATGGCTTGATCAAGGGCAGATACTCTGTACGGAACCCACAGCTTGCATCCCTACATGCCGGCCAGCAATAAGGCGGCCAGGAAAGCTCACAAATTATTGAATAGGTGCTGGAAGTCAGAAACTGTTACGCTATTGTTACAAACACAAAATATATTGGAAATATGTGACAGGTCCTATTAGGAATCCTCTAAAAGGGCCACAACTTTGTTGTGGTTTGGAGGCTTGCATGCCTCAGTGACCTGGAGAGCTCTGTTGGCTGGAGTCAGGGCTTTATGCTTTGGCTCTTGGTAGGGTCATCAATGCCAAACAGGTCAAAGGATAGAGGCCAGACTAAGAGCGGTCCACCAGTCCTCCAGGTTCAGGGGTTCAGCTCACAACTATGACTGTTAAAAAAATTGTTACAGGAACAGCAATGAAGTGTCCTTCTACATCTGAGTGCGATGGTATTCCTGAGTCTCCATCCAGGACTTGCATGATTGACAGTAGAGAAAGCTGAGAGGAAGCCTTGGACATGATGAAGGAAGCCCTGAACACTGCCGGAGATGGAGGACCTTCACTGCTGCCATAAACGTCAGCGGCAGAACAGGCAATAAATAGAAAAAAGAATTAGGAATGGGAAACTAAGGCAAGCCTACATTTTCAGATGCCTGCTGGGTGTTTCCCAAATTTTATATCCTTGTTGTACATTTGAAGAACTTGTATTTCCTTTAACCTAGGTTTTCTTTCTATCTAAATGCAGGAATCTGCATAAAACTGTTAGTAAGTAGTGATAGGTCAATAAGCACAATTTTTTCAACACAGCGGTAGCACAACCAAATACAAATGTCAGTATTGCATGCACTCCTGAGTGAACTCTGTTGAATGCACACTCTTACCTTTGCAAAGATCTGCACACAAGCTCAATATTCTGCGTGCAAGTCACTGGACAGTGACCAGGAACAGGAAATCTTGCTGCTTCTTTCCCCTTCCTAACCATAGAGACAAGGGACTATTTGCTGCCTCTCCCACTGCCAGTACTCAGACTAGCCTTCTCCGAGGATTGGCACCTTGTCATGGTGGAGAGCTCCTGAGAAATCAAGACTAATGGCGCCTGGTTTTTAGCCACCTAGTGCTTAGCTCCTGGTAGGGTCACCCACAGAGGTCAGGTCAAGAGGGAGCTTCCGGACAAAAAGCGATATGTCAGTGCAGCTGCTGGAAGATGATGACAGGTCACAATAGCAGTGAAGGCGGAGGAAGAGGAAGGCTGCAGCAATGAAGGGTCCCTATTTGCCCTGTATTCCAAACCACTGAACTTTGACCCCGATTTGCCAAGGATTGTGTGGTGGCTGCCTGTGCATCTGCCTTCCCATGTTAAGGAAAGTCATACACAGTCATCCTCCATTAAGGGAATCCACCCCAAAATCACAGATTAGGTCCTGTGGCGATCAACAAGTGGTGAAAGGGGACAGGATTGTCGGATCTGGAAGCCCTTCACAATACGTGGACCCCAGATCGCCCTCTATAGCCACTTTAAGACCCACCAATAGACAACCCCTTAGGAGGACATCATACTTTACTCGAGAGATTGCACGACTGAGGTCCATGCAAGCAAGATTTGATCCAGCGTCAGGGCGCCTCCTTAATGCTCAATGCTAACCAAATCATCTGGGGAGCAACTGCACTGTTTTATTTCTGTGCAAAGCAATGTGTGTTGTATTAAGTTTTTAAGCTATAGCCTGATGTCAAAGCAAGAGCAAGAGAATCAATTATTGCTCTGGTTCTTGCTCACACAACAAGGAATCCGATTTTAACCGATGAGGCCTGGGACACGGTGGTCCTTGATTGTCAGATTAGTAAATGTTATGCATCCATTTAAACCACATCTAGCTTTACAATCATAACCACAAACCACTGAATACATCAACCACTAATTACATTTGTAATCTCAGCTCCCTTCTTACATTATACTATACTAACCAGCATAATTCACTGGTACATTTCTCTAATCACAGTCTCAGCCACTATCCCATCATGCAACACGCACTACTA
The DNA here is from genome assembly GCF_030028105.1 of Mobula birostris. Taxonomy (NCBI): domain Eukaryota; kingdom Metazoa; phylum Chordata; class Chondrichthyes; order Myliobatiformes; family Myliobatidae; genus Mobula; species Mobula birostris. The sequence goes on along the minus strand of NC_092383.1, from coordinate 74,954,107 downwards.
ACCACAGAGCAAAGTGATTAACCCTGGAATAGGCTTCACAGATTCAAAGTAATCTCCCATTATAACTTCTCCCTACCCAGTGTCAACTGCAAAGTAACACAAACAAAACACTGGAGGAACTCAGCAGGTCAGGCAGCATCTATAGAAAGGAATAAACAGTCAACATTTCAGGCCGAGCCCTTTCATTAGGACTGGAAAGGAAGGGGAAAGAAGCCAGAAATAGGAGATTTGGTGGTGGGGGGGGGGGGAGGATGGCAGAGGGGAAGAAGTACAAGCTAGAAGGTGATAGATAAGCCAGTTGAAGGGGAAAGGTAGGTGGGAGAAGGAGGTTGGGGGGATGAAGTGAGAAACTTGCAGGTGATAGGTGGAAAAGTAAAGGGCTGATGAAGAAGGAGTTTGATAGGACAGGAGAGTGGACCATGGGAGAAAGGGAAGGAGGAGGGCCACCAGGGGGAGGTGAAAGGCAGGTGAGGAGAAAAAGAGGCTTGAACTAACTATAAAGGTTCAAATATAACCCAATAAAACTGCACCAACTCCAATACGCATAGCATTCATAGATGCAACAGATTCTGCAGATACCGGATATCTTGAGCAACACACATAAAACTCTGCAGAAACTCAGCATAAACATCAACAGTTTATTTCCCTCTGTAGATGTTGCAAGACCTGCTGATTCCTCCACCATTTTGTTTGCGTTACCCCTAGATTCATTTGCTGTCCAGTGCTCAGAATTTAAAGTGTTGCTCAATGCTCTGGAATCAATGTGCTGTTAACATCAGTACTGTACTTCCCCATGCTCAGAGAGTAAATGCAACATTATTGCTTGGGGTGGGTAGGGGGAAGGAACACAGTGTAAAATGTCCAGGAACGAAATGCGCTGCCCAATCAGGACAGCAATTGAAACTGGGAAGGCAGAATTCGTGAGTTTGGCGATAGGAGGTTTAGGAATGCGAGAGAAAGGAGATGGTGTGGGGAGAAAAGTGAAATGGCAAAGGGTTAGATGGGCATAGAGAAATGAGACTGGCAGAGATTGGGAATTAAGTATTATGAGTGAGATTGGGTTTGGGAAATGTGGTGGGTAAGGTTATCAGTAAGCATTTAATATTGCAGAGGAGGGTAAATGAACAGGATTATACCTGTTAAGGTGTAAATGATACCACAATTCCAATTAGCTGTCGGTGTGGATGGCCAACCGTGGCCTATTAGAAGCAATAAATTTTACTAGGTTAGAGTTTAAAGGTTAGTGGTGAAAAGGTGAAGTTATGGTAGTGGAACTAATGAAATGAGCAGCAGGTTGAATGGTCTTTCTTCTCCCTGTATTCTAACATGCTTAGATTTAAAAAAAAAGATGAAAGAAAACAAAATGGAATAATGATCATTGCTTTCGAATAACAGGGACTTAATTTCACTTTGTTCACATTTCCTGACAACACTCTAGAACATAAGTATCCATGTACGCGGCACGGTAGCGTAGTGGTCAGCATAACACTTTCCAATACAAGCGACCCTGGTTCAATTCCCACTGCCGCCTATAAGGAGTTTGTACATTCTCTATGTGACTGCGTGGGTTTCCTCCAGGTGCTCTGGTTTCCTCCCACAGTCCAGAGATGTACCGGTTGGTAAGTAAATTAGATATTGTAAATTGTCCCATGATTAGGCTAGGATTAAATCGGGGTTGCCGGGTGACACAGCTCGAAAGGCCAGAAGGGCCTATTCCGAGCTGTATCTCAAAAAACAAATAACTTAATTAATTAATAAAGGAACATTGTAAAAAAGTCACAGAGTAGTTACAACACCCAGCCAGTGAGAGTGCTACAACACCACTATTGTGGAGTATAATTATATCTTGACATGTTTGCCTAGCCAGTTAGAAATAGAGGCACAGAAGTGTATCAAGAAATGTTGATAAAATGCTAAACCCTTATACGGAATGTAAATTACACACCTGTGGCTCCAATTAAGTAATCTCCAACCTAATGATACTTTGGATTTTAGTGGTGAGGGTATGTAGATGGGTGTGGCAATATTTCTTCAGTCAACTTGGCCAATATTATTCAAAAATATCCATTAATTGAAGCCTCTAACTAACAGCGATTCCTATTTGACACTTCATCAACCTGTGTCTGTTTTAGACAAGAGTTTAGCTGTAATGTACCATTTTGGTTTCTATTAGCTCCTTTGGACCCTGCTGTAACTTTGGAAGAAGGAGCTCCACCCATTGATGCCAGGGATCAGGCAGCCAATGTTCAACAAGAGAAGGCTACTAAAAACAGATGTGGGGAGATCATCTTTATTAATGATTTGATACTGATGCAGTGTTTCCACAGCCATGTTACATATATGAAATATATGGAAAAGTAGGTCATTTGGTCCTTCTAGATTGCTCTGCCATCTTAAGAGTTGACCTAATTGTTGGACTCTTTAAAGCCTTCAACTTAAGCTGCATACTGCTTTGACAATTAAGGCAAACCAGATTAGCAAAAGGAGACTCAAACAAGGATTGGTTGTACTTTTGAAAGTTTCAATATAAGCCTTGGGAATCTCATCTCCAGTCTTTACAATGTGGCAGGCATTCGTCTTCCAGGAAATGCTGAGCGCTTGCTGCTCATTATATTGTGTCATTTCTTCTCCTCAATTATTTCAGGGTCCTAGATCATGGCAGTCTCAAGGCCTTGATTGGGGAAAAAAGGTTTGCCCTGACTAGACCAGAACCTTCATTTCAGTGCAAATTTCTCCATGGGCTTGGTCCTTTGAGCAAGTTCTCTGTTGCGAGTTGTGGACCACACAGCTTGCAAACAGATGGTTGAAAACTCAAGACCCACAACTTCCTGCAGTCTAGTAATTCCTTCAGCTGTGACACAGTCATTTCTAAACGGTGACACCCACAGATGTCCAGCGCACAACGGAACTCATGGTCACTACTGGTGGATGGAACTCACTTTCATCTGCAGGACGATGCACTGCCATGTTCAAAGTTCAAAGTTGTAAGTAAATTTATTATCAAAGTGCATACACGTTATTATATACAACTCTGAAGTTCATTTTCATTTTCTAGTGGACACACTGAATAAATCTATAGAATAATAACCATAACAGAATCAATGAAAGAGCACTCAACTAGGGCATTCAACCAGAGTGCAGGAAACAACAAATTGCAAATACAAAAAGAAGAAACCATAATAAGAAATAAATAAGCAATAAATATCGATAACATGAGATAAAGGGTCCTCGAAAATTTGACAAACAGCTTATAGAAATTTGTCAAAGTTTTAGATGCCATGCTGAACCTCCTCAAACTCCTAAGGAAGTAGAGGTGCTGCTGTGCTTCCTTCATAATTGAGACAGTTCCTCCAAATAACACATGTTGCTATTGAGCTGCATAGGATTGAACAGGGGCGGGTCTACCAACAAACCCAGTGTCTCATTTGCACCAGATCTAAGGCACGTGGAGAGTCAAAACCTTTCACTTCTGATTTCTACCCAGTGACTTCCACATGACAATATGAATCTCAAGGTCCTGGATTCTCGTCTATCTGTTTTCAAAGACACACAAAGCATCATTCATCCATCACTCCCATCTTGGCTGACCTGTATTTGCTCCATATTGAGCAATATTGTAATTCCATGCTTGTTTTTTTTTTTCAAATCTCTATATAACCTCACCACTCCCTTTCTCTGAAATCCTCTCTGGCCACATAATCCTCTGAGATCTCATTACTCCTCTAGTTCTGACCTCTTGTAATATCCCTGTTCCCTCCTATTCATATTAGCCCCTGCACTTTTGGCTGGCTGGGTCAGCTCTGAAATTTCCTCCCAACCTCTCTACTTCTCAATTGCCTTAAAAATGCAACTTAAAACCTTCTTTTTGACCAAGCTTTAGGTCACTGATTCTTGAGCAACACTCAAAAAATGTTGGAGGAATGAAGTAAGTCAAGCAGCATCTGTGGAGGATGTAAACAGCCAATGTTTCAGGCCGAGATCCTTAATCAGGACTGGAAAGGAAGGTGGCAGAAGCCTTTGGGGGAAGGAGTAGGAGTACAAGCTGGCAGGTGATAGGTAAGACCAAGTGAGAAGAAGGTAGGTGGGTAGGAGTGGGGATAAAGTAAGAAGCTGGGAAGGGACAGGTGAAAGAGGGAAAGGGCTAAAGAAGAGAGAAAATAACAGGGGAGTTCCATGAATTAAAGGGAACGGGAGGGGAATAAGAGGGAGGTGAGGAGAAGGGATAAGAGGGTAACCAGAAAGAGGAAAGGAAAAAGAGAGAAGGAAGGGGAGGGAAAAATTACTGCTCATGCCATCAAGTTGGCGGCTACCCAAATGGAACATGAGGCATTCTTGTTTCAGCCTGGGTTTGGCCTCATCGTGGAGGTAAAGTTACTGATTTTTGTCTCTTTTTGTGTCACTGTTAAATTTTGTTCAGTTATAAATCCCACAAGGTGCATTAGGATGCTGTACTATACTAAATGCATTGCAAAAGTGCAAATTGTTTCTAACTTTCCAAAGTAAGAATGCATCTCTCTCTCAAACATCATTTGTTCAGAGTGATGCAATACTGTTCAAAGAGAACTATAAGCACAAATGAAAAGCACTGGGAGAAAGGGGTTTTGGGGCACATTGAGGATCTCATGAAAGAAGCAATTTGTGTAAAAACCTTTCCTTCAGTGCTTCAGAATAGTGACCGTGAAGTGAATGGCCAAGTGCAATTACACATTCATAGACTGAGTGAAAGAAGTGCCTCTAAATCCATCACCACTTTTCCCCTCCTCTTTGTCCATTGCTATATTATATGGGCACCAAACACCTTTTGAACACTTAGACCCAATGTTCATTCTTCACACAGTTAAATTGTCAGCAGGCTACTTGGCCACATTGAGAATTCTGCAACATCTCTTCCCATTGTCATTGCCTTAGATCACATGCTGCTTAAACCTACGTCGATGTGTCTGACTATGGCAATGATCCGTGCTCTGACGTGTGTACAAGTTAGGGGCAGGAGTAGGCCACCTGGCCCCTCTAATCTGTTTCACAATTCAATGAATTCACAGTTGATCTGATTGTAATATCTACTCAGCACTCCCACCTAAGCCTCATAAACTTCCCTTGCTTATTATGTATTTTTCTACCTTTGCCTAAAAAATACTCCAAAACTCTTCTTTCCTTACTTTTCAGAGAGGGAGATCTGAGACTCCAAAGCATCAGAGGGAAAAGATTGTGCTTGTCTTTGTCTTAAATTGATAACTCATCCTTTTTAAACAGTGACACTTTGTACATTGCGAACTTAATCTAATCCAAAACTCCACTTCTGTGCTCTGGGTTGTACCAAGACATTTTCACTCATCACAAAATTTAATATCAAAATGCATTATGATGACCAAAACGGGAAGGTTTATTGGAAGAGTTTAAGAGGAGTGAAAGGTAGTTAAGTTGAAAGAACTTTAGCGGATAGTGCAACACTCTTACAGCTTGGGGCATTCTGAGTACAGAGTTCAATTCCGGCACTATTCACGTTCTTCCCATGAACTATGTGGGTTTCCTCTGGGTGCTCTGATTTCCTCCCATAGTCCAAAGATGTACTGGTTAGTAGGTTCATTGGTCATTGTAAATTGTCCTGTGATTAGGCTAGGGAAGGAATCAAAAATGGCAGCAGAGAGTGACTTCAAGTTCATCTGCAAAACAGTTTAAATTCTTCTTTTTTAATGTTTCTTCTTTCATTTTCAAGGTGGCTGGGGTTCTGTTGGCGTCCATGATCTACAGCTACACTCAAACAGCAGTTCTTCACAACGATGGGTTCCTGCTCTCGGAGCTTGCTGAGCAGCCTGAAGTTTTTGTTGTCTCCAAAAGCGGCGCGGAATACGTGCGCCTTCAGGGTGGACAACCAGATTTCTCGCCGGTATCGCTGACTGAAGCATCAAGGGAGATCAGAACATCAAGACAGCGCGTGTGGCTGTCCAAGGCCTCTGCACTCAAGTGATCGCTCTCTTGTTCTTTCTCTCTTCTCAATGTGAATGAGAGTTTGTTGCGGGTTCACAAGTCGAGGGAACTCTAAAGCGACACTGCAGACTGTAACATTGAAATAGTAAGCATTTGGCCTCCCCTCTCGTTGTGGCTGGAGTGATACCTCTCTCTCCCTTGTTAGTGAGAAAGAGAGCCTGCGGGATGTCAAAGTGTTGGGATGAATAGTAGTTTTCAACTTTTTTCTCTGTTAGTTTTTTGGGTTTTTTTTCCTGTTTCGTGGATGTCTACGAAGAGTAAGATTTCAGGTTGTATCCTGTATATATTCTCTGATATTAAATGGAACCACTGAACTATTAAAATGGATTAAAAAAGTGGGTTGCTGGGCAGTGTGGCTCGCTGGACCGGAAGGCCCTGTTCCGTGCTGTATCTCTAAGTAAAGATAAAGTAAATTTAACAACTTTAGAGTTCAGGTACTCAGCTGTATAAAGACGTAGACAGCACTGGTCAAACAGTAAAGTACGTAGAAGGAGGCCAGTATAGTTGGAAAAGCACATAGGGAGTAAAGGAAGGTGGTGTGTGTGAAGTGTGGCAGTGGTGGTGTGGGGAGGAAAGGTGAGTGAGAGTTACTTACAAATGCTAAAGAATTTAATTTTGGCAGTGGCACATAAAAAGGATTGAAGGAAATAGGAATTATAACAATCCTGGAGAGCGTCAGGGCGCAGGCCTGAGAGCGTGGAACAAGCTGATGTCAGACCGATTTAAGTGTAGGGCTAGATTGAAAAATTGGGGTGTTGGGGCCAGAGATGAGGAACGGGTTAGTGTTCAGCTCGCTGCTCCGTGAGGTTTACTCGTCTCTGCACTGAACTGAGACTGTGGCCTGCAACTAACGGGCTCGTGGACCAGCTGTAGCAATGAACTGGCTTCATGGCTGTGGACTCACTTTAGTGAACTTTAGTTCTGTGTGTGTTTTTGTTTATTTGTTATTGTTTGTTTGCACGATTTGTTCTTTTTTTCACACATTGTGTGTTTGACGGTCTTTTTTCGTGATTTCTATTGGGTTTCTTTGGTTTTGTACCTGCCCTTAAGAAGATGAATTTCAAGGTTGTACATAATATACATACTTTGATAATAAATGTACTTTGAACTTTGGTAATAGCAGAGGAGAACCGAATAATTTATAATGGATCATTGTGCAATGTTTGGATTGTATATTGGAAAGGTGTATAATGGGAGGGTGTGTAATGACAGCAGAATCAGGTTTAATATGCTGTCTTAAATGTACAGTATTAAATATTAAATATATGGTATTAAAGGGGTAAATGTAAAATTGTTAGGTTGATTTTTAAGGCCTTTGTCCAAGTGCACCAATTTAACATGTTTTTTTGTTTTTAAGTAATTTTATTTATAATATTAAAATGGCAATGATACACTCCAGCCTTTGTGGTGCTTACTGACCCCAAAAGACGTCCAGTGAGCCTGTGGCCGAGTGGTATAGAAGATAGAGCATATAGCAACAGATGCAGACTCCCTGGCCCACCATGTACATGAAAATTCAAACTAAACCCATCTGTCTATCCCTTCATTAACTGCACGTTCAAGTGCCTACCTAAATGCCTCATAAAAGCTGCTTGTGTGTTTGCGTCCAATATTCCCCTGTCAACCTGCCCTAGGTACCCACCACTCAATTGTATGCTTGTCTCATAATCTTCTTAAAACTCCACCCCCTTCCCACCTCAACTTAATACTATGCCTGCCACCCTGGGAAAAATGACTCTATCAGTGCCTCTCATCATTTCATAAACCTATCAGACACTCCTTCTGATGGTCTGAGAGAAAAATCTAAGCTTGTCCAACCTCTCCTTATAGCTAATACTCTCTAGTCCAGGCAACATTCTGATGAATCTCTTCAGCATCCTCTCCAAAGCTTCTATATCCTTCCTGTAATATGGTGATCAGAACTGCACACAATACTCCAAACATGGCCTAAGCAAAGCTTTATACATCTGCCACATACCTTGCTATATGCTATCTTCCCCATACTGTCTACTCCTGTTGCCATTTTTACGGATAAATGGACTTGCAACACAACATCTCTTTGTATATCAATGATTGTAAGGCTCCTGCCATTTACTGTATATATTTCTCTTGCACTTGGCCTACCAAAGTACAACAACTCAGTGTTGTCTGGATTAGCATCTGCTATTTCTCTGACCACTTATCCAACTGGTGAATATCATGCTGAATCCTTTGACAACCCTCCTCCCTACCAACAAACCTCTTAATTTTTGTGTCATTTGCAATCTTGCTAATCAGCCCACCTACATTTTCATCCAACTGATATACAAGGTCCCATTGCTGATCCTTGCAGAGAATTACTGTTCACAGTCAGAATAATTTCCCTTCACAATTATTCTCTGCCTTCTATTGCCAAGCCAGTTTTGATTCCAGTCTAACAAATCTTCATGTCTATGTGTCTCCCGAAGACTGGAAGGTGGCTAATATTTCTCTGTTGTTTCAAAAAGATGACAAGGACAAGTCAAGGAAGTAGAGGTTTGTCAGTCTGTCATCTGTAAGTGGGGAAGTTACTGGAGGGAATTCTGAGGGACAGGATCTACTGTTTAGATAAACAAATTCTGGTTGGGAGGAGTTAGGTTGGCTTTGTGCTTGGGAAGTCATGCTTGACAAACGTTTATTTTTTTTTTGAAGAGGACACCAGAAAGGTAGATGAGGGTAGAGCAGTGGATATTGTCTATTCGGACTTTAGTAAAACCTTCATCAAGGCCCTGCATGGTAGACTGGTCTGGTAGACCTCCCAGGATCCCATGCCGATCCTTCCCTTCGGCTTTACTTCACTTAACTCTACCTTCAATTCCATCCCTCCACCTGCCCACCTGGAGCTTTAATTCCCACTCTCTGTGTCACAGTTTAAACATTGTAAAATCCCTCCCCAAACACGGGCAGAAAACCTCACAGGATGAGCAGGGATCGACTTCCTGACAGCCAAACATCATGAGCATGGTGTTGAAGTGCAACCTGAACTTCAGCAGGTCTGCAATCTCTCACATTCCAAACACATATGGAAAATGGATTAAAGTAGGGATATCTATATAACGAAAGAGGACTAGATACAGATTACATTTTCTTCCAAGCTTTCTGTCACGTTTTCTCAGGAGAGGGCAGCAACGATTGGGTGCAGAAGTCCCCAAAATAAAAGATACAGGTAAGTTGAAAAAAATGTTGAATGCATGACAGGATATAAAATGGGAGAACTTTTTGAATGGATGGATGTTCCAAGATGCAGTGTGCAAACAGGCAAGTTTACAACAGGTGATAATGTCATGGATTGTGAGTATAAATGCTCACGTAACACACAAATAAATGAATAGGCATCCATTAGTCTCGTGAGACCATGGATTTGTGCCTTGGAAGGTTTCCAGGGTGCAGACCTGGGCAAGGTTGTATGGAAGACCGGCAGTTGCCCATGCTGCAAATCTCCCCTCTCCACGCCGCCGATGTTGTCCTAGGGAAGGGCACTAGGGCCGATACAGCTTGGCACTGGTGTCGTCTCAGAGCAATGTGTGGTTAAGTGCCTTGCTCAAGGACACAACACGCTGCCTCAGCTGAGGCTCGAACTAGCGACCTTCAGATCACTAGACCAATGCCTTAACCACTTGGCCATGTGCCAACACACAAAATGCTGGAGGAACCCAGCAGGTCAGGCAGCATCCATGAAAAAGGGTAAAGACTCGACGTTTCAGGCCGTAACATCCACCTTTACTCTTTTCCATAGATGCTGCCTGAGCTGCCGTGTTCCTCCGTCATTTTGTGTGTGGTTCTTTGGATTTCCAGCATCTGCAGATTATCTTATATTTATAAATACTCACATGATGGATTTGATGTACATCGCGGAGATTTATAGTGGGTGAAATGCGCAACAGGTTGATGTATTAGTAAGCAAAAAAGAACAATGACTGGGTTCAGTATAGATTGAAACTGGAGTCTGTATATGTGGCTGATGCACTACAGGTTTTTCCCCTTCAGTCAGAACCTCAATTCCGCAAAGGCAATAATGAGACATGCTGTAATCCACACTCAAAACTGCCCGCTCGAGGTCGTCATGAGGTGTAGAGGTTCGGACAGTTGGAGAGTAATCTGAGCGCCACTAAACAGCGGAGAAAGATAGAAACATCGTGACGATGGTCTGTAGTGGCAGAACATTCCAAAGAAACTAAAAGCACTAGGTACAAAAAAGTCTTCGGAAAGGAACGGAGCGCAATCGATCCGTTCCGCCCGACTCCGACAGTAGCTGAAAACAGCCACGTGTCACAGCTTTGTGTAGTTAATTTCCCCACGAAAGCCAAACCACGAACGGTTGACTCTCGAATCACTGCAGAGGGCAGTGTTTGGCCCGAAACAATAGTCTCTTTATAACACTTACACTGCCGACGTAGCGAGCTGTTGGAACTCAAATAAAAACTTCCATTTAAGAAGAAAAAAGTTCAAACTTGATTGAGTGTGAGAGAGAGGCGAAAGTGACAAAAATGGCTAAGCAACAGGTACTCGGGGTGGGGGGGGGGCTTTAACATTTTCCCCACATATAAACTTATGACATTTTAAAATACAAGTCAATAAAAGGCCGGAGGTCGACTCTCACACCCAGGCGAAGGACAATAGGAATCTGGGCTGCCAGTTTTGCCTTTTTATTAAATTTAGCGCTTGTTTTCTTTATAAATTTCAGTCTGTCGATTGGAACTCGCCGCGCCTTTCACGCATAACGGGGCTGCCTCGCTCCTGTCCTAATCTGCCCTTTCACGACGTCAACTAAAAATCTGATGGTCTTGCGGCAGACCCCTCCCGACATCTACATGGTACCCTTAACAAAACTTGCAGAAAGACCGCAGAGAGAGAGCGTTAGAGATAGAGAGCGAGAGTGAGAGAGAGAGAGTGAGAGAAAGCGAGAAAGAGGGAAGAGAGGAGGAGGGAGGGGAAGAGAGGGGAGGGAGGGGGAAGAGAGAGGGAGGGAGGGGGAAGAGAGAGGGAGGGGGAAGAGGGAGGGGAAGAGAGAGGGGAGGAAGGGGGAGGAGAGAGGGGAGAGGGAGGTAGGGGAAGGGGAGAGGGAGGGAGGGGGAGGGGAGGGAGGGGGAGGAGAGAGGGGAAGGGGAGGAGAGAGGGGAGAGGGAGGGAGGGGAAGAGAGAGGGAGGGAGGGGAAGAGAGGGGAGGGAGGGGAAGAGAGGGGAGGGAGGGGGAGGAGAGAGGGGAGGGGGAGGAGAGAGGGGAGGGAGGGGGAGGAGAGAGACAGACAGAAAAGGATGAGTGAGTAGATGTTTTCTCTCTGTAGCATAAAATAGTAGGCAATATGGAAGGCACTACTGCGGGGAGTTGGGATGGATACAAACATGCATTTCACGTGAAGCTCGATGAGTACACTAGGAACAGAAGGGTACGTCGAGGAAGATGTATATAAAGAGAGTCATGGGGCAAAGTCAATTAGTGCAAGTGCAAAAGGAAAGTAGACCCTGGAGCCAACCAATTATGATTGAGTTGGTAACAACCTCGCCTTTTGCTTCAGAAGATGGTGCGCTCAGTTTCCATTCCCGTGATAAACAATACAAAAATCTCGACAACTGAGGCTCAGAGCGCTGCGTGTCGGAGCCGCTGAGGGATATATAAAATGGAAGCTCTTTCCAATTGGATTCAAGAGATGCCATGGCATTGTTCTGAAGGGGGAAAAAAACAGAACTGCACCTGATGTCCTGACCATTATTTATCTCTCATTCAACATCATAACAGAGTACCTGATCGCTTCATATGGAAGCATGCTACCTGAAATTGGTGATTGTATTTCCTTTGTTACATGAGTAATTATGTTAAAGGTCCTGTACTTCGTTGACTTTGACTTTAAATGTTAGGGATTGAGAGAAAGGCACTACAGGTCTTTTAATTCTGTGTTACTTGGTTAAATATGTCACTTATGGCAAGGATGTAAATAGGGAACAAATGCCAAGCAATGAAAAAATTGGGTGGGGGAATTTTGGAGATGTCTGTGCAATGTTAGAAATCTTGGTAGGACTCCCTACAGTGCAGCCAAAGAGGTTTACAGACACTTTAATTTAAAAAAAAAGGATCTGGTAAGCTTGGAGGTTTCAAGGAGGATTTCACCAGTGTACAGCTAGCCAAAAACTCTTTTACCATAGGAAAGCTGGTGATTGACAAGAAATCAGGTGTTAAGGATCATATGTGGGCTTGGAAAAGTTGAAGATGGATGAGATTGAATTTACCAAGCTAATGGATAGACTGGGAGTTTCAGTGAATGAGAGTTTATTCTACAGAAGGAAAAGCCAGAGAAAATATCTTTTTTTTTCTTTCAGTGGTGAGATGTGTGTGTCTCTGGCAAGTCCAAATTAATAGCTCTTGAGAAGGCAGTGGTGAGCCACCTTATTAAACCTCTGTGGTTCTTGTGTGAAGGTACTCTTGATACTGTTAGGTATGGATTTCCAGGATTTTAACTCTGTGATAAGGAAGGAATGGTGATACAGTACATTTCTAAATCAGCACAGCATGCATCTTATATTGGAATTGGTTTGTTACAAACACGAGAAAAGTCTGCAGATGCTGGAAATCCAAAGCAATGCTCACAAAATGCTAAAGGGATTGAGCAGGTCAGGCAGTCTCTATGGCAATGAACAAACAGTCCATGTTTCAGGCTGAGACCTTCTTCGGGACTGGAGAGGAAGGGGGGGGAAGACGTTTGGAAGAATAAGGTGAGGGAGGTGGAAGGAGGCTAGCTTGAAGGTGATATGTGAAGTCAGGTGGGTGGGAAAGATAAAGGGCTGGAGAGGAAGGAATCTGATAGGAAAGGAGAGTGGACCACAGGAGAAAGGAGATCTGGATGGAGTGATAGGCAGATGAGAAGAGGTAAGAGGCCAGAGTAGAAAACAGGAGAGTAGAGAAGGGAGAGGGAAATGTTTTTTTACTGGATGGAGAAGTCAATATTCATGCCATCAGGTTGGATGGTAGCCAGATGGAATATAAGATGTTTCTCCTCCATCCTGAGTGTGGCCTCATCTTGGCACAAGAGGAGGCCATGGACTGACATGTGGGAATTGGGAATAGAGTTGGAATTAAAATGCTTAGCCATCAGGAAGTTCTGTTTTTGGCGGATGGAGCGGAGGTGCTTGGTGAAGTGGTCCCCCAATTTATGATGGGTCTCACTAATGCAGAGGAGGCCGCATCAGGAGCACCGGACTCAATACTAGCTTTGCAGGTGAAGTGCTGCATCAGCTGGAAGGACTGATAGGGGCCCTGAATGGAGGTGAGGGAGGAGGTGAATGGGCAGGTGTGACACGTTGGCCACTTGCAGGGACACGTGCCGGGAGGGAGATTAATGGCAAGGTATGAATATACAAGGGAATCATGGGGGTGGGGTATAAATTTGAGTCACTTGCCTTGGTTTATTATAGTCATATGTACAAAGATGCAGTGAAAAGCTTGTCTTGTGTACTGCTCGTGCAAATCAATTCATTATACAGTGTATTAAGTAAAGAGTAAAACAATAACTGAATACAGAATACAGTATAACAGCTACAGCGTTAGCACAGTGCAGGTAGTCAATAAGGTGCGAGTTCTTAAAAAGTTAGTCTGTGAAGTCAAGAATCCATCTCATAGGAGAATCTAGAACTTTTAGCATACTCAAGATCCAAGTGCCTTTGTCCTTCTGGATAGTAGAAATGGCAGGTAATGTCAAAACATAATTTGCTGCGGTTTTTTAAAAATATAAATGGTACACAGCACTGTCATGCACTCTCACCATTGTCATCCAGATGGACACCAGCAGTTGGGCATTTTTTATGCTAAAATTTCCAAGTTCCCCTCCTGACTTCATTATCAGAGTTAAAACCCCGGAAATCCACACCCTAACAGCATCAAGGGTAATTTCACACAAGGTTCACTGCTGGTGGAGGAATGGAGAAGTTGGGGTGAGGGATAAAGTTGTAATGCAGTGATAGGGATCTTCAGTATGGTATTGAAACTTAAGGGTGGTTGGAGCTAATATTCAGCCAAATTCCATCAACTTTCTGATGAGCCCTGTAGAGTTTGTGGAAAGGTTTTGGAGGCATGAAATGAGTCACTTGCCTTGGGAAACCACTGTCTAATCTGCTGAATCACATATTGGTCCAGTTAAATTCCTGGCTGGGATTTGGCAATGATAATGACTTAGGATATCAAATGGAGATCATCACTGTTTAGCATAATAATCACGGCATTGCTTTTGTTCATACTCTGCAGCACATTTCTCTATTCTAGAGAGAAAATATCATAGCTGGGGAAAGATGTCTTAGTGATTGGACAGGGCTGGGGATTTGAGTTTCTACCAATCCCATAACCGACTATGATCTTTATGGAACACCTGGTTACTCGGGATGTTCTGAAACAGTCGCTTCCTTAGCTTCGTCACTGATAGACGTGCTACGGTCACCTGCACCCAAGTCATAGAATTCCAGTAGTTCAAGTGAAATTGCCAGTCTCTGAAAGATTAGGCAACCAGATAGGAGCAGTGTAATTGCCAGTGTGACAATATTACAACAATATTATTACAAAGAAGTGAATGTAAATAGATCTTTCTCAGTAAAAGAAGTACAGCCTGACCCAAAAATCCCACTAGACAAAGCTCACAGAGCTTCTTGTTTTGAACTCTCAATTATTAACCGCCTCCCTTCCAGTGGTTTTGAGGCCTGTACTGGACAGTCTAGTAACATCACATACATTAACTAGTAACTTATTCAGAAATTTGTGACAAGATGGGAAGATTGCACATTGCCAGAACTGCTGTAGAATTGCTTCCAGTAACCTAACAAACTACTCATTATGGGGGTACCTAATAATGTGGCCACTGAGTTCATCTTTAAATGTTAATTATTAAACTTTTTTTCTTAGTTTTTCTTATTCTTTCCCTCGTTTTCAATGTTTATAGAGTATTAATGAAATTTATGCTACAAAAAAAGGCCACATAAACCAACAAGTCTAAGTAAGTATTTATGCCCCAATAAACCAGCTGCTTTTGATAATTTAGTTCTAGAGGTATGCACAGCATATGTCTTGGAACTGTACATTTTAAAGATGCATTTCATCATATACAGATAGACAAGTGTCCGTTTTGTGCTTTTAGTGGCTGGGTAGCTGTGTTCTTCTGGTCCCACCCCAGTGCATGTCCGTGTCTTGTTCAACCCTTTTTATCTCCCTTCCGGTCCTGATTTGAGTTTATTTACATTTTAACCCCTCATATCCTTTTTTTAATTTTACCCATCCATTCAATGGCATTGTTAATGAAGATACTCCATGAGTCGCCAAGGTCCCAACAACGTTGGTTTGCATTTCTACCAAGATACAGGGCAAAGAAAATTTAAGCAGAAGTGGATGGGGGAACACCAGATAAAGTTTATTGCAACTGGAGTAATTGAGTTGTACAACAGGAACATCAACTTTCTTCATTTTAAAAAAAAAGCGCATATGTTATTGAGTACCAAACTAAATCCTCTGCAGGTAGTTTAATTAATAAGGTGCAAATCCCCCAATTTTATGTGACTTGTAATAAGAATGAGGGCAAGCTGCTATGGTGTTGTGGGAGCCTTAGATTCCACACCAGCAGGTTCAGGAACAGTTATTACCCTTCAACCCTCTGCTTCTGAACCAGTGTGAATAACTTTACTCACCTCAGCTCTGAACAGACTCCACAACCTGTAGACTCACTTTCAAGGACTCTACAACTCACGTTCTCTGTATTATTTATTTATATATTTTATTTGCGCAGTTTGTCTTCTTTAGCACATTCAATTCTATTGAATTTCTCTGTTCTACCGTGAATGCCTGCAAGAAAATGAATCTCAGGCTGGTACATAATAACATATACATACTTTGGTAATAAATTTACTTTGACCTTTCAAACTTTGATTTTCATGAGGCTGGCAGTGGAGCAGAGCAAACTACCTCATAATCTGCAGTGTTTCATTACTTATAGAATAGAGAGTGAAACCAGGCCTTTCAGCCCATTTTGTCCGTGCCTGTCTATACAAATCCCTCTTCCCAGCACTCAGCCCGCAGTCCTCTGTGGTTTGCACTTCAAGCGCACATCTAAATATTTCTTAAATTTTATGCAAGTACCTGCCTCCCCCACCCTGTCAGCAATCCCTAAGACTACTAAATGAACTGTTGCAGGACATCTATACTGTCAACAGGCTCAGAATGCGGTGCTCTCTGGGCGAGGTGTTCTCACCGTTGGTCTTCCTTGTTTAGTGTGCTGAATCCTGAGAAGTTTATCAAGTGTACACACACCATGTGGTTGTCCACTGCTGGTTCCCTAATTTTGGACATTCCCCTTTAAGCATTTACACCAAATGAGTTCAGAGGATTACAACATTCGTTTGGTTTTATTTTTATTTGTTTTAACTGGAAATCTTTGGCTTTTCTGTTTTTTTAAAACTTTACAGACAGTGACAGCACTTCCTTCCTGAGCTAACTGTGGAAAACATGCTTAACAAGCAAGTCTCTGACTAATTCCAGTCCCCAGAGAACCTCTTCTAAAGAGAAAGGCAGACTAGAAAAGTGAATGCAATATTGTGAAAAGGAGGGCCTTATTTCTTTTCCTTGTAGCCGTTCATTTTTTTTTATTCTGTAGAGTTATTACTTCAAAATTTGAATGTTCTTTATGCAATTGTTGTCCTTTAAGAGTTAATAATAACTGGTTTGATTAATCAGTTAAACTTCGTCTGAGAGACACTTGTGATTTATCTTTTGAAAGCTGAGTGTTATTTTTAAGTAGAGAAAGGCAAAGAGGTGCTGTCTACATCTGGTCCTCCCCAGTTTGATGTTTTCTTCTCTTGAAAGTGCTGACACACAGGGCTTGAATAACAAGGAGGCCAACAGCCTAGCAAGACCCCACAGGAATTGTGGCTTTCCATGCGTGATCCCAGTCAGTGAATTTGGGTAAGGTATTCACTCTGTGGAGGGAACATTGATCTGGCTGAACTTCTTTCTCCACACTCACTCACGCTCACTATACAGACGCAGGAGCACATGTGCACGCAGATGCAGAATAATAAACATGCAGACATATGCGTGAAGCTACAGAGAATCAGGTTTATCATCACTGAACATATGTTGTGAATAGTATAGCTCTGTAGCAGCAGTACAGTGCAGAACACAAAAATCACTATGTTAGAATAAAAATGCACAAATAATCAGTGCAGAAGAGGTATCGGGAGGATCACTGACATCCATGCATCTATATGCAGGTAAACTTGCAGAAAATGCACATACAAATAATAAAAAAGCAGTACACATTCACACTCTGACACCTCAGCAGGACTCACTTAGAGGCAATTAAGAGCAGGAACCCAGTTCCCATCTCTCACCCAGATTCAGTATGGCCACGGCACCACCCTATTGATCCTACCTAGATTCACAGTCTGGGAGGCTATTGAAACTGCAAGATATCAACAAGCTGAGAAACAGGGTGCTGAGTGTGTAAAATTAAATATTATTAGACCTACAATTTGGAAACCTGCTGCTAACCAGAACTTAACCAGCTGATGATCCCATGTAGAGTCAGATCCAGGCCAGGATCATAGAAACATAGAAATCTACAGCATGTTACCGACCCTTCGGTCCATAATGTTGTGCTGATCATGTAACCTTCTCTAGAAACTGCCTAGAATTTCCCTACCGCATAGCCCCCTATTTTTCTAAGCTCCGTGTACCTATCTAAGAGTCTCTTAAAAGACCCTATTGTATCTGCCTCTACCACCTTCGCTGGCAGTGCAATCCATCTCTCTGTGTGAAAATCTTACCTCTGACATTCCTCTTGTACCCACTTCCAAGCAGCTTAAAACTATGCCCCCTTGTCAGCCATTTCAGCCCTGGGAAAAAGCCTCTGACTATCCACACGATCAATGTCTCTCATCATCTTATACACCTCTATCAGGTCATCCCTCTTCCTCTGTCGCTCAAACTATTCTCATAAGGCATGCTCTCCAATCCAGGCAACATCCTCGTAAGTCTCCTCTGCACTCTCTCTATAGTATCCACATCCTTCCTGTAATGAGGTGACCAGAATTGAACACAGTACTCCAAGTGGGGTCATATATCTTATAGGATCAATATCATTCATCTCTTCACAACATGTTAACAGCTTCAAACCAGTAACATCTCAATATTTCCTAGTGAAGACATGCCTGCCCATCCTCTGGGCTTCCCCCCTCCCCTTGTTCTTTCTCCCTAGGCCTCCTGTCCCATGATCCTCTCATATCCCTTTTGCCAATCAACTGTCTGGCTCTCGGCTCCATTCCTCCCCCTCCTGTCTTCTCCTATCATTTCGGATCTCCCCCTTCCCCTCTCAAATCTCTTCCTAGCTCTTCTTTCAGTTAGTCCTGATGAAGGGTCTCGGCTCGAAATGTCGACTGTACTTCTTCCTAGAGATGCTGCCTGGCCTACTGCGTTCACCAGCAACTTTTATGTGTGTTGTTTGAAATTCCAGCATCTGCAGATTTCCTCGTGTTTGCCATTTAATTGATTATTCTATGCTTAGTCAATGGAATTTGTCTTCCTTCAAAGTAGAGAGGAAAAATTGGATATCAGCCTGAGTTATAGAGTGTGATTAGGATACAGTGAAAACAAAGTTTGATACCTCATCAGGATGAAGATGGTAAAAAAAAATCCCACCAGATGGAATGCACTACAAAGACTTTGAGTTAAACGTGTACACAGAAGAAGGGAGATCAAAAGGGGAGGGAGGGAGAGGATTTGTGGGGGACCAAATGGTAGAGAGAGAGCTGGGAAAGGGAAGAATGTGAGGGATGAAGGGAAAGGTTGTAGGAGGGATGGATGGAAAAGGGAGAGGAAGTGGGGTTGGAGTGAGAGGAAGAAATGGACAGGAGAAGTGGAAAAGGATGGGTTTGGGGATGGAGAGAGAGAGAAGACTTGGGTAAGAAAGAAAAGGCAGGAGTTGGCAAGATGGTATGGAATAAGTGGCAGGGTGTTGGGGAGAGGGTTGGTTTGGATTTGGACAGCAGGGTTGTGGAAGAAATGATGTAAGATGGAGAGACTGAGGAGTGGAATGAGGAATGAGATAAAAGGCGATGTGGATTGAAAAGGCTGAGTAAAAAGGAAGCAGAGAATGAAAACTGTAAGACTGATGAGAGGATGAAGGAGGAGGAATAAGAGAGGAGAGAGATAAGCAGAAAAGAAAAGAAAAAATAAGAAGAGGCAAAGAGAGGGACTGAATAGGCTAGATAAAGAATTGGACAGCACTGTGGTGAAGATGGGTTAAGAACCAGAAAGAGAGCTATGGTGAGATTCACCTATATGAGGGAGGAAGCAGGTGAAAGAGAAAAAGGGCATATTAAAGAAAGGAAAAGAGACTGAACAAGATAGAGTAGAGGAGGAACTGGAGGTGAAAGCTTGAGCTGTATGAGGGTGGCAGGGTAAAGGGCAACAGTAATAAATACTATGAGAAAAGGAGGAGAAAGCGCAGGAAGAAAACATGAGTGGTAGGGAGGTAATGTGGCAGAGGAAAGCGAAGAGAACGAGAGAGACAGCGAGAGCCATCAGTTTATTTAGTCTGCACTGAATGTAAACCACAATCCTGGAAATGAAAGTAATTTGTAATAAACAGCAGGCACACACATCCTTCTGGGGAATCAACTCTTAACCTGTTAAGTCATGGAATTCTTGCTTCTCAAATTTATGTGTAGTTGTGTGTGTGTGTGTGTGTGTGTACATGTGTAGATGAGTGGATGAGAGAGAAAGATCACTCCATACACGTGGGAATTCCTCTCCCAGTTTTTGGCCTCCGCATCACCCAATTTCCCATCTCTAAATCTGTCATTAAACTGTGGATTCCTAGCACTGACTCACAGACACAGTCAAAAGCCCAATCTGTCTCCTAGACAGACTGTAATCCCCCCCCCCCTTCAAGTTGATCTACTCTTCTTTCTTTTATTTCATACAATTATAGCTTTTCTCTACTATTGTCATGCATGTCAATCCTCCTTCGCATCTGCCACTGATTGTCCTCTGGCTCTGACCTGCCCTCTCAGTAAGGATGGAGGCAGGTGTTAGAGATCGTCTGGTTACTTGCCTTCATTGGGGTTAGGGAATTGAGATGGGACACAGATACCCAGGAATCCACTATATTTAGTTCCAAGAATTGGGCTATTTATGAAAATTATTGGGTGTATGGAGCAAGTTCTGTGTTATGCAGTAGTGTGAGTGCACAGTTGAAGTCTGCAACCGGAGATTGAAAGTGATCAGGAGCATTTGAACTGTAGTCCCAAGTATCGCTGGCATGGTCTAATTAAATGGTAGGCTAGCCTTGAGGTGTTGAGCAGCCTCCACATGTTCTTTTGTTCCTCTGACAGCATCGGAGGCAAGTGAAAAGGTGTTCAACTTATTTTCAGGGCAATAGGTTCATTGCCTTCTATGCACACGCGGGCTGTCAAAACATGGAGGAAACATCACAATCTCCCACAGCTCCCGATGACCCTGAGATTTCAGATCTCTGAGGCTGACATGACAGCACCCTTCAGGAGAGTGAATCATGAAAAGCACCCGGCCCATATGGAGTACCTGGCTAAGTGCGAAAGACCTGGACTTTTCAACTGGTTGCAAAGTTCACCGAGATCCGTAACCTCTCGCTTCAGCAGTTTGAGGTACCCACCTGCTTCAAACAAGCTTTAATTATACCAGTGCCTCAGAAGAACATGGTAACCTGCCTCAATGACTATCATCCAGTAGCACTTACATCCAAGGTGATGAAACATAACAGTCCCTGCCTGAGAAGAGATTTGGTTTCATTCCAGTTTGTCTACTGGCACAACAGGCCCACAGCAGATGCCATTTCATTGTCTCTTCACTCAACCCTGAATCATATGGACAGCAAAGATTCATACATCAAAATGTTCTTTATCAACTACAACTCAACATTCAATACTATCATCCCATCAGAATGAATGAATAAGCTTCAAGATCTTGGCCTCAATGCCTCCTTGTGCAATTGGATCCTCAATCTCATCCTTTGCAGACCCCAGTCAGTTTAGATTGGCAACATCACCTCCTCCACAATCTCCATCACCAAGGCTGTGTGCTTAGCCCTCTGCTCTACTCACTTAACACTTGGATTGTGTGGCTAAGCACAGCTCCAATGCCATATTTAAGTTTGCTGACAACACTACTGTCATTGGCCAAATCAAAGGTGGTGAAAAGTCAGCACATAGGAGGTAGATTGAAAATCTGGCTGAGTGGTGCCACAACAACATCCTTTACTCAATGTCAGCAAGACCGGGGAGCCAATTACTGATTTGAGGAGGAGGAAACTGGAGGTCCCTGAGCCAGTCCTCATCGGCAGATCAGAGGTGGAAAGGGACAGCAACTTTAAGTTCCTTAGTGTTATCACCAAGGCCCAGCACGTGAGTGCAATTACAAAGGAACCTCAGCAGCACCTCCATTAGAAGTTTGGGAAAATTCGGCATGACATCTAAAACTTTGACAAACTTCTATAGATGTGTGGTGGGATTTCCTCCCCACCATTGAGAAAATCTACATGGAGCATTGTCACAGGAAAGCAGAATCCATCATCAGCGACACCCTCTACCCAGGCCATGATGTCTTCCCACTGCTGCCGTCAGGAAGAGAATTCAGGAGCCTCAGGACTCACACCACCAGTTTCAGGAACAGTTATTGCCCCTCAACCATCAGGCACTTGAACCAGAGGGAATAACTTCACTCAAATTCGCTTGTCTTATCACTGTACTGTTCCCAGAGCCCATGGACTCATTTTCAAGCACTCTTTATCTCATGTTCTCAATATTTGTTGTTTATTTATTTATGTAATATTATTACTTCATTTTTTCATTTGTATCTGCATATTTTGTTGTCCTTTGCAAACTCGTTACGCCCATCTGGTGTGGTCCCTCATTGATCCTATTGCGGTTATTGAATTTACTGAGTATGCCCGCAAGAAAATGAATCTCAGGGTTGTATATGGGGACATAAATATGCACTTTGATACAAAACTTACTTTGGGTTTTGAACTTTGAAAGTGCTGAATTTTTACCCAAAGAAAAAAAAGTAAAGCTATATTTCCATGAAACATGGAAGATCTTTTGCAAGACTCTAGTCATTGGATGACACAGTGGCCTAGCTAGCAGAGCTGCTGCCCCCAGCTCCAGAAATGGCAGGTTCAGTCCTGCCCTCGGGTCAGAAACTGCTGCCTGTGTGCAGTTCCTGCATTCCCCCTGTGGCCCTGTAGGTTTTCTCTGACATCTCAAAAACATAGAAATGGGAGGTTAATTGGCCACTGTAAATTGCCCCCTATGGATATGGGTGGGGGCGGCATGATAGCGCAGTGCTTAGCACAACGTTCTAAAGTACCTGCGACCAGGGTTCAATTCCTGCCGCTGCCTGTAAGGACTTTGTACATTCTCCCCGTGACCATGTGGATTCCCTCTGGGTGCTCCGGTTTCTTGCCACAGTCCAAAAACATACCAGTCGGTAAGTTAATTGGTAATTGTAAACTGCCCTGTGATTAGGCCAGGATTAAATCCAGGGAATGTTGAACGGCATGGCTCAAATGGCCAGAAGGGCCTATACCACACTTTAACTCAATAAAGATAAAATTAAAAATGTGGGAAGAATAGGTTACAAGGAAAATTAATGTTCTACTAACCTCTATGTTTTTGTGATCATGGGGGTAACTGGGGCACTGGCAGGAAATCCTACAGTCACAGCGAAAACGTGCAAACTCCACACAGCAGCCCCTAAGGTCAGAATCAAATCCGGGTGCCTGTCGCTGTGAGGTGACAGATCTACCCGCTGCACCGCTGTGCCGTCCATCCCTCTGAGGATATGCAGGAACCGTAAGCCGTAAGCTTGCTTGTATGAATGACAAGCATCTGTGTGGAAATGCTTTTCTGCATCCTGGTGGAGCATAGCAAGCTAACTAGTTTTACAAATTCCACTTTTGGCTCGCTTCCCAGACATTGTGGGATTGGGCCCAATGCACATTAAAAAGATTTTAAGTCTCCCCAGGGACACTCGGACAATTGGCATCAGCAACTCTCTTTTTACACGGTGCTGCCAAAATATTGGCCCAGGAAACAAAGTCATTGATCAGTTGGCAGCCATGATGCTTACACCCATGAATCTTACGGATGGGTTTGGGCCCGTTTCAGAACACAGAGGCAGAAAATCGAGACTGCTGGTCCTAAAGTAGGACATCATCTGAAGTCCCTTCTGCCCTTTGGATATAAAGGAGCATAAAGAAAAACAGACTTTCTCCATGTTGCCCTAACCAATATCTATCCCCTCAACTAATGCCTTGAAAACAGGTTATCTCATTAACCTTCCTAGCCATTGCTTTACCTACACTGCAACAGTGGACATCAATGCATCTTTCATATTGTCAACTGATCTCATAATGAAGTATTCCAATGGGGTTTTGAGAGGGTGGAGCATTGTTGGAGGAGCCACATTTCATCTAAAGATGAAAGAAGATTGATTGATTTCCCTTTGTGAGATTTTTTTTTCCTTCTTTCCATTCCCGCAACTGCCGAGGACAGGGTCGGAGGATACAATCTCAGGTGCCAGTGCCTTAGAAAAATCAGGGTAGGATTGGGGGATGCTGTGGTACATTCACCCCACTCTGTATCCTTTCCTACACCTCCAACCCTAAACATGCACATCAAAATGGTGCTGTCAATCCAGACCCTGGCATTGATGCTGCCTCCACATTGGTGGTGAATCCTAACTCACAATGGCATGATCTGTTCATATCAGCAACTCGAGGCGTTACCATGGAAACCCTCAGCCTTGAACTTATTGATTGCTGCAATCACATATTTAATTGGGTGTGTGAGGTTATAGCCCACGCTTTTGATTAAATCAGTTTTAGTATCCATTTTATCCCACCCTTTGTTCTGTGCATTCCTGAGGACTCTTTCTGTTATGCTGTCCCTGACTCTGCTCTGTGACCTTGCGAGTATGTTGCTGGGAGCTTCAATTGGACCAATAATGTGCTGAAATTTTAAAAGTTCATTTTTATTTCTCAAAAATGAAATAATTATATCAAAACTGTCATTAATTTTGCTGCCAAATTGCTCACACAAATCCTCGGAAGGTTAACAAAACAGTACTGGGTGGAGAGCTGCACCTGTCCAAACACAACTAATATTCTGGCAGCTGCCAGAGGTGCTGGCCTACTGTGGAGTATCAGGTTCACTCCATGTCTTTATGGGGGGGGCAACAGAGAAGGGGGCACGCGGTGGGATGAAGAGGATGCAAGGGAGAGAGAAGCAGAAAATGAGGGAAAGGAAATACAAAAATAGCAAGGGTAGCAGGAAGACAGAGGCAGACAGCCAGAAATGGAACAGGGAGAGAGACACACACGCACAGAAAGGGAAGCAGACATGCATAAAAAGACAGACAAATACTGAGAAATGAGACCGGGAAAGGCAGAGAAAGAGCAAAGTTCTGTTTTCATAGTGAGCGCAGTAATTTGACAGAGTGGAGCGTAGGAATCATCCTACTTGCATTTAATTGATTTACACTGAATGAAAATCAGGCAATCCACTTTTCTAAGTTACTGCCCATATGGTTTAAATGAAAATTTATCTCGGAGTGAGAAGCAATTGGGAGAGACAGACAGGCCAGTGGAGCATGGGGGTGGGGGAGGGGGAGAAAATAAGGGAGCGAAAGGGAGGATGGGAGAAATGGAGATAGAGCCAAAGTTGAAAGATGGAAGTAAAAGGTGACAAATTTAAAATAAACTCATCTGTGGCATTGCTGGCGATTAATGTCACTGGCACTTTCTGCATACCACTTCCCAGTCTAACACTGGAAAGATCATGAACTAAAATACTGAGATCTATAAGGGGGATTTGGACAGCTGATTGAAAGCTGAGTCAGAATATTCTGAAGAAAAAGGAGTGAGAGGTAGAGAGAATTGGAAGGGAATATCATGCAGCAGAATGCACATCCACCAGTATTGACGTCGGAAGACTGAGGAGTCACAAGAACAGGATAGGAGTCTTTAATATATTAAAGGCACCACTTAAGTGCAAGTTGTTGTCATTGTTGGAATATTTAATTGGCAGAAGTTCATTTCAGTACTGAGATCATTGAGTCACAGCATCATACGCTTGGCCTATTGTTGATCACTTTGCCACTCTCTGTGAATCCCATTTGCTCAGATTGGGTCTGTACTTTATTCAAGATGGTGGAGCTTTCAGATGCAGTGACCATTTCATTTCTGGCCGTAACCATCTTTGCCTTGCTCATGAAGCACCAATTCTAACGCCTCTTAAACAAAGTGATTGTATTAGATTCTATCTCTTCTGTAACCTGGTGATCTTAGACAACGTTCCTCACCACTATGTTTTTTGCCACCTGCAAGCTTACTAATCATACATTTCAATCCTATTTGTTAACTTATATCATAAACAACAAAGGTACCAACATTGATATCTGTAGCCCATTTTTATGAGATGAGTGGTTTGAACATGAACTGTGTAATCTGAATGAGGTGTTAGTTAATTCATGGGAAATGCTTCTCCCCAGTTATTCAAGTAAAATAAATGGGAATTGAACCATATTAGATTGCTTGCGAGAATGTGGCAAGTGGGCATGTGGCCAATTTGCACGGTAAATTGACTAGGCCTCCTATGCGCAGAGGGCACCCTCTTATGGCTCAGGCCATTGACTGCAAGGTGGGCCCAGATCATCACCCCACTGTACATTGCCCAACCTGTACTGTATCTAACATAACTCAGTAAAAACATTTAGTCATATTACTCCATTGTCCTATTGCTCTGCGCACAAGTAACAAGAATGAAAACAGTCTTTAAGCACAGATGACTAGATTTCATACAATGTCTTTGTGTCCTCCTCACTCATACTCCTCAATGAAGGTCTAACCTTTTAATGACGGGACATGATTCTGAAATTAAATTTAATCAAACTCACCAAAGCCTGTACCCTCAGCTAACATGCAACTCTACACAGAACAAGGATAGGATAAGACGCACCCAGGAACACTCATGAAGAGGGGTCTGAAGTACACCAGTACTAATTAGGGAATGTTGTTAGATTCATAAATTTGCTTAAAATGTAGTCCATTTCAGAAGTTCCAAGAGTTGGGAAATACCAATGAGAGGAAGAGGAGAATCTATGCGGGATTCTGTCACTATTCAAGGAGCAAGTGTAAGGTAGCTAGTGAATAATGGAAAAATAGTCTGCGCTGAATATCTCGTCTGCAGATGGGATAATGGTGTTCTGCACTTTTACTAACTTGCTGTCCTTTTTAGTAGGAGACATTTTGCAGAAGCGTCTCAACCTCCTTATTTTCTAGCATGTCAGTATCCACCACCAGACCAACATCCTCAACATCAAGTTCCTAATTACAACTCATTTGCTTCAATAGGTGGGCCACATCGTTTGCATGCCCATCACTGGACATTCCATTCTGAGTGCTGTCGTGGCAAGGGCAACATTTTGGAAGCGTCCGTCTCAGGGTGATGGTCACTTCTTGTTTAATGCTATATCTCCTTTACAGAGTGTAATATCCCTTCTGACTCATGGGAACTGCTGGCCTATGATTGATCCACGTAGAGAAGGAGCATCCAGGGTGGAAAGGAAAAGCTTCTTACATTGGGAGTGCAGAGAATCCCCCTGAAAACAGCAGAAGCAGAACACCCCATTCCGTACTACGTACCTACCTACCCCATCTGTGGTAGAGGTAACACCTCCAACACACACCTCGTCAACCACTTCAGAACTTGCAGACTAGAATGGAAGCAAGTTGTCTCTGACCTGAGTGACCATTTACAAAGTAATAAGGCAGGATATTTAAATGCAACTAGAAATGATGTAAGTTCTCTCAAAATTAATTTGCAATTATTTTTTGCTAAATTAATTTCCATAATTAATTTGAGTTTTTGAGCCAGTACGGTGTGCAGTGTAATGGAATTCAGTAATTTCTTCATGTTTCTTTCTATTAGAAGGTATTTCTTGATATATGTAAGTGTGTCAGCTTGGTGAACTTTTCGTAAAATGAGCGAAATGTGTTCTTTACAAAATGACACACACAAAATGCTGGAACTGAACTCAACAATTCCTCTAGCATTTTGTGTGTGTTGCTTGGATTTCCAGCATCTGCAGATTTTCTCTTGTTTGTCATTACAAAATAAGTATTTTTATTCAATGTCTGCTCCAACAACTAATTGAAATTTATTGAAAATAATTTTGGAAAATTAGACTGAATCATTTATTGGTATACTCTAATTAGTAAATGAAATACTTTTTTAAAATGTAAAATCTATAAAAGCTGTATTAAAAAAACAAAAGCAAATTGAAATGCTATAGCGGTCAGAAACTCCATCACGTTTTCATTAAATTCATCTATATCAAGTGCGGCCACTTTACCACAAGGTTTAGTCTGTAATTTTAGCTCCTTCTCAAAACATAAAACCTCTGAAATGGAGAACATAACTATTGATGTTCCAAATCAGTTTATAACACAGATGAGGAAAATGGCACACTACAAACTAATGGCTTAATACATACTTGGGGCCATGTTTAGGAGGTACACCTGCTTATTATATGGCAGCAACTCAATTCATAAAAGCATGCAGACATGGTCAAGAGGTTCAGTTGTTGTTTAGACCAAACATCAGACTGGGGAAGAAATGTGATCTAAGTGACTTTGACCATGGAATGATTGTTGGTGTCAGACAGATAGTTTGAGTATTTTAGAAACTCCTGGGATTTTCACACAAAACAGTCTCTGGAATTTACAGAGAGTAGCGCCAAAAAAACAAAAAAAAAAATCCAGTCAGTGGCAGTTTTGTGGGCGTAAATGCCTTGTTTATGAGGAAATACAGAGGAGAATAGCCATACTGTTTTAAGCTTACAGAAAGGTAACTATAACTCAAATAATCATGTGTTACAACAGTGGTGTGCAGAAGAGCATCTCTGAACCCACAACACATCGAACCTTGAAATGTTTGATTTACAGCAGAAGACCACGAATGTAACCTCCCATACCAAATAGTGGCAACTGAGAGTATTTTTGCCCTGGAGACAGGAAGCTGTATTTCTCTTCAAATAGCATTAGGGTACTCATGGAGAACCCATCAGTAAACCACAAACAGGAGGTACCTAATAAAGTGGTCACTGAGTGTGGAATCGTACAGTGTGGAAGCAGGCGTTTCAGCTATCAAGTCCAAGCTGACCTTCAACGCCCATTTCAACGAATCTCATTTTCTCCTATTCCATTATTCTCCTCTGCACTAGGCACAACTTACAGTAGCCAACTAACTGAACAACCTGGATGTCTTTGGCTTGTGGGAGGAAACCCACACAGCCACCGGGCAAACTCTAAGCAGACAGCACCTGAGGTCAGGACTGAAATCAGGTCCCGGGAGCTGTGAAACAACAGCCCGACTTGCTGCAACTCTCTGTTGCCCTACTCTGTCATCTCCTGTTGGTAATGCTCAATGTTCTCCTATGGAAAGTAGAAACAGATATATTGATAAGGTAATTCTTAACAACCGAGGATTTCTTTGGAAGTGCATTTAGTAAACAAATAGGTTCACCTTACATTGTCTAATTTCCATTAACGAAGAGAAGATATTGATTAGATTACCTCCGAGTGAAATTGAGTACGGCTGTTTTCTGCCAATCTCCAGTATTTTATTTCTGCTACTTATTCCTCAGAGACCTATGAGTCACAGTCACATTCTTAAGAATGCCTATAGTAAGCTAATTGAATTTAAGATTTGAGAAGCGTGTGTGTGATGTTGAACTGCACGGTACAACTCCGGGGCAAGGACCTAATTTTCCAGAGAACAAGATTCATGCACACAGTATTTGACATGTTTCACTCACACATACACTTAGCATTAAATTCCATTCAGAAATCTTTACTTCAATTTTATTTTCTTCTTTCATGTGATTCAGCATTAACTCCTGGGCCATGCAAAGAATACAGAGCAAAGATAGTACTTGAATCATTGAAATTTCATTAAATTGAAATGTTATTTGTGTTTCTCTCTATAAAGACGCTGTCTGACAGCTGAGTATTTCCGGCATGTACAAACCTTGATTTACTTTTTTCTCTCTTTCAGTACCATGTTGCTTATGCCTGTCGCAGGGTCAGTCTAGAGTAATTAGTGGGTTAAAGGAAATTATTTTCACTTCCACCTGTAAATCTATTGTCTATATGTGTGCCATTAGTGGCTTCCTGTATAGTAAGCTATAGTTAAAAGGAAATGATTTAGTCTAATTTGGTACCCCCCCCAACTCTTGTGTTGCTCAAAATTGGCACCTGAATGCACCCAACACCTATGTCCGATAGACTCCTGATGTGGTCTCAGCTCGTGTGTGTTGCACTGATCAGCTCTGTTTACCGTTTATGTTGTATTGTACGGACCTGGACTGTTTGCTGCTGCTTCTCATTCGTAGTCGGAGAGTTGAGGCCCGTTGCCTGATGAAGTAAAAGTTGTCTCGCTGCTTGAAGGGCCTGCAGTGAAAGAAGAGAAATGAGAAAAAAAAATCTGTTGATCCACAACTTTTCATTCCGCAGCCGTAGAAAGATTGGGACGCTCAAGTTATAATCAGGAGATTGCAGTCAACACTTCTGCAGGCATTCTGACCAGTTACATCTGTGTCTGACCATTCACATCTGGCATCTCTGATCATTCACATCTGCATCTGGCCATCCACATCTGGCAAATATGACCACTGTACTGCTGTTTCTGGAATGCTGCCACTTCACAGTAGCACAGGAAAAGTATCACAAAATGCAACTCACACTTTTTTATTAAGATACGATCTATGATAATATTTGGCAAATTAGGCATCCAACTCAGCAGCCAGCGCTGACTGCCACAACATAATGAATTTTGCCGGAATGCCTCAGTTTTGTAGTATGTTATCAAAAATAGAAACAAATGACTTCAGGTAGAACCCTTCGTCTCCCACTGTGGGCAGAATATGATACCCCCGGGTTCCAAACTTCTTTAGAGTTGCTGAGACCAGCTCTGGACATGGGTGACAAGAAGTTATCTTTGGAAGGGACAGTGAGAAAAATCCACCAGTGATCCATCCCTACTTTTGTAGGAAACCAATATCTAACACTCAAAGAACCATTAAATTAATGTCCGTATGCCAATAACAACAACTTGGACTTCAATAGTTCCTTTAATGCACTGAAAGAAAAACAGCCTTAAGAAAGTTAATGCTAGGGGTTTAATCAGACAGAACGGACATCCTGCCTGAGGAGATGGTAGTAGGAGACATTTGTACAGATCTAGTGTGAAAGGTAGATCCTAAATAGGTAAAAGGAAGTGAAGAGAAAGGGGAATTCCTGAATAAACTAGAAATAGTTATCCGGAGCAAACCTGAGAAGAATAAATCAAATTTTTGAGGAAATGAAACTGATGGTAATAAAAAAGTATGGGTCAGTGCCAAATTGGTGATAATTCCTGTTCCAGGTGAGGTTAATTTAATGTAACAGCAACAATTTTCCAAGTATGTGGCACCTTTGACATAGCAGCAACATCCCAAGTTGTTTCAGTTTATAAACAATTTACACCAAGTCACTTAAGGGTACATTAGGACTATTGACCAATAAGTGAAATTTCAGGAGTGGGACTTAATCAATTAAAAAAAATATTATTGAGATACAGTGCAGAACAGACCTTTCCAGCCCAACAAACTGCACCACCTAGCATCTCACCTACTTAGCCCTAGCCTAACCACAGGACAATTCACAATGACTAATTGACCTACCAATTGCTCAATCTTTGGACTATGGGAAGAAACTGAAACACATAGAGAAAACCCAAATGGTCACAGGGAGACTGCTCCTTACAGGCAGCAGTGGGAAGTGAACCCAGGACACCAGTGGGAATTGAACCCAGGACACTAGTTCTGTAAAGTGTTGTGCTAACCACTATACTACCATGGCACCCTAAAGGGGGACAGACAGATAGTGAAATACATGGGAATGGAATTCTAAGCTTAGGGCCTTTACAGCTGAAGGAGATTATTAGGACTGTATTAGAGAAGAGCAAATCTCTTGTCTGAGGCTAATTACACACATGAAAAGGGCTAAGGCCATGAAAAGATTCAAACCACACAATCATTTTAAAATCAAGGTATGGCTTAAACAGGAGCCAATCCGGGTCATCAGGGACAGAGGTAATCAGTGAAAAAGACTCAGCGCAAGTTCAGATACAGCTGGTAGGTTATTTCTTTGCCTGGCTCTACTTGCACTATCTTCTCCATCAGGCTCAGATAAAAGAGTCTTGAAGAAAACATGTCAGATTAAAGAGCTGTCAGGTCAGTCAGAGTATGACAAAGACGGCAATTCATTTTGAAATCAATTACAATCTGATGGTGCTTCAATATAGCGGGGCTTGCCACATTCTACATACAACTTGAAACATAACTTGAAAAATGTTGTTACTTGTTGTATTGGCCTGCTTATGTCACAGCATTCAAAGATTCCGTTGGCCTCTTTCTAAGTAGGTTTGGAGGTTCCAAGGTGACTGGGATATCAAGTTTTGCACACTAGAGCTATTGGTTGTTGGAGTACAGATAGAATACAGCTTTCTACCATGTTACAGGCACATTCTAGAGGATTATACCAATATAGTAAGGATTGATAAACAATGGTGATACCCTGGTGATGTCATAGAGGACGATACACAGTCCTGGTTCCAATTTATGAATAGATGCAGAGGTAGTGTAGAGGATAGAAACTAGAGTCATAGAGAAGTATAGCACAGAAAAAGGCAGTTCTGCCCACCTAGTCCATTTAAACTGTCTACTCCCATTGACCAGCGCAGTGCCATAGCCCTCCATACCTCTACCATCCGTATAACCATATAAACTTCTCTTACATGTTGAAATCGAGCTCTCATGCACCATTAATGTCACATTCTCATGACTCTCTGAGTGAAGAAGGTTCTCCTCAAGTTCCCCTTAGCCATTTCACCTTTCACCCTTAACCCGTGGCCTCTGGCTGTAGTTCCACCCAACCTCAGTGGAAAAAGCCTGCTTGCGTTTACCCTGTCTATACTCCTCATAATTCTGTATACCTCTATCAAATTTCCTCTCAAACTTCTAAGTTCTAAAGAATACTGTCATAACTATTCAATCTTTCCTTATAACTCGGGTCCTCCAGACCCAGCAAAATCTTTGCAAATTTTCTCTGTACTCTTTCAACCTTGTTTACATCTTTCCCGTACGTAGGTGACAAAACTACATGCAATACTCCAAATTAAGCCTCACCAACGCCCTGTACAAATTCAACACAGCATATCATCTCCTGTACTCAATACATTGATTTATGAAGGCCAGTGTGCCGAAAGCGTTCTTTACAATCCTATCTACCTGTGAGGCCACTTTCAACAAATGATGGACCTGTATCCCCAGAATCTACCATACTCTTCAGTGCCCTACCATTCACTGTGTAAGACCTACCTTGGTTGGTCCTACCGAAGTGCAAAACATCACACTTGTCTGCATTACATTCCATCTGCCATTTTTCCAGCTGATGCAGATCTCTATGCAAGCCATGATAGCCTTCCTCACTGTCCACTACACCCCCAATCTTGGTGACATCTTCAAATTTGCTGATCCAGTTAACTACATTATCATCCAGATCACTGATATAGATGACAAACAACAAAGGACCCAGCACCAATCCCTGTGGCAGACCAGTAGTCACAGGCCTCCAGTCAGAGAGACAGTCATATACTACCACTCTCTGGCTTCTCTCACAAAGCCAATGTCTAACCCAATGTACTATCTCAACCTGAATACTGAGCGACTGAACCACCTTGACCAGTCTCCCATGCGGTGCCATGTCAAATGCCTTGCTAAAGTCCATGTAGACAACATCCACCTCCTTGCCTTCATCCACTTTCCCGGTAACTTTCCTAGATTTGCAAAACCAGTTCTAACAATTAGAAAGGGCTTACCAGGTTGGGATAATTTTCTTGAGAAAAGAGATAGTCAAAGGACAATCAATTAAGGACCTTTAAAGGTATGTAAGTAGAGATGATAGTTTCATATGTAGGAGTTCAAATCTAGAGATCATAAATGCAAGGTAGTAACAAGCAAGGAGAAGTTGAAGCAAAGAACACAGATGCTTTGAAGAGAAAGTTGAATAATTACAAATAAAAAATGAAGATTGTTTGAGATAATGTGGGAGGACACTATTGTGAAGCTTACTGAATAGAACTAACCAGTTCTGCCTCTTATTTGCTTTTGTGCTTAAAGTTTCATGTAGCTTTAGTGGAAGATTCAGACCCGTAAGTAGACTTATGCATGTAAGTCAAAGCCCGCCCCACATCACTGGACCCCCTTCAGCATCGTTCCAGAGATTCACCTCATCCATTAGCTTTAAAGAAAAGAGTTGTGAAAGGAGGAGATAATTCCTGCAGTGGGCAGTGTGTAGAGTGAAAGCCAGTGGCACACTTAAAACTGCTTGCTCTGCCAGGATTTATCTGGAGGAATACTAGAGTGTGGGTCTGCTGCACGATGTACGAACACAGCAGCATGACAACAGAGCATTTATCAGTAGCTACAATACTTGGCCTGTCAAATCGCTCAGCCAGTTGGTAATGGCTACGTGTTATAATCATTGTCAGTAAAAGCACCTTGATCTCAAATAAAGAATAAAGACTTGGACTAATTTGGTGTCTTTCATAATTTTCATACATCTCAAAGTCCTTTACAGCCAATGAAGGAGTTTAAAAATTTAAACAACTTTGTAACATAGCCAGATGTCACATGTTCCCCGCAAACAGTAACACGAGAGATTCTGCAGGTAATGCAAATCCAGAGCAGGACATCACAAAATGTCCGAGGAACTCAGGAAATCAAACAGCATTTATGGAGGGAAATAAAGAGTCAATGTTTTTGGACTAAGATGTGGCCCGACTTGCAGAGTTCTTCCAGCATTTTGTGTGTGTCCCACGAACAGTAACACGTATCGGACCACAAAGCACTCCAGCGTGTGGTGAAAACTGCCCAGCTGATTATCGGCACCCAATTGCCCACCATTGAGAACATCTACCATAAACGCTGCCTGGGCAGGGCGAAAAGTATCGTCAGGGATGCATCTCACCCTAACCATGGACTTTTTACTCTCCTCCCATCCGGTAGGCGCTACAGGAGCCTCCGCTCCCGCACCAGCAGGCACAGGAAGAGCTTCTTCCCTGAGCCTGTGACACTGCTGAACCTCTCATCACAGCACTAAGCAATATTGCATCCGTATTGTACTGTCTCAGTACTTTCATATTTGTGTGCTGTAGCACTTTTTTTATTCGCAATTATTTTGTAAATAACACTATTCTTTGCATTTCTGGTCAGATGCTAAATGCATTTCATTGGCTTTGTATCTGTACTCGGCACAATGACAATAAAGTTGAACCTAATCTAATCTAATGATTTAGTAACCAGATAACCGGTGGTTATGATGGGGAAAAAATATTAGGAGTAGGATATCTGGTGAAGGTTCCTGGTCTTCCACAATGGATACCTATTGGACCTTTCACCTTCATGTGAAGAGCAGATGAGACCTAGAGCTGTCTTCTTTCTGCATTAAGGTCTCAGCAATCCAGTGTAATTTGGTGACATTCGTGGTTGTTGCTAAATTTGAGAAAACTTATTTGTTGATGCTTGATAAAAGTCAGCAGAAGGTTCCATAGGAAATCTAATTGGCAGAATTGATGCAATTCATTAGAAGTATGTGCAAAGTTTAACACAGTATAAGAATAAAATGTATTTGGTAAATGATGCTGAACCAATTAGCAGAAAGGCTGAGAGAGATCTGGATGTGATAGTTGGTTTCACACCTTCAGTTATTGTGGATTCACGATTAATAAGGGCAAAAAGGAAAGAGGGAAAACACTTGCATTCATGTAGCACCTTACATGGCTTGAGGTCATTCCCCAGCACTTTACAGCCAATTAAGTAGCTTTGAATTGTAATGATGGAAAACAGCTGAGCTCGTACATTAGCGTACTGATCTGCAGTTGCTAAACCATAGTTGTGTTCTGATCAGGTTTAATTTAGAATACTGTGTTAACATTTTGTGACTGAAACACTGAGATAAAGTTCAACCCCCTGCGATACAAAGGGCCTGACGCTGTGATGACGATCCCAACCATCAGGAAGAAGGTACAGAAACATCAGGACTAGGACTGTCGGACTGGGTAACAACTTCTTCCCTCAGACTGTGAAATTAATGAATACCTTGCCCCTACTGAGGTCTCATCACGAGGATAGTGAGTTGCTTATTGTTTACTGTTTATTATTTACCTGTGTTGGGCACTAAATGCATTTTAAATTATTTTTTTTAATTTGTGGTAGTATTTTGTTTTATGTATTTTAGGTGATACCTGTATTGTGGGCGCACCATGGTCTGGAGGAATGTTGTTTTGCTTGGTTGTATGTATACACAGTCAGATGACGAAAAGCAAGCTTGAGTGAGTGCCACAAGACTTATCTCAACCCTTGTCTTATCTTTGGAAAATTACACATTACTCAATGTTCTCTATGTTTTAAGATTATAAGGAGGCAACCCCATTTCAGAAAGAGTCTGTAACTTGGTGACTGCAGCAAGACAGACTTACCCCTGTAAATCAGAAACTCTTAAAAACCAGAGATGTGTGAATGTTTACAACATCAAAGACTTTCTCCCCGTCTCTCACAGGGTCCGTGAAGTCAGCAATAAAAGGTAAACCTTTAAAATGATTGTTCAAATGTGGCTCCAAGAAGTAGATAATAAAAAAAAAGGTTTGGGACACACTAACTGAAATAAAACTCCCAGCATTCTACCAAGCTCAAGTTTAATTGTCATTTGACTATACATGAATACAGCCAAATGAAACAGTGTTACCTGGGGGCCAAGATGCATAACACAGTATCAACAGTCATACAAAGCCAAGGGACACATAGCACAAATGCGACGGGAGTAGTCATACACACAAAACAAAAATCCAAATCCTTGAATCCATGAATGTTGCAGCAGTCCACAATCTTTTGAACATAAGATTGACAACCTGATGATCATAAGATTGATAATCTTATAGTCTCCCATCTTCCCACTCATTTTAAATTTCAATTTGTACTTTAATGGTCTCTGATTTATTCCATCCCTCTGCACTCACTCTTCCACCTCACCTCTTCTGTCTCTCTCAGTACAGTGGGTGAGCCCAGAACTTCCAGTACCATACAGATACATCCATTCCCCATGCTCCAACAATGCTAACAGTTACCAGCACATGTGTTTTCTATCATACTCTGCCTAGTACCTAATCCACTCAAAACCCCAATCCCGAATGTCTAATCTGAAATGGTTATGTTACAACATTAATTTAATTGTTAAATCTGAACCCTAAATATAACACTCCTACTTTTTGCCTGAAGACTTAAAATTAACAGCTAATTAAGACCTGACAACTTTAATCGTAGAATCTGTCTATTGAATTTACCATAAACAACTGCTAGTCCTAAAATTGTAGTCTCCTGTAGCACTTACTCAATTGCTATTCCTAAAACTAAAATGTCATCAATTTGCAAACCTAATCATTAACACCATTTTATAAATTTTTAACTTCCTAACCTTAATGCAGTCCTTTCTCCTATTGTTGACCCAAACTGTAAAGCACGAAGCCTAATTCTGACATCCTAGCCCTAACAACCAAAGAGCAGATCAGCCATGGGCATCTCAAAGGGCTCAAAGGCTACGTCCTGTTCTGTTTCCTCCATTCAGTGCCAGCCCAGAGTTTGGCAGTACTGGGTGCTGGAACATTGCCGAGACTGTGCTACTGCTGCTGCAAGAGCCAGCAACCACCCAAAGGAATTGTAATTACAGGGATCTTCAAGAGGCACAAGTGTTGCCAGTAGTTGAGGTGAAGTGAGCTGTTCAATGCCACCCATCATCAATTTTGTTCTGAGCTTGCAGCCCATTCATTCTGCCCAGCAATGTGGTTATTGGATTGCTTACACGTTTGTAACTCTGGGAAAAGCTTGCAAACTGGCAAATGGAATTCACCTGCAGAGATTTAAAATATTATTCCTCAAAAATGAGATATATATTCTCTTACTTCATAATTGATGTGTATAAATTACTTAGAATATACAAATATATATTTTTGGCCTTTCCTGTTTGCTTACTCAGCTGGCAAGGACAAATTTCAAAGAATTTATTCTGTTCAAACTTCCTCATTTGATAACCTACTCTTTTAGAAAACTTATTAATAAATTTTGTCTTTACAGTCGTGGAGTAAAAATGGAGACCTAAACTGTGCATCAGGTGCAGGGCCATTAAAGACCTGCCAAGTGTATTCCATTCCCTTTGAATTTAAGAACAAACTTATATTTCTCTTCTTAAGTGTTTGCTGTATCTGCATGCTAACTTTCTGTGTTCGTTCCATGCGGTCTTTAAGAGAAGCTGTGTCAAGCTGTAGTCTTGCACTGGTGAAATTATGCTCTCCTTTTCTGTTCTTCCAAAGTGGATAACTTCACATTTTATCTCAGAGTACTCCACTGTCGGTCATCGGTATGCCCAATCACTTAACCTCCCTATGTTTCTTTGCCTTTCAGAGAAGTTACCTTGAACCAATTTTTTGTGCTGGTAGCTCAGATGGATACATGACCTTCAGTCCCTTCACACATTTCATAATTATAAATGGCAAACACCCAAGACCCCTGCAGTGATCCTGTTTGGCACATCACTAGCAAATTTTAAAATGACTTGTTTATTCTTACCCCTTCTTTTCGGTACAATAACCAGTCTTCTATCCACAGCAATGATCTCTTCAAGTCGTGAACCCTGATCTTGTTCAGTAATCTTTCATCTGTCACTTTCTCAAATGCCCTTTGAAATTCTAAATTCACTATATCCATTGCCTCCCTGTTTGATGATTGCATTCTCAGAAAACTCAAATAAATTTATTAAATGTGATTTATTTTTAATAAATCCATGCTGTTTCTGACTAATCATATTATGATTTTCTCAGTGCTCTATTATCTCCTCATTAGTGATGGATTGCTGCATTTTCCTAACAAATGATACAACACCGGCTGGTATTTACTTCCTTCATTTCTTAAAGAGCACTGTTACATTTATGTTTCCCAATCCACTGGAAGTTTTTCAGAATCTAGAGAATTCTGGAAAATGTAACGTTGTATCCATTATCCATTTAAAATCCTTGTTGACAGTTCCAAAATACAGCTCATTAAATTCTGGGAAGTGATCATCACATAGTCCCATCATTTGTTAAATTAATTTTCTCCAGTGTCATGGATTTTTTTTTAATTCTCCACTCTTTTTCTCTTGATTATTTCTATTTTTGGTGTATCTCTCTCCTTTTTTTTTTAGCATCTTTTACGTTTATGTCTCTGTCATTTCCTCATTTGGCGTCACTAATTCCAGGAGATGAGTGTTTACTTATGATACTCTCTTCAACTTAGAGTACTTGCAAATGCTATTACAACATGCCTTATTCTATTATTCCATATTCCCTTGTGTAAAACAAATTCTTTGTCATCTTTTGCAGGTTGCTGAAAATTTTCCCACTTGTCAGACCTATTTGTACTTGTGCATTCATGAACCTTGCTTGTAACCATTCCTTCCTCCAGCTGCCCATGGATGGATTTCTTTTCCCATGGGATCTTTGTTTCACAATGGAAAATGGATGAGTTGAGAATTATGGATACACCAACGGATCCACTGAGCATTGACCATTCTCACTTGATTTCCCACTGACTAGCGAAAGTATCAATTATGGCTTTGTAGTCACTTCATTAAAGACATATATTCGCAACCTGCTTATCACTCTCAAGTAGAATGGGTGGGCTAGATTGCTCTCATTCTGTGACCAAACCAAAATATTGCAGCCACATGGTTCCTGAATTCCCTGCTTGCTGATGATTAAAGACATTTGGAAATAAATGAAATAAAAAGAAGAAGAAATTAAAGAAAAACATAACGTTTATAATATTAAGTTAAGGCATCTGTTGGTCTTGCGAGACCATGGATCTGCGCCTGGAAAGTCTTCACTCTCCAGGGCGCAGGCCTGCCCGAGGTTGTATGGAAGACCGGCAGTTGCCCATGCTGCGAGTCTCCTCTCTCCACGACACCGATGTTCTCCAAGGGAAGGGCAAGGGCCGATACAGCATTTAAATTAATTTATTAAAACTTAAAATTAGATTAAAAAGTTTAAAAATGAAGGCCGGTGAATTCATTTAGAAGAATAGGCTATGCTAGATGCAATGGTTAGCTCTGGCTTAAAGTTGAGAGACTAAAATGATGTGTCATAGATCATGCCCTTGAGTGCACGGATAGGGGAAAAATCAAGCGTGCACGTATTTGACCTCCATTGTGTTTCTACCTTGTGTCCTACATTGGGTATGCATAGACGCTTAGCTTGTGTTATCATGCCATCTGGAAGTAGCAGGCACTTCTCAGCAGACCCAGCAGCATTTGCAATTATATTATGATCACTCTTTCCCAGAGAATCATGTACCACTGAATTAATTATTGATCCAGTTCCATTACATATGACTGCATCAAAAATAATCTGTTCCTTAATTTGATCCACAATATTCTGTATGAGGAAATCATCCTAAACTCATTTCTTAGTCTCATCCTCAAGCAAAATTAATTTGCCTAGACCTCATGCACGTTAAAGGTCGCAAGACAACAATTTTCATGACATTTGTAAGTGATATTAAACCTGATTTTGATTCTATGATTATTTCACAATTGTTGCACACCCTTCATACATGATGGTATAACAATTGTTATTCAAAAGGGCAAGGCAGTCAGTTAGCTTAAACATGAGAAAATATGCAGATGCTGGAAATCCAAAACCAACACACACAAAATGCTGGAGGAACTCAACAGGTCAGGCAGCATCTATGAGTTTTGAGTAAACAGTCAATGTTTCGGGCCGAGACCCTTCATCAGGTCCTGTCCTGAAGAAGGGTCTTGGCCCGAAATGCCAACTGTTTACTCTTTTCCATACACATTTCTGTGGGCTGAAAGAAGATCATAGTTGGGAAATTTAACATCCAAGGATAGGCACTGTATCAAAAGGATAAGCAGGTAATCTGAGGTGATGGTGTGGTTCTGTTGGTAAAAAAAAAGAAACCAAATCCTTAGAAAGAGGTGACATATGATCGGAAGATATAGAATCCTGGAGGGTAGAGTGAAGAAAATGCAAGAGTAAAAAGACCCTGACTGGAGTTATATGCAAGCATCTGAACAGTTGCCAGGATGTGCACTACAAATTATAATGGAAGATTGAAAATGCATATCAAAAGGCCAATGTTATGATAGTCATGCAGGATTTCAATATGCAGGTAGTTTTGGAAAATCAGGTTTGTTCTGGATCCCAAGAGGGAGAACTTATAGAATGCCTAAGGGGTGACTTTTTTAGAACAGCTTGTGGTTGAGCCCTCTACGGGAAAAGGCTATTCTGGACTGGGTTTTCTGAAATTAAACCAGATTTGATTACGGAGCTTAATGTAAAGGAACCCTTAGGAGACGGTGATCATATGATAGACTTCATCCTGCAATTGAGAAGGAGAAGCTAAATTCCGATGATTCAGTACTAAAGTGGAGTAAGGGAATTATAGAGGCACGAGAGAGGAGCTGGCCAATGTGAATGGAAGGGTCACTCGCAGGCTGATGGCAGAACAGCAATGGCTGGAGTTTCTGGGAGATATTCTAAAGACTCATGATAGATACATGCCAAAGAAGTATTCTAAAGACAGGATGGCACAACAGTGGCTGACAAGCAAAGTCAAAATCAATATAAAAACAAAAAGGAGAGGAAAAATTAGTGGCGGGGTAGAGGATCGGAAAGGTTTTAAAAAACAACAGAAGGCAACTAAAAATACCATAAGGAGGGAAAAGGTAAAATAGCCAATTATATCAAAAGGATACCCAAAGTTTACTCTGATAAATAAGAGCAAAAGAGAGGCAAGAATAGATGTCAAACCACTGGAAAATGATGCTGGAGAGGTAGTAATGGAGGACAAGGAAATGGTGGATGAACTAAATAAAATTTTGTATCCTACTTCACTGTGGAAGTCACTAACAGTATGCCGGAAGTTTGAGAGTGTCAGGGGAAAGAAGTGAGTGAAATTGTTATTACCAGGGAGAAGGTACCTGGGAAGTTGAAAGATGCGAAGGTACATAAGTCATACAGACCAGATGGACTACACCACAGGATTCTGAAAGAGGTAGCTGAGGAGATTGTGGAGGCATCAGTAATGATCTTTCAAGAATTGTAGGACTGGAAAATTGCAAATGTAGTTTCACTCTTCAAGAAGAGAGGGAGGAGGATGGGCCAGTTAGCCTGACCTCAGTGGTTGGGAAGATGTTGGAGTTGATTGTTAAGGATAAGGTTTCAGGGCATTTGGAAGCACATGATAAAATAGGTCAAGTCAGAACAAGTTCCTTATGGGAAAATCTTGCCTGACAAACCTGTTAGAATTTTTTGAGGAACTAACAAGCACGATAGACAAATGAGAATTGGTGGATGTCAGTTCTTGGATTTTCAGAAGGCCTTTGACAAGGTGCTGCTCATGAGGCTGCTTAACAGGATAAGAATCCATGGTTTAACGGGAAAGATACCAGCATAGATAGAAGATTGGCTGATTGTCAGGAAGCAAACAGTGTGAATAAAGGGAGCCTTTTGTGGTTGGCTGCCGGTAAGTCATGGTATTCCGCAGGGGTTGGTGTGGGACAACTTCATTTTATGTTTAATATCAATGATTTGGATGAATAATTGATGATTTTGTGGCCAAGTTTGCAGGCGATACAGAGATAGGTTAAGGGCAGGTAGTACTGAGCGAGAAGGGAGGTTGTAGAAGGACTGAGACAGATTAGGAGAATGGGCAAAGAAGTGGCAGATGGAACACAGTGTTGGAAAGTGTATGACCGTGCACTTTGGTAGACCGAGCAAAAACATAGCCTATTTTCTAGCCGGGCAGAAAATTCAAAAATCAGAGGTGCAAGAGGACTTGGGAGTCCTTGTGCAGGATTCCCTAAAGGTTAACTTTCAGGTTGAGTCAGTGGTGAGGAAGGCAAATGCAACGTTCGCATACATCTCATGCGGACTAGAATATAAAAGTGAGGATGTAATGCTGAGGCTTTCTAACGCACTGGAGGGTGCTCACTTGAAGTAATGTGAGCGGTTTTGGGCTCCCTACCTAAGAAAGGATGATCTGACATTGGACAGGGCTCGGAGGAGGTTCATGAGAATGATTCCAGAATGAAAGGTTTATTGTATGAGGAGTGTTTGATGGCTCTGAGCCTAAACTTGCTGGAATTTAGAAGAATGAGGGGGGATCTCATTGAAACCTATTGAATATTGATAGATAGAGTAGATGCAGAGAGGATGTTTCCTATAGTCTAGGATCAGTGGGCACAGCCTCAGGATAGAGGGATGTTCATTTAGAATGGAGATGAAGAGTAATTTCTTTAGCCAGAGGTTGGTGAACCAATGGAATTCATTTCCACAGACATCTTTAGAGGCCAGGTTATTGGGTATATTTAAGGTGGAGGTTGATACGTTCTTAATTGGTCAGGGTGTGAAGTGT
The DNA here is from genome assembly GCF_030028105.1 of Mobula birostris. NCBI lineage: Eukaryota > Metazoa > Chordata > Chondrichthyes > Myliobatiformes > Myliobatidae > Mobula > Mobula birostris. The sequence goes on along the minus strand of NC_092383.1, from coordinate 74,911,473 downwards.
TAGGGGAGACAGTAGGAGAATGAAGCTGAGAGAGAAAATAGATCAGCTATGATGAAACAGCAGAGCAGACTCAATGGTCCAAATGGCCTAATTGTTCTCCTTTGCCTTATGGTCTTATGCTACATTGCTATCGTTATATTTGCTGGTCATCCCCGTCACACTTCTGTTCAGCAAGTCCCACTGTGTTATTACCTTCCCCTTTCACTTTTAATTTCCCAATTTCCCCTCACCCGAACTCTCCCCTAGATATATCTTGTGTGTAGCCTATCCTAAAAGAAAAATTGCTTCTCTTACATGCTGCTGCCCGTATACCAAGAATCAAAATCTTTTTTCTCACACACCACTATCTGACCACACATTCAAATAGCTGAGACGCTTGACCCTACGTAAGTTTGCATGTGGCTCTCGCGGTGGTCTCGATATTATTACCTCTGATTATTAATTTACTGAATCCCTCCGCAGAATTTTCTTCAGTCTACCTCTGTTGTTGTTACTCATGTGGATCACGACAACTGGATTCCTTAACAATGGCAACAGACAACTTTTAGGATTCTCATTGACAGCTGCAGAGAACAATATACATCTCTGTGACTATACTGTTCCCTGCAGCTGCAGTTCTCAATTTCACTTACCCCTCTTGAATGATCTTGAAACCCATGGTGATCTGGTCAGATTGCACATCCTTCATATTGCCTTTGTTTATATTTATGCAGGCAGAGCTTATGTTCTACTCGTCAGACAGCATCAAAGGCCGAGTCTCGGGTGCTACAACTCCAGAACCATGCTTGTCTGTTACTGCCTGACGTGCAGGCACCTCTCCCTGTGATCACTGCACAATGCATGTCACAAGCAACTTTCCAATGATTTTCTTCCCCTCACCCAAAGTTCTCTGACTAATCTTGGTGATAGAAATAACACAATAGGATTTGCTTGAGGTATAGTTGGGATTTCAGTTTAATAGGTGATCCCAAAGAGGGTAATTCCAACAGTGTAGCATGCCCCCTGTATGGCACTGGCTCTTAAAACCAATTACAATAACTTATATTTATATTCTATCCATAATGGAATAGCAACTGCAAATCTGATGAGAAAAGCATTTTCATTAAAGAAAAATTGCTATAAGAAACTACATGTTCAGCATGACGCTTCTTCAGGGTAAAAGCAATGCATTACTGACAACTCAAACCGAGTGTGGAGTCAGTCCTTATACCCTGACTGCCCCCAGTTTAACCCCCACTGAAAAAGCAAAAAAAAAATAGCAAGTTTGAACCACCCCCGTCCTACTATGGGGGAATTTACATTAAAAGTAATGTTTTGGCATACTTAGATAAAAAGATAATTCAATTCTGGTGAAACACATTGCAGATTTATGAAAAGGCTGGATTGTGTCAAACCAGAAGTTGATATTTTTGCAAGAAGAATTAAAAAAATTCTTCTACTTTAGACAAACAAGAGAGATAGTGTTTCCTTAACAGCCGAGCCTTTTCAAATGCTAACTCCAATTGCTGCTCTCTCAAGATGAAAACCATCTGTCTCATAAGTGCACTTTACTCTCACTGCGCAATAAAACCCCACAACCTGCCTGCCGTCTGTGATTGACTCTCAACGGCGATTTCACTTCAATGCCACATTGCCAACAAAAAATGTTTCTTTTTTTTTCTTTAAACAGGCGCAGCTACAGAAGTTTGGTCTCAGTGCCAACATAAGCAGGGAGCCCAACAAGGAGTGCGAGACTAGGACTATGACTCGAAAGCCTCTTCCTCTTTGAAAAGAGAAAGCTATTCATTTTTCCCCTCTGCTCAAACAAAATAACCATTGTTGTCCTGTGACTCTGACAGGTTTTATTAAGTCTGAGTTCTGGCTTGAAAGAGAGAGAGAGGGAGAGAGGGAGAAGGAGGGAGAGATAGATAGAGAGAGAGAGGGGGGGTTTGGAGAGAGAAAAAGAAAGGGGAAGGGAGAGGGAGAGGGAGAAAGAAGGGGAGAGAAAAAGAGAGGGAGGGAGAGGGATAGAAAGAGAGAGAGAGAGGGAAAGAGGAAGCGAGGGAGAGAGGGACAGAAATTGAGGGAGAGAGAGAAAGAGAGAGGGAGAGATGGAGAAAGACAGGGAGAGAGGGACAGAAAGATAGAGGAAGATTGAGCAATGGGGGGGAGAGAGAGAGAGAGAGAGAGCGAGAGTGAGAGCGCGTAGTGTATGTGTGTGTGTTGGGGTAGTGTACAGGGAGAGAGGGGTCACCAGAGTGAAACTAAGCCTCTAAGTCTGGCACTACAGCTGACAGCATGCTTTTGGTCCTTTGTAACGTCAATAACCAGGGGTGTAAATATGAAGTGGGAATCAGAATAGATTAGCCAAGATATTGCTGCCCCTCTGCGATTAAAAACTTCTCCGTAGACAGCTTTCCATCTAATTCTAGACCTTCGCTTAAAATTCTCCGACCTCTTGTGATTTGTAGTGCTTCCTGTTTCTGTATTCTCCACACACCCTGACTGAATAAAAAGATAAAAACACAAAATCCAATGGTGAGAAATTAGAAATTCAAGGCAATTCTCAAATATTATTTCTCTGATTAATTTCCTGCTGTTCCCCCCATTTCTTCTAGAAGACCTGAACCTTTCCCGAGCATATTACCAAAATGACTATGTGGGAACTTCAGAAGTGAGTTTTAGCCAAGGATTGAGTATGAGCCTAACCCTGATAATAGGCAAGCCCTTTAACTAGCCAGTGAGGTAATTTCTTTCTCCAAAAGCTACAATATGCTCAGACAAATTGCCTGAGTACAATAGAGGTATTACTTATAACACATCAGGAGTATAAATAGTTTTATCGAAAACCAGGTATGTTATCCTGTTATGCAATTGCCCATTATGCTATCATGGTCTGAATAGGTTAGACATTCCACTGATGATTAAATAGCTCTTGCTTCAGAGTTTTATTCCTCCAAGACAACCACAACCTCCTCACAAGGGAGAAGATGGCAGCCTGCATGGCCGTTCCGAATGAATATCATATTTGTGAAGTAGGATGCCGTGCACAATCCGGATTTGATGGAGACAGCTGTGAGAAGCGCAGAGGAACATCTGGAGTAACTTCTGAAATGTCTGCTTCGCTGCCACTGCTACTGTGCGATCGAGAATCTCCAGAGACGAAGGCCCCAAATCCTTGGCTTTGCCTATTGCCTGTTGCCGGGGCCCGGGTCGAAGTGCTGGGCAGAGATAGTGCTCAGTGCTCGGTGTCGAAGAGGTGGTCGGAGGCTCTGAGTTTTCGGATGGACTCGGAGTCGGACTGTGGTCGGATACTTCCAGGATGCTGCAACGGCAAATTGGGGGCTGCAGGTTTACCATCTACGTGAGATGATGGGACTTTCGAGAGACTTTGAGACTTTTACTGTGCCATGATCTGTTCTTGTCAAGCTACGGTATTGCTTTGCACTGTTGTAACTATATGTTATAATTACGTGGTTTTTGCTAGTTTTTAAGTCGGTTTGTCATATGTTTTCGTGATATCATTCTGGAAAAACATTGTATCATTTCTTAATGCATGCATTACTAAATGACAATAAAAGGGGACTGTGTGTCATAATCATAATAATAACCTTGTCATCGTTAGGAGGCTTGAGTGCCTCAATGATCTGGAGAGCTATGTTGGCAGGAGTCAGGGCATTATGCTTTTGCTCTTGGTAGGGTCAACCATGCCAAATAGGTCAAAGGGTAGAGGTACAGTGTGGCCCACCAGTCTCCAAGTTTGGGGTTTCAGCTCAGGGCTAACAAACCTGACCAGTAAAACAAAATCTTTAAGGAAACAGCAATGAAGAATTCTTCTCCATCTGAGTGCAACAGTATACCTGAGTCTCCAACCAGAACTTGCATGACTGACATTAGTGAAAACCGAGAGGAAGCTACTGACATGGTGAAGGAAGCCTTGAACACCACCAGAGATGGAGGACCTTCATTGCTTCCCTAACCACCAGTGGTATAACAGGCAGATGCTTCCCAGTTTTATTGGGAACAATTATTTTTCAGAAAGGACGCTAGTGTGTTTACATCTCATACTCCATGCATTATTGGATTGTTTGTTTGTTATGTGCCCTGTTGTATGATGTAGGAAATCATGGTCTTTCCATCATCATGATTGTTCTTGGCAAATTTTTCTACAGAAGTGGTCTGCCATTGCCTTCTTCTTGACAGTTCCTTTACAAAGTGGGTGACCCTAGACATTATCAATACTTCAGAGGTTTTGCCTGGCATCAGTGGTCACATAACAAAAACCTCAGTATTTTTAAATTCACTCAGTGTAAATCCACTGACTAGCTTAAAGAACAACATTTAAACAATTCCTCAGAGAAACTCAGATGTCAACTGCAGATGGTGAATTCGATGATAAAGGTGAGCTTCAAGTAGAGCCGATGTGTACTTAGTGACAGATCCAACCGTCCAGTCCTTAGTTCTGACCTACTGCATCATCTGCGGATGAAGCTCAATCACTTCAGCAGCAGAGTGGTTGGATGTGCTGCCAGTGATTATAAGTGGGCCCTTTTTAGCAGTACTTATTGATGTTGTGTCAGTTAGACGTTTTTGGCCCTGGATTTGGAAGCTCCACCCATTGACATCGGCTGCCTTGATCCAAACAGACCTACGTAATGCCCTTAACTCAGCTAATGAATGATTGGAACATAACACAACACTTAACAGTCTATTTTACTCATAAAGTCTTGTCCATTCCACATATAGCTATTTGGCTTAAAGTTAGGAGACCACAAACTATACTGAAGGCAAAAATGTTCCCAGGCCTGAAACAAATGCAAGAAGGCTCAAATTTCATGCTTCTTCCCAAAATCACTTAACAAAAACTATGCATCCCAGAAGCAAAACAGGGTCAGATAATATTTAAAAGGCCCCTTCCTTGTATGTTTAGAGGCCCAAACACAATCTCCAGGCCCAATCTCTGAAACTGGTCAAATTTAGATTGATTTAGCTGGATTTCATTTTTCTTAAAATGACTTGTGCCAATAGATTCTCCAAGGACTTAACAGAGAATGAGTAAGGAATTTACAAAAACAATATTGCACAATGGTGAATGTAAAGAAGTTGATCAAAAGCTCTCCCTTAACATTCCAGAAACTTCTATATTTTGTAATGCTGTGCACCTGTTCATTGCCAATTTAGAACAAGTCAGTTTGAGTAATATAAGCACAACCATTAACCACAAGGAGAAGCAAAGACAGAGAGAAACAAATACAGGCAGAAAGACAGAGAGCCACAGACACTGAGACACTGAGCAGGGAGGAAGGGAAAGATGGAGGGAAAGTACACAGACTTTGAGGAAGGTAGATGGAGAGGATGGGGAAGACGACAATATAGGCAGGGAAAAGGACAAAAAGAAAAAAAACAAGAATGTGGGAAAACCAAAACAAAAGCTTTGATCTTAAGTCTGGAGAGTATTTGGCTGTCTATATGGTGATGTAAGCAGGAAACTCACCCACTGTAAGAGAAATCAGGCCCCATTAAGATTTGACTCCTGGGCCTCATTAACTTGTTAACCCTCTGGCCTAACATTCCATCAGGAATGCTTTGGGGAATGAGGGGCATTGCTTAGTGGCCTGTGAAAATCATGATCTTCCTTGGTCAGAGGAATATTGAAGATAGGAAATTTTTAAATAATAATTGGATGTGGGCTTTGGTAGAAAGGAAAATATTTACCACCCATCTCTTTTTGATCTTAAGGAGCTGATAGTGAACTGTTGTTTTTCTTCTAGTGAATTGGAGTGGGAATCCGAAGATATAGCCGCAGCAACAAAGAAGGAACAGCAATCAGTTTCCAACTCTGAGTAAGTAGAAACTGCAGGTGGCAGTGCATCCTTTGCCCTCATCCTTCTTGGTTGTAGCCATTACTGTTCAGGATACAGTATGTCACCAAAGTAGCCTTGGAGAGTGGTTGCCCCTATAGTCATTGGAATGCATGTTTCAGGCGAAGAATGAAGTAGGCTACTTCATCCTGGATAAAATTGGAATGATTTTCATGGAGACAAGTTGAGAGCAGTTTATCACACACCCGACATGCCTTGTAGATGGTGGAAAAGCACTCACCACAGGTTGCCCATCCTCTGACATTCTCATAAGGCTGCAGTATATTTGTGACTAGTCTGGTTAATATCTGATCAGTAGTGACTCCAAGGACATTAATGGGAGCGCGCTTAGTAATGGTAATATCACCAATGCCAAGGTCAGTTGGTTAGATTGTCTCTCTAGATGCAGTCAACTTTCTGCACACACAGCAGTCCACGTCAGAACATGTCCTAGGTCTTACTGTCTATAGGATGATAATCACCTTCCGCGGTGTTACACTTGTCACTGAACGTTGAGCAATCATCTCTTGCTATCAGGACATCTGACCTTGTGAATAAAGGAAAGATATTGATGGGAGGTTGGCTGCATCAAGATTGCTGCCCTAAGGATGTTAGAGCATAGAACATAGAACATTACAGCACAGTACAGGCCCCCTTTGGCCCACGATGTTGTGCCGACTTTTTAAACTACTCTAAGATCAATCTAACACTTCCCTCTTACAAAGCTCTCCATTTTTCTTTCATCCATGTGCCTATGTAAGATTTTCTTAAATGTCCCTAAAGTATCCTCTTCTTCCACCGTCCCTAGCAAGGTATTTCACGCTGAAGGGTTTCAGCCTGAAACGTCGACTGTTTACTCTTTTCCATAGATGCTGCCTGGCCTGCTGAGTTCCTCCAGCATTTTGTGTATGTTGCTTTGATTTCCAGCATCTGCAGATTCTCTTGTCTGCTCCTTGATTCGATTGGCTTAAATTTTAGGAGAGTTCTTGTGCAACACTCAGTCAAATGCGATCTTGATGTTAAGAGCAGTCATTCTAATTTTATTTAAGGAACTTGGTGCTTTTGCCTATCCTTAGACCAAAGTTTGGGCCAAGTGATCCATCTAGTGAAAACTAAAACTGATCCTTACTGAGCAGATTATTGAGGAGTAAATGCTGCTTGTTAGCACAGCAGGCAACATCTTCCATCTCTTCACTGATTAACAAGAACAATGTGACTGATTTTAACAGACCACTTGGTCTTTGCTAGGTGGCAAGATTAGTGTCCTCCAAAATTTTAGAGTGAAAGAGAAAGCACAAGACATGGAGATGGAGAAACGTAGTAATGAAGTATGTATCCAACTGTGGAAATAGCAACACACTCAAAATGCTGGAGCAACTCAGCAGGTCAGGCAGCATTCGTGGAAAAGAATAAACAGTTGGTGATTCGGACCGAGACCCTTCACCAGGACTGACAAGGAAGTGGGAAGATGCCAGACTAAAAAGGTAGGGGGAGGGGAAGGAAGCTAGAAGGTCATAGGTGAAGCCAGGTGGATGTGAAAGGTAAAGGGCTGGAGAGGAAGGAATCTGATAGGAGAGGAGAGTGGACCACAGGAAAATGGGTAGGAGGAGGGGACCCAGGACGAGGTGTTAGGCAGTTGAGAAGAGATAAGAGGCCACAATGGGGAATAGAAGAAGAGGGGCAGTGGAGGGAATTTTTTTTTACCGGACTCTTGCTTCACACACCACATATTGGAAAGTATGTATACAATCGTGTTAACACAGAAAAAAGCAATTTAACCATTTGAGTCCACACTGGAGTGAATGGATTGTCTGGGGAAAGAGTTTACAACCCAGAATTTGTGAGTGACTAAGAATTAGAATGGCTCCAGCAGGGAAGACCTCCCAAAGTATAATCATGATTAGGAACAGAGGACATCATTAGGAAAGTCCAGCTTGTTCACTATTTGGCAAAATTGTGGATGAAATTTATATTTCCTCTCCTTTGGTCCCTATTCCCATTGCATCTCACACAATAAAAAAATCCGTCACTCCCAGTCTTGAACGGACAGATGGTAGCATTGTGGTAAGTTCCTGGCCTAGTAATTCAGAGGACTAAACTGATTATCTGGAAGCATAAGTTTAAATCCAGACACAGCAGCTGGGGAATTTAAACTCAGTTGATTAAATAAATCTGGAATAAAAGAAGGCAGTATCAGTAATTGTGGCCATGAAACTAGCGGTTAATAGTTAACATCCATCTGTTTCTTTAATGATTTTGAAAATGAAAACCTACTGCTCTTTCCTCCTTGTCTGGCCTATATGTGACTCCAGACTAACAGGGTGCACTTGATTCTTCAGCTCCCTGTTAAGTGGCCCTGGCCAGTAAGTTCAAGGGTTCAAGTGCAGAAAGTGCTGCTCTTGCCAGCAATGGACACTTCTAAGAATAAATAAACAAAAGCTTCCAATTATACTCCTACTACCGCTCCCACCTACCCTTCCCGCAACCCCTCTCCAAAGCAACAATCGTTTTATGCAATTTTGTTCCAGGCCTTCTCTTCATTTTGCGCGAGGAAGGCCTCCTTGATTTTGATTTTACTTGTAAATGCACTGGCTCTAGTTTCATATGTCTTCTCCCAGCAGAGGAAGAAACTCTTCTTGGTCTATGTTATAAAATCATTTTAATTATTTTCATACCATATCTTAGTCTTCTAAATTCACCAAAATAAACAACGGAAGACTGGCAGTTGCCCATGCTGCAAGTCTCCCCTCTCCACACCACCGATGTTGTCCAACGGAAGAGCACTAGGGCTGATACAGCTTGGCACCGGTGTCGTCGCAGAGCAATGTGTGGTTAATTGCCTTGCTTAAGGACACATCACGCTGCCTCAGCTGAGGTTGAACTAGTGACCTTCAGATCTCTAGACCGACGCCTTAACCACTTGGATTATACTGTATATACTGTATATGTATATAGTTAAATGACAATAAACTTGACTTGATTTAATGACTTTAAATCATTTGCATTTAATCTTGATGGATGCAACAAACAATTTGATGGAGGAATGCAATTGGTTGAGCAGCGTCTGTGGAGGGGGGAACAAAAGAACTGTCAATATTTTGGGGGAGAAAACATCATCAGGACTGTACTCAGACACTGAAAACCCCTCTCCCCTGACAGATTGTTTGTTGCTCCAGATTCCGATATCTGCATCTTTTGTATCAGTCTTGAGGGAAGGATTTGCATAACCCTGCACAAGCAAGGAAAGGAATTGTCACCCAAGCAGTGAATCTGTAGGATCTCACAGCAAAAGAGAACTCTTAAAACTGAGGCGGGCAAGTTAACCTTGTGGGCAGATATGATAAATCACACCTTCAATTGGTTATGAGGGAATATTGGCCCCTCCCTTCCCATACACTCTAAGAGCATTTTGAAGAGAATTGCATAGATGCAGCACGGCAAATATGGCCTTGAGGGAAGAGTTTCTGTCATGATTTATTTACAGGCGCCAGCAGAGATTCAATGGGCCGAATATCCCCCTTCTATAGCAGAATTATTTATAATTCTACAAATTTAAAAACACACATGGAATAAAGCAGCATACCACAATTTTTTTAGGTCTGTATGTATCTGATAATTCATTATTCTTACATTATACTGAAAAGTAATAGTTTATTTCTTCAAAGACAAACAAAGTACATCTTCAGATTTTCTGGCATCCCTTACTGATGTCCGCTTTTTGAAGAGATGTGAAGTTGGTGAAGTGATGATTTCATTGGCAACCTGGCAGATGAATGAACCCCATGTTCATTATACCCTGGTGGTACCTGGTGTTAGCATCCATGTAATCTGACTTGGTTTATGGGTTTCAAAAATGCACCAGAGTCTTGAGCACATAATTGGGGAATTGAAACTAATGCAGTACTGAGGAAGTGTTTTGCTACTGGAGTCTTTTCTGCCTTTTAAATTGGTGCTAGTATACCTTACTGCACTACTTTAAAGAAGAAAAAGAAAGTTAGCTTTATGCCAAATTACTTTCATCCCGTGCCACAAAGTTGAAGTTGAATGAAACAAAGATTCCAGATATGAAAGGATGGTATCGTCCATGTCATAGCTCAGATTCCTTCCACAGAAAACCATCACATCTGGTGAAGTCAATCCCTCCCCCTTTTTATCTCATAAGTGATCTTGTCACCGCTGCCCCAACCATAGATACTTTGGAAGGTCACCATTGACCAGAGAATTAACAGAACTAGCCACATAAACGTTGTGGTGGGAGAGGATGTATTCTACAGAGTGAAATTCACCTCTTTACACTCCAAAGCCTTTCCACTATCTAAAAAATCCATCCATTGTAGCAAAATACTCTCCCAGATTCTTGACATCATCCAGTACAAAGCAGCACGCGTGACTGGCCCTCATATGCACCAACAAGCCTTAATTCTCCCCACTACCAGAGCACTGTTTGTGCAGTGTGAAGCCTGAAGTTCGCTCCTCAACAACACCTCATGAAGTGGATCAGGACAACAAATACACTGGAGTACCACCACCTGTGGGTTGTGACAATATTATGTGTGCCCATTCGAGAGTGCTAAACTTAAGTCAAGACTTTTAAGTGTAAGTATCTACAAGTACCCTCAATTTAAGGTGATGATGCATCTGAGATTGGAGGCCCAATATGGCAAATCCACGGGTCCAATGGAAGCTGGTCTATGGGTGTGAGTGAGTGAGTGGGTGGGCGGGCTTGTTTTGCTGTTGTTGCTTTGTTGCTCTTGACTGCTGTATATTATGGCCATGCTATGTGGGTGCCGGAATATGTGGAGACACTTGCAGGCTGCCCCTAGCACATCCTTAGGTTGTGCTGGTTGTTAATACATTTCGCTGCATGTACATATGACAAATAAATCTGAATTTGAGTCATTTCTCCCCCCTCTGCGACTGAGTCTCGTCTCTTGGCTGGTTGTAAAAGATCCCATAGCTCCACTCAAAGTAGATTGAGAAAGTTCCCCTCAGTGCCCCAGCCAATTATTAGCCCTCAATCAAAATCACTAAAACAGACTACCTTGCTGTTTCCCTGTTTTTGGGAGCCTACTGTGCAAAAAAAAACTAGCTGCTACGCTGCCTCCAACAATGACTACACTTCAAACGTATTTTATTAACTGTAAAGCACTTTGGGATATTTCTCCTTCTTTTTTCCCTCCTTTGAACAAATAATCCAGTGTCTTCTTGAATACTGTAATCAATTTCACATCGATCATCCCTCGTGGCTAAACATTCCTCAGGCTGATAACTCTTTGCGTGTAGAAGTTCCTTCTAATCTCTGCTTTCTTGGAACCACTGCTTATCCTGAGATCAAGGTCTCCTGTCTTCGATCTATTCATGTGCACCATGTCAATTCCTTTTATTATTTTAAATAATTCCCCAACCATAAGTGATCTACATCGCTCATCCACAAAGAGTTTGCGATTCCATCATATTGCGACATATATTGCTCTGGTAACCTCTGTATGTAATTACTGATAATTAATGTCCAGACAGTTATGCCTGCCTTAAAACATCTGTATTTCTCATCTGGAAGGATTAAAAGGTCTATCTTAATGGAGTCTTTATCCTCCTTGTATTCCATACATTCCAAAGTGAACAGTCCAGGGACATATATCAAATTTATGGGATGCCTCACACTTCAGTAGGAAAAATCTAGATGCGGTGTCAAAATCTGTAAAATATGGCCTTGAACTTTTTTCACATTTTCTATTCAAAGAGCAGATGGTGTCAATTTTCTCTATAAAGAACCGTGCATTAGTTTGGTATTATTACTGTGTGAAGGATAGATTTATGCACTGTAATCGCCATCAGATCTCTATAGCATTCCTCTCTCACTTATTTCACTCAGTCACTTCCTAAAGGTTAAATGTCTAATCTCCCCGGCAGGGACTGTATTGAGAGGCTCCTCTTCCTGGCCAAAGTCAGGGTTTGCAGATTGAATTCCGCCTTAGGGAAGCACTATTAAAACAAAACACAAAGGAATTAAGGGCTTCCCCGACTGCCTCATCCGCTAAATGTCCCACCCAGTCAGAAAGTGTCATTCAAACCAGCAAGGGATTTGAGCCCCTGGTTTGCAGTGAACTCAACGAGGTCAACACTAGGTCCCTAATAAATTTGTTCTCACTGTGGCTGGGCTGCGAAGGATTAAGATCAGTCCAAGACTCCTGTTCCTGATCTCTGCCCTGCAACTGCTGTTGAGAAAAGCATTGCTATGGGGTGTGTATAAGCAGGACTGAGCTTGTCTTATGACCTTAAATAACCAGTTAGCTTCCACTATCCAGATACACATAGCATCTCTGGTAGATGTAGTACTAATGGTCTGTTTCAGGTTATTTCTTTAAGATTGATCCAAATAACTAGATTCTTAGATCCTCAGATTAAATGATCCCTGATGGTGAGACTTTGTGCTTACTCTCTCTGCAGGGACAGAGAGCACACGATGTTGATCCTGTGATACAGACTTGAATCCTCCTCCAACTTAAGCCAGGGATCGGAATTTGAAAAAAAAAGCGATTTCTCAGTTTATGTTTATTTGTTCTCAGGATGTGGGTGTTGCAGACAAAGCTACCATTTACTGTGTGTTCCTGGCTGGCTTGATGCAGCTCAGCGACTGACTGAACCACTTCAGAGAAGAACTAAGAGTCCACCACAATGGAGTTACACCAAGGCCAGAGAGAATAAGGACTGCAGGCCGCCTCGTCTCAAGGGCGATTTGGGTTTCACTACAATCTGACAGCTTTATGGTTATTATTACTGATTTTTCCAGATTTTCTTCTAGGAGAATATCAAATTCTGAAGTTGTCCTGTTGAAACCTCTTCTTATACTCTGGGGTTTTGTCCAAGGCCTATAGATTAGCAGTCCTGTGTAAAACCAGCACACCAGTTACCAACTCAGTCAGAGGAGGAAACCTGGTCTAAAGGAGGGGGAAGCATTGAAACACAGCCAGTAGGTACCATTGTGACCCACCAATCAGGGTGCCTTATCAGGGAGAGTGGGGTCCATATTGGGGTGGCATGGTAGTGTGGTGCTTAGCACAATGCATTACAGTACAGTTAACCTGGGTTCACTTCCCGCCACTGCCTGTAAGGAGTTTGTACGTTCTCCCCGTGACCGCATGGGTTTCCTCCAGGTGCCCTGGTTTCCTCCCACATTCCAAAGACGGACCAGTTGGTACATTAATTGGTCGATGCAAATTGTCCTGAGGTTAGGCTAGGCTTAAATTGGGGGATTGCTGGATATTGCGGCTCGACGAGCTGGAAGGGCCTACTTTGAGCTGCATCTCAATAATATTTAATATTAATTAATTAATTAATTATTAAAATTAACATTTGACATGAGTGACTGTGCAATCTGGGAGCAAATGTATCACCACCTGCTTCGTGCTTCACGTAGGAAGGGACATTTCAAAAAAGTTCAGAAATGAGTTTATTCTTAAAGTGCATAAATGTCACTATAGACTACCTTGAGATTCATTTACTTCAGCCATTCCGTAAAACAAAGAAATGCAGTAGAATTAATGAATAACTACACATAAAGACTGAGAAACCACCAACATGCAAAAGAAGACAAGCCGTACAAGTGACAAGTAAATAAATAAATAATGAATGAATGAATAAATAAGTTGTACTGAGAACATGAGTCCTTGAAAATGAGTCCATAGGATGTAGAATCAGTTCAGAGTTGAGGTGAGTGAAGGTACCCACAGTCCCAATTTACTATCATCCCCCTCGTGCCCTTGCCTTGGTACTTCCACCCATTAATTTCTTTCACAGTTTTGTCAAAGTGACTCTTTCTCTTGTAATCTCAGCAAGTCATTACTGTCTGGGGATCTTCTCAGAAGCGACATGACAGGGCGTTTTCATTTCTATACAATTTGGGGCACCTGAGATACACTGTAATTTACTATGTAGCTATAGGTTGAGATATAATACCCAACCACATTCTTCACCAACATTGCAAAGTTCGTTCCTTGGTGATGGTTCATCCCTCCAGTTCATATGTGTAGAGATCAATTCCAACAGCCTTCTCGAACATCTAAACTGATGCTCCCACCCAGCCACACCCGCAGGCAGTCCTCCAGCCCCAGGGCAGGCCCCCTCCTGGCCTCCAGTGTCTATAGCACTCTCAGATTTGTGGTCATTGGGCGTCTGAGTTCTGAAGTATCATCTTTCTAAATTGAAGGTACTTGAAATTCCAGGGACTTTCTAGTCAACGGGACACTAGGTGTTGCCCACATACAATGAAGCAGCAAGTTTAAACGGTCTCTTATGTGACTCATTATCAAACATCACCTAATTGTTTTATTAATAAACTGAGGTACCACACTTGCTGCCATCAGCACCCTCCCCCATAAAAGAGGAAAAACTACAAAACTTTTAAACTTCCTGTAAAATCCCCAGCCAAGCCTGGACTGGTGAATTCCCCATTCTCTTCTCAATCTCAATAGCCAGAGGAAAAAAAAATTAAATCCAGCTCAGAGTTTCCATTTAATCACAGCAAAAATAATAAATATTTGATAAAATAACAGATCCTCAGGCAGAACTCAACAAACACATTTCTGACTCATTTCTAATTAACAGCGTGATTTCTGAATCAAGGACCCATCCTAATATTTATCTCCTAATAATGGAAATAGGTTGATAGGAGACTCCTGCAAGTTCAAGAGATCCTTATCAACAAAGACAGACATTCTGCCAGCAAGAATCTGCTTAGAAGCTCTGAGAAAGATCAGTGCAAAGCTTCTAGAGGCTAAGTCTTTCTTACCTTCCTCATCATTTTCTACTTTCTTCTCTTTGATGGCAATGACTGTGCCTGGGGTACATTGCAAATAGGTATAAATGTTACAATAGGATTACTTAAAGCATCTGTGAAGTGCTTCCTACTGTGGGCCTACACCCCCGGGACAAGTGGTATTGTGGGAAAGTGCCTATTGGGCAGATCCCTGTCTGAGGCTGTATCCATGAAACGTATCCTGGTGAGAGACATGGGATGTTTCTCAGTGTGAGACAATGCCTGTGAAGTATATCTTAGTACGAGAGCGTGCTCGTTGGATAAAGGAGACACAAGAGAATGTAGATGCTGGAATCTGGAGCACCAGAAAATATCCGCTGGAGGAACGCAGAGGGTTGAGCTGCATCTGCAGGAGGAAAGGAATTGTCGGCATTTCAGGTCAGAACAGTATCCTGACAGTTCCTTTGCTCCCTGATGCTTCTTGACCAGTAGAGTTTTTTAATGATATTTTATTTCATTTATTAAGATATACAGCACAGCAAAAGGCCCTTCTGCCCAACGAGTCTGCACCGCCTAATTAAACCCACGGGAGCAATTAAACTACTGACCTGTAAGCACTAACTAACCCATATGTCCATGGAAAGCAGGAGTTAACTGGGCCACCTGGAGGAACCCCATGTGGTCACAGGGAAGACACACACAAGCTCCTTACAGATAGTGATGGAAATGATCCTGGCTTGCTGCAACTGTAATGGTGTTAAGCCAACCACTAAACTGTGGTTCGGTGTTTTAGATTCTGTGTTTTTCGCTCTTTTATCGCCGTTTGCACGAAATGTTCTTTTTTTAATCGCACATTGGGTGTTAGTTGCTTTCTTTGAACGGGTTCCATGATGAATCGCAGGGTTGTTTACTGCATACCTACTTTGATAATAAATGTACTTTGAATTTTGATGCTGCCACGCTGCCCCAGACGGTTTCTCCACCAGAGTATTTGCGACCCATGGGATAAGTACCAGTATCCTATGGGGCAAAAGGCAGCATGGCAGTATCAGTGGGTGACACACACGACTGTGAGACAGAGCATCTGGGGTGTATCATAATCTGAGACAGTGTGTGTGGAATATATCCCAGGATTAGACAGTGCCTGTGCAGTGTATTTTAGTGTGCATTGCAGGAGGAGGGACTGTGTCTATGTGGTACATCTCAGAATAATGTTAATTCTGGAGGGAAACAGTGCCTGTAAGGCATATATACCAGAATTAAATACTTTCCTCAGGGTGTGTCCCAGTAGGAGTGAAAACCTTGCATCAGAATTAAATTTAGAACAATTAATTCTATTACATATAAGGGGCTTACTTAATTTTGAAAGTTGCCCTCCCTATACTTTGCCACCCATTTGCATGAAGCGATTCCATTACATATCTTTTAGACTTCTCTAAGCAACAGAGAATTGTTTGTATCAAATCACTTCCTCTGAGGACCTGATGTGTAATGTCTGTTGTGTTGTAACAAGTATACTGGCAGCCTTACAGTCAAGGCCAATTCAGTTGCCAAACCACAACCCAAAATAAAGCAAGCTACCCAGCTCCCTTGATAACTGAAAGATAAATACTCTAGCACTGAAGCACAAAGAACAGAAACATTCCCAATTCAATTCTTACTCAGCAGGTCCTAGGTTAGGTGCTGTAATATGACAACAGCCTATATATACTATGATTTTATGACTTTTGGAAGATTAGCATGATGTACTCAGATGAAGTACCCTTCACAGAAGAAGAGCATGCCAACATTCACTGTCGAGGCTTACAATGGTTCAAAATTTACTCAATCCAGAGGAAATGTAGAAAATTTGTGAAAACTTTTGTTTTTTGGAAAGAGGTTAGCATTCTCCTTGGTAAGTGGACTCTTTCAGGCTTACACAGGTGGTCTTGGGTCCTGCCATGTTTGAGAATCCCAATATTGCCCCAATCCCTCTTTCTTCCTGTCTCACCTCAGCCCTGGGGTTAAAGGTCTATGGGTGGGAGGGAGAAACAGGGATTCTTTTGCTGTTTTTGCTTCGTCGCTTGGTACATTCTGTTTTGTTGTCATCTGCGTTGTTCTGCTGAACATTGTGGGCACGCTATATTGGAGCCAGAATATGTGGCAACATTTGTGGGCTGCCCCCAGCACACCCTTAGCTTGTGTTGGTTAACGCAAACGACACAATCCACTGCATGCTTTGATGTACATGTGATAAAGAAATTAATCTGAACCTGAATCCGAGGAAATCTGATTATTGATGGGAATCGTTACTGTTAAAACCTTCTCCAATGAGTATCAGCGACTTTATTAATGCTCAGCCTTTCAGCAAATGTTCTAGACTTTTCACTAGAGTTACCACTGATAGAAACTGAATTGAGGTAAGAAAATCAACACTGCTGTGGCAATGAGAGCTCAGTGGCTGCACATTCTGTGATGAGTATAGTGTCCCCTAAACTTTCAAAACTTCTTCAGTGCTCATATGGCCCAAACAGGAGAATGATAGAAAGCTTAGGACTCACTTGGAAAGAGCCACAATAAAGCACTCAAGAAAAACAAAGCAACTTATTCATTAAATTTTTAACCCATGGAATGAATCCACATACTTCTTCCACTGATTCACTGCAACCGCAGTACATACCCTCTAAAAGCATAAAGAGCAGACACTCACCAAGGTCACTTCAAGGTGCCTCCTAAGCAAGTAGAAATTACATTGGGCAAAAAGAAACTAAGACCATAAGACACCGGAGAGGAATTAAGCCACTCATCCTATCGAATCTGCTCCACCATCTGATTGTGGCTGAACTATTTCCCTCTCAATCCAATTCTCCTGCCTTCTTGCTGTAACCTTTCACACTGACTCATCTGGAATCTATCAGCATCCACCTGAAATACACCCAATGACATAGCATCCACAGCCACCAGTGGCAACATATTCCACAGATTCAATGCCATCTGGCAAAAGAAAATTCCTCCTCATCTCTGTTCTAAATGGGCATTCTTCTATTCTGAGATTGTGCACTTTGGTCCTAGACTCTCCCCCTATAGAAAATATCCTCTTCACATCCACGCAAGGCTTTGCAACATTCAATAATTTTCCTTGACATTCGATAGTTTTCCTTGAGACCCCCCTTCATTCTTCTAACTTCCACTGAGTACAGGTGCAGAGCAATCAAACGCTTCTCCAATGATAAGCCTTTCATTCCCGGAATCATTTTAGTGAACCTCTTTGAACCCTCGCCAATGTCAGCACTTCCCTTCTTAGATAAAAGGCCCAAAACTGCTCACAATACTCCAAGTGAGGACTCACCAGTGCCTTATAAGGCTTCAGCATTACATCCTTGTTTTTATATTCTGGTCCCCGTGAAATGAATGCTAACATCCATTTGCTTTCCTCACCACTGACTCAGACTGTAAGTTAACCTTTAGGGAATCCTGCACAAGGACTCCCAAATTCCTCTGCGTCTCAGATTTTTGAATTTTCGCCCCATTTAGAAAATCATCTACACTTTTAATCCTTTTACCAAAATGCATGACTATACACCTCCCAACATTATATTCCATCTGCCTCTTCTTTGCCTATTCTCCTAATTGATTAAGTACTTCTGTAGCCTCCCTGCTCCCTAAACACTGTCTGCCCCTCCACCTATCTTTTTATCATCTGTAAACTTAGCGACAAAGCCATCAATTTCATCATCCAAATCATTGCCATATTACACCACTAGTCACTGGCAGCCGATAGGAAAAGGCTTGCTTTATTCCCACTCTTTGCCTCCAGCCAGTAAGTCAATGCTCTATCATGCTTGTATCTTTCCTGTATTTCCATGGGCTCTTATCTTGCTAAGCAGCCTCATCAGCGGCACCTTGTCAAAGGCCTACTGAAAATCAAATTACGCAACATTCACCAATTATCCTTTGTTTATCCTCCCTGTTATTTCCTCAAAGAATTCTAACAGGTTTGTCAGGCAAGATTTTCCCTTAAGGAAACTAAGCTGACTTTGGCCTATTTTACCATGTGCCTCCAAGCACCCTGAAATCTTATCCTTAAGAATCAACTTCAACATCGTTCCAAACACTGCAGTCAGGCTAACTGGCCTATAATTTCCTTTCTTCTGCCTCCCTCACTTCCTGAAGAGTGGAGTGACATTTGCAATTTTCCAGACCTCCAGGACCATGCCAGAATCTTGTGAAAGGTCATTACTAATGCCTCCACAATCTCTTCAACTACCTTTTTCAGGACCCTGGGCTGTAGTCCATCAGGTCCAGGTAACTTACCGAGCTTTAGTCCTTTTAACTTCCCAAGCACCTTCTCCCTATTAATAGTAACTGCCCTCACTTCTGCCCCCTGACACTCTCAAATTTCTGGCATACTGTCAGTGTCTTCCACAGTGAAGAATGATGCAAAATACTTATTCAGTTCACCTGATTACCTTGTTCCCCCTTACTACCTCTCCAGCGTCATTTTCCAGTGGTTCAATATCTACCCACGCCTCTCATACTTTTTACATACCTGAGAAAAATCTTGATACCCTCTTTCATATTATGGCTAGCTTACCCTCATATTTCATCTTTTCCATCATTATGGCTTTTTTAGTTGCCTTCTGTTGGTTTTGAATCCTCTAACTTCCCACTGACTTTTGCTCTTTTATATGCCTTTGCTTTGACTTCCTTTGTCAGCCACACTTGCGTCATCCTGCTTTTAGAATAGTTCTTCCTTGGGATGTATCTATCCTGCACTTTGCGAATTGCTCCCAGAAACTCCAGCCAAAGCTGGTCTATCATTATCCCTGCTGGTGTCCTCACTTTGAATCAACTTTCGCCAGCTCCTCTCTGATGCCTTTGTAATTCCCTTTACTTCACTGTAATAGTGATACATGTGACTTTAGCTTCTCCCTTTCAAACTGCAGTATGAATTTTTATCATATTATGATCACTGTCTCCTGAGGGTTCCTTTACCTTAAGGTCCCTAATTAAATGTTGTGGTTCATTACACAACATCCTTTCCAGAGTAGCTGATTTCATTTCTGGGCTCCACCACAAGCTGCACTAAAAAGCAATCTCACAGGCATTCTCTAAATTCTCTCTCTTGGGATCCAAAATTAGCACCAACCTGTTTTTCCCAAACTACCTGCATATTGGTGTCCCCCATGACTATCGTAACATTGCCCTTTAGATTTACATCTGCTATCTCCCACTGCAATTTGTAGGCCACATCCTGGTTACTGTTCAGATGCCTATATATAACTCCCACCGGGGTCTTTTATCACCCTTGCAATTTCTTTACTTTACCCACAGCTTTCTAACTAGCTCCCTGAATTCTCTCTTCAGGACCTCCTCCATTTCCTTACCAATATGTACTCCGTCTCATAGTAACGGAGTAAGTTACAGTTTTTTGGTATTTAGTACAAACAGTTAGCATTAGAGGTATGCATCTAGGATTAGTGTTGTGCTTGGAATGCCAGTTGTGGGGACCCTGGGAGACTCCCAGCCTCCCCAAGGATTACATCTGCACCAGGTGCACTGAGATGAGGCTCCTGAAGGACCATGTTAAGGAGCTTGAGATGGAAATTGATGACCTTCAGCTAATTAGGGAAAGTGAGGAGGTGATAGATACTACCTATAGAGAGTCCTGTGACAGTCCCCCTCAGAAATCGATATATCGTTTTGGATACTGTTGAAGAGGCAGACCTGACAGAGGAGGACCACAGTGAACGAGACTCTGGCATTCTGCCCAGTGCCGAAATCAAGAGAGCAAGAAGAAATGTGGTAGTTATAGGGGATTCCATCGTAAGGGGGATGGACAAGAGATTCTGCGAGCCGGACGAGGATACCCGGATGGTGTGTTGCCTCCCTGGTGCCCAGGTACAGGATGTCTCAGATCGAGTCCAGAGTATTCTGAGGAGAGAAGGCGAGCAGCTGGAAGTCTTGGTACATGTCGGTACCAATGACATAGACAGAAAAAGAGAGGAGGTCCTGAAGAAAGATTACTGGGAGCTAGGAAGAAAATTGAAAAGCTGGACCTCCAGAGTAATAATATCAGGATTGCTGCCTGAGCTGCGCGCTAATGATGGTAAGAATAGCAGAATTAAGCAGATAAATATGTGGCTAAGTAACTGGTGCAGGGGGCAGGGCTTCAAATTCTTGAATCATTGGGATCTATTTTGGGGAAGTTATGACTTATACAAAAAAGATGGATTACACCTGAACCCAAAAGGTACTAATATCCTGGTGGGATTGTTTAATATAGCTGTTAGGGAGGGTTTAAACTAAGTTGGCAAGGGGAAGGAAACCAAGGTGTTAGGGTCGAGGAAGAGGAAAATAGAAATAAGTCAAAAATACTGTGCAGCAAAGATCGCAAGAAGGACAGGCCGGTGAATATACAGGATAATTTGCTGCAAAATAGAAATATAGCAAAATCAATGACAGATACTGATCTAAATGTACTGTACTTAAATGCAGGCAGCATTAGAAATAAAGTGGATGACCTTGCTGCACAGCTGCAGGTTAAAAGATATGACATTGTGGCCATCACCGAGTCATGGCTAAATGATGGATGTGATTGGGAGCTGAATATCCAAGGATACACAGTGTATAGGAAAGATAGGAAGGTAGGTAAAGGGGGTGGCGTGGCCCTGATGGTAAGTAACGATATCAAATCAATAGAAAGAAGGGACATAGGATCAGAAGAGGTAGAATCCTTATGGGTAGAATTAAGAAATGGCAAGGGTAAAAGGACACTAATAGCAGTTATATACAGGCCTCCAAGCAGCAGCCGGGATGTGGACTACAAGTTGCAGCTGGAAATAGAAAAAGCGTGTCAGAAGGAAAATGTCAAGATAATTATGGGGGATTTTAATATGAAAGTGGATTGGGGAAGTCGGGAAGGTAATGGATCTCAGGAGAGGGAGTTTGTAGAATGCCTACAGGATGGCTTTTTGGAGCAGCTTGTCCAGAAGCCCACCAGGGGACCAGCTGTTTTGGATTGGGTGCTGTGTAACGAACCTGAGGCGATTAGGGAGCTGGAGGTAAAGGAACCCCTTGGAAGTAGTGATCATAATATGATTGAGTTCAGTTTCAAATTTTAGAAGGAGAAGCTGGTATCAGGTGTATCGATATTTCAGTGGAACAGGGGAAATTACAGTGGTATGAGAGAGGAACTGGCCCAAGTCGACTGGAAAAGTAAGCTAAATGGAGGGACGGCAGAGCAGAATTGGATGAAATTCCTACAAGAAATAAGGAAAATGCAGGAAAAATATATTCCAAGAAAAAAGAAAATCATGAATGGAAAAATTGCACAAATGTGGCTAACGAGAGAGGTTAAGGCAAAAATAATAGCAAAAGAAACAGTGTACAAGGAAGCAAAAATTAATGGGGAAAATGAGGACTGGAAGACTTTTAAAAACTTACAGAAGGAAACTAAGAAAGTCATTAGGAAAGAAAAGATGAATTATGAAAGGAAGTTGGTGATTAACATAAAAAAGGATACTAAGAGTTTTTTTAAATATATGAAGAGTAAAAGAGTGACAAGGGTAGATAAGGGACCGATTGAAAATGATGCTGGAGTAATTATAATGGATAACAAAGAGATGGCGGAGGAACTGAATGAGTATTTTGCATCAGTCTTCACAGTGGAAGACATGAGCAATATACCTGATAGCCAGAGGTATCAGGGAATAGAATTAGGTACAGTCAGGATTACTAGAGAGAAAGTGCTTGGGAAGCTAAGTGGACTAAGAATAGGTAAGTCTCCCAGTCCGGATGAGGTGCACCCAAGGGTTCTGAAGGAGGTGGCTTTGGAGATTGTGGAAGCATTGGAAATGATCTTCCAGGAATCAATAGACTCTGGCATGGTTCCGGAGGACTGGAAGGTCGCAAATGTAGTTCCGTTATTTAAGAAAGGAAAGAGGCAGCAAAAAGAAAATTACAGACCTATTAGTCTGACATCGGTAGTTGGAAGGATATTGGAGTCAATCCTCAAGGACGAGGTTATGAAATACCTCGAGGTGCATGACAAGATAGGCCGAAGCCAGCATGGTTTGATGAAGGGAAGATCCTGTCTCACCAACCTATTGGAACTTTTTGAGGTAATCTCGAATAAGATTGACAAGGGAGAGGCTGTGGATGTTGTGTATTTGGATTTTCAAAAGGCCTTCGATAAGGTGCCGCATATGAGGCTGCTTAATAAAATGAGAGCCCATGGAATTATAGGAAAGATATTGAAATGGGTGAAGCATTGGCTGATAGGCAGAAAGCAAAGGGTGGGAATAAAGGGATCCTATTCTGATTGGTTGCCGGTTACTAGTGGTGTTCAGCAGGGGTCGGTGTTGGGGCCGCTTCTTTTTACGATGTATATCGATGATTTGGATTATGGATCAAATGGTTTTGTGGCTAAGTTTGTGGATGACACCAAGATAGGTGGAGGAGCAGGAAATGTTGAAGAAACGGAAAGGTTGCAGACAGACTTAGTCAGTTTAGGAGAGTGGGCAAAGAAATGGCAGATGAGATACAACGTTGACAAATGTACGGTTGTACTTTTCAGAAGAAGAAATAATCGGGCAGATTATTATTTAGATGGGGAGAAAATTCAAAAATTGGAAGTGCAAAGGGACTTGGGTGTCCTCGTGCAGGATACCCTAAAGGTTAACCACCAAGTTGGATCGGCGGTAAGGAAAGCAAATGTTATGTTGGCATTCATTTCAAGAGGAATAGTGTATAAGAGTAAGGAGATGTTGATGAGGCTCTATGGGGCATTAGTGAGACCTCATTTGGAATACTGTGTGCAGCTTTGGGCCCCCTATCTTAGAAAGGATGTACTGATGTTGGAGAGAGTTCAGAGAAGATTTACGAGGATGATTCCTGGAATGCAGGGGCTAGCATATGAGGAGCGTTTATTGGCTCTTGGATTGTATTTCATTAGAGTATAGAAGAATGAAGGGGGATCTCAGAGAAACATTTCGAATGTTGAAAGGGTTGGACACAGTAAATGTGGAAAGATTGTTTCCCTTGGTGGGTGAGTCCAGGACAAGAGGCCATAGTCTTAGAATTAGAGGGTACCCAGTTAAAACAGAGATGAGGAGAAATTTTTTAGCCAGAGGGTCGTGGATTTGTGGAATTCGTTACCACATACAGCTGTGGAGGCCCGATCATTGAGGGTGTTTAAGGAGGAGATTGACAGGTATCTAATTAGTCAGGGTATCAAAGGATATGGGGAAAAAGCCGAAAATTGGAATTAGATGGGTGAATACTTTAACTCATGGGGGAGCTATGGAACAGACTCGATGGGCTGAATGGCCTACTTCTGCTCCTTTGTCTTGTGATCTTGTGAAGACTTCTGGTTGCTCACCCTCCCACTTTAGAATGCCGTGGACCTGAACAAAGATGTCCTGGCCTTGGCACCTGGGAGGCAAAATACCATCTGGATGTCTCTATTAAAGAAGAAGAAGAAAGCCCTTAACTCCGAGTGATGTCATTGGGATGCTGTCATGACGGTGTTTTTTTAGCAGGCTTTCTTACTTTTACAAGGCCGAGTTGCTAGCTTGACGCTCAACCCAGCACGGATGGAAAGCATGCAAGGGAGCCGGCTGGATTCGAACTCGGGAGCCCTGGCTCGGAAGTCCGGCGCTGATGCCACTATGCCACCAGCCGGCCCGGTGTCTCTATTGCTTCTACAGAATCTCGTGTCTACACATCTAACTATGGAATCCCTCATCACTACTGTGGTCCTCTTCTTCCCCCTTCCTTCTGATCCACAGCCCCAGAGACCAGGTCACTATGGCTTCCCGAGTAGGTGGTTCCCCCTAAATAGTATGCAAAATCAAGAGAGAAATGCACAGATATTTTGTACCTGTCTTCTCAAGAGTACACAGGAAGTATTCCAGAAACAGTAGAGAATGATAGGTCTAACATGATAAGGTACTGAAAAAAATATTGTAATATTAAACTTTGACCTTGTTGATATCGTATTTGTGAAACGTGGTAAAATTGTAAACATTAGGCATGACGGACTTTGGTTACATAAGCCAGGGATTGAAGAAATGTAATTATCTGAAGAAATGCTATGGAGCTGAGACAATGTCTAAGTCCCTCTTTTTAAAAATATCTTTCTATGTAGTAACAGTGAGTGTAATCAGTCACCTGTGTTTTATTTAGAAAGATTGAAAGCAATGATGTACCAGACTAAAAATGTGTGATCGTTAATTTGGAGTCAATAAGATATGGGCTACCGTTCACCAGAAACCTGATTCTGATGTCTCTGTGATTTCCATCAAGTCAATGGTTATGTTTTTCCAATATTTAGTCAGTGTCCCTGCAGCTCAGATATAGAGTCTTGCCAAGTGTTTTCTGGAATACCGTGAGTTGGCTTTTAAACTGTCCAATGTAATCTTGTTGAACAGATCACCTGCTCATTTTGGATCTTGCCCAATTTCTATTTTATTGATTTGATTTCAGCCACACTGCCACTCAAGTCTCATTTGCTTTGAAAGTTTGACCAATTAAATCATTTTTCTGGACTGTGGAATCTTTCACTTATCAATAGCCTTGCTTCCTTCACACCATCCTAATCCCCAAGCCACTTCTTTCAATTGCTCTGAACTGATCCCTCCCTATTGCAAGCTCCTGCTCCCTTCTCCAAATGTATTTATGTTCAACAGTGCTTGAACATTCTGTTACTTGCCAAACTTGTTTCCATCTCTTCATCATGTTCATCTTTCCATGCTTTTAGGGGTTGCCCTCCCATCATGTTGTGATGCAAAAAAGATGAAAGTCACAATGGGGGGAGATTTCATTGAAACCAAACAAATATTGAAAGGCCCAGATAGATTGGATGTGGAGAGGATGCATCCTATAGTGGGACAGTCAAGGGCTAGAGACCACAGCCTCAGAATAGAAGGATGTCCCTTTAGAACAGAGATGAGCAGCAATTTCTTTAGTCAGAGGGTGATGAATCTGTGGAGGCTAAGTAATTGTGAAAATCTAAAGTGGAAATTGATTGGTTCTTGAGTAAGGGCGTCAAAGGCTAAGGGGAGAAGGCAAGAGAATGGGATTGAAAGGGATAAATCAACCATGTTGGAGCAGACTCGATGGGCTGAATGGCTTAATTCTGCTCCTATTTCTTATGGTCTACACTATCTCTCCTTCCCCTTCTTGACTTCCCTGCTGGCTGGAACACAAGGTGCAAGATCATCTTTCTCCTCCTCCATTGTCTGCCTTTTTTTTCATTCTATCCTCACGTATCTGACCTTAGCTTAAATGCCAAGAATACTTGAGTCATAAATTGATGGTTTTTCTTACATCATCAGAAACTACTGCAGGAATATTGTGAGTTCCGGTCCTTGATACCACTAGCTAACAAATTCCCAGGCAATTATCTCACCCTATTTGCACACTTCTCCTTTGGTGATATCATCTATGATTTTGAAGTTAACCCCTAGATGTATACTGACAAAACAAAGCCTTGCATGACACTTTTCATCATCCCCAGGATAATATTGCATAAAAGAAAGCCTTGCAGCCCATTAATTTGATGCTAACTCTTAATAGGACAATTTTACCATCCTCACAAGAGACCCTGCAGATGCTGGAAACTCAGAGTAATGCACACAAAGTGCTGGAGGGATTCAGCAGGTCAGGCAGCATCTTTGTAAAAGAATAAACAGTAGATGTTTCAGGCTGAAAATAATAAATTGCATCATCCTATTTTATTCCCATTGCCCTGCAAATTATCCTTTTTCAAATGTGTATCCTATTTCCATTTGTTTTCTCCATCCCTGCAGGGAGTAGAGCCCCTGACCCTTCACCATCTGTGTTCTGAATTTCAGCCAGTCTATCCGCATCACACAGTGAGATGTGGGATGGAATGCAATATCTGAAAGTTCGATGTAAACAAATCCAGTAACTGTCAAAAGGGAGCAAAACTATTTCTTTGCCTCCACAGATGCTACTTGACCTGCTGAGTTCCTCCAGCAGTTTGTTTTTTTTTTCTCTCGGCTCCAGATTCCAGCATCTGCAGTCTCGTGTCTTTACGTTCAAAAGGGAGCCGATCAATACTTCGGAGGGAATGTTTGTAGGGGTAGCAGAAAAGGATAAAGGAGTGGGAGTAATTGGATAGTCATTCAAACAGACAGCACAAGAATGATGGGGTTGAAGGTTTCCTTTTGTTTTCGCTTCCAGAGTTCTGTTTGAGCTCTTTCTGATGCGGGGAAGCATCACAAACACAATAGTGGTGAGATACCATAAACCAAAAAAATACACTGTCTTTCAATCAAATCCCAGTGCAGTCCTGTGTCCCCCAGCTTCTTACTTAGTCAGGTTACAGAAACAGATGGCAAAAGCCTAGCAAACACCCCCATGCCAATGAAGTTCTGAAAAAGTTCTTAAGACACTGTTAGAAATGTGCAAGAAAAGTACACTGTTCAACCCAGCTGTGAACGCAGCCTCCTGTTTCATGGCTTCATGAGATTAATCAAAGTGTATCAACTTCTTCTCTTGTTTTCTCAATCAACATGCCTCACCAGAAATGCAGTTTGATGATACACTCCACCATTGGAATGAAATGGAAATATCTGTATTTCACAATCTTAAGACTTCCTGAAATACTTTACAAACAATGAAGTACTTTTGCAATATTAATATTAATGTAAAGTTGGAAAAAAGCTAATTTTAATCATGTCCAGGAAATCAATTTTTTTAGTGACATTGGTTAAAGAATTGGACAAGAGATTAGGACAATGGTCTTCCTCAAATTTCTACATGACCCTTTGATGATCCTAACAGCCCAGATAATGTCTCAGAGGATGGCGTTTCTTCAATAGTGGATAAGTCTTTTGCTCTCCCTTGCTCAAGTGTTGGCTGCTCTATGATGATGCCCCACGTGGAAAAATTCACATAGGTCATCCTTGGCCTAACAGGTTATAGAGAAAGACAGACAGAAACAGAGACAGACGGACAAAGAGAGACCTCTGGTCTACACAGGAATGTTTGCTACAGAATACAATAAAGGCTTGAATCTACAAACTTCTGATGAAGTTCTTGGATGCAAACCATTTATGAGATAAAGTCAATTACATACTAGTTCTTACAGTGGTGGTTCGGTGACTATTGTTTGAATGGGGCCATGCTATCTGAAAATTCATAAGACATTCAAGACCCAAGGCAATGGGCTAAACAGAATTGTGATGTACAGAGGTAATATTTTTCCTCTGGTTGCTGTGCCAGTATGGAAAGACTGGTTAGTCTAGGCTCAGACTCTGGAGGAAGTAGAAGTGAAATGGCACTGTTTCTGAAAGGAGAGGATCCAAATGTTCTGATGTGTAGGAAGTCCGTGATCCACTCCCTGAGGTACTTTGGCAAGAGATCAATTCTGGTGGCCATTTCTGGGAGTCAGGAGCTTTTGTTTTCCTGAGGATTGGTTTCAGAAGATCAGTGTTGGGTGGGTTGGCAGATCGATGGGTTGAAGGGGATTATAGATGCAGCCAAGGGTCCTATGTCTGGATTATGTGTTGTTTGAGATTATGACAGGGAGTGGGAATTGGCATCTGAATTTACTTGATTTAAAGAGCTCAGTCCAGTTCCTGGTATTGGGCTGGGATCTTCTCTGGGAAACTCTCATCTTGTTCTCTATTGGACAGTAAACAATGATACAAAACTTGTTGGGTTGAGACTTCCTAAATGCTTCCAAACCGGCTGAAATGATGTCAGTTGGTCTCTGTTACAGAGTCAGAGTATTACACGGGGAATATCGTCATTATATGCACGTCCAAGGCTGTGAATGGCTGATCTGTGCTTAGAATGCCCACTCACATTTCAGGAGTGGGGCAATTTAACCTGGAAACCAGGCAAGTAGTATTATTTTCTGAGTAAAAAAAATGATTTTCATATCCATAGCACTGGCAATAAAAAGTGTCATGTCATTGACTATTTCAAGTTAGGAAACTGTATTTTAAATTGATAAAGAGCTACTGCTTATTTAACGGCATGTTTCTGAAATACATAATAAGGTGTCAGAGGAATAGGAAGTTCTCCAAATGGCTATATGACATCGACATGCTAGCAAATTCTATGTTTCACCACTCATTTGTTAAATTTATTTGTCCATCCTGACTGGTAAACAAGAGAGCTTCTTTGATTTTCTTAAGAGTCAATCATTACTGTATTCCTAAGGGTGAATATTAATCAAACACACTTTACTCACTTAACAGCTAACAAGAAGTTACATTCAAGATCTCTGCAGGCTATTGTGTGGGGCAGTTGTTAGGGTGATGGGTGGAATGAAAGATTTAATCATAAAATCCTGAGGTAATTTGTTTTTTCTGCCTTTGTGCTGGTTCTTTGAAAGTACTATGCAATGCCATCCTTTTTTTCCTCACAGTCAAATAAATATTTCCTCACATTCTAACCAGATCCCTTTCTTTGGTCTAGATCAGGGGTTCCCAACCTTTTTTTATTGCATGGACCCCGACCATTAATCAAGAGGTCCATAGACCCCAGGTTGGAGACCCCTGGTCCAGATATTACCTGATAATTTTATAGGAAAACATGGGAAATCACAAAGATCTGAAAGAATCTATGGAAACCAATTCCCACCTGTGACCCACTATATAGCCAGACATTGAGTGGTAGTGTGCTCTTGCTATTAATGACAAGCCACAACGTTAAAGCAACTGCCACTGTTAATCCTGTGAGGACAATGTGATGAAATGCATGTAGATGTAGAAATATCATCACATCTGTCTTTTCACTCCTTCCTCATTTGCTCTCTTCTTCCCCATTAAGTGCTAACTTTCACTGATCTGCCTTTATGACCAGCATTGCACATGCCAAACCGTTATATGCAAGCCAAAGTTGTGAGTGGTTTGAAGGCAGCTTATGTACTGTACAGTATTTTCATTCACAATTTTACTCACATGGGCATAGGTTAGTTTTAGGAACAAAAACCCTGATATTGCCCTCTTTTTTTAAAATAACCAGATCATTAAAAGGTCAGTTGTGGCCACAGTCCTTCCAAGCATATTGTCCCTAGCTCAAATGCTTTACTAGTGTGGAGTGTGAAACTTCTTTGAGCCACTATACTGGAATTAAACTACAGAAAGCAATTATCATCTTGCTATTATTCACATTAAATGGACAATGCTGGCAAGGCAACTTCAGAGCACAGTTAAGAGTCAAGTTGAACTTATGTATGGTGAGATACAGGTACAAGGAAAAACTTGCTTGCAGAAGCATCCAGACATATTAAGTACAGACAACAGAGTATAAATTATACATAAATTTTCAAAACAGAGAAGAGAGAGATAACCAAACTGTGCAAAAAAAAACAGACACAAGTCCATGGTAGCACAAGTGGTGGTCCAATGATGAAGCAGGTCAGATCATGAGTGATTGTAGGAAAGTAGATGTTCCTGAACCTGGTAGAGTGGAATAGTCACATTAGTGCGGCAGTAGAGTGACAAATAGGCCTAAGCAATCATTGCAACTTTCCTTCCCTGAAATCTTCCACATAATTCAGGCACTGCTGAACATAACATACACAGCGACATGGGGGAAGGTGCATGAAGAATGAAAAAGATAGTACTGGGACTGAGAAATTAAGTTCAAACAATCCAGTCATGAGGAAATCTGCAGATGCTGGAAATTCAAGCAACACACACAAAATGCTGGTGGAACGCAGCAGGCCAGGCAGCATCTATCGGAAGAGGTACAGTCAATGTTTCGGGTTGAGACCCTTCGTCAGACTGTACCTCTTCCAATAGATGCTGCCTGGCCTGCTGCGTTCCACCAGCATTTTGTGTGTCAAACAACCCAGTGGTCTTTTCTATTGAGAACACAGGGGTCTTTAAAAACATGGAGTTTTCTAGGCTGCTTTTAGTAAAAGTATTACTAAATGGGAGATAATTCCAGAAAAATTGCTCATCAATTCAAGAATTAGTTCAGAAAATTCCTCTTTATACAGGGTGTAAAGAGACTGTGGACATAGTATCATTGATAAGGTGAATAACAATGGAACCTTTAAAGGGAAAATTAATGTGCATGAGAAAAGATTAGGAAGGTGTGCAGATTTGGTGAGAAGTGGGAAAAGCTCATTAGGATAATAAGCACCATTTTTGACTAAATGAGCTGAAGGGCCTTATTTGGCTGGCAATCTATTTGTGTTTTTATGAGAATTTGATAACTAAATGGGGACTTATGCTGACGACAGTAATTTTTTTCCTCATTTTGTTATGTGTATTCTAACTCTCAAAGTTTTCTGGTGAATTTAGAACTCCTATTCCCCTTAACGATTATTCCAGGATGTTAACTTTCTAGCGCAGCAGTGTAGTGGATAAAAGTGATGCTGAGATATGACCAAATAAAAATTCTGCTCAAAGAGATGATAGCAACACAAACAGAAAATGCTGCTGAATGTAGCAGGCCCGGCAGCCTCTATAGGAAGAGGTACAGTCGATGTTTCGGGCCGAGACCCTTTGTCAGGACTAACTGAAGGAAGAGAGATGGTGAAGCCTCTACTTGGACTCTTCATCCTATTGTCCATTGATCGGTTGTCCAGCGATAAAGGATGTACAGATTGCTTCACAGCAACTGCAAAAGTGAAGGAACGTTGTGGGAAGTGAGAGAAAACGCTTGTTTTCTCTATACTTCCTTTATATTTCCCTTTCCAAAGATTACCTCGCATCAGTGAGTGACAGCACAAACGTACTTACAAAACCAAAAGAGGTTAGTGTTAATTTTAAGAATGCATATGCAGCAACTTTCCTGTATGAAGAAATCGCTCAGGAAATGCATTAACTGTTTAGTGTTGCATGCAACACGAGTTCCTGTTTTCTAAAGCCGACCACGCCTCTTACCTCTTCTCCTGAGGGCACTCCCACTTGTTGGCCCACAGTCGTATGGACACCAGATGCTTTATGGCAGAAATATCCAAGTGTCTGGTTTTCATGAACAAAGTATGTACCTTCTATCCTGAAGGGTGTGCCTAGTTTTAAACCCACATTTCCAATAATTTCTGGATATCTCAAGATAACAATATATAGTTTTCTTGCAAATTCAAGTATAATAAAACCCTGTAAGGAGCTTAATTAAATAACATTTGACTCTAAGGTACTTAAGATGCAGCAGAATGATGATCGGTTGGTTAAGAAGTTTTAAGAAGCTTCCAAAGGCAAGGGAAAGGGATAGAAGAAGTGAAAGGTTAAGTGGTAACAGTGGGCACCTGATGGTTGCAACTAAATTAGAGACAAAAATCCAGCATTTGCTGGGAAGTACTTAAGAAGGTGAATGATAATTTTAATTGCGGCATTGTGGTTGAGGTCCTGTGATTTAGGATTTTCCACTAAGAGGTGACAGTGTTTAAAACAACCCTTTTCAAATCTCCAAGGCAATAAAATTCAAAAATAATCAATGGTGCAGTAGTAATATAAATGTATATAGGTTTAAGCAGCATGAGGTCTTTAACTTTGTTAAAAATGTTACAAAAATGTAAATTGTTATTTCTGAGGTACAGAAGCTTTATGTAGCACAGCGATAACTACAGGTATTTATAAATAGAAATTGGTGAAGTGTTAGACATGGGCATGGAATTCAGTCTGAATGCTGCAGTCTTCAGAAAGTCTTGTGGTGCTTGGATGCATCATCACTCACAGACATAGTAAAAGTTTATTCTACATATTTTGTTTAGTTCTGGACTGAGATTTCAGGGCATGCCGTGCAAGGTTAAATGAGGTCAGGTTGTCTACACAGTGCTGAATTTCTGTGTGTACAGGAATCTAGGAGAAACCAAGTAAGTATTTAAAATAATTAAATGAGATTTTAGAATAGGAAAATAATTACTTGCTCGAATGGAAAAATACACAACCTAAGAGCATAACAAAATTAAAAACAGTGAAATGATGATATCATAAAATGCTTCTTCAAACAAAGTTTAATGGATACCTGGAACTTGTCCCACTAAAAAGATTTTAATAATGGCTGGAGTTAGTTGGGTGGAGGCATCAGTTCAAAGCTTCCAAATGAAGTTATTCACTTTGTGGTCGATAGGGTATTAGGGTCACAAGATCAGGATGAGTAAATAAGATCATTAGCTTGGTCCCATAGAATAGTGCAATAGGCTGCATATCTTCCCATATCCACCTCCTCAACATTCATTACAGCTCTAGATTATGTGAACAGATCATATCCAGGTGACCTTTTCCCTCAGAAGGAAAGAGAATAAAGACCAGCCCAATGATAACTTGTTGACACCTTCCAAAAGAGGAGGGAATCATGAAGAGCAGATATAAGCTTAGGGATGAGGCCCACCAGAGGAGAATAGCCCAATAAGAAAAGAACCATTTGAGTGAGAAATCAGGGACCTTCCAACAGTCAGAGCCAGGATGTGGCAAATGCCCTCAAGAAAAGAGGGGAAAAATTGGAAAGAATTAAATAAAAACAACTTTTTTGTAAAGAATATTTTTCTTTGGAGTTGGGTTGCCTCCCAGGTCAATAAAATCTTCCTTAATATTTGCAGTACATCACACGGTCGTCTAGAAAGTTAAACATTTTTTTTGGGCAGATGAAACTTAAATTTAGGTGATGCCAGAAACATTGATCTGAATTCCCAGCACATAACCAAATCTTGTTATTGTCTAGTGGCAGCATCAAGCTACAGGGAATGGTGAAAAGGGGGTCAGGCACAAGCCACTGAAGGGCAAAATGACCCATGCAAAGGACTAACGGGTATAACCTTCACCTTCGTCATCTGGGAAAGTAAATGTTATTGAAGTACCATTAGCAATTGAAATCTGGACAATACCTTTGGGATATAAAGAGTGGTGAATACCTTTTCATTCATCTGAAAATCAAGACTGAGGAAGTAAATGCACACAAGTTAGAGCCTTTATGATGTAACTGAATGAAAAGACCAGCTCAAAGGGCTGAATGGCCTCCTATTAGACTTGTTGGTTGTCATTACTTAACCTATCAGGTGGGGTAGTAGTGCAGCTAGCACAGCTGCTCCCACACAGAGCCCGACACTTGGGTTTAGTTCATTCTCCCTGTGACTGTGTAGACTTCCCTCAGATGTTCTGGTGTCCTCCTGCATGCCAAGGACATGTGGGTTGGTAGGTTAGTTGGCCAAAGCAAATGTCCCCTGCTGTGTAGATGAGTGGTTGGAGAATATGGAAAGAATAAAAAAATTGGACATGTAAGTTGAGCGTAATGTTGCTGGTTGATGTGGTCTCGATGGATCAAAGGGCAGTGCCTTATCCACCGTGACTCAATGACACGATTATACAATTGATCTGCCTGGCATGCAGCAGGCTAGGGAATGGGACATAAACACCATCAGTGAAACGGCCAAATGGAGCACTCTTGACAATTTCTTGATTTCCGTCGTCAGGACCAGCATGACACGGCTCAAAAGCAATAACATTAAAGAAGCAAAAACAGGACAATATCTTTCTACACAGCACCATCAAAATGTCAGGCAGCCTCTGCTACTCCACTGTCACATTTAGCAAACAGACTGTGTATAAGACTTAACATTAGTGAATACAGATTAATCATGCAAGGATCTGATGTTGGTCAAGATAATAGGGGACAGCTTTTTCTTCTTCCAATCACATCATGGGATGTTTTATAGTGCTCTAAGTAGACCAATACCATTAAATAAGGGGTCTGAAGACCCCTGTTTTACAGGAAAGACTCCAGTACTCATTGCTACACTGATAAGTCACCATTGGTAATAAGCCCTGCTTTAGTGCAGCATTTGAACTCAAGACCTTCTTGCTATGAGAGGGCCAGCTTCCTTACAGGCATCTCTGGAGCCACATGGAAATCATAAAGCTGTCTGCAAGTTCAAATTGTTCCTCCCATTAACCTGCAAACATTGTCTCCAAACATTGAGTGCTAAGGATCAGGGAACGGATAGATGTGAGCATCACTTCCAAAATGGGAAGTGATTGGGCCACTGATGGAAGGATTGGATTCATTCTTCAATGTATGGAAATCCAAAGTTCAAAGTTCAAAGTAATTTTATTATCAAGGTATATACACTACTTTGAAATTTATTTTCTTGCAGACATCCACAGTAGAACAGAGAAATACAATAGAATCAATGAAAAACTGCACACAGGACTGGCAAACAACTAATGTGAAAACAAAGACAAACCGTGCATGCAAATTAAAAAGTGTAAATAAATAATACTGAGAACCTTACTTGGTGAGTCCTTGAAAGTAAGTCTATAAGTTCAAAGTTGAGGTGAGTGAGGTTATCCATGCGGTTCAGGAGCCTAATGATTGAAGGGTAATAACTGTTCCTGAACCTGGTGGTGTGAGACCTAAGGCTCCCGTACGTCCTTTACTGAAGGATATTTTGTCCTGATGTTTTCTCAAGAATTTACATAGAATTTTATGATGTAGTGCAATTACCTTATGAAAATTATAAATGGATGGCCTGAGAAAATTTTCATCAGAACAGTCCACGGTAGAATATTTTTTCATTATTCAACATAATCGTCAATTTAAAGCTCTGCATCAGTAGAGGAATGAGTACCTTTGTTGACGTGGTTCAGTGAGGACTTTGCAAATCTTTGTAATTACTGAATGAATTCAACCTGTGCTGAATCAGAATCTCAGAGAAATTGTTTATTCTCTAATGACATCCCTTACCCCCACCCATCCTATACTGCAAGGGACCAGATCAGAAGGGACTGACAAATGCCATTCTAGCTTGTTTACAGTTCCTTCATCATGGCCAAGGCAGAGAAAGGAGTGGTGGAAATAGGCAGAGTTCCTTTGTGTCCTCTAAATCCTCTGTTTGTTCGTACATCGTAGCTTTGGTGTTCCGTTACTCATATTCCTTTTCTAACTGCTTCCATTAAACCACTGACTGAGATAATCTCATTACAGCTTCACTCCACAGTAACTCTGTTCTTTATTTATCACTGATAGCAACGCACACAAAATGCCAGAGGAACTCAGTAGGTCAGGCAGCATCTATGAAGAACAGTTTTGCATCCATTTCGACCTCCCTGTGGTATTGCCTCCGATATTGTCACCCTGAGAGAGAACACTTACTCACTGGAAAAGGGTCTCGGCCTGAAACGTTGACTGATTATTCCTTTCCTCAGAAGCTGCTTGATCTGCTGAGTTCCTCCAGCATTTTGTGTGTGTTGCTCTGGGTTTCCAGCATTTGCAGACTTTCTTGAGTTGTGTGGTTGACTTTTATCACTGATATTTCCTTTGGTTTATCTTTCCCTCCCCAACTCTATGTGACATAAAAGCATTTTTTACTCTCTTTCCCAGCTCTGAAGGGGCTTTGACCTGACTAGTAACTCTGTTTCTCTTTCCACAGATGCCGTCTGACCCGCTGAGTGTCTCCAGTATTTTCCAGTTTTTTATTATATTTTTGCTTATCTCCAAACACTAATCAGTGACACCTGCTGGAAGTACAGATGTGCAAATCCCATGAGAGCTCAAGATTCTGTTTGGCTGTTGTGCAATTGTAACAAAATGGTCAGCCAGCCCTCTCTTCTTACACCACAATATCAGCAGACAACTGTGTCCACCAAACTAGGTTTAAAAGTCAGAAAAGTAGCAGGAGGAGAAGTAAAATATTCTTTTAAACTAAATTACAGCTTTGGTCTCTCCTCTTAAATTTGACTTCTCGACTTTCCCTACCTTAAAAAAAAAGGCCTCAAAGAGACTGTTATTCTGTTTGTGTCGGTTAACAGTGGTTGATTTTTCTATATGTTATCTGGGAAACTCAGTCATCACTTCCTGAGGATGTATTCTGCAGCCTAGTTCACAGCCCCTGTGGTTTTTTATGGGCTTGGGAGATAATGTGGGGTAGTCTGCACGTATCAAGATGTATATTATAAAACTCTTTGCATCTCTCAGAAAAAACTTCTCTCCCACCTCCTCAAGCCCAACACCCCCTCTCAACTTTAGAATTTGCAAATAAAACACATTTTTTTTTCTCATTGGTCTATATTCCTCTCCCAAATATACTAACTTGGCAGCTGTTGGTAACAATCTGGTGCCAAACCTAACTGACCAATCTTATTTAACATGATGTGGCGGGGGGGAGGGGGTTGAGTGGGGTGAGGCAATGTGATAGAAAGCTGCTGGTGGGAGAGATGTCTTAGCTGACTCTGGCTTGTGTCCTCTCTAATATTTGTGCAAACCTTCCTCCACGGAGAGCAAGCGGGGTTTTGCCAGATGTCAAGTCAGAGGAATATCAAGATAGAAATTCAGATCCAGCAGCATGGAGTTTCCTCAAGCACTGACTGACTGAACAAGTGCCCACTTGGACTATGGAATTACAGACCATGAGGTGTGAATGCTACCACTTAACAGCAGCCTTCTTCACAGTTTTCAGAAGTAGAAGCCACTTGTTGGGGTAGTTCCCCTCATTTCACTTCGAATAATTTTGTTGTCTGGTTACATGCAGCTTATGGAGAGGGTCCAGAGGAGGTCCCAGGAATGAAAGGGTTAACATCTGAGGAGAATTTGGTGGCTCTGTGCCTGTAATTGCTGGAGTTTAAAAGAATGAGCGGGATCTTCTTGAAACCTATCGAATATAAGGCCTAGGTGGAGTGGATGTGGAAAGGGTGTTTCCTGTAGTGAGGGAGTGGGCCCAGCCTGAGAATACATGGAGGTACATTTAGAACAAAGATGAGCAGGAATTTCTTTAGCAATAAGTCTGTGGAATTCATTGTCACGAATGGCTGTGGAGGTCAACTCATTGGGTATATTGAAGTGGAGATTGATAAGTTCTTAATTAGTAAGGGTGTCAATAATTATGGGGAGAAGGCAGGAGAATGGTGTTGAGGGGATAATATATCAGCCATGACAGAATGGCAGAGCAAATTCGACAGGCTGAATGGCAGAATCCTATTCCTATGTCTTATGGTCTACATAGGAAGCCAGTGCAAAGAAAGGTACAGCTAGGGCCCATGTGGGAGCCCATGGCTACATCTTTGATCTGAGGAAAGTGAAGCCAACAAAAATAAAGGCATAGCATGGGGCTGAATTCCTTTACTTTCCTCCCACAGATGCTGCTCAACCCGTTGAATTTGCTCCAGCAGATTGTTGGTTCCTGCATTATTGATAGGGTTGCCTTCTCCTCTAATTCAATTTTAAGGCTGTTTGGTTAAAACTGAAAAATCTTAACAATAGTTTAAAAAAAAGATTCTTCGTCTATTTGTTGCTTAATGGGAGAGCTAGTTTTGTGGCACTGGAATATTTTCCCTCCCTATGAGCTTGGTAGGAAACACTTTCCTATCCTGTCTCTATCCCCTTTTTTATTCTCATCAAAACCTTTCCTCA
The DNA here is from genome assembly GCF_030028105.1 of Mobula birostris. NCBI lineage: Eukaryota > Metazoa > Chordata > Chondrichthyes > Myliobatiformes > Myliobatidae > Mobula > Mobula birostris. The sequence goes on along the minus strand of NC_092383.1, from coordinate 74,873,559 downwards.
TGCTCCTTCCAGACTTCAGTCAGTTGCTCCCAGGAGTGGACATAAATTAAATCCCTGTGTGAAAGTCGACAGCTTTAGGATGAATGTTTGTGTACATTGCAGCTGTTTACTTTGGTCAGAATGGGATCAGGAGCCAACTGGCATGGGATCTTGAATGTTCTTTGAAGTTCTCCAAGATACACACAAGCAGCTAAAAACGGGAAGAGAAGGAATGGGTGGCACAGTGAGTTGGAAAGCTGACCTTTCACCTCAGGGATTTGGGTTTGTATCCAGACCAGACTGCAGGATAAAAGCGTTATGTCTTTGCTGCCTTCTCATAGTCCAATTTGGGCCTCTTGAACTTGCTTCTGAGCACAGTGTAAAACCATCCAAGATAACTGTTAAGTAGAAACTGATAGAAATACTGATGTCGGAAATATAGGAAATGAAAGGTCTTCCAAAGGACATTGAAATAGAGGCAAGGTTACTGTGAATCGAACCCCTACTGTCTTAGTACCATTTGTATTTCATAGATAAAAGTTTTATTTATTCAGTATTTAAGCCAAGCTGTTCTTCCTGAGGAGTATATCATAGGACAATAAGGGAACATTTAATCTAAAAAAAGGATAAGGCAGCTTTATTTTGTATGTAATGCATATCCTTGCACCAGTTGCATTTGAAGAATAGTGTAAAAAGAGTTTGATTCTGTGTATAACAGAGGTTGTTCCTCCTCAGGAGTATGTGATGGACAATTTAATCTGATTAAAGATATGCGATGTAAATACTCTGGAAGTGTCTGACTGACAACGGTAGTGAGAACTGTTTCTAAGAGTAATCTACGTCGTATATAACCTTGGAGAATTTCATGGGGCACTGTGAAGTGAATCCTGGGAATAACCAAATATATCATCTGAATTTGGAGAGAAATGGTAGAGCTGAGGTGTTTAGGGAAGTACTTTTAGAGTGCAAGGAATAATTACAAACTTATCCATGCTTTCTAAATGCTCATTACTGCAGACTGCTTATTTACTTCTTTTGAAGTGATTTTGGTCTCTGAACTTCAACCTTGAAAGCTGAGCAACAATCCTCTCACCAGCCATCTCCATTCTTCCTTTTTTTAAAAATTTTCAGAATGAAACTTCCTTTTCATTTTGACCCTCCCCCACAACCCCACCCACAGATCTCACCCACACCTCTACATAACCTACCTCCTCTCTGTGTCCTTATAATGCTGAAAGGAGAACCCCTCACTCCCTCTCTGATTCCAGTTCATTCTCTTTGAAGGCGACAAATTGTGGAGCCACCCCTCCATCTCTGTCCGTTTTCACTTCCCCCGAAATTCGAAGGCCTTTCAAGGGTTTCTTTTCCTTCACTACTTTAACATACAAGTAGCCTGCAGGGCTTAAAGTGGGTCCGTTGATCTTTCTGGAATCTTCTGTTCCACGATTCTCTGTCCTTTGGAATGGCAATTTGTCATTTCCTCTATCATCTCTCACAAATACCTTCCAGTCATGATTTGCCCATATTTCTAAAGCAGATGTTACAATGTTGGAACCAGGGAAGCCAGTTGTACCAATGCACAGGCCCCAAGCTCAGCTCAAATTTCTTATATTGTCTGTTGTTTTTCCAATTGACAAGTCAATCCTTCAATTTATAAAATAACGGAGCTTATCCGTTATTTTTATGATTTTAGACCATAATACCAGGTACATGTATTTCCTTTAATGTTGTACTGTGTTTCAGAGATTGACATCTCACTCCTAGACATATGTGTATGGTAATCAACAGAACTTTAGCTAAACAGACACAGACACAAAGCTAATTGTAATGTGTCATTTGTGGGTTAATAATCGACATATGTATTGGAATGTACCCTAATTTCCATTCGCTTATCACCTTCAGGCTTGGTGAAATTATAGAGTATAGTCATACAAGACTATAGCACAGAAACAGGCCCCTTGGCCCATCTACTTCATGCCAAACTGTTTTTCTGCCTAGCCCCATCGACTCACACCCGAACCAGATCCCTCCATACTTCCACACTTCTCTTAGCTATTGTAATCCAACCCACAATCACCACCTCTGCTGGCAGTTCGTTCTACTCTCACAGTACCCTCTGAGCGAAGAAGTTTCCTCCCAGGTTCCCCTTAAATATTTCACCTTTCACCCATAACTTATGACCTTTGATTGTAGTCTCACCCAACCTCAGTGGAAAAAGCCTGCTTGCATTTACCCTGTCTATACCTGTCATAATCTTGTGTGCTTAGTTTTGCCCCTAAATACAGTAATGCCTGAATTCGAAAAGACTCATTCTTGTTTCCAAATCCTTTGCTTCTCCCACTTATGGCCTTACAATCTTTGTAAACTTCTTTCAACCCAGCAAATCTTTTAACTGTCCACTCATATCACGCCATCAGAAGCTGAGAAACAGCTAACACACTAACTAATGTCCCTCCCCTCTCATTGACTTCACACATTCTGACTGTGTGCAGGGTCAATGTTAAGACCAGGTCTCTGGTTTGCTGGGGCTGACCCTGAGCTGAGATCCTTGGGGGAGAGGGTTAGGGGCATGGGGGTGGGAGAGTTGGAGTCAAGGGGTAGAAGAGGGAAAGAGCAAGCTTGCACAGCACGGCATTGAAACAGAGACAATACTTTGCAAAGGAAATCAGACCCTAGCCAGACCTTCAAACAGCAACAAAATAAATAAAAATCCCGGAACTTACAGAAGCATTGAAACAATGCAAATAACACTGGCCGTCTTGGAGTTATTTCCACAGAGACAGCTCTTGGATGCTAGGCAACCCTTGCCACTCTGCTTGACCTTTCCCTTGCTGTGACCCTTGTTAAACCGTAGCTGAAGACAATTATTTCTTGGCATTTGTTTTCCTTTGGTTAGGGGGCCACTGTATTGGACACAGACTGTGTCCGAGCTGCCGGCATGGAACTTAGTTGTTCCATCCATTAACAGCAACTGCTGCTCGTAAAGTTGGGGGTTGGTGGTGGGTGGTGGAGGTTGGGTGGGGGTGGTTGGGAGAACTGGTGCTTAGTTTGAACACAGAATTAATCTCCGATTACGCGGCACCAGTCTCTTGCTGTTGTTGAAAGCTTATTGAGAGAGAGAGAGAGGCAGCTGCAGAGAGCACAATGGAAATCCATTCTTGATCACGTGCTACACATGCACAATATATTGTTGTGTGTACGTTGTACCCTACTTCCAGAATTCAGATCCATCTACATGAAGTGGAGAAGAATATGCAGATGCAGTTGCAATATGCCTGTAACACACGTGACCAAGGACAAATTTCAACCCCCAGTACTAATTAAAAAGAGCCTTTAGTAGCACCCTCAATATTTCATCCTCATGAAAAAGGAGTTGGAAAATGCAAACATATAAGAAGCGATCTTGTGCAAAATGGTGTCAACCGTTCGTTGTTTGTTTCTTGGGAAAGGATATGCTTAAGTACACTCGTATGCCTCTTAACACTCCTTGGACTGTGCCCAGAATTATAAAAGAAAGATTAAAGATAAAGATTATCTTTATTTGTCACATGTACTTCAGAACAGACAGTGAAATGCATCTTTTGCCTCAAATCAAATGAGCGAGGATTGTGCTAAGCAGCCGGCAAGTGCTGACGTGCATCTGGCATTCCCACAGTTCCCTAACCATAACTGTACATCTTTGGAATGTGAGAGGAAATCACAGCACCCAGAGGAAACTCACATGCTTATGGGGAGAACAGATAAACTTCTTAAAGACAGCAATTCTTGTAATAATTTTACACTAACCGTGCCACCAGAATTAGCTGATCTCACATAACCTGATTGTCTGCAAAGACTAAACTTAGATATAGTGTTTGTGACCTGGGAGTAGGATGTGATGGGGTTGGGATGTGCAGTGTGGTGCTGATGAGGGCTGGAAGTAATGGGGGGAGGGTTCAGTGACATGAGGTATACATAAGCAGTGCAGTTGTTAAGGATTATTGTTTTGTAGTTACAATGCTGCCATTGAACTTAGTGACCTCAATGTTACATAGACTTGGGAGAAAGGAAAAGTTAACTGGCTAAAGAACTGAAATTTATACAGCAAACACAAGGAAAATCTGCAGATGCTGGAATTTCAAGCAACACACATAAAAATTGATGGTGAACGCAGCAGGCCAGGCAGCATCTATAGGAAGAGGTACAGTTGATGTTTCGGGCCGAGACCCTTCATCAGGACTAACCAGGACGAAACGTTGACTGTACCTCTTCCTATAGATGCTGCCTGGCCTGCTGCGTTCACCAGCAATTTTTCTGTTGTGAAATTTATACAGTATTGCATCTGACCTAATGGCCTAATTCTGCTCATATGTCTTATGATCTTATGATCTTCTGAACATCAATACTCTTATGGAAGTCAAAGTATTGAGTACAGGAGATGGGATATTATGGAGAAGTTGTGTAAGACATTGGCGAGGCCTAATTTGGAGTATTGTGTGCAATTTTAGTCAACAACCTACAGAAAAGATGTAAATGAGGTTGAAAGAGTACAGAGAAAATTTACAAGGATGTTGCCAGGTCTGGAGGACCTGAGTTATATGGCAAGATTGAATAGGTTAGGACTTTATTCCTTGAAACGTAGAAGAGTGAGAGGAGATTTGATAGAGGTATACAAAATTATGAGGGGCATAGATAGGGTAAATGCAAGCAGGCTTTTTCCACTGAGGTTGGGTAGGTCTACAACAAGAAGTCATGGGTTAAGGGTGAATGGTGAGAAGTTTGAGGAGACACTTCTTCACTCAAAGGGACGTGAGAGTGTGAAATGAGCAGCCAGCGCAAGTGGTGCATGCGAGATCAATTTCAATGTTTAAGTGAAGTTTGGATAGGTACATGGATGGTAACGATACAGAGGGCTACGGTTCCAATGCAGGTCGATGGGAGTAGGCGGTTTAAATGGCTTGGCACAGACTAGACAGGCTGAAGGGTCTGTTTCTGTGCTGTACTTCTCTATGACTCGAAGACTTTCTCAAACATTTTAATTTTGAATTGGGATCTCTACTGCGCCATGGGGAATCTAACACCAATTCACTTGGAGCAAACCCTCACCAACAGTAGTCATTCAATTATCTACTTATTGTGCTGTGGTTCAGGGGAAATATTAGTAAGGGCACAGTGAAAACCTGTCCTTTCTTCAAAATATTGAGATGCAACCTTTGACATCCACTAACATGCCAGATAGGTCATTCAGTTAACCTTGCATCTGAAAGGTGGCACTTCGAAGAGGACAGAACACCATCAGGAGTGCTAACTATCCCAGATTATGTGCTGTAGTCCCCCGTATATGCTTTACTGCGGGATTCAAAGAAAGGGTCACTATCAGCTGCAAACCACTGCCTGGCGCGCAACACGCAAAGCCGCGATCAAACTAAATGGCATTAGTGAAATGGTTAGTGCATGGTGGGCTGATGAATATTTGTTTAAGAACCCCTCAGCACATAATTCAATAGTGCCTGAGGCTCAAGGTGCTCTTTCCTATGCATTCTGCACTGTTGTTGAAAATCTAAAAGGAATCAGACAAACCCACTTCAAAGCGAATGAGGGAGAGACCCTTTGGAGGCTGAGGCCTGATAAAAGGATTTAGTATTCAGGGATCCGAAAGGAACTGGAGATCAACAGCCGGCATAGACTGAGGATCAGCCGTGTGAGCAGAAAGCAAGAATCTAAGGGTGTTGACGCTGGGAAGTTAAGACGAAAAGATGCAGACAAAAAGACGTTTCCGATATTCTGATATGTTTGCGATTATTGGAGTGTATTTTGGTTTCCTTCAGTTTTTTGGTGTTTTCTTTCTTGTGGACGATTGGCGGGTCGGCGATCTGTTAATCGTTTGTGTGTAGGGAGTCTTGGGGTTTGGTGCTAATGTCGCTGTTCTTTTCTGCGAGTGAGAGGGTCGGGGATTGTTATTGTCGCTGTTTTTTTTGCGAGTGAGGGGATCAGGGATTGTTATTGTTGCTGATTTTTTCTGCGGGGAGTGGTGGATTTTGCAGTCTGCGGGTTTTGGTTCTTTTCTTTTTCATGCCGGGGGTGGCAGGGAGAGTTGATGTCTTTTCTTTCAACAACACCCATGGTCTTCCTGTATTTAATGGCTATCTGGAGTAGACATATATCAGAGTTGTACTGTACATGCACACTTTGATGATACAATGAACCTTTGAATCTTTTGAGTAGGTTAAGGACTGGGAAAAGCATTTAAGGATTGGTAGTCAAAGGCAGGTTTGCTTTGGAGAAAGATACAGGAATTGGTAATGGGTCAGGTAGTTCGTCAGTTGATTGATTGAGAATGGTTGGCAGTGAGGGTTAGAGTGGGACCGCTGTAGGGATCCCTAAGGGAGCATATCTCAGGTGAGTTCCCAACTCCTGCCTCTCTGTGCTGCGACTTGGTAATAGGCAAGTAATTCTCAGGCAGATCTCCACCAGTATGGTGAGGATGCATTGTTGGTCACATTGTCCTATAGGCATCCATTAGTCTCATGAGACCATGGATTTGCGCCTTGGAAGGTTTCCAGGGTGCAGGCCTAGGCAAGGTTGTATGGAAGACCAGCAGTTGCCCATACTGCAAGTCTCCCCTCTCCACACCACCGATTCTGTCCAAGAGGAGGGCATTAGGACCCATACAGCTTGTCCATGGCATTGAAAACATGGAAGCATTCAGGCAGATACAACACTGCTGGATACTTCTATCCTCAGTAGGGTTTCTTTGGTGTTAGTGTGTCACATAAATGGAGGAGCCAAAAGGTAAAGTTGCTGACTTTGTGCAGTAGATCCTACATTCTCCCAGCAAAGCATTGCTCCACGTGGTCCAGTTTCTAAGCACTGCCAACTGTGGTGAGCACATGCATCGATCCCCTTCTGCATCCGCAAAGCAGATCAGCTGGTTGTTTCCTGTGGAATTTCTCACCCATCACACGTCAGCCAGTGGAAAATAAAGTTCCACAGCACGGAATAATTGAACACACAGATGGCAAAGTTTCTGCGTCAGCCTTGGCTCGATGGCTTATACTCAGGCGGTCAAATCCACTGCTGTGGGCTTGAGCCTGCTTCGTGATTCTCATCTCACTGGCTGGACTAAGGACGAGTGTTTGGATCTGGGACCTAGCACGGGGCTGGAATCAGGCATGATGCAAAACTTAAGTCCTGTTTTCCATCAAAAGATCCCAAGGCTTTTTTTTGGAAGAGGTCTTCCCATCTACCCTCACCTAACCCTGTACAAAGATGAACTGCCACTTGTGGGACCTTACTGTCTGTCCAGGATTATTGTACATAACAACTCTGCACTTCACAGAAACCGATTGCATATGAAGTGCCTTGCGGTGTCCCTCAGAAACTTGGTTATGTCTTGTATAAATACAAGGCTTTCTTTTAGTTCTAGCAGATGTAAACATGTGGATTCAAAAGTGACAGGGTAGCACCGAGAAGCACTTTAAAGAGGCCTTTAATTAATAAACTTAAACACTTTCTCTCAGACGTTCTATCCTTCCCTCTGCATTTTCCCCCTCTCTAGATTTCTGCCACCATTCCACAGACACCTCATTTATCATGGTAAGTCGAAGTAGTGCTTACGACTGGATGGCAACAGATGGCAACAGATACCCATCTTGTAAGGGGGGGGTGGGACGGGTGAAGGAGGGAGAGGAGAGGCAGACGAGCCACATTCCTCGGGAGGCCACTGCCGCTGGCTCTGTAGTCTCCGCAGTAAAACACTTTATCGACATCAAGATTCAGCTGTTGTGTTCTTTGCTAACAGCCCCACTCCCTCTGTCCCCCTTCCCTGTTTCTTTCAAAAACATTCAAAGCTGACTGCAATTTATAGAGGTCGGCAGGAGCTAAGCAAAGATTGTTGAAGGGGGAGGGAGAGGAAGAATGCTTTTTTTCCCTGACACCTAGTCTGTAAAGAAAATATTGAATAGCGTTCAGGGATTTGCAAGCGACCCCGGGCAGTATGCTAAGAATCTCTGCAAGACACAATTCACTTCAAAGCTTACAACAGCCATGCAAGGAATCAGCTCATTTGGCCTGTGTTATAAAGCTGAATATCTTTTCATGTAAAAGTTTATTTTATTGTTTTTTGATCACTTTAAGATTTTCCTGCTCCACTCTGTTCCCCCCTAAATCTCTTTTGAACTTTGAAAAGTTCTGATGCCCCAGGGAATAATTAGACAATTCCATTATCTTTCCAGCATTTTCACATGCCAAGGATGGAAGCCCCTGCACTGCACTTCGCTCACTGCTGTTTTCAGTGAGTCAGGGCAGGAAGATCAGAGTAAATTGAAGTTCAGCGGGAACTCAGAACTGGAATAGTATGGGCTCAATCTCTACTCCAAATTGTAAGTAAATAGGGAGCACTGTACCGTTGCAATGGCACCTTGAAAGGACACATTTTTCCACTAAGTTTTAAACATTACTGAGTGTTACAGATCTCACGGCACTATCTGGGGGAAGGAATCCTGACTAATATTTATCCCGCAGCCAACATCACTGAAAAACAGATGATGCAGCCATACACATATTTGTTACATGTGGGAATATGCGGCATGCAAATTGGCTGTACTTCAAAACTAATTCATTATCCATGAAGTACTTTAAGACTCCCTGATGACATAAAAGGTGCAGTAACCATACAGTTCTTCCTGGCTTCTCTGCGTTGGCTTGTCTCAGTTCAGGGCCTTAGTATTAGCTGCTGGGCTGGAGAACAGAAATTAGTGAAGGGCCCACATTTTGAAACTGACCTGAGCTGCCCAAAACTTGACACACATGATTGGATCCTGTTGGGCTTGGGATATGTGGCCAAACTCAAAATAGTTGTAGTACATTCACAGATGAAGAGCTAGCCCTGCCCGATTTAAACTGATCACAAGACCCTATCTTTTTTTTCAAAACCTGACCAGACCTGAACCTGACAGAAACACCCAATGTGCGCTCTATCAGGTACACCTGCTCGTTAATGCTAATATCTAATCAGCCAATCATGTAGCAGTACAAAGGCATGCCAACATGGTCAAGAGGTTCAATTGTTGTTCAGACCAAACATCAGAATGGGTGAGAAATGTGATCTAAACGACCTTGACCGTGGAATGATTGTTGGTGCCAGAGTGGGTGGTTTGAGTATCTCAGAAACTGCTGATCTCTTGGGATTTTCATGCACAGTCTCTAGAAATAAAATAGAATGTTGTGAAAACAAAAAAAAAATCCAGTGAGCAGCAGTTCTATGGGCACAAATGCCTTGTTAATGAGAGAGGCTGGAAGCCAGACTGGTTCAAGATGATAGGAAGGTGAAAGGAACTCAACTATCCACGTGTTACAACAGTGGTGTTCAGAAGAGCATTCAATTAGCCAGCCTTGACTGCCTCTCCTGCACATGTGCAGGCTTTAACAATATGGAGTCTGGAAAATGGAAACTGTTGAGCCTGGAAATTGAAATAAAAGCAGAAAATGATGGAATGACTCAATGCGGTGGAGGGTGATAAAGGGACAAAGTTTCAGTTCATTTCCTGTCTTAATCCAACACAGTCTTGGAGCTGACCTGATGCTTGTTGACCTTCAGAAAATAGCAAAAACCTTAAAGAATACATGCTAACATCACACAGAGATCTTCCATGTACATAGGCAGAGGTATTTCTTCAAGTAATTGAGAGGGATTCAAATATCTTCAATCTATCCCCACTGCAGTTAATATCTATGCCAAGGGACTGGAGGAGTCTATTATCTATGGAAGCTCTAATCTGAGATGATGGTGTGCTTCGGCCTGGCAACACAGCACAGTCACTGACCTTTGTGCTCTCCATTGTCAACATTTCCTCACTCCTGCCTCCTTAACATCGCCCATCTCCAAACCGGCCTCAGCTCATCTGCACATGTTGGAAGCTTCACCCATGCCTTTCTCACCTCCACACTCAATATTCCAAAGCACTCCTGACCAGGCACACATCCTCCAGTCTCCACGAGCTCATCTAAATCATGCCGTGTTCTCTCTCACTCATTGCCAAGCAATGTTATCCTCAATGATCTTCAGTGGATCACAGTTCCTCAGTCCCTCCAATTCTCCCCCTTGTGTTGAGTCCCCATTCTTTCTATCCCTTAAATTCCCTCCACTGCTCTAATATCCTTACCTTGTATAGAATTTTCTGTGTCTGCCCCTCAAGTCCACCCATCTTTTTCCCACCATTGGAGTTGATGCCTTATCACCATACAATAAGACCAGATATAGGAGCAATTAGGCCATTCAGCCTATCTAGTCTGCTCCGCCATTCCATCATGGCTGATCTATTATTCCTCTCAACCCCATTCTCCTGCCATTCCCCCAATATCCTTTGACACCCTCACTAATCAAGAACCTATCAACCTTCTCTTCAAATATACACTATGACTTGGCCTCCATAGCCGTCTGTGGCAATGAATTCTGTAGATTCACCCATCCATATACACAGTGATCGTCCGTCTTTGAGGTGCTCAACTGAGACTTTACAGAAACCTACGACCTTACGTGAAGCTTTAGTACATCCTCTACCTTATCTTCTCTTTGGGATCAGTATTCATTGTTCTCCCCTTGAGTTTCAGTCCAGCATCACGGAGACATTTGTCACTGTGAGTGTAAGGTGCTTCTCGCTCCTGCAGCAAGCAGGGCATGCTGTCACTGAGGCACTGCATTGTCGTGGGGGTGCGGGGGGCGGGGGAAGGGTGGGGTGCCTACATAAAACACAGTAGCCCTGACAACTGAGAATGGCTTTGATTAAACTGTAATGGCAGGACAACAACGGCTGCTCCACAGGCAGCAGTAAGCGAAAAAACAACAAGAATCAGATCTGACAGGAGCCTCTTCAAAGGACCAGCCACTCACACTGCTTTTGTTCAAAGTTTCAATCAGTTCTCAAATATCTCTGGGTGCTGTCCTCAATTGCAGCATAAAGTCAGATATCTAGGCACACAAGACATCTTAACAAGCCAGTTAATATAAACTGTGTCTGACAGAGGCTCTTTAATAATGTACACGTACACATAGACTGTTTATCTGACCTGACTATAGATCCAAGTACACTCGCTGTCTCCTCACTACTTGGGATATTTGATGTCTTACATGATTTTGAATCATCCATCAAAGAGCTACATGTCATACTTCTCAAAGGCATCAAATGATTTGTTACTTGCTTATTTTTTTTTAAAGCCTACACATTCCTTTAATGATTCAATTTTTTTTAAAAAAAAAACAACCTACATGGAAAAATAACCCAGACAGCTCAGGATGGCTTGCAGCAAGGCAGCTTGATGGGTAATGGGTCTTACTTAACAGGCAGACCTCTGGACCCAGTAACCCTTCAACATCCTGCCAAATGGGTATCTCTCCAGACACAAATCGAGATGCGGAGTCTGGATTGCCGTCAGGAATGGGGGCGGGGGGGGGGGTGTCAAGGCTGCACGTTCCCCCTTGAAAGCCTGGGGATCGACTGACTATAAAGGGAACCTTGTATGGCGCGTGTAGTGCAACAGTTAGTGCAATCACATCAGAGCACCAGAAATCAGCGATCGGGGTTCAATTCCCGCCATTGTCTGTCCGTTTGTACATTCTCCCCATGACCACTTGGGATTCTTCCGGGCATTACTGTTCCCTTACACATCACAGCGGCACACAGTTAGGAGGGCTCACGTGTTGTGGGCATGCTATGTTGGCACCGGCAACGAGGCAACATTTGCAGGCTGCCCCCAGCATACCCTCAGAATGTATTGGTCATTGAGGTAAAACGACGCATTTCAGTGTCTGTTTCTGTGTTTTGATGTACATGTGACAAATAAAGCTGGTTTCCTTCGGGTGGTGCAGTAGCGTAGCGGTTACTGTAATGCTTTATAGCACCAGCTCTACGATGGGTGTTCGATTCCCACCGCTGCCTCTAAGGATGTCTGTTCTTCCCGTGACTGTAGAGGTTTCGTCCAGCTGATCTGGCATCCATCCACATTCTAAAGACCATACACTTCGGGTTAGTGAGTTGTGGGCATACAATGTTGGCTCCAGAAACATGGCAGCACTTGCGCAATCTTCGCTGATTTGATTTGATGCAAACAACACATTTCACTGTGACAAAAAAAGCTAATCTCCTTGCTTGCGCAGCGGTAGGGTATGCTCAAGTGTGGTTCCAGATTGTTGCTAGTTCTACTGACACAAAGTAGAATACAAAAGTCGTTGAACTATAGAAGAACTCTAGATGTGTATAAAATAAGAGAAAAATTATGATGTTGAAGGAAACTATTCTACTTGTTAGGTTTGTGCAGTTGAAAAAGGACTACAAACTTAGACCCAATTTCCAACATTGGATCTGTAGCTGTGCAAAGTAACAAGTCTTCAAAAACACAACCATGTACTGTTTAAATGCAATGGTGGTTTCAGGCAATGAGCTTCAGACCCTTACCACCTCTGGGCAAAGACTATTTTCCTCATCTTCCCTTTAATCCTTAGCACCAACAAAGAAAAAGGCTTGCCCTTTTCCAATTTTTTCCCTGTCATTGCATGTGAGAGAGGAAATAAGACCTGCTTTCATAGGTGCCTCCCAAGAAACTTGCTAGATTTTGATGGTTTTACAATTTAGCTATGCTGCATTTATGTGTTTTGAAAATGTCACTTTCATTAATGCAATGTTCTAACTCAGTTAACTGTGGGCAATCTAACAAAATACAAAGTGCCAATAGATGGATTACTAATGAACTTTTTGGAAGAGGAAAAGGTTATTAGGCCCAACAAGTCAGTTCCTGTTTGATAAATAAGCAGCCTTCTGCCCGTTTCCTTTAATCTCACCAACCCATTTCCTCATGATACTCCTAAATCCTATGCAACCATTCAGGAAAGAAAGACACATATTCATAAAGCACTTTTAAGTGCTCAGAACATCACAGTAGTCTTTACAGCTAATTAATTGCTCTTGTAAGAACTCTTCCAATCTACGAAAACCTGAACAAACAGTAACAAATACAACAAAATCAACCTTTTTTTTAAATGATACCACATACAACATAGGCTGATGTGAACTTTTGCATGTGCTTGAGAGGGCAGCTGGCCCATAATTTAGTCTCCCACCAATACAGAGCAGCGTCAATTATACAGCACTCAGCCAGAACTGTAATAGATTATAGCCTAGGTCTCAGCTTAGATTTCGGTGCTCCGGTTTCTAGATTTTTGTACTTACATTTTTTTTAACTCATGAAGTAATAATCCCACTAATTCAAGATTCAACATTGCTTATTATCATTTTTCAGTACACAAGTGTAAGGGAGAACAAAATATTGTTACTCTAGATCCAATGAAACATTAAAAAATATAATAAACAAATGAGCAGAAAAAATTTAAAAGCAATTCTGCAAAACACAATGTACAAATTACTGCTATATACATAGTCTAATTGTATGTAAGTAAAGTGATGTGAGGTGATGTGTATGTAGTGGTATGGGCTGGGTTAATGGGTGGGCGGCTTGCGGGAAATAGCTGGTTTTGTGTCGGATGCTGTATAGCCCCTTCCTTGATGGGAATGGGTTAGCAGCTCATAAACAGGGTGGGTGGGATCCTTCATGATATTGCTAGGCTTTTTTCCCTGGCAGCTTTCTGTATATATGTCCTTGCTGGCGGGTAGGTTGGTGCCAGTGATGCCATGGTTAAAACATATTCACTCTTAATCCCAAATGCCCACCTGGAGATGTCTCCAGTTTGGTTGTCTGCAGCTGATAATTGGAATTTTCAGCACAGGGACTTTTGCAAGTACAAGCTGAAAGGGAATCCTGAGGATGCATGGGCTAGAGGCTCCTGTCTGTAGGTTCAATGAGACCAGAAATGACTGGAAGGCTTTGGTAGATAATGCTTCACGCCCCTGACCTGACTATTGTCTGTGACTAAAAACAGAAAATGCTTAAATTACTCAGAAGTTCAGGCTGCATTAATGGAAAGAGAAACAGTCAATGTTTTTGGTTCCATATCTTTCATAGAACTCTAAAATAAATCTGATAGAGTTGTGCATCCGAAATGCTAACTGTTTCTCTTTCCACATATGCTGCCTGTCCTGCTGAGTGTTTATACCATTTTATATATTTATCTCAGATTTCCAGCATCTGCAGGTTATTTTTCTATTATTTGTTACTGTGCATTAAAACAGGCCTCTCAAAAATAAATAATAGTTCAAACTTCTGCAGAACTGTTAATATTCTTAGGCCTTCTCTTTTTTTTTAAGTATGAAATAAATCTACTGTGAATTGCCCCTTCTTTGTTTTATTGGCAAAACCCAGAGACAATTTGTTCACATCAAGCTCCTAGCAGCTACAAGTGAGACGCAATATACCATGTCGTGTTTCTGGTGACATCAGATGAAGATTCGATCTGGTCTCATCAACAAGAGTACTAGCCTATGCATCTTTTTATAGTGTCACTTCTGCACCAGTTTACAATGCCACTGAACCCTCTAAAACGTGTACTGGCCTCTTATTTTTGACATTAAACCTGTAACACAGTTCCAACATTTTCTACCTTCATTCTTCAACAATCAATCCTTTTCTGAACAGTGCCTTTAGAATGAACCCATTCATGAGGGAGCTTTTCAATACGGCTAGACTAAAATCTACTAACCAAATGATAGCATTAACCTAAGCAAATTGAAGGTGAAATTTGAAGGTGAAAATTAAAATAAAACAGACCTAATTGTCCATCCACTAACTAGTAACAGATCTGCAGCACATGTTGGCCTGTCTAGACCACACAGCCTGGCACCCAGCAAGAATCTCAGTTCGCTTGGTTACTGGCTTTGAGCCCAATAGTTTCATAAAAGAAACAGAGGTTATACTCTGGCTGTCTGTGAAATAAAAAGAAGGCAGACACGTGGGCTGAAGTGAAAGGCCGTGCACTCGACCGGGGTTACTGTGTTAATGCAAATGGTATTTTGGCACTCGGAGAAGTACTGGCATGAATTAGACCCTGGACAAAGATGAAAATGGCACTGGAAATGCTAAAAGACATCACTTGCATTTACATGGTGCCTTTTTCAGCCTCAGGACTTCCCAAAGGCATTCATATTTTGAAGTGCTGTCACAGTTGTGACATACTGAAAAGCTATAGCCAGTTGTACATGGCAAAATCCTAGCAGAAAGCAATGGAATAACTGCCAGTTAATGTTTTTGGTCCGATGGCTTGAGGGCAGTTAGTAAGAGAACCTTAATGAACCTTCC
The DNA here is from genome assembly GCF_030028105.1 of Mobula birostris. Taxonomy (NCBI): domain Eukaryota; kingdom Metazoa; phylum Chordata; class Chondrichthyes; order Myliobatiformes; family Myliobatidae; genus Mobula; species Mobula birostris. The sequence goes on along the minus strand of NC_092383.1, from coordinate 74,858,358 downwards.
CTGATGACTAGAACACCAGGAGGAGCCACAAGACCTTTCTGAAAGGCCTCAAAAATGGAAAGAAAGTAAAACATGAAAGGAAGGTGGACTAGGATTTATCCACATGAATAAAGAGTTCTTCTTTAAAGTAAATGATTCTCTCTGAGTGGAATGGTTGATGCGATGGTTTAGATGGAAAATTGCCCTTTTACCTCAAAAATTTCTTTCACTTCCAATTTGGTGGCATGGATGAGAGGGCAATGAATTTGATGGCTGTTCTGGTTCAGGAATAAAATACACAATCTTTTCAGTTTCTGCTGGGTGTGAGTCTACAGAAGATAAATTAGAGTGAATTCTGTAAACATGGGGGAAGGGTTGCTGCCTATCAAATACATTGTGCCATACAAGCCCTATTCTTTGTGTATTAATAGATGAAAAAAATCTGGAATATGACCCTGGAACAAGTGGTATGAGCTCAGCTCCATGATAGACTTCAAGCATCAAGATTAGCACCAACGACACTAACAGAGAATCTTGGAAATACTCAGCAGATTTTCAGCATCCCAGGAGAGAAAATTTTCAGGCCAATGACCTACTGTCGGAACAGCTGAATCTCCTCCCTTGTCCAGAGATTTTTTCATCAGGCCTGGAGTCAAAAAATTCCAGCTTTTATTTTTGTTTTTATTTCAGATTTACAGCGCCTGCAGTTTTTGCTTTTGGATTTGTGGCAGTGATGGAATGAGGAACTAAAGTATCATTTTTTAAAATTAAGACTGATACTAAAGATCTCCTGGCACTATGTGAAGAAGTCCTGGGGAGATTCCCTCTGCAAGATTCTTTACTGAGTTGTTAAATCTCAATGAAAAGTATTGAGGACATTTCAAAACCATAGCGACTGAACTAAAAAGCACTTTGGGATTGGGGAAGGCCTAGGGAGGAAAGAGGTATGACTCCGGCCCTTTGGCCTATTATGCCCATGCTGCCCTTTTTAACCATCTATAACAATCCCATTTGCTAGCATTAGGTCCATATCTTTCTTTACCTTGTCTATTTAGGTGCCTGCCTAAATGCCTCTTATATGAGCGTGGCCTCTCCGGTGAAATGATATTGCATTTGTTAAATAGGGGGCTGTGCACAATCCTGATTTGATGGAGACAGATGTAAGAAGCACAGAGGAACACCTGGAGAAACTTCTGAAATGCCCGGTTCGCTGCCGCTGCTACTGTGCGATCGAGAATCTCCAGAGGGTAGGCCCCAATCCTCGGCTTTGCCTGTTGCTGGCGGCTGGGGCCGGGGTCGAAGCGCTCAGCAGAGATGGTGCTCAGTGCTTGGTGTCGGAGGGGTGGTTGGAGGCTCGAAGTTTTCGGATGACTTAGAGTCGGACTGTGGTCGGGTGCTTCCAGGATGCTGCATCGGCAAGTTTGCGGCGCTGGAAGGCTCATGGCAGGAAGAGTTTTCTTCCTTCCCCCGTCTGCGTGAGATCATGAGACCTTCGAGAGACTTTGAATTTTTTTTACTGTGCCCATGGCCTGTTATTCATCAAGTTACGGTATTGCTTGCACTCTTGTAATTATATGTTATAACTTTGTGGTTTTTGTCAGTTTTTCAGTCTTGATCTGTCTTGTGTTTCTGTGATATCACACCGGAGGAACATTGTATCATTCCTTAATGCATGCATTACTAAATGACAATAAAAGAGCACTGCGTGTCCTCATAATCTAATCTAATCTAACGTAACAATTGATTAAGATTCCACCAACTTTTCCGGCTGTAAGTTCCAGATATCAAACACTCTCTATAAAAACTTTCCTATCCAATAGTCTTTAAAACTCCTCCTCATCTTAAACCTATGACCTCTTTTTTTGGGATAAGAATTCTGACTATCTACTCTACCCCTGGTCCTTATAGTTTTATATATCTCATTTTTAAATTCTTTTTATTGATACATAATCTTCTTCAGCTATAAAAAGATACCAGACTTCAACAAATTGCTATATATACAGTTAATAAAGCTGAAAAAAACTTATCAAAAAATAATATGATAATGAAAAAAAATATTTTTATAAAAAAGGAAAAAAGAGAACCCCAACTAACTAAAAGAAAAAAAACCCACTATCTACAAGAGAGAAAAAAAAAGAAAAAGTTTTATCTATCTCAATCGGGTTGCCATTCCGCCACCCACCTTCACTTCAGGAAAAATAAACCCAGCCTATTCAATCTCTCCCCACTCCTGAAGTTCGACGGAGGATGAGAGGTGACCTGAAAGAAGTGTGTAAGATGATGAGAGGCATTGATCGTGTGGAAAGTCAGAGGCTTTTTCCCCAGGGCTGAAATGACTGGCACGAGAGGGCACAGTTTTGAGGTGCTTAGAAGTGGGTACAGAGAAGCTATCAAGGATAAGTTTTTTTTAAATGCAGAGAGAGGTGAGTGTATAGAATGGGCTGCCAATAACGGTGGTGGAGGCAGATATGATAAGGTCTTTTAAGAGACTCCTGGACAGGTATATGGACCTCAGAACATTAGAGGGCTATGGGTAAGCCTAGGTAATTTCTCAGGTAAGGACATGTTTGGCACAGCTTTGTGGGCTGAAGGGCCTGTATTGTGCTGTAGCTTTTCTATGTTTCTATGTTTCCCGATGTTAGGGAAGTCCAGAACGAGGGGTCACAGTTTAAGGATAAAGGGGAAGCCTTTTAGGACTGAGATTAGGAAAAACTTCTTCACACAGAGAGTGGTGAATCTGTGGCATTCTCTGCCACAGGAAACAGTTGAGGCCAGTTCATTGGCTATATTTAAGAGGGAGTTAGATATGGCCCTTGTAGCTAAAGGGATCAGGGGGTATGGAGAGAAGGCAGGTACAGGGTTCTGAGTTGGATGATCAGCCATGATCATACTGAATGGCGGTACAGGCTCGAAGGGCCAAATGGCCTACTCCTGCACCTATTTTCTATGTTTCTGTGTTTTTCTAATCCAGGCACATCCTGATGAATCTCCTTGGCACTCCAGCAGAACCACATTCAAAGTTCAAAGTAAATTTATTATGAAAGTACATATATATAACTGTATACAACCCTGAGATTTATTTTCTTGTTGGTATACTCAACAAATCTATAGAATAATGACTATATCAGAAGCAATGAAAACCCACCCAATAAGGCGTTCAACCAGAGTGAAGAAGACAACAAACTGTGCAAAGGCAAAAAGATGAAATAATAATAATAATTAAATAAGCAATAGAGAATGAGTTGAAAAGTCCTTGAAAGTGAGTCCATTTGTTGTGGAAACATTTCAATGATGGGACAAGTTAAGTTGAGTAAAGTTATCCCATTTGGTTCAAGAGCCTGATGGTTGAGGGGTGGTAAATGTTCCTGAATCTGGTGATGTTCCTGAATCCCGAGGCTCTTGTATCTCAACGAGAGAGTATGTCCTGGGTGATGGGGGTCTCTGGTGATGGATGCTGCTTTCCTGCAACAGTGTTTCATGTAGTTGTGCTCAATAGGTGGGAGGGCTTTACCCATGATGGACCCAGCCATATCCACTAATTTTTGTAGGATTTTACACTCAAGTGCATTGGTGTTTCCATCCTAGGCTATGATGCAGCCAGTTAATATACTCTCCGCTACACATCTATAGAAGTTTGTCAAAGTTTTACATGTCGTGCCTAATCTCCACAAACTCCTGAGGAAGTAGATGCTCTGCCATGCTTTCTTGCACAGTCTTCCTATAATGTGATCCGAACCGCCAGAATAATCTTAGTGTGGTCTAACCAGAGTCTTGTAAAGTTGCAACTTTACAAAAGCTGATGAAGGGTCTCAGTCCAAAATGTCCACTCATTATTCTTTTCCATAGATGTTGCCTGACCTGCTGAATTCCACCAGCATTTTGTGTGTGTTCATTTCCCAATGTTTTGCCTATCTTTCCAGCTGAGCTATATCTCGCTGTGGCCTTAGGCAAACTCCCACACTAACCACAACACAACCAACTTTAGTGTCATCCACAAATATAACTTAGCATACGCCCTTGTAAGATTAATGTTCTTGGTAGTCCTCAGATGGAATCTAATCACCAGAGAAAGTTATGAGGTAACACAAAATATACCATCTTCAGACCCATTGTGACAAGGTTTCACATTCTCATTACTTACATCACGCAGTTAAACATAATGAGTTCTACTTGTGAGCCTTTGAAAGAAAAGGGTGGGATATTGGCAAGCAACTTGTTGTGTTTCCACTAGGCTGACTGGAGGCACAGTGGATACTAGGTTAGAAATGTTTCTCAGTAATGCTGAATGGAGGACTTCAAATAATTGATGATGTGAAACAAATGGACCTAGAAAATCAGATTCATTGTGTTCTTCTCTAGGTATTGAACATAATTGCCAGCAATTCAATCTGCACCTCTTTGAAAATTCAACCCAAGGTTGCTGCTTTGGAATCACCCTTGTATATCCGACATAATTCCCACACCAGGCGGACACGGAGTGATGTCATCCCTGTTTGATGATCTTTTCTGGAGCGCTCCCCAGAGAAAATATTACATGTTGTTCTGAGAAGTGTCAATTCTCAGCCACACCTAAAGAGCTGGGCTAAAAATGCTCCTTGCACCCAAAATAGGGATTCAATTTTCAAGATTGTTTAATGTTGCTTGCAGTATGCAAGTGTAAAGAAGAACAAAATATTTGTTACCCTGGATTTGATGCAGCACAAAAAGAAACACAAATGATAAAGAACACAACAATAATAATAATAATAATAAGCACAATAAATATAAAGACATAATACAGCTTATATACATAGACTAAAGTTTAGACAAACTTCTGTAGATGTATGGTGGAGAATATATTGACTGGTTGCATCATGGCTTGGTATGGAAACAGCAATACCGTTGAATGGAAAAGCCTACACACAGTAGTGGATACAGTCCAATCCATTATGGCAAAGTCCTCCCCATCTACACGGAGCACTGTTGCAGGAAAGCAGCATCCATTATCAAAGACCTCCACCACCCAGACCATGGTCTCTTCTCAATGCTGCCATTAGGAAGAAGGTTACAGGAGCCTTAAGACCCACACCACTAGGTTCAGGACCAGTTATTACCGCTCAACTATCAGGCCCTTGGATCCTAGGAAATAACTTCACGCCCCATCACTGAATTTTTGAACCCACTTTCAAGGACTCTTCATCTCAAGTTCTCCATATGTATTGATTATTTATTATTATTTTTACTTTTTGTATTTGCACAGTTTGTTATCTTTTGCACACTACTTGAACGTTCAAGTTGGTGCGGACTTCCACTGAATCTATTGTGCTTCTTGTATTTACTGTGAATGCCTGCAAGCAAATGAATCTCCCGGTTGTATATGGTGACATCTATGTACTTTAATAAAAAATTTACTTTGAAATTTGATTGTATGCTCATTAGTGATGCCAGGCTCTACATAAAGTAACTAACAGCAAATAATAAAGTAGTGGAGGAGGTTTTGATCAACCTTACTGTTTGGGGGAAGTAACTGTTTTTAAGTCTCCTGTGATCCTGATATGGATGCTACGTTGCTACCCCCTGAAAGAGGTGGGACAAATAGTTCATGAGCAGGGTGGGTGGGATCCTTCATGATGTTACTGAACCTTTCCCAGACCCTTTTTGTATATTTGTCCTTGATGACGGGTAGGCTGATGCCGGTGATGAGTTGGGCAGTTTTGACTGCCCATTGTAGAACTTTCCTGTCTGCTGCAGTGCAGCTTCCATACCAATCAGTGACGCAGCTTGTCAGGATGTTCTCTACTGCGTATTGGCAGAATAACAGGAGTATGGAAGTCCAGCCCCCTTCAGCCTTCTCAGAAAGTAGAGGCATGGGTGAGCTTTCTTGATTGTGCAGGATGTGTTTTGGGACCATGAGGTGTTATGTGTGATGTGCACTCCCAGGAGTTTAAAACTGCTTGCAGTTTCCACTGAAATAAAGAGTCATACGAGTTCTCCCGAAATTGATAACCATTTCCTTTGTCTTGTTGACATTAAGGCAGAGGTTGTTTGCCTGGCATGAGGTGTCGAGCTCTTTCACCTCCTCTCTTTCACCGCATCTCATCATGAGTCCCACCACTGTTGTGTCATCGGCAAACTTGACAATATGATGGCTCAGATGCTCGGCCATGCAGTCATGTGTGAACAGAGAGTACAGTAATTGGCTCAGCACACAGCCCTGGGGGGCACCCATGTTGAGGAAGATGGAGAGGGCAGAGTGGTTGGTCATCTTGACTATCTGAGGTCTGTTCAGTAGGAATTGCAACATCTATTTGCAGATTGGTGCATTTAGACTGAGGATTAGGAGTTTGTTCACCGAGGCCTGTGGGACAATGGTGTTGAAAGCCAAAATGAAATCCAGAAACAGCGCTCTGACATAATTGTTCTTGTTTTCTAGATATGTCAGGGGAAATGCAAAGGCATCTGTCATAAAGTGGTTCATTCAGTAAACATATTTGTGAGTCTCATGTGGCAGAACTGGAGTTTTTGCTATGTGCCATTATATGTTGTTCAAAGCACTTCATGATGATTGGCATCAGTGCCACTGGGCAGAAGTCGTTTAGTTCTGAAGGTGTAGCGTTCTTTGGTACAGGGATTCTGGTGGCTAATTTGAAGCATGTGGGGACAGCAACCTGGATGAGTGAAGTGTTGAAGATGTCAGTGAGCTGGAGTGCACACTCCCTGCGTACTTGGCCTAGGATGTTGCCTAGCCCTGCCTTACTGAAGGACTCTCTGCAGAGTCTTTCTCGTGTCTACTACTGCTACAGACAGTGGCTGTTCACCCGGGAACAGGGGTAGCTTTCGTGGCCGGCATTGCGTGGCATGTATCAAAGCATGCATAAAGGTTGTTAAGTGGGAGGCGTCACTGGTACAGTCAAAGCTTTTTTTCCCCTGTGTAGTCAATAATGCCCTCGATGCCCATCCACATACATAGGGGATCATTATCGGAAATGCATTCCAGAACTTTTGTGTGTCGACGGCCTTTACCCTCTTGATGCCCAAGGTGCGGATCCTTCTGGCTCCTCTGAGGGGTGTTCTATCGCTGGACTTGAAGGCTTTTAGTTTCTGTGTTCAGTCAGGGTTTCTGGTTGGGCTATGAGATGACTGTTCCTGAGGTACTAACATTGTCTATACTCTTACTGATATAACCAATGACACGGCCTGTGTCTTCATCATTTGTGGCAGCCTCCTTGAACATCTGCCAGTTAGTCTGTTCAAAGCAGTCCTGGAGCATAGAGTTTGCCTCATTAGGCCATACAGTAATGGCCCTCTTGACCATTCTCCATGTTCAGAAGTGGTCAGTACGCTGGGATTTACATAATAGAGATGTGGTCGGGGGGGCCAAGATGACGGTGTGGGATGACTTTGTAAGTACCACATTGGCTTGTATAAATATAGTTTCGTCTGTTTGTTCCCCTAGAGGCCATGGTGACGTGTTGGTTGAACTTCAGTAAAATGTCCTGCAGGTTAACATGATTGACGTCTCCTACAATTGTGAAGAGACCGTCCGGACACTTCTTTTATAGAGAGTTGATGATGCTGTAAAGCTCTCCCAGTGGGCTGTTGGTGTTGGTGCTCAGGGGAATTATGTAAACAGTGGTGATGACCATACAGTAAACTCCCTGAGCAGGTAATGTGGCTGATATTTGATTGTAAGATGTTTAATTGTTCCAGAACAGTGACTGCTAACTACAGATGAGTTTGTGCACCAACCTTTGTTAATGTACACACGGATTCCATTTCCTTTGGATTTCCCTGACAGGGAGTTCCTTGCTGCGTGGAACAGAGTCATCCCATCGAGTTGAAATGCCTAGTCAGGCATGTTGTTGTTTAGCCGATTTCAGTGAAAACCAGAATGCAGCAGTTTCTCATCTCTTTCCATGCGTTCATTCTCAGTCTCTGTAAGTCCATTTTATTGTCTGGCATGTGGACTTTGGCCAGGAAAAGTGATGGTACCATCGGTCTGGTCAGGTTAGCTCTCAGCCAGCCGTCGCAGGCCCTATACTATCGCCATTGACACAGGGTCCTCAGGGTTCTGTGATGAATGACAGGGATGGGTGTCCCTGGTGAAGGATGAGTGGAAGTCAGGAGGAAGACATGTTGAGCTCTGGTGATGGAGGGCTGGGTGGGGATAGAGATAGAAGTTCTATCTCCACCTGACTCCGCATCATGCACGAGCAATAAGTTGTTGGGACCTGTAGCAGGGGAGACATCAGAACCTGCTGACAGACAGATTGAGGTGGAGAGGAGATAGAGGCATTAGTGGCTAGTGATGGATGGTGGATGGTCAGAGGCAAGAATCAGTTCAGGGCTGAGGAAGTAGTGGGTGTGTTGGAGATGGGGGGAATGGTGGCCCCAAAGTAACTGAGAGACTGGAAATTGTGATTCATAAGTTTAACTCTGGAAAAAAGAAAACCAACGTCCAACAGAATACAGAAAAAATGCATGAGTGCAATCAAAACCATTATGCAATCCTATTTCCAGGAAAGCAAGCTCTACTAAGGTTGTTCCAGGCTCAAACAGCATTCAGGGAAAATTCCACGGCCTACCTCTTTCCTTTTGAACGTCAATCCTTCTACCCCTCCATTTCATCCCCAATCTGCAAATGTTACCCCAGGCCCTGATTCGCCAGTCAAGACCCTGAATTTCTCTCAGTCACAGGGTGTCGATTTTGGCTGGTCACCAGCCATGTCTCCCTGAGAAGGCCCCAACCACTGGCCTGCTCTTACCTAGAGAAGCCCAGCTTTAGTCCATTCAAATGATGCCAGATGTCATATTTGCCTGACGCATGCATTCTTCATGAAGGCACGTGAAAGCAAGTGTGATATGTGGGTGTATATTTATTGCTCATCGTTAATTGTCCTTGAGAATCTGGTTGTGAGTTGTTTGTTGTTTTACTGTGTGTGGAGAAAGTAATACCAAAGTACTGACAGAAAAAAAAAGTTTCAAGGTTTTGACACACTGGATCTGAAGCAATGACAATATATTTCTTTGCAAGGTTTCAGAAGCAAAACAAGCTACAGAATAGCAAAGATTCAACTGCTCTGGTGGGGAGGATAAGTGAGCGAGGGCAGCGGCTTGTCTTTTACATTCAACAATGGAAATTCAGACTGCTGGGGAACAAATTGGCTGGAATGTTCACTTTAATTCAGGATGTTGCCCCGTTAAGCTGGTTTGGAGTCTCAGGTGGCTGGAGAAACAGCCTTTATACTGTCAGATAATCTAAACCGAAAGCTGGGATACACTCTGAACCAACAAGAATGAGGCAGAACTACCCACAGAATTATTTGCTGAATGCTTATTACTGATTCAGACATTTACGTTATCTGAACTAATTACAGCTGTGGAAGATTATTTGACCCCTCTTAATTCAGCAATACATCGTAGAAAGCATTCTTCTAGGGTGCATCACAACCTGATATGGAAGTTGTCCTGTCCAAGACTGAAAGAGGCTGCAGAAGATCGTGAACACGGCGCAGCACATCACACAAACCAATCTTCCATCCTTGGACTCACTTTACACCGTACGCTGTCGGAGCAGTGCTGCCAGGATAATCAAGGACACGACTCACCCAGCCAACACACTTTTCGTCCCTCTTCCCTCCAGGAGAAGGCTCAGGAGCTTGAAGACTCGTACGGCCAGATTTGGGAACAGCTTCTTTCCAACTGTGATAAGACTGCTGAACAGACCCCGACCTGGATCTGGGCCATACCCTTCAAATATCCGGACCTGCCTCTCGTTTTTTTTTGCACTATCTTACTTTCCATTTTTCTATTTTCTATTTATGATTTATAATTTAAATGTTTAATATTTACTAATTTTTACTATTTTTAATATTTTTAATATTTAATATTTGTAATCCAGGGAGAGGGAAGCACAGAATCAAATATCACTGTGATGATTGTATGTTCTAGTATCAATTGTTTGGCGACAAGAAAGTATAAAGATTCCAAGCCCTGGTTCAATCGTACATCCAATTGTTAAGTAACTCCAAGGTTGCTTTCCTTTCATTATCTAGATTTGTATTCCACATACTATCCATAATTAGTCCAAAAAGATTTACATCCTGATATCCTCTTCTACTAGTTTGAAGCTCTGTTCTTTGAATTGACTCATGTCTAAATTTAAAGTAACATTATTGGTTCAAAAGCCAGGAACATTCTGCAGATCAAGCAGCATCTGTGGAGAGAGACAGAACCAATATTTCAGGTCAATGGTTATTTTTGGTGGCCTCACTATAGGAAGGATGTGGAAGCATTGGAAAGGGTACAGAGGAGATTTACCAGGATGCTGTCTGGTTTAGAGAGTATGCATTATGATCAGAGATTAAGAGAGCTAGGGCTTTACTCTCTGGAGAGAAGGAGGATGAGAGGAGACATGATAGAGGTGTACAACATAACAAGAGGAATAGATAGAGTGGATAGCCAGTGCCTCTTCCCCAGGGCACCACTGCTCAATACAAGAGGACATGGCTTTAAGGTAAGGGGTGGGAAGTTCAAAGGGGATATTAGAGGAAGGTTTTTTACTCAGAGAGTGGTTGATGCGTGGAATGCACTGCCTGAGTCAGTGGAGGAGGTAGATACACTCGTGAAGTTTAAGAGACTACTAGACAGGTATATGGAGGAATTTAAGGTGGGGGGTTATATGGGAGGCAGGGTTTGAGGGTCGGCACAATATTGTGGGCCGAAGGGCCTGTAATGTGCTGTACTATTCTATGTTCTATGTTTTCAGAAGCATTTCTAATGAAGGGTTATTGAGCTGAAATATTGCAGTCTGACCTGCTGAGTGTTTCTGACATCTCTTAACTTTGTTTCAGATTTCCTGCATCTGCAGCATTTTCTTGCAATATATATTCTGGTTAAAGGTTTCCTGAAACAATTTATTATATCAGCTTTTTATTATCTGGTTCCTGGTGTTTCACAGAGCCCAGAACTCCAATCTTTGAATTCAGTCTTGTAGTTCCTCTGTGTGCTGCTTCCACTGTTTGAATGTCCCCTCTGCCTCTCCGTCTCTGTGACCAGAACAAGACCTGAAGTTCACAACTTGCAATGGCCAGAAGAATTTGATCACATGCTCTTTGAATCCGCACTGCTGGTGACATTTTGGATTCTGTGCTTTCTGCTAGTCCCCGAGGGCTATCAGTAAATGTAATTTACACCAGCAATGAAAAAGGAACAGCACCTTCCCAAAAGGGTTAATTAAACTGGCAGCACGATGGTGACTGGCTAGAAATTACTGGTGAATAATGGGGTGTTAAAGGAGCCTATTTAGGCCAACAATTTGCAGATTAACATTTCAAGAGGTGAAGACTAGAACCATTAATCTTCTCTTAACTCATTCATACTGCCAGGCTCTGGGACAAACCACTGCATTACATATACAAAGACTTTTACTTGACTCCACAGTACTGAAGTGCTGATCGTCCACAGTAGTTAGCACGACTAAATATACAGTATGTATATTACATATTAAAGCAGACAGCGGTGACATAGGGAAGGGGGCAGCGACGTTTAGGGAAGTGCACAGTTTCAATTCCCTAATCCATTGCCACTCTTGGTGCTCCAGATGCATCCGCTGTGGCTCAGTTGGTAGTGCACTTGACTTTGAGTCAGAAGGTCATCGGTTCAGATTCCTCTTTAAAGAGTCTTGAGGGCCTAATTGAAGCCGAGACTCCCAGTGCAGCACTGTGGGACCACAACACTACTGGTGCTCTTTCAAAGGGGATGTTAACTAAAGCTCTGCCTCCCCTCTCGAGTATGCATATAATAATGCACGTGTCACACTGAATAAAGATTAGCTTTATCTGTCACATGTACTTCAAAATATACAGTGACTGGGAGATCTTTTTGCTGAACACCTACGCTCTGTCCGCCAGAGAAATCAGAATCTCCCAGTGGCCACACATTTTAATTCCATGTCCCATTCCCATTCTGATATGTCTATCCACGACCTCCTCTACTGTAAAGATGAAGCCACACTCAGGTTGGAGGAACAACACCTTATATTCCGTCTGGGTAGCCTCCAACTTGATGGCATGAACATTGACTTCTCAAACTTCCGCTAATGCCCCACCTCCCCCTTGTACCCCATCCGTTATTTATTTGTATACACACATTCTTTTTCTCTCTCTCTTTTTTCTCCCTCTGTCCCTCTCACTATACCCCTTGCCCATCCTCTGGGCTTTCCCCCCTCCCCCTTTTCTTTCTCCCTGGGCCTCCTGTCCCATGATCCTCTCGTATTCCTTTTGCCAATCACCTGTCCAGCTCTTGGCTCCATCCCTCCCCCTCCTGTCTTCTGCTATTATTTCGGATCTCCCCCTGCCCCTCCCACTTTCAAATCTCTTACTGGCTCTTCTTTCAGTTAGCCCTGACGAAGGGTCTCGGCCTGAAACGTCAACTGTACCTCTTCCTAGAGATGCTGGCTGGCCGGCTGCGTTCACTAGTAACATTTATGTGTATCAGTGAAATGCATAGTTTTGTACTGATAACCAACACAGCCAGACGATGCACTTCAGGCAGCCCACAAGGATCTCCACACTTCTGGCACCAATATAGCATGCCCACAACTTACTAAGCGGTATGTCTTTGGAATGTGGGGGGAAACTGGAGCACCGGGAGAAAACCTACATGGTCTCGGGTAGAATGTACAATCTCCTTACAGTCAGTGGCGGGATTTGAACCCCAATTGCTGGCGCAGTCATGTGTCATGCTAACTGCTATCGCACCACCATGAAGGAGGGAAGACGAAATTCACCTCTTATCCTGCAGCCTGGCTAACACTGATCCCCCAAATAACAACACAAAAGGATATCTGTGCAAACCTCCTGCATGCAAATCGACTACTGTTCTCCCACAGTAATGACTACATGCAAAATGCATTTTGATGACTAGAAAGCACTTTGGACACCTTAAAGGCTCCTTCAGATGTTTTTGCAGACCCACATGGGCACTGCAATGGGAATACCCTCTCAGTTGTTGCACAAGGCCCAAAGCATTTCACAGCTGATGACTTGGAGTGCAAGTACCAATGATCAGGGCTGAGGGTGAGCTGAGTGTCAGTGTTATGTGGTAGGGTACAATTTGGAGATCAGAGCATTTGGAAATGTTGTGATTGGGTATTCGAGGGTGGGGCAGAGAGACTGGAGCATCAGGGGATTGAGGCTCAGAGGTGTGAAGGAGCTGGGTACCAGAAGGATGCAAGGTAAAAGGGCATCCCGTTGCAAATACTAGGCTGTTCCCTGTATGGTCGATGATGGAACAACTTTGTTTTAATTATCCCACAAAGCCCAGAGAGAAACCTTGCATAGGGAATGCCATCATCCCATGCTCCCAATGTAGAAATCATATATTTTTATGTTTTTTTATTTAGAGGTACAGTACAATAACAGACCCTTCTGCCCATTTTCACCCATGTGACCTATTAATCTACTAACCCGTATGTCTTTGGAATGTGGGAGGAAACCAGATCACCCGGAGGAAACTCACATTATCATGTGGAGAACGTACAAACTCCTGACAGATAATGGAGGGAACTGAAGCTGGGCGGCTGGCATTCTTAAAGTGATGTGCTAACCACTACACCACTGTGCCGCCACACGATCCGGCAGATCGTGTCCGTGGTGTAATGGTGACTCGTACTGGAAGCAGACGGTCAAATTTCCAGATGGACGATAAACAATTTCAATTGGTAGAGTACTGAAGAAGGATGCTATAACATCATGTTTCTTGGCCACTATACAAATGCAGGCCTTTCTCTACACACCTGCAATTTGCAATAAAAGGGGGAAAATCCATATCTATTCCGTCAGCAAAACTTTCACCTGTATAACAGGATCTTTATCCATCAGCACTCTTGTTTTCCTCCAATATTCATAATCTAAAGTTCACCTAAAGCCTTCCCAGTACCCCCCCACCACAACCCCCCCCCCCACCACCACTCTAGAGTGTTGCTTACTCAGACTGTCTCCAGGTTCAAACTTACTGTTTCCTTTCTCATCTTCCCTCCCAATCCCTGTTGCTTCCTACATCCATACAAGTATCTGAAATCTCTGAGCTCATGCAGTTCCTGGCTTTAGCATCTCCCCATTCCCTTTATTCCATCATTACCTCATATACTCTGGACCTTCCTCTTTAAACCTTTAACAATATCTCCTTGAGAGGCTTCTCCAAACTTTTGCTCATAAGATGTTCTATTATATTTCTTTGAATTAACGTGGAGCGTTTTGCCACATTACAGAGGTCTTGTTCATGCAGTTTTTTTCATTGATGTACTGAGGTCTGGGCGCCCAGGTTCAGTTCTGCTCTGTGTTTACCTAGTGTGTATCAGATACTAATGATTTGCTCGAACACAAAGTTAAGAACCAGTCCAAACAGATCACAAACATCTAAACTCAGGCCAAATGGGTGACATGTTAGCATAATGCTACTATGGTGCCAGCAACCCAGGCTCAAGTCCTTCCATTGCCTGTACAGAAATTGTACATTCTCCCCTTAACCAGTAGGTTTCCTCTGGGACTTCTAGTTTCCTCCCACATTCCAAAGGCACAAAGATTGGTAGGTAAGTAGGTCACGTGGGTGTAATTGGGCGGCACAAGCTCGTTGGACCAGAAGGGCCTGTTACAGTGCTGTATAGACATAACCCGAACTAACTTGACCATTGCCAGAAGGGTAATTGTCCTGAGGACCCCATGCTATACAACACAGGAGCACCCCAGCCATTACTGCAGGGAAGAAGAAACAATGCGTAAGATGTGGTTAGTGTGACCTGTCCAGTTTAACCTGCCCTGAATCCAAGGATTTACATTTCTCAGACGTGGCCCAGCCTGGAATCTGATGCGAATAGATTAATCTAATAGGTGCTCAAGTCAGTAGCCAGGATCTACCAGCTGGATAAATACATAGCACAATACAGGCCATTTGGCCCAACAGACTTCTTGTCACCCAGTTACCACAACTAACCCTACTCGCATATGATTCCTCACTCACTTCTTATTCAAAACAGAGAAAATTTACAAGGATGTTGCTGGGATTTGAGGACCTGAGGTAAAGTTTGAATAGGTTAGGACTTTTTCCCCTGGAATGTAGGAGAAGAAGGGAGATTTGATAGATGCAAACAAAATTACTAGAGGTATAGATAGGGTAAATGCAAGTTGGATTTATCTGCTGAGGTTGTGTGAGAATAGAACTGTTCTGGTAAAATACCTACAAGTTTGGACACAGCAACTTCTAAGGAGCCAACCAAAGGTGCTATTGCCATTTTAAAAACGTTTTTTTTTATGATCACCAGGACTTGCTGGACAGTAAGAACTTAAAGTAGTGCAGGTCCACCACATTAATGAGTTGCTCATTGGCAAAGAAACTGAAGGAGCTGGACTTGGTGAGGATTGTTCTGCTGCGTGTGACAGAGAGGTGTTGGAGTAGGTGCGCAAGAAGGCATGCAGTCTAACCGTGAGCAATTGTCTCAGTCACTTTTCCTGTGATCACAGGACCCTGTTAGACGTTGTTAATGTGGAATGCCGCAAGTCCGATTCATTGTTTTATTGGGACCTGTGTGGCCTCGGTCATAGCAGGTACTAGGCCTCAAGCCACAGCGTTGCCTGTTTGCAGCTGCCCCATAGAGAGGTTGAGTTGGAGTACTCCACCGGAGGGCCGGAGGCGGTGTGATGTGGCATGCATGCTGGAGTTGCTACTGCCCCCCACTGTTCACTTGGCAGAAAACAAGGTGTATTATGTTCGACTGCTGACTGCTGCAACATTCATGTACTCAGGGACTCGGACTTTTTTTTTGTGTGACTATTTTACTGCTGTCTTATATGTCCTGCTAATGGCTGCTGGTACTGTGTTTTGCACCTTGGCTGTGGACCAGGACTGTTTTGTCTGGCTGTGTTCCTAGGAGTTCATGTATGGTTGAATGACAATTAAACTTGAACTTGACCTAGAGGCCATAGGTTAAGGGTGAGAGGGGAAATATTTATGAGGAAAATGAGGGGGAACTTCTTCAATCAGAGGGTCATGTGAGTGTGGAACAAGATATCAGCAGTAGTGGCGGATTGGGGTTTGACTGCAATATTTTAGAGAAGTTTGGATAAGTACATGGATGGGAGGGGTATAGGGAGGGGGATATAGTCCAAGTGTGGGTCGATGGGAATAGGAAGAATAACGGTCCAGTATGGACCAGATGAGCTAAAGGGCCTATTTCTGTACTCTAAGACTTTATAGCTCTGAAACAAAAGGAGACAGTGGCTGAAAACTCTCCAGAAGGTCACGATGGCCTGGATCTTTACACTCTCTGGGGAGAGAGAGAGGAAACCAGGAAGGATGAGCAGAAAGAGGAGAAGCTCTTAATATTTACAAAAATACAAATCAATAAACAAGCCACTTCAAGCTCAAGTAGGCACTTGAGTTAAGTGGAAAGTCCCTGGAGTGGAGAACAATTTAAAGAGTTAGAACCAGTCTGAGACCTTTAGCAAGTATGGAATCCCTGTGTCTAATCTGAGTGATCCATTACCTGCACACAGCTGTTCCCAGCTGCTGAACCACTGTCTCCTGATCAGAAACATAATCAGCCATGAAAAGCCGGTAAACGTCTCTCTGTGGAGAGCTTTCTATATTCCTGTTCCTTCACAGAGCAGTGTATCAAAGTGTGACACACTGGATTGGCTCAAGGGATAAAATAGTATAAAATTCAGTCAGCAATTTGTGTATTATGAATTCCAAGATAAATAGTGGACACTTATTCATGGGTAGTAAACCCAAGGCGAAAGAAGCACAGTGCAGCCTGCTCTGAAAATTTAAATTCTTTGCATCTTTTGCCAACTCTTTCACATTCATTCAGACTTTGCACTGTGGTACAAAAAACAGTGTGTTCCTCTGCTCCATTACTCCAGTAAACATGTTGTTATTACATCCTCATGCATACATATTGTGCCTTTTGCATTGTGTAATATCCCAAGGGCCTACAGAACCTACAGTATAAAGAACCTATAGGACAAGCAACCATAGCTTAGCTGAGGAGATAGCATGTTGTTTAGTAGAGAAAGATAGGAGCATAATCAGGCCATTTGGCCCATCAAATCTGCTCTACAATTTCACCATGGCAAATCACCTGCCTTCTCCCCATAACCTTTGACACTCTTATCAAACAAGAACCTTTCAGTTTCTGCTTTAAATATACACAATGACTTGGCCTCCACAGCCACCTGTGGCAATTAAATTCCACAGTTTCACCACCATCAGGCTAAAGGAATTCATAGAGTCATAGAGAAGAACAGCACAGAAACAGGCCCTTTGGCCCATCCAGTCCATGCCAAAACCACTTAAACTGCCTACTCCCATCGATCTGGAGAATTCCTCCTCGTCTCTGTTCTAAAGGGACATCCTTCTACGCTGAGGCTCCCCTACGATAGAAAACATCCTCTTCACATCCACTCACCTCAGCATTCCTCTAGAAACAGGGGAAATGTAGTTTAGGAATGGATTTTGAGAAATTAATTGACAAAAATGATCACTAATGACAGAACCAAGAAACTTGCACAATGAGGCTAGGACTGGAGGAATACAGGAATCTTGAAGCATGAATGGCCCAGAGGAGGTTATAGGAGCAGAGGAGTGTGAGGCCATGGCAGGATCCATACATGAAGGTGAGACCAGCTCCCTAGGTTATACACTCAAACTTGAAGCACAGGCACTTAGTGGAAGTGCAGGGCCAAAGCAGCAAAGTTTCAATTGTGCTTCTGAGCATCTCTTGCAGAGGTTTGGTTCTGATTGTGTTGGAATCAGTCCAGTCCCAAAGCAGGATTGGACAAAACTTCCAGGGCACAGCTATTTCAAGTCAAAATATTCTGCAAAATAAATGCAAAGCAACACAGTTCAGCATCTTGGAACACTAAGAATAAATGGTCTTACACAGTACATTCACTGACAAGATACCATGGACCTGAGATAATGAGGGAGGGGATGGGTGGCTTGAAGCAGCAATATTTAGCTTGGAAAGGGATAAATCATTTTCATGTTATTCTGGGATTAGGAATTCTGTGTGATGGGAGGGGACGGGAAGTGATCTGGCAGATTGGAATTCAAAGCTTCAATTGCTCACTTGCCAGGTCAGGTTTATTTTGTGCTGGGCGTGTTACTCAATGAATGGACTCAATTTCAAAGTAGATTTTGCATATCAGGATTGTAGACCTGTTTATATGTATAGGCTGTGATCCACATTTCGCCTATTTCACATGTGCAGAAACGGTTCCTCGGCTTTTAATGAAGTACGCAGGCAAACTGAATGTATACTGCCAGCTACACCGGTGAGAAAAGAAAGCTTCCTGCGTGCATGCCTGAACTGTACATCATCCCTGAAGCAGTTAACAGAGTAGCCAGGGGTGGCCATTAATATGGATAGACTCTTGAGCACACAATCAAATGGGCACTCCTTGAAGTATCACAAACATGAGAAAATCTGCAGATGCTGGAAATCCAAAGCAACACACACAAAATACTGGAGGAGCTCAGCAGGTCAGGCAGCATCTATGGAAAAGAGCAAAGAGTGATGAAGGGCCTCGGTCCAAACTGTTGAATGTTTGCTCTTTTCCATAGGTGCTGCCTGGCCTGCTGTGTTCATCCAGCATTTTGTGTGTGACACCTTGAAACATGTTCCTCGCTGGGTGGTTGACTTTTTTTTTCCAATGCTTATTAGAACCATAGAACTTTACAGCACAGAAACAGGCCTTTTGGCCCTTCTTGGCTGTGCTGAACCATTTTTCTGCCTCGTCCCACTGACCTGCACCTGGACCATATCCCTCCATACACCTCTCATCCATGTACCTGTCCAAGTTTTTCTTAAATGTTAAAAGTGAGCCCGCATTTACCACTTCATCTGGCAGCTCATTCCACACTCCCACCACTCTCTGTGTGAAGAAGCCCCCTCTAATGTTCCCTTTAACCTTTTCCCCCTTCACCCTTAACCCATTTCCTGTTTTTTTCTCCCCCAGCCTCAGTGGAAAAAAGCCTACTTGCATTCACTCTATCTATACCCACCATAATTTTATATACCTCTATCAAATCTCCCCTCATTCTTCTACACTCCAGGGAATAAAGTCCTAACCTATTCAACCTCTATTCAGAGGGTTAAGAGTTCATTTCTCACTGTGGAAACTTGAGCCCGTAATCTTGGTCGGCACTCACAGAATGGTCCTGGCAGAGGTACAATCTTTCAGATGAGATAGAGACATAGAGCAATACAGCAAAGAAACAGGCCCTTTGGTCCATCTAGTCTATCCCGAACTGTTATTCAGCCTCGCCTCATTGACCCTCATCTGGACCATAGCCCTCGATATTCCTTCCATCTGTATGCTTAAACAAATTTACCTGGGGGTGGCATGGTGGGGTTAGCAAAGGCTTTACAGTGCCAGCGCCTTGTGCTTGATTCTCACTGCTGCCTGTTAGGAGTTTGTACATTCTGCCCGTGATCTCGTGGGTTTCCTCCAGGTGCTCTGGTTTCCGAAGGCATACTGGTTGGTAGGTTAATTGGTCATGGTAAATTGTCCTGTGATTAGGCTAGGATTAAATTGGGGGTTGCTGGACCCAGTGGCTTGAAGGGCCAGGAGGGCATATTCCACTCTGTATCTCAATAAATAAATGCTGTAATCAAACCCACATCCTTCACTTCCTCTGACAGCTCAGTCCACACTCGCATCACCCTCTGAGTGAAGAAGTTCCCTTTAAATATTTCACCTTTCACCCTTAACCTATGACCTCTAGTTCTAGTATTACCCAACCTCAGTGGAAAAAAGTCTGCTTGCATTTACCCTATCTATACCCCTCATAATTTTGCATAGGTCTATCAGATCTCCCCTCATTCTCCTGCACTCCAGGGAATAAAGTGCTAACCTATTCAACCTTTCCCTATAACTCATATCCTCAAGCCCCGGTAACATCCTTGTAAATTTTCTCTGTACCCTTTCAATCTTATCAATATCTTTAAGATGCTGAATGAAGGTGCTATTTGAGGGGGAGCAGGGGAATTCTACCTTGTGGAGACACAAATGACTACTGAGGCCAGAATCTGGAGCAACAAATAATCTGATGGAGGAAGTTAAACAGGTCAGACAACATCTGTAGGAGGAAAGGAAATGTTGGTGTTTCGAGTTAAAACCTTGCATCAGAACTTTATTAGTTTTAGTGAATATTAGTTCAAGTTAATATATATTGCCCAACTAATTTCACTAAATTAGATTGCTCGTTCAAAAATACTGTATTGGTAGTTGGTGCGGTATCCTCTGCTCATGAAATGTGTTAAAAAGTTTCAATTTCTGTAAACATGTGGCTTCAAACTGCTAGCTGCGTCCTAGTGCATCCAAGTACTGCTCAGCCCTTGTTATTTTGTATCGACTTGCATTGGCTCCAAGTTAAGCAAAGAGTGGATTTAAAATTCTTCAGTTTTGCCTCAAACTCCCGCATTGTTTCCCTCCTCCCCTTCTGCTTGATCTCATCCAGCCACTCCAAGAATATCTTCACCGTTCCAATTCCGGACTGTTGCATATCCATGAATTTTGTTGCAACACCACTGGAGGTAGCGCCTTCAGTGACCAAGGATCTAATTTGCAGGATGTTACCCCTAAGCATTTCTGCCTCCCTACCATTCTTTCCTTCTTTAAGAGACTCACTAAAACCTGCCCCATTGATGAATCTTTTGGTCACCAGCCCAAATATTTCCTTTTGGTATTCAGCATCAGCCTTGTAAGGAAACAAGTGATTTTTTTTTTGCTGCATAGAAAGTGCCATAAGACCACAAGACATAGGAGCAGAATTAAGCTATTCAGCCCATCGAATCTGATCCATCATTCCATCATGCCTGATTTATTATTCCTCCCAACCCAGTCTGCTGCCTTCTCCCTGTAGCCTTTGACATCCTCATTAATCAAGAACCTGTTAGCCTCCACTTTAAATATACTCAATGACTTGGCTTCCAAAGCCATACATGGCAATGCATTCCACAGATTCATCACCCTCCGGCTAAGAAATTTCTACTGATCTCAGTTCTAAAGTGACATCCTTGTATTCTGAGGCTATGCCCTCTAGTCCAAGACTCCCCTACTATAGGAAACATCCTCTCCAGTTGCACTCTATCTAGGCCTTTCAACATTCAATAGGTTTCAATGTGATCCCCCTCATTCTTCTACACTCCAGTAACTACATAACTGTGGAAGTTGTTGTTGTTGAATTTATTGCTCTTATGAATGCAAATATTCTTTTTCTAACGCTTGCTCAGTGCACTCACGACTTAAAATCTTGCTAAGATTCATAGCCCCTTTAAGAATGCCACAGTAAAGTGTTGACTGGAAAGTGAGGTCACATACTGCGGATTCCAATTGGGACTGTGGATTTCTGGAATTCCCGGCTCCTGTCAATTACCTACAAACAAAGGCACATTCAGAGATTTTTTTTCCCAGAAAGATGGAGAGTGGGGATGTTTATGTGAAATACTGTCAGGGTCAGAACCTCTGTACTGAACAAGCATGCCAACAGATCACAGTCTCTAGTGAGCTTCATTCTTATGGCCTTTTGTTTAAGAGTTACCAGCAGAATAGAGAAACCTGTCAGATCAAATCTCCACAGAGGTGGAGAGGAAATCTTACTGAACACTATGGTCCAAGGATAAGCTTGCTTAGATTTTTGGCAACTCTATGCACTTGTGCTCGAAAGGAAAGAGAGAGAAGAGACATATAACATCACACTGGATAGCTAATACCTTTTTAAAGGAACAACTTTCTTTCTTAACTAAGAGCTTTATACCGAGTGCTAAATCAAAGATTGCAGTACGAATACGAGGTGACTTTCCTTCCTTTACTCAGTTGAACAATGTCTCGGCACTGTGGAGAAAATGATCAAAAGCCCTTCTGAAAGTCAGAGGCGTTGCCTTCATGGATGTCACTAACATTTGGTAAGAGCCAGTGGCGTGAACAGGACACACACAAAATAGCCATGTATTGTTTCAAGCTCGTTCTCGTGCATCGCCTTCCAACTGATGTGATGGAAAAATCTGGTCCTACAGAGGGTAGATTTAGTAGCTGGACACTTTTACTCAGCATTTGTCTAAATCTGAGTACAAATTTCTTGTTATTGGCCAAGAACATTGAATATTGATCATTCCAGAACAGTTCAGGCCCTTTGGAATACAATATTGTGCTGACTATT
The DNA here is from genome assembly GCF_030028105.1 of Mobula birostris. NCBI lineage: Eukaryota > Metazoa > Chordata > Chondrichthyes > Myliobatiformes > Myliobatidae > Mobula > Mobula birostris. The sequence goes on along the minus strand of NC_092383.1, from coordinate 74,836,176 downwards.
TAACCGTACTCTAAGATCCATCTGACCCTTCACTCCCACATTCCCCTCTGTTTTTCTTTCATCCTTGTGCCTATTTAAGAGTGTCTTAAATGTCAGTAATGTATCTGCCTCCACCACCAACCTAGCACTCCAAGCACCCATCACTGTGTAAAAAAACTTATGCTTCTGCTCCAATCACCTTAAAATTATGTTCTCTCATATTAGCATTTCTGCCTTGGGAAGAAAACTCTGTTTATCCATGATCTATGCACTTTTATCATTTTGCAAACCACCATCAGTCAGCTCTCATCTTCCTCCTCTCCAAACAGAAAAGTCCAACCTCGCTCCGCCTACTTTCATCAAATGTTGAAGCAACAAATAATCTACAGGTGGAACTTAGTGTGTCAAGCAGCATCCGTGGGGCGATGGGGGGGAGGAGGAGGGGTAAGAGAAATTGCAAATTTTTCGGGTAGAATCCCTGCGTCACGACCTTTCTCCCTCAGATAGTCCTTGACCTGCTGAGTTCCTCCTCCAGCATATTGTCTATGCCTCCAGGTTCCAGCATCTGCAGTCTTTTGTTTCCTACTAGTTCCGCGTGAGGAAAACGCCCAGCTTACTCAAGCCCAAGGAAGTAGAAATCGGAAAGCTAAGGGTTATCATGGTTACCACTATGTAGCCAATCAAATCATGCTGTTTTGCTCATAAGGATACAGGAGAGATTGATTGTTTGACATTGCTCGGCTTTCAGAGGGTGCTCATATCTACAGATTTGACATTGCTCATATCTTTAGAGTCCAAGAGAGCTCATTTCTGACCTCCAGAGCAGCCTGGATTACTACAGTTCTCTCTGAGTTAACTGCTAATTCTGTCTTCCACCAGAAGCTAACTTGCTTCCAAATTCCACTGTAAATGTATCATAGGGCCACCTCTACATGCTTCGTCATGCTTAGAAGTCACCACTTGCTCATTAGAATGTGACAGCTCTTTCAAGGAGCTGGCACAAACACAATAGTCTCCATTTTGCTGTAAAATGCTGAGATTAGCAAGAGCTTGAGCTGTCACAAGGTGCACAGGAGATAAACGGAGTTCCTCATGCACAATGCGCCTTGAGCTGCACACGTGCGTGACACGATCTACAGGAATACAGAACAGTCTTATGCCAAACTTCATGGAACGTGGCAGAGCTCTAAATATGAGAGCGCACTGGGACTAACACTGATTCCTGGTGACAGGTGTGTAAGTCCATCCACACGGTGTAGAGGTGTGACACGCATTTTTTCACATGGCAGGCTAATTTCTGGTAATGCCTGCAGAAAGGCCTTTATGTGCTTTCCTCCGTGTGCTGCACTTCTGCAGAGTGCTTAATGCAATGTCTTAAACCAGTCCACGAATCGGACAGGCTATGGCTAATCTGTGAGTTAGAGGTGGAGGATCAGAAGCTGGGCTTGGAGTTGAAGCCAGGGGAGAGGAATACATCAGGGAACTGATTGTGCTTTGATGTGTTAGGGGTGAGTTTTGGAAGTTGAACTGACATCGGAGAAGGATAGGTGGTGTCAGGAACCAACCAGGACCTGTGATACATCTATGGAAGGAATTGCTGGAGAAAGTGGTTGAGACTGATACAATATCAATATTTAAAAGACATTTGGATAAGTACATGGATGGAGGGGTTTTAGAGGGATATGAGCCAAATGTGGGGATACGACATTAGCTTGTCGGGCACCATGCTCAGCCTGGACGAGTTGGGATGAAGGACCTCCTTTTGTGCTCATTGACTTAATAACAAGGAAGTCCGAATGGAGCCTGGGCAGGAATCATTGGGGAAAGTGCGCTGGTGATCATGGGATAGAAATTTGCTAAAGGCCTGTGGACTGAGTACGGGCAAGGAGAAAAAGGTGAATCAGTGGCAAGTAGTACTGCTGATTATGGTTATGGGGGAAGGAGCAAGGAGGTGGCTTTGGGACTGATAATATTTGATAATCAGTAGATGGGGATGTCAAATGAAGGCTTTCATTTAGTTGGGGTGGATGATACAGTACATTGGGCTTGAGGAGAACATATAAGAGTTATATCAAAGAGGACCCACTTGAGTTGGGTTGCCAGTGCAAGGCAGGGACCTGTTCAGAGAGGCCTCTTTGAAATTATTTCAGGATAACAGCAGCCTGTGGTTACTCAGGGAATACCCAATTAAAAACATATTCAGAACAATGTGACCTAATTTCATTGCCTTTGCTCTAAAGAAATCTTGGACTAGGAATGATGTCACTACATGAAAATCTCATAACTGGATCAAACAAGATTTGTGTTTGGTTGAATTTGCCACCTGGTCCAAAACTGCTCAGAAATTATTACAGTTCTTTCCATTCCAGAAGTAACTGGATTTCATCTGCATAATGCTGTCCAGACAGCAACTGAATTGTTAGACCAATGTCTTTGGTGGAAGTAAAAGTGGACAGTTATAAAATGAACTGTCATTCACTATCCATGAACTTACACCTTTTCACTGTCATTTCTATTACTATAGTGGGTGTATAGTCTGTCTTGCCAATTAACACCCATGTAGATTTTATGCTTGATTTGTGTACCCTGTCTCCAGAGGCAATTAATCAGAAGAAAATATTCAGCCCTCCTCACTGGAGCTGAATAGAGGATGGTTGAAGATTTGGATGGTTTATTCCACAGCTGAACTGTACTCTGTCTGACCTGGGAGTGTTTGATGCAGGAGTGTAGCGGAAGTGTGTGGTAGGACAGCGTAACAAGAATTTCACCCTGTGTTTAACCAATATTCCTTCAAGAGGACGACAGCCTTGTCAATTGGTTTGGAGGCTTGAGTGCCTCAATGACCTGGACAGCTATGTTGGCTGGAGACAGGGTCAGCCATGCCAAACAGGTGAAAGGATAGAGGCCAGACTAAAAGTCGTCCACCCGTCCTCCAGGATTGGAGATTCAGCTCAGGGCTAACAACCCCGAATGTTGAAACAAAACTATTACAGAAACAGCAATGAAGAATCCTTCTCCATCTGAGGGTGATGGTAATCCCGAGTCTCCACCCGGGATTTGGGTGACTGACAGTAGTGAAAACCAACAGGAAGGTACTGACATGATGAACGAAGCCCTGAACACAGCCAGAGATGGAGGACCTTCATTGTTGCCCGAAACGCCAGAGACATACTGGGCAGGAAGTAAGCAAGTTTGATCAATACCGTTGCTGTCCTGGTTGTATTTAAAAGGACAACTTAGAGCAAGCTTGACTCTCTGCCAGACTCAATCTGAGGAGTGCTTGATGAATGTTGAGGGAGTGGGGGAGTGTTGCAGGTTGATCTGATGGATCTCTGCATCATCTGTTCATCTATCCTTGGACCTGGTGAAGCCAGATATTCACAGGTGCATGCAGAAGACCATCGAGTAATCTGTCTAGACATTTGCTTTCATGTGTAGGTGTTTCTGGAGAGGATACACGTTGTGTCCATCAGTCCATTGGAAACCTTGTTGGTTCAGAACATACCACAAAGATTGGAGATCATCTTGGACATCAAGGATAAACTTTTAAGTTAAAAAGAAGACAGATAGAAGAAAAGCACAAAACCTAGTTCTGGGATAATAATTAAAATAATCTATGGGATAGGACATGAATTTGTATTGTAGAGGCCTAAGGACTCTTTGATGGGTTGTGTGCAGTGATCTTTACTTGGCAATTATCTGATTTATGAGAGAAAGAACGGAGATGAGTTTTATTTTGAAGAGTTAATTTTTTTCATCATCAGAATAATCACAAAAATAATCACCAGACTGTTTCTATAAGCCTCAAGGATATGAAGCAACACTTTATTTGATGCTTTACGTTAGACAGTGCAATTGCCTGTGTGTACCCTATGCATCTCTACGTCTGTGTTACCTATTACTCCACTTTAATTGTGGTCAAATAAATAATGTCATGAGATGGTCATTTGACTGTTGTGAAGAAATGCAAAAACAAACTGATTGTTGCTGAGTATTACAATCCATGATTATATCACCACATTCCAGCACAGTAAAAAAGCAGCCAGCTGTTTAAATAATAATTGCTCATCCTCCACTGTCACAATTTGCACACTGATCTATTCAGATTTCAATTCCCCCCAGACTATTGGAATAAAAGAGCCAACAAGAGCAAAATATTGAGTAAATACTTGGCCAACATCTTGGCCCTCAGTCAAGGTGACCTTTCAATGTGTTGGGCTCAAGTCTCAGAGGTCCTGGAGGTTAAATGGGAAAAATGATAATAGGGCTTTCACTTCTGTTAGTCAAATAGTTCACCTCAAGTAATCATTTGATTTCACTTTATGTCCCAAAGGTTGATGCCACAGGATCTAATGCTACTCCTACAACAATAACAACTTGAATTTATTTAGTACCTTCCACACTGAACAATCTTCCAAGGACCATTGCCTGCTTCTCTATTATTCACTTGCAAAGAACAAACAATGGGGAAAAAATCCGACCATCATTTCTTTAGAATTTTACTTCAAAGTTGAATGTAAGGTAGAAAATTATACAGGAAAGCTGTGGTTCAATCTCCTACATGGCATTTTGGAAAAAGTCACGTATATAAAGAAAATGGTGCATTTATAGATGTGCTCTTGTGAAGGAGATGTTAAACTATTGCTTCATCTGCTCTTGCAGGTGGATAAGCACATTGCCCGACCCTGGTTTGGGTGACAACAGGGCAGTTTATTGCAGTATTCCATTTTGTACTAGAATATCGAATAAACTATTGATCAACAGCAAAGATCAGATTATCTGATCGTCATCTCATGAGACCTGAGGGATTTTGCTATGAGGAGTTTGGCTACTGTGTTTCCTGCAATACATATGTGCCTGCACTTCATTGGTCCACTAGTACCTGGGGCATTCAGGGCTCATGACAAATGCCAATGAACAAAACATTTTTTTGGCCATCCTTTTGTTGCTCCCCAGAACTAAGTGGGTCAACTTTATGAAATAATAGTCTCTGGTTTCTTAAGGTTGTAATAGCTGGGGGTGGTAATGGAGATAAGCTCCCACTAAGTATTAAATGCTCCCAGTGGCGTGCGCCTCAAATAGCCTCTGACAACCAAGTCCAGCTCCTGGCGTTCACATGTGGCTTAGCTATTAACCCTGGCAGAACCACTTCTAGTGACAGGAGAAGGGGCAAAGGCTGGTTACCGGTGCCTTAAAACCAGTTGCTTCAGGCAGATGGGGCTCATCAGCCGTGGTTGGCAGCTCATCCAGCAGAAAGAAAACACTGATCTCAAACCGCTGCTGCCTTGCGGCTATACCCACTCATGGGGAAGGCTTTGGGAGTAAACCTCAAGGGAAAGATCTGGATCTGGAGTCCCTATGTTGAGTTGGCTGAATGGCAATTCCTGCAACGCTGCTGGTGCCAAACTACATTGCCCTCCACCGTTCCTTTGCATTTATCAGATGTGTGGAGAGGAGGAGCTTGCTACATGGTCAACAGCTTGCTTTCCATATCATAACTGCCTCAGTTTACATATCTGGACAGCTACAACAGCTAAGGTGCTTGGAAGTAGGTACAGGGAAGATGTCAAGGGTAAGTTTTTTTACGCAGAGAGTGGTGAGTGTGTGGAATGGGCTGCTGGTGACGGGGGTGGAGGTGGAAACGATAGGGTCTTTTAAGAGACTCCTGGATAGCACATGGAACTAAGAAAAGTAGAGGGCTGTGGGTAACCCTAGGTAATTTCTAAAGTAAGTACATGTTTGGCAGAGCGTCGTGGGCCGAAGGGCCTGTATTGTGCAGTAGGTTTTCTGTGTTTTCTATGTTTCTGTCCATGTTTGGCCCCGATTGACAGTGACCTCACTCACTCACTCAGTGTCTGCCGCATCAGTTTGCAATAGGTCTCCTACTTTCACTTAACATACTAGGTCAAAGTCTTCGGAAATGGAAAAGAATCCTCATTAATAGGAAATGGGATCAGATAGTTACTACCACTGATTTACAGATGGTGTCTTCAGTGATGATATTCTTCTATCATAGACTGCAACAAAAAAACAGAGAGAAGAAGGAACCACTCTAATATATCTCTGTTCATTTAGACATGTCGGAACAGATCTGAGTGTTCAGCTCAGAAGACTTGATCCTGGCTGCAGTTCAAGGTAAATAGGAGGAAATGTAGGAGTCTAGAGTTTGTGTTTGAGTGAAATATAAACTTTAACAAATTTCACTGATCTTAATCTTGGGTATCATCCAATCACACCTACAGGAAGGAAGATTCTGACGGTTGGAAAGGCAAGATGAGGGATGAGTGAACATTTTCAGAGTTAAATCATGCAGAATTGAAAAAAAAGGTATTATTAACATGCTGTACGTCACACACAGTTCATTTACAACCTCTATTTAAAGACAACACAGGTTCTGTCCGTGCACTTTCCAATCAGAAACCATAAGAAATAGCAGAAGGATTCAGCGATATGGACCGCTAAGCTAACTCCAATATTTAATACCATCAATAAACCTTTGCAACAGCTGCCCTTTCCTACTTTGGATCCAAGTACCTTGATTCCATTAATATCCAAGGATATGTCGACCTCATCATAATTAATGGCTGAGCATCCACAGCCTTCTACGGTTGAGAACTTCAAAGATTCTCAGGACTCTGCAGAAGATACTTCTCATTGCTGTCCAAGATGCCTTAGGACAAGACAAAGATTCCCTAGTTTTACATTCTCCAGCTAGGGATTAACATTTACTCTGCCAGGCCTCTAAAACTTTCATATACTTTATCGACAACAGCTCTCATTCTTCAGACTCCTTTGAGGATAGGTCCCTTCTAAACTGGATACCACTGAAAACAAAATAGCCCTTGTTTTAAGCGATCCAAACTATAAGGAACATATTCCTTCTAAAATTCTCCTTCAGTCATTTTGTTAGCTTTTTCCAGGTTCCTTTTCAACTTGAGTCTGTTTGAAAAATATTGCCTCATTCGCCCCAAGCTAGTGGGACTTGGGCATGGAGCCAGGCAGACTGACAGAGCAATACTCTCCACCCTCTGCTGACTGGAAGATCGCTGTCAACAGTGGAGTCAGGGCATTTCTCATAGGTTTAGTCTAAAACCCAATGGATGTAAAACTATTGAGATTTCTTCATTCCTTTTATCAGTATCCTTGCCTAAAAGGAGAAAAGTGGCAGGGTGTTGGAGGAAGGGATAAACATTGCAGGAATGCTTGGGTCTCTGTTTCATTATTTTTAAACCCTTTTGCAGCCACCCTGCCAAAGTTGTGTGAGCTCCCAGCAGAGGGTCATAATTGCAGGCTTGTAAACACTTCATGAAGTGATGCCATGCAAGAGAGCAGGTCTGTCACTGTACATATCCCCCTAGCGCAGATTGTGTCTCGCCTCAGGAGTCCAGGTCATTTTCCCATCAACCACAGCTCATTAGTTGATCATATTACATGCAAATTAACAAGAAAGAACAACAAAACCTACCTGAACTTGCTGCTGTTGCAAATGCAACAGGTCCACAGGGCTCACTTCACCATTTGCATCCCCATTCGAACTACCTTCTCGACCTCCACCGTCTGACTGGCTGCTTAAACTACTAACTCCGTTCTGATTGGCTGAAGTGCTTCGTATTGCCTCTGATGCAGACTCCACCATCATGGCTTAAAACCTAAAAGGGGATCACAGTAAAAAAGAAATATTTAATCAACTTTCCCCGTTTGCACTTCAGTACATTCACAATGCATGCAAGTTAAAATTTTATAGATATACAAATCATAGTATCTTATAGCATAGTAAAGTTGTCCTTCACCCATTAAAACAGGGGTTCCCAACCTTTTTTATGCCATGGACCCCTACCATTAACCAAGCGGGTTGCGGACCCCTGGTTGGGAACCCCTGCATTAAAAGAACTGCCTAGCCGATCTCAATCCTTAGCTCTTTCCCCATAACCCTTCAAGTATTTAAAAGTTACTATGGAAACCCTTTCCCACAATATATTTCACATCTGAAAAACCTACAGTGTAAATTAAATTCTATTCATTTTCTTCTCTATTCTAACACTGTAATCTGAAAACTGGGTTCTATGGTCTCTTCCCGCTCTTCCAGAGGAAGCTGTTACTGTTAATTGTGGGAAACACCAACATTAAGTCTTTTTTGAAACTTCTCTGCTTAAAGGAGAAGAACCCAGGGTTCTCCAGGTTCTTCAGCTACATGAGGAGGAATTTCTTCAATCAGTGTGTGGTGAATCAGTGGAATTCCTTGCCCCAGGCAGCTGTGGAGGCCTAGTCTGTGTGTATATTTAGGCAGAAGTTGAAAGATTCTTTATTGGTCAGGGTATTAAGGGACTCAGTTTCACCTTCACTTGCCCTTTGATTGATTGTGATGATTGTCCCAGTTTGACTTCCAGCTCATCCTGAATTAAGTGCATTTATAGTAGTTCAACTCATGGAAACTGAACTCTTTCAGACTCAGGCTGAACTACAGAGGACGGGGAGGAGGTCTGGCCCCTGCACATGTAACGCATCGGTCCACCGGCGTGGGGGCATGCCCTGGTGCTTGTGAACCTGATTCCCGGCTTTGGGTAAAGAGCCCCACTGCCTTGTAGGCAGCCTCAGGAGAGACGAAGGCTACGGGTGTAAACCTAGACAGTAAATCCTGAGTGGAGCCCCTAAGGCGGCTGGATGTCACTGAATGCGGAAGGAGAAGATGGCAGTGCGACGCAGCACGCGCGGCCTCTCCGGTGATGAACATCCGTTATCTGTCACCGTGCACAATTCTGATTTGATGGAGACGGACGTGAGAGCACGGAGGAACATCTGGTGCAACTTCTGAAATGCCTGTTCATTGCCGCCACTACTGTGTGATCCGAAATCTCTGGAGGGGAAGGCCCCGAATGCTTGGCGGCCGGGGCCAGGATCAAAGCGCTCAGCAGAGATGGTGCTCGGTGTCGGAGGGCTGGTTGGAGGCTCAAAGTTTTCGGACGGACTCAGAGTCGGACTGTGGTCGTGTGCTTCCAGGATGCTGCATCGGCAAGTTTATGCACTGGAGGTTCACGGTAGAGAGAGTTTTTCTTCCTTCTACCGTCTGCGTGAGGTGTTGGGGCTATCGGGACTTTGAGACTTTTTTTTAACCGTGCCCCTGGTCTGCTCTTACCAAATTACGGTACTGCTTTGCACTGTTGTATCTATATGTTATAATTATGTGGTTTTTGTCAGTTTTAATCTTGGGCTGTCTTGTGTTTCTGTGATATCATACTGGAGGAAAATTGTATCATTTCTTAATGCATGCATTTCTAAATGACAATAAACGAGGACTGAGTGTCCTCATAATCTAATCTAATCTAATCTAATGTCCTTCCAGCAGCTCCTGCAGCCAAGCTGGTGCCAAACGTATTGCATCATAAACTTTCCTTTGGACCATACTGGTGAGGTTGAGAGGGGTATCTTGATGACTGGGTATCTCAGGATCTCCATACCTTCCGCCCAGGCTTGTGATGGTGATCTTCATCCCCCATTGTCCTTCGAGACAGATGGATGTCAACCAACCAGTAGTTTAGTAAAGTTCTCAGGGGAATGAGAGCATACTTTAAAGAAATATATACAATTATAAAAGGGATAGATAAGTAAAAGGCAGGATAGTTGTTTCTACTGGTAAGTGTGACTAGAAGGGGGCATAGCTTCAAGATTTGGAGGAGTAGATTTAAGATGGAGATGAGGTAAAACTGCTTTAGCCAGATAATGGTCAAATTCTCTGCCCAGGGAAGCAGTAGAGGCTACCTTGTTAAATATATTTAAGACAGTTAGATAGCAAAAGAATCTTATATGGGGAAAAGGCAAGTAGGTGGACCCGAGTCCACCGCTAGATCAACTACGATCTTACTGAATGGTGGAGCAGTCTTGATGGGCAAGATGGCTGACTTCTCCATGTGTTTCTTGTATTTATTATGTTTCAGCACTATCTGTGCTGCTACCAGTTTGTGCCTATGAATGATTATCGTTGGAATCTAGAGTCTGATTGCCGTCAACCAAATACAAATGTTAAGCATGCCAGAAAGTGAATAAGCAAGGTAATGACCTGGTCATTGCCCACTCCTGGCCTGCTTGCCTTGATTTTACATTTGAAGAACATCCTGAGTTGGAGATGGAGTGGATAAAGAACACTGGTCCTTGTACCTGCGATGTACTCAAAATTGTCAGGTGGAAAATGAGCATTGGAAGATTGGCAAAGAAAGAGATTCATTCTTAGCAGAAATCATTTCTGTTCTCTCCTCACTTTTTGATCATACTGGATTATATTGAAGTAAATCCATTTTCAAGTGGTAGTAACCTTCCTAATTCTTTATACTGCCCATGGCAACAGCTCTCCAGATTAATGTAACAGAGTAGTTTTCCACCTGGTCACAAGGTATGCTTCTTGGGAGCATGTATGCTCAGCACACAATTTTGTGTGCTCTCCCAGAGAATGAGAATCAGCATCACTCCTGGAAAAACCCAGCAACAAGACCCCAGCCTGTTCACAAGTACACCCCACACTTTGAGCACTGGCCTTTGATTCTCTGGGATTTGAAGGCTGATGTCCAGATGCCCTCTCAGTAAAATGCAGGCAAAAGAAAATATATCAGGGAATTAAAAAATGAGATTTTTATTTAAAATCACAAAATGATGGAGGAACTGAGCAAGCAGAGTGGAATAAACAGTTGACGTTTCTGACTGAGACACCTCATTGGCACTGGAAATGAAGGGTGAAGGGGAAGGACTACATTGAGGCGGGGAAGGGTGAAGTCAGGTGAGGGGAAAGGTGGTTGGGTGGAAGGTGTTGTAAAAAACTAGGAGGGGATAGATGAAAGATGTAAAGGGCTGAAGAAGAAGGAATCTAAAGGAAAGGACTGTGGAGCATGGAAGTAAGAGGAGGAGGAGAGCAATCAGGGGAAGAAGGGAAGGGGTAAGAGGGTAAACAGAATAAAGCCAGCAAATCAGGCTCCATATATGCTCTTTGACTTGTTGAGTTCAAAGAGCATTTTGTGTGTGTTACTCAAGATTTCCAGCATCTGCAGGATCTTGTGATTTTATTACACTTCAACACTTCAGTTGTACTGGAAAGTGTATGGCATAGAAAAAAAGGTTATATTGCTGATAAAGCAGCATTATCCAACTGAGCAAGGCTCACTATCTGATTTGTATGTCTCGGGATCACACCTTGAAGATCAACACGAGAACTGCGTTAAGTTTTCAAAGACACAGGCCAGACAAACAACAGCAATACATATTTGGCTGCCACAGAGCAGAGAGAAGATGCAGGGGGAGTGCATGACAGTAGGGAGATCCAACATGTCAGGGGAGCAGGGAATCGGCCACGAGAAGCTCCCCCAGGAGGCGATCGGAGTCTAACAGCCTTGGGTAGAGTTCAGATCTACTAACTAGCCTCAGTGGCTCAGCATTGGGTCAACAAAGATAACTTTATGGCTTTTCTTCAGACTTTCAAAGAATTTCTGTTTAATTACATTAGTGAGAGGTGTTGTGTTATTGAATTATTGTGATACGGGGGTGGAGTAATTCTATTTCTGGAATGGGATTGCAAGTTAAGTCTAACTAGAAATAGGCAGCATAGAACATGTCAAAAGGATAAGCAAATTCCTTTCTCTAATACCTCCTCATTTCTTCATTGCCACAGAGTAGTTGGGAGCAAAGGTTTGTTATTTAGCTGTGATCTGGTAATTTATGGGTTACTTGTATGTGATCCCAGATTTGTGGCATGCGAGAAATGTTTGCCCGCCATAAATCCAAGGGATTTCTCAACTTTTGAACTTTTCAGCCTCTGGGAGCTGACAGGTTAATTACAGATGTAGATGTCCCCTTAAAGTGAAGGGTTGCCTTTGATAAATGCCAACTCTAACAGCACTGCATTAGTCTAGTTGCTTGATCAGGATCCTGCCACAATGCCACTCACTAAAACCAACTAATTTCCATCAGTAAATCCCATTTGTTTTGTTTGACTGTTGAAATGTGCCTGCAGTTGCTGTATTGCATCTACTACTGGAGTGTTGTCATGTTGTGCACTAGATGCTGGGAAAGATTTGGACACCTACATAGGTTAGTTGGGCTGAATGCTTTGATTCCATCATCGACTAATAAGGAGCATAATTTCTTAATCCTTCAAAGAACTGATGTAACCCTCAATTCTATCCTCAGAATCCTACTATATAAACAAATTATCTTGCTTGGACTTCCTTTCCCAGTCGCAGAAGTTACCAGGCGAATTCAATTCCTTAACCATTGAATTGTCTGGTCACTTATCTTTCTTTATGAAAACTTACAGTCTATGAATTTTCTAACAGATTTGTTACGTTACAGCGTTTCCAAAGCAATGATTTCCTTTAAAGTTGTTTCAAATGACCTGAGGATCGAAAACCACTATGTAAAGTGAGTTATATGGATGTATAATATGTATTGTATAAAGGTTGCTAATTAATTCCCCTAAACATAAAATAGAGTCTGGGAGGACAGTTTAAAACTTAAAACCAACCTAATATCTATTCCATGGATGATATAATCTTTCGAACCATATGAATGTTTGTTACTTTCAGAACAAAAGTGTACACTTTTCAATCTGTACACCTGACTTCCAGCTCATTGTTAAAATAGCTTCCCAGAGGAGGTGCAGATGGATGTGGCTGACTTACGGTAAAGAATCAAGGCACCACAGTTAAATCGAGGCTGATAAACGTTCAGTGCTGCAGTGACCTGTAGGAGTAAGGTTGCTAACTCTGACTAGAGGAATTCCTGGAGATTTCACAACCTGACCTTCTACCCCTACTGCCCTGACATCACAATCCTCGCCATTCGTCACCCATTATGAAATCAAGGCATACAATGACCAAGTCGTTTGGCCCATTGTACCTGTCCCTGGCTCTTTGATCGAGCAAATCAATTAATCTCACCCCCCTACTTGTTTCTCATAGTTGTGTAAACTGTTTCCTTTCAAATGTTTGATCCATTCCCCATTAAAACTTATAACTGAAGTGACTTCCATTCCTTATCAGTATATACCAGGTAACAAAAAATCATTACATATTATACATATAAAGGATATCACCTCACACTCTACAGTTAATTGTCATGCATTGGAAAATATTTCCTTCTTATTTATAGTTACCTTTCTGTTAAAAAAGGAGTTCACAGCACACTGTGCAATTATAGTTTATTATGCATAGCAATGTATACACCTCTCTATATTCAAGGAACTATGTTCTCAGTGTAACCCATTGTTCAACAGACAATGTACAGTACTTGTATTTAAACAGCTCAATGTGCATGGTAAAAGCAGCAATTGTATAAACCCTGTGCAGTAAATGACTCTTCATATTGCTAACACTAACTTGTATTTATTTATTTAGTGATACAGTGTGGAGAAGGCCCTTCCAGACTTTCCAGCCATGCCACCTCTGCAACCATAACAACCCCGATACTCAACGCCAATAAATGGCACAAACCCCTACTGCAATCGTTTTTAATTTAGTCTTCTTACACCAGTAACAAAATTAGGAACCACTTTTGCTAAATGAGAGATGGAGAAACAGTAATTATTGTGAAACTATATACGTGTATTTTTGGAATAAGTTAGTGAGAGAAAGCATTGACCTGATTTTATAATGTGAAGTCTGAGTGGAAAACACATTAATAAAAGTATTACAATAAATGACAGATCAATTCCATATCAACATTGTGGCAATAAATAGAAAGTGGAAACCATTATAAAACAATAAATTAGTGAGCGAAGTGAGATAAATAGTGGGTCAGTGTGCAAGTGTGAAAGGATAAGTTAGGCAGAACAAGGACGAAAAAGAGAAGATGAATAAGTGAGAGAGAGAAGGGAGGGAAGGTAAGAGATTACAAGAGAACATGGCTGAATCTGGATACAGAGCAACAGTGAGAAAAAAAATTGAAGAGAAAAAACATTTGGGGTGGTTATTGTGGTGGGCAGAGGGAGAGAAAGCTGACAAGAAATTAAATTGCACAGCACAGTTTTGTTTTCAGTGTTACACACCTAAAAAAAGAGAGTAATTTCTTTTCTGGAATGAAATGCTAAAACAAACATTTCCTAATTATCTTTTATCATCCTCAGAGCTTGACAGGGCATTTCATGTGTTGTCGTTTTTCAACTTTAATGTAGTTTCTGTGTCGGGAAGACATCATTCCCTGTGCAACAATCCCTTTGCAACATTGTAATTGGATCACATTATCTCAAGATCAACCATTGGTGGTCACTGCAGATCAATCTTGACTCCTTAGCATAGTACCCACTGGACTGTAATACATACCAGTTAAGTTAATTACTTTAATCTTCAGCCCTCCACAAACCCCTTTTCTGCACTTCACCACACCTACCTCACAATATGCACCAACTCCTTTTTGCCCCCTTCCCCCTTGACCCTATAATTGTTTGAGGACAGGCCCTCATTCCCTAATATGTTGCCTCAAGCTGCTATCCATCCACCTTTGCAGGCCCCATTTCCAAATTCCTGATCTATTTCACCCCCAGACCAAGATATTCACCTTATCTTCCATCTTGCTGTATCCATTTCTACAACCATGCCATCCTAATCCCCAAATTTAACCTCAGCTACAAATTCAACCTGGAAAATGGGCAATGTTAGTTGTACAGGAAGTCTACAACTTTGGACATAACTCTAGTCCGCACATCGGATATTGGATTGGATAGGCATAACATGGATCATTTTAGGTTCAGTGAGTACTTTGGGGCAGAGTGGCTTAGAATGAAATGGCAGCGAAACAGGGCCAATATGACGAGAGATGATATCACCCAGCAGTCTGTTTATCTTTGGAATTTTGTTCTCCAGTGCATTACAGACATTCAATCTACAAATATATTCAGGGGAGAGATCAATTGGTGTTTGGGGACTAAAGGAATCCAAGGGAAAAGGGGCTGGGGAAAGTGGAATCAAGGTAAGTGCTCAAATATCTCCTTAATAAATATCACACCAACGTTAAAAGGTCATCTGATCCAACCTTGCTCCTGTTCCATACACTCTTGTGTTCTTGGAAAGAGCGCAAGAAGAACAATACAAGCAAGCATTGAGAGACAGAGAGATACACTAACAGTCAGAACTACAAGAAACCCATCATAAAAGCTGCCTTTCACTGACCCCAAGCGAGGTGGCACTGGATTAAGACAATACCTTCTCTGTTGTTTATCCAGAACTGGTGCTTCAAGTGTCAGAGGAGAAAACATACTCTTCAGCATACAACTGATCAGCACTTAAAACTAAAATATCGTCTCTCTGACCATGGGCCTCCTGCCAGCGATATTAAACACGAGCAGTATGCACAAAATGCTGGAGGAACTCAGCAAGTCAGGCAGCACCTATCCATGATTTCCAGTTGCTGAGCCTTAGTGAATGACAACATGAAATGCTGGAATGGCAAGTCATATATCCAGCAAATGGCTGTGGCATCGACAAGATAGAATTGCCCGAGCTGCAGAAAGAAGCCGATTGGGACCCAAGGAAAAAAAAAGATTGAACTTCCAGTCTCACATTTATAAAACACTTCAAAATTCTGAATTAAAAAGAAGAATCTTTAGGATCAAATAATTCATTAATATATTCTGGGACAATTCTTTCAAAGTAGGCTTGGTTCTGTTCCAAATGCACTAAAGGGTTTTCTGCATATTTTCAAATCCATTATCTTCAGCCGATTTCATTATGCTATCATGCACACATCACTTTCAGTGTTGAAGTCTGACAGAAAACAAAAGACAGCAATTGTACCTACTGGATCCTGTACATAATGAATGATAATGCCAGTCATTAGGGTATTTCAATTCCTAATAGTCATTTGATATTTTTCGAGATCTCTCATTGGCAAAATCTCTTCCACCATGTGTACTGGGTAGATGGCCAGTAATGATTATAAAGGCCAAGATTTTCTTCAGGGATAAATTCTCATCCAGAATTTTATTCCCTTAAAATGAAACCTATTAAAATGCTAGAACTGAAAAATATATTGAAATAAATATGTCTTTTAATTGTGCCAATTAATTCCATTGTTCCATGCAGTCAAATGGGGAATCACACTGACAGAGTGAGAGATTGAAAGTAAAGTATGTGCATAGAGTAAAAGATTATGAAAGAATAAAGGTGTAGTATTTCAAGTTTTTGTGCTGTCAGAAGATTGTACCAAAAGTGTGCTTGGAATTGAATTGATTCAATTGCAGTTCAAAGTTTTGATAAAATTAATTTCCATACTCATAAATGTAAATTCTTCAATGAACTAATGCAAATAGAAAATTGGACATAATAGTTTAATTATTTTCATTAAAAATGTGCCTTAATGTATTTAAGAGAGATAACCTGGTGCAGATCTTTAATAAAGCGGCAAAAGAATTTATTTTGCTTATCCAATCCAGTTTTGATGAAAATTGAATACATGCCTGAACATCACTGCAGGAATTTTCAATTGCACATATTCTGTCTGCAGAACACTCAAGCAGAATCAAACTTGCTCATCCGACTATGAAGTCTGATTTTGCACAACATAAAGGGAATCTACTTGAGCGAGTCCCAGCCTGCTCTGGGAATCCACCTGAGAAAGTTCCCTTTTATAGAAAGTTCTTATCTCGCTCTTTTTCAGGTCACACAAGCCAATGACCCTCACCTGCCCAGCACGTTGATTTGACAACCTTGCCACTCCTCCAGTCAGCAATTTCAAACTTTGAGTACTGTCACGAATAAAGTAATTGTTGGTTTGCCTCTACTATATAACTACTGAAGACCTGACCAAAGACTTACAAAGCACTTTCATGAAGTTTGATTCCACCAGCTGAGATTAACCAAAATTACTGGAAATATTTAAGGAACGTAGTTGTGCATTTTAGCAGTTTGATTGTTTTCCATGTTCAACTTCTTATGAAGTATTTTGGATCTGAAAATAAATATTTAAAATCCATCTAACTGTGCCTGTGCAAACAAGACTTGTCCTGTGTGTGACTGTTGGTACTGTGTTTTGTACCTTGACCTTGGAGGAATACTGTTTCATTTGGCTGTATTCATAGGTATTCATGTATGGTTGCATGACAATTAAACTTGAACCTGAATTTAAAGAGGGAGCCTTCTCGTACTCCCATTTAATCAATGTAAGAAAAGTAGAGTATAAAGATTAACAAGATTATCATCTGGACATATCCAAAATGCTAAGAATATAGTAATGGACTTCCAGTTGGAGACCCCTGTCCCACAAAATCTCCCAGACGACTAGTTATGAGTTGTATGATATTTGTCTTTCCTTACTGAACGCTGCAATTTATTAGTAGAACCAGGTGATTGGCTGACCGGTAGGATTCAAGTGAAGTCCATCTTTTAACATGGATTCATTTTCCAACTCATAGGAAATAAAAATGGCTACAAAGTGACAGGGGGAAAGCACTTATTTATATCATGCTGCTAACATTGTACTTTATCCTAAGCCACTTCATGGAGTTATCCAAAATAGGGGATATAAAGTGATATTAGAGAAGGCAAGCAAAATATTGGATCGGATGGTATGATTTTGTCTATTGACAAGAGTAACAGAGAAATATCGAAGTTCAGCAGGAAACTTCACAGCTTATAGAGCAAAATATATAGTTGCCATTGGTGAAATGACGACTTGGATTTGCTCAAGGAGCTGGAATTGGAGGAGTTCAGAACGCCCAGAGAGATAGAAAGCAGGAGCTTATAGAGAGAGAAGGTTTGGGGGAGTGGCTACGGATAAATTGGAAGACAAAAGCAAGCAGTTTATAATGAGGATATTGTTGGGCAGGGATGACAGGTGAATGGAATTCGGTGTGACTAGGCATGCAGACACTTAGCTTTAGATAAAATTGTTCACAAGACTGCAGAGAAAATTAAAACTGATAGTGGGTGAGAATAACGGAACTTGTATGAAAAAGAAACAGATAAGGGCAAACATTTGCAAGGAGAGAGAAGCAGAGACAGGGATGTAGACAGAGACAAATAGATAGTAAGTGAGAGTAAGAAAGCAAAGAGACAGGAAGAAGCATTCTAAGAATTGCACAGTTTCAGAGGGAAACAGACAGATGATGAAAATACACAACAGATGTTCTCAAAGAATTAAAAAGGCAGAAGAATCACAAAAGGCACAAGAGGTAAATCACAACACTGAATCTGAACACAGAAAACCCATTTGCCAGGAAATGTTCCTCTTGGATCAGGATTTCTGTCAACAGTATATGAAAAACAAGCCAATTTATAACCCTCTATCCCACAGTCTATTTAATCATCCCGTCAGCAACTGACTCTAAACAAAAACAATAGGAAACACTGGGCACATTGTACACACAATGATCACACTTTGAGAATGATGTGAACTCTTATCGAGAAATGTGTTGAACTGTGTTTGGTTTATTAAGGAGGGCAGATTATACATACTGAGACCGATTTACATTGTTAGTGGAAATCCTATTCAATAAGCTCAGAAACGAAAGGGGTTTGGTTCTGAGGGGACTCTGTAACCCATAATACAAAAACCGGAACACCAAGCAAAATCTACTATTGTCAATTTTCCTTTCACTCTGCGGTATTTACAGTTCAGGTGAGGAGTTTCGGCAAATAGCACAAAACATCAGGGTTGAAAAACCAAGATAATTCCAGGGCTGATTAGGATGTGAATACATTTGTAACTTTTTTTAAAAATTAACAGGGACAGAGTGGAAGTTATTGGAAAATCCAGAGGGGTGGCATGTTTTCCAGGCACCGGCTGGGGGAGGAAACTCATTCTTTTGCTTCTGGATCTGACCAGTCAGCTGCTGTCAGAAGGCAGAAGATGCTTTAAAGTATGAGGGCATACAATTCCTGAACAAACCACAAGATTAAATAGGTCATCTGTAACACTGGGAGTTTCAGTGTACTGGGCACTTCATCTGAAAAGGAAAAATAATTAAAAATAATTCTCTACCTCCCTACATTATATTAAAATTTTCCTCTCCCAACGCAAAAGGGCCTATTTTTATATCTAAAAACCTACCACAAAAGGGTGATGGAATTGCTGCCTATAATGACAGTGGAAAAAGATGATAATTTGTATTAACTAGGGAGCAACGAGTCAAGCTCATTTGCATCTTTTAGATTATATGCATTTCAGAAGTAATTTCTGGAGGGGCAATGAATGAGTATTAATTCCCGCGTGAATTCACAATATAGAAAAAAAACCATCAAACACCACACAGGGAAGGAGAGAGAATTTCGCAGCATAATAACAGTAGCTTGCTTGGTGAGAACTAATTCATGAAGAGCATATTTCACCCGTGCATTTAGGATCGAGTATGATGGCTATAGAAAGACTGTTCCTTCAGTACTTTAACATTCTCCTAGATAATTATCATATCATATTTCATTTCCCTGCTTACAATGCTAGTCAGTCACTCCACTCTCTTTGCAATTTCTAAAGTAGAGAGAGAAAAGGTGAGTAAGTCCCAGTGCATTCGATCCCTTCTTAATACCAGCCCCATTTGGAGTTGGCGAACAGATCGACTGAAATTTGACAAACAAAATTTGTCTTCAACCCTAATTATGACATATTTATTTGCCCTTTCCTGCAGATAATATTGGGCCTCATCTTTCAATTAGTAATTATGAAAATTAATAGCAAACAAAAGCAATAATGAATACGGCTTCAGTAATGGTGACAGCACGGCTGCAAATATGACAAGGTCAAATTAGTTTTTTGTGTGTAATTCAATGAATGTCATTAAGAAACATTCAGCATAATCTCTGTCCTTTGTTCACTGTGAAACATATTTCTTTACTTTGCTGATGTATCTTATACATTTCTTCCCATCCACTGATTTTCTCCTGACTGTTGAAGGGGAAAAGCTCTATCACCTGTCTGCTTTTTCTTCCAAATGGACATTTGAATGACCGTCTGTGAGCCCAGACAGTCAGATCTGTCAGCTGTTCAACTGAAGTAAGAAGCACACACAGGCTGACTTTTCTCTCTAACTCAATGAGAGCTTTATCTGATTCCTCACACCCTCACCCAGTGCAATGATTTTCCATTTGTTAATGGATAATAATACAATAATAAAATTATAATAAATACATACTGAGGGGCCAGTAAACCAATAGTTTTCAACAAGAATATGAAGAATAGCAACTAGGATATGAAGAGACTGGTGTTGCTCTGGAAATTGGAAAACAAGTGGACGTAGGGCTTCTGGAAGTTTCACATTTGGAAAAGTCAATGGCCTCAGAGGCAATAGGGGCAATGGTAAGGATTAGCCATTTCTACCCATCTACCCCTATCAATAAGACTTCCATATAGAGAGTCATAGAGCACTATAGCCCATAAACATGCTCTTCAGCCCATCTAGTCCATGCTGAGCTATTATTCTGCCTAGTCCTATCGACCTGCACCCAGACCATAGGCCTCCACACTCCTTCCATCAATGTACTTATCCAAATTTCTCTTACATGCTGAAAAATACACCGTCGAAACTCACAGAAATTAATTCAAGAAAGTTTCCCTCGATCATTGAGATCGTAAGAATTTCATTGTTTCCAAACGCCTCCTCAAGTCACATCTCATTTGCAACTGGGCACAATGGCAGTTGCTCTGTCATTACTCAGCAGGGTATGTACGAGAAATCCCTGCCAAACAGCAGCTAACACACAGACTTCAGTGGCTCAAGAGAAAGGACACCTGTGCTCTTATTCTCTTCTGCCTCTCCCCCAGACACCCAACAGCTTACAGGGCATTTGTGCTTTTACGTAATAAAAAGAGAAGGAAATTGCTAATAGGTAAGATGTGAATGCTGTTGGTGAACATTGCTCAGCGTATCATGTTGTGCACCGACTGTTATCATCAGTTCAAGGAACGATAGGAAGCCATTTGCTCCATCTAACATATTTTGCCCTTCATTTTTATCACAGAAGATCTGTATCTTAACTTTATCTACCTGTTTTGATTTCCTAATCCTTCATAATATTCATAACAAAGATAGTTAAATCTCACATTTGAAATATTCAAGTGATCCTGGATTCCCACAGCCTTATTTTGTGTGTGTGAATTTCTTTTTGATATCGGTTCTGAATAGCCCAACTCATCATGAGGTTATGCGTGGATTCTGGAGGGAAGTGTTTCTCTCTAGCCAAGTGGCATGAATGTCAAGTGTATGACTGAGCCTGGAGCCTATGGTTTCTATCTTCCTAATGTTGAAGTTTTAGAACTCCTGAGCCCTCATTGATGTTTGATGGACAGTCTAAAACACAGATAAAGGCGTGGGGGGTCAAGGGAATCTAGTGTCAGCAGTGTATGTCTAGAAGCTGAGTCTGTGCATGGATGATGGACAGAAGATAGACTCGGGCTGAATGGCCTAATTTTGCTTCTGTATCTTATGGTCTTATAGACAAAGGCCCAAAATGGCACACGAGAAGCACCTTTGGTAGTTAAGGGAGAGCGCAAGCAATAGCAATGTCTTGAGAGAGTTTCTTCCAGACTTCAATTCCGCATCCTCAAAATAAATAACGTAATATAATTCAGAAATTCATTTCTGATTGCTTAACCTTTACTTGCACATCTAAATGTTCTGGAAGTATTTTGTTCTAATGACATACTGTAGTTTCTGCCATTTTAAGTTGCTTGCTTAAAATAGTCTTGGCTACTCATCAAGCTTCACAAATATATTTTTTTTATAAAGCACAGGCCATATAAAACAGAACATGCATACAGCAGCTTTTGTTGGAGCTTGGATTTTTCTTGGTTTGTGTATACAGCCCCTTCTCCACAGGTTAATACTTAATATAAATACAGGTTTCCTTTGTTCATTATACCAGCTGAACTTTCAAGAAGAACTGCAGCTTAGGACTGTAGCCTCTGGGTCCTAATTGAAGGTTGTTCCTGTCTCAGGTACACCAGAGTTAAAATTGTAGGGTTCGACTTCCAGACTTTTTCCCACAAGAGCAGATTCACGCTTCCAGTACAAAGCTGTTTAAATCTATTACATTATCTACCTGGAAGCTATTCCAAAAATTTAGGGCATCATATGCTACTGAAAATAGCTCGAGGCTTACTCATAATATATATTTCCTTCTGACATTGAGTAGGGTGTTTCGCCCATTGTGTCCATGCTGACTCTTAAAGCAATCCCACGCCCTGCTTATTTCCCTGTAACCTACTCATATACATATCAACACTCACCTGCCACCCTCACCAGAGGTAATACATAGTGGACAATTATTCTGCCAGACAGCATGTCTTTGGAATGTGGCAGGACACCAGGGGAAAATTCTTACTGTCAACGAACAACCATGCAAACTCCACACAGACAGCACTACAGGTCAGTATCATTGTGCTGTTGTGCTGATAACAATGACTGAATGTAGTAAAATGGAAGGGGTATGGTATATTACTGAACTCGTAATGCAGGGGTATGAATTTAAGATGTCTAACAGAGGCATGAGTTCATGTGTCAGCGTGACAGCTGGGAGATTTAAGTCCAGTTAATTAAATGAATCTGGAATAAAGAACCAGCAATTGTGCTCAAGACATTACAGATAATTGTAGAAACCCATTCAGTTCACTGATGTCCTTTAGTAAAGGAAATCTGTTGTCTTTGCCTAGTCTGGCCTACAAGCAATTCCAGAGCCGGAGGAATGCCACCTGAAATTGCTAAATGAGAAAATTTCAGATGAAGGGATTTAAGGCATGGGCAATAAATGGTTGCTTGCTCAGAGATGCCCATATCCTATGAACAAACTAAAAATAAAGTTACTTTTCTGAAATAAACTATTCAATTTTTGCAGAAAGAATGGCTGCAGTATGGTGACGTCACGGGAAGTTGGCATTCTTCAAACTTTACACGGTTGGCAGCAGTGTCTAAGGCACAGCAGGCATTGTCCCATCAAAGCTGCTTGTTCCTAAAAGCCACTCTTAAAATATTAACTTTTTACTAGGACTTGTAATAATAATGTGGAACACAATGGTCAAGAGCACAAGTGTTCAACATTTACTGGCTGAGCTGGCCAAGAGAAAGCTTAACTTATAAGATGAAGGTGATTAACCATGGCCAAAAGGAGGAAGCCCCATCAGCACTTGAACACATTTTGTCATTCAATAGGACTATGACCGAGCAATATTTTAACTTCATTGACCGTCCTCCGTGCACACATCCAATGAATTATGTTAACCTTAGTCTGGAGAGCTCTAGCTGCCCTTTAACATTTACTACTTTGGGTGAATAAGCTCAAGATTTCCAAAATCCTTTGGGTCAAAAATTGCTTCCTGCTTCCAGTCCTAAATAGCTTGGTTCTAATTTTGGTAGTTACCACTCACTACTTTCCAGTCATTCCTGTGGGAGGGTGAATGTGAACTTCAGATCAGTTTCCGATTGGATAAGTTCCCAATCTTCAAATGATTTATTTGATGACATCATGGATGACAGACGAAGGTAGTGCGATGTGACGAGTAAAAACTTCTTGGAGACATAGCAAGAAACTACAAGGATAAAAATGTCAGTGTGGAATAAAACTAAAAATAAAACAAAAAGCTGACATGAAACAGGGGAATTTGGACAAATGAACGAGAAGTGATTTAGACATTAGGGTTTTTGAGAACAGTCCAAGGATTATAATATAAATGCGAACTAATACTGAGATTGGGTTGGAATGCTTCACTGGAAGTCAACTGGGATGATCTTGGATTTAGGTTCGACTGCCCTGTACAGGACTGGCTGGACCAGTGTGTAACTAATAATCCTTTCTGCTGACAGCCCTTTGTGGCTACAGTTCGGTTACTCACTGCCAAGACTTTCTCATCATACAACTGTGAAACAATGAACCTTTAGAACTCAAGTACTGCTTTCATCCCGGAGCCTAATTAACTAAATCAGGAAGACAAAGCATTCAACTATCTCCTGTAAAGAAACAAAGTCAGTCCCGTGTAATTTAGCCTGGCTTTGATTTACTCAGTTGTTGTGCTCAGTAATCTCTTTTTCTCAGGACACAGAAGCCAAACCTTCTCCGCAGTTTTTAATTTGCATGTTTTTTCCCTTAGTTTCCTTTGCCCAGTTGCTGTCATATTCTGTTGCAGCTGGAGTTTAGGTTCTTTGAGGATAAGGCAGGCAAAGGGTCGAAGAGGTATCAGAGTCTAAGCTGGCCATGTCAGTCTCACATCAGTGTTATCTCACACTGTATCATCAGAATCAGGGTCAATATCACCGGCATATGTCATGAGATTTGTTGTCTTTGCAGCAGCAATACACTGCAATATATAATAATAAAAAAACTGAAAATTACAGTAAGTATAAATAAATAAATAGACATATACATATATAATAGTTAATTTAAATAAGTATTGCAAAAGTAGAAATTAAAAAGTAGTGAGGTAGTGTTCCTGGATTCAGAAATCTGAGGGGAAGAAGCTGTTCCTGAATTGTTGTTCTTCACATGTTCCAATAATTGACCACATAAACCCTGACACCAAAATGGAGGCTGGATGTCAGAAACTGTTGCTCGAGAGGAGAGTTATAGTGCCTTTTCATTTTATCCTACTCAAAATGGTTACATCGGTGTCTCAGTTTCTATCTGTGGCTTGGATGGCAAACATTTTATACCTGCTCCACGACAGTGAACAGACGATAACAGTTACAAGAAAAGGTTTGTGAACTCATTGCAATTACCTGATTTTGTGCATTAATTATTCATAAAATGTGGTCTGATCTTCATCAAAGTCACAATAATAGACAAACACAATCTGTCTAAATTAATAACACACAAACAATTGTACTTTTCATGTCTTTATTGAACACATTGTTCAATCATTCCAACACTCACAACGTGCTGGAGGAACCCAGCAGGTTGGGCAGCATCCGTGGAAACGATCAGTCGACGTTTCAGGCCGGAACCCTTCGTCAGGACTGTAGAGGGATGGGGCAGAGGCCCTATAAAGAAGGTGGGGGGACGGTGGGAAGGAGAAGGCTGGTAGGTTCCAGGTGAAAAACCAGTAAGGGGAAAGATAAAGGGGTGGGGGAAGGGAGGCAGGGAGGTGATAGGCAGGAAAGGTGAAGAAGGAATAGGGGAAAACACAATGGGTAGTAGAAGGAGGCGGAACCAAGAGGGAGGTGATAGGCAGCTGGGGAGGGGGCAGAGTGACATAGGAATAGGGGAAGAGAGGGGGAAGTTGGAGAATTCTATGGAAGATAGGGGAAGAGAGGCGGAAGTTGGAGAATTCTATTTTCATACCAAGGGGCTGGAGACTACTTAGAAGGTATATGAGGTGTTGCTCCTCCAACCTGAGTTTAGCCTCATCATGGCAGTAGAGGAGGCCATGTATGGACATATCTGAATGGGAGTGGGAAGCAGAGTTGAAGTGGGTGGCTACTGGGAGATCCTGTCTGTTTTGGCGGACGGAGCAGAGGTGCTCGACCTCCTTGTTCAATCAAGGAGATTGAACAAGGTGCTTGTTTTATCATTCACAGGCCAGGCTGGAAAAAGTATGTCAACCCTTGTATTTAATGACTGATAGAACTTCCTTTAACACCAATAATCTCCACCAAGTGTTCCCTATAGTTACTGTTCAGACTTGCACAATGGCAAGGACAAATTTTAGACCATTCCTCCTTACAAAATTGTTTCAGTTCATCAGTATTTCTGGGATGCTTTGAATGAACAATCCTCCTCAGGTCATGCCACAGCATCTCAATTGGGTTAAGGTCTGGACTCTGACTTGGCCATTCCAAAACAAAACTTACTTCTTTTTAAACCATTCGGCTGTTGACTTATTCTTGTGTTTCAGTCATTATCTTGTTGCAACATCCAACTTCTATTAAGTTTCAGGTGATGGACCACTACCCTGACCTTCTCCTGTAAAATGCCTCGATAAAATTTTTAATTCATTGTTCCTCAATGGTTGCAAGCTGTTCAGGCCCTGAGGCAACAAAGCAGCCCTAAACCATAATGCTCCTTCCACCTGGGGATGAGGTTTTGGTATTGGTGTACAGTGTCCTTTTCCCTCCAAATATAGTGCTGTGCACTTCTGTCAAAAAGTCCAACAGTTGCCTCATCTGTCCACAGAACATTGTCCCAGAAGCATTGTGGAATTTCCAAATGGTCTTTTGCAAGTTTGAGATGTGCAGCAATGGTTTTTTTTGGAGAACAGTGGTTTCTTAGGTGGTGTCCTTCCATGAACATCATTCTTGTTCAGTATTTTTCTTATATTGGACACAAATTTTAGAGATTTCTGCTGGTCTTTTGTTATTACCCTTGGGTTCGTTTTCACCTCCTTCCGCATTGCATGCTGTGCTCTTAGTGTGATCTTATCAGGATACCCACTCCTAGGGAGAGTAGCAACAGTACTCATTTTCCTCCATTTGTAGACAATTGCTCTTACTGTGGACTGACGAACACTCAAGGTCTTTAGAAACGCTTTTGTAGCCTTTTCCAGTTTCGTGCATCTCTACAATTCTTTTTCTAAGATCCTCTGAAAGTTGTTTTGATTGAGGCACGTGCACGTAAATCGATCTTTTTTTGAGAAGAGCAGACTCTGTCAGTAACCTGAATGCATGTCTTTTTTTAATAGGGCAGGGCACCTCTACAACCCACACCTCCAATCTCATCTCATTGATTGGAACATCTGACTCTAAATTAGCTTTTGTAGAAGGCATTACTCCAAAGGTTCAGATAATTTTTTGATCCTAGACTGTGATTATTTAAATGGTGTTTGTTGTATTGATGAGAAGAAGTACAATTGTTTATGTGTTATTAGTTTCGGCAGATTGTGTTTGTCTATTATTGTGACTTAGATGAAGATCAGACCACATTTTTTGAGTAATTAATGCAGAAAACCAGGTAATTGCAAAGGATTCACAATATTTTTCTTGTAGCTGTATTTCCAACAGACATGTGGCAACTCCTGCATCTCTGCAGGTTTCTTACTTCATCCTTCAGAAGAGGTTGATCCTTATTGCATTGAACTTTCTAGTCTCCAATAAAACAATTGAAATGTAGATAGCCCAGTAAAAGAACAGATTATTTACAATGAATTTTACATTAATTAAAGAATTGTAGGTATCATTAGCAAGTGCAGCTTTATTACTTAACTACTTTAGGAAGCCCTAATTTGTTTTGGCAATGTGTTGGTGAATTATTGCTTTAATTGGAGTGATAGCTTGAGGAGATTTCTGGACTTTAACCTCATAAGAATCAACAAAATAGTGTTATATGTCCTTGGTGGGCTTGCACATGTTGCCCTTATCCTTTGCTGAGCAGGGAACATTAGTTTAGATGATGGAATTGAGACCTTGCTGAGTTATGCATGGTGCAGTTTGTAGACCAGATACAATGCAACCAGTGTACACAATGATGGAGAGAGCCAATGCTTAATGTAGTGGTAGAACTCCAATTAGGTGGCCTGCTTTGTTCCGGATGATGCTAAGGTACTTGTGTGTTGTTTGAACTGTACACATCCCAATAAGCGTTGTCACATTTCTGATGTTCTATTTAGGTGGAGCAAAGGCTAGGGAGAATACATAGGTGAATTATTCTGCACAAGCAATCACAAGGAGCCACAGTATAAATGTGGCTGGTCCAGTTAAACTTGGGTGTTGGATGGCCTGCACTGTCTCAGTGGTGAGAAGAGCCTGTTTCCATGCCGTATGTCTCCATAACTCTCTGACTAATTCTGTCCAGTACCGTTGCCCAAGAATTTAATGGTAGCATTGGTATTGGTTTCCTACAAGAGGACCAGAACCTTGTCATGGCTTGGAGGCTCGCATGTAGAGCCATGCGGGCTTTACACTTTGGCTCTTGGTAGGGTCACCCATGCCAAATAGGTCATAAGTTAGAGGTCAGACTAAGAGTGGTCTATGGTCCTTCAGGTTTGGAGGTTCAGCTCAGGGCCAACAACCTTGAACGGTCAAACAAAACTGTTGCAGAGAAAACAATGAAGAATCCTTCTTAACGTGCAACAATATTTCTGAGTCTCCACCCAGAACTTGCATGGCTGGTTGTAGTGAAAACTGAGTGGAAGCTACCGACACAATAAAAGAAGCCCTAAACACTGCCAAAAAGGTGGAGGACCCTCATTGCTGCCCTAAACACCAGCAGGCATAATGGGCAGTAAGCAAGAATGGGTTTAATATTGACACATATACAGTGAAAAGCTCACCTTACATACTATTCCTACAGATCAAAAATCACTTCATGGTGCATTGAGTAGAGCAAGGGAAAGCAATAACAATGCAGAACAAAGAGTAAAATCTACAGAGAAAGTGGAGTGCAGGAAAACAATAAAGTACAAGATTACAACAAGGTAGATTGTGAGGTCAAGAATCCATTTTGTTGTACAAGAGTCTGATAACTGTGGGATAGATGCTGTCCTTGAGACCAGGAGTACATGCTTTCATGCTTTTGTATCCGGAGTAACTCACAAAGGTTATCATGTTGAGTATTAGACAGCAATGGTTAAACTCTTTCGATGGATGTGGTAAATTCAAGGTAATTCTGGCTGTAAAGGTCTTTGGGATGTCTTGAACTTGTGAAAGACTTTGTTTGCTGCAAGTTAATATTTTTATGTTATGTCCTAAAAATGATCATCTAAATTTCTCTGCCAAAGGAAATTACCAGGATCATGGAACTAGGGTCAGAAGTGAGAAAATATTGCTCTAGTGTAATATTGGCCAGATTTGAGTGTGTAGATTTCCTCAGGAGATAAAGGATAGCACATCACTTCAAAACAAAATGTGTGGATTTGTGGTTCAAACCAAATAACTACGACCAAAAAACAAATTTCTACACAGTTCTAAATGGCACTTGAATAAATTATCTTGACAGCATCCATGGCTTTCTGGAAAATGCAGGGGTTACAGTTTCTTTGTTGCTAACAACTTGTTCCCAGCAAGAGCTGGAAAAACAGAATCAGGCCAGGGAAAAACAATCACATCGCTAACTCAACAGAAATAAATCTAATCCAGCTCACACAAGATGATTAAAAAAATGTTCTCATTCTCATTGGAGTGCAGGTCCAAGATTTTCGGGGAAATCAAAATGAGCTGGAGTTCGTGCAGGAAAATTCTGCTAAAATACCAAGTCAGCTGTGATATTATCGAATGGTGGAGAAGACACAAGGAGCCAAATGGCATACTTATGCTTCTTACTTATATTCTTAAGAATACTGACTCTCCCAGAGCAGTGATCCCATGACTACAGATTCTCAGTAGGGTACAGGTTCCTCTGGCACTAACTCTCAATCATTTATGAGATTTGAGGCATAGATTTTTTCCACAAGCACTGACCCTCTCCTGGGTAGGAATTCCCCTAGTAGGGACTTTCTCTGCTGTATGGCCCTCATCTGTGTTGGCTGCTTCTGGGATATATGTTCCGCAGAAAATGACACTCCATTCATCTCATCAAAATCATTCAGCAAAACAATGGAAGCTGTTGTTTACATTTTTCTTTCACGGGCTCCTTTTCCCTCAGGATTGAGACCGATTTCCTTACATTCTGGTCTGTGGGTTCTGGGAGTGGCTGATGAGGCAGATGTGGGAATGGCAGCTGGGCTGGTAGTTTGCAAGGCAGTGAACTCATTCTGCCGCTTACACAGAACTTCTATATATTTTCAATGGATGCATTTAGGTTTCTCAGTACAATCCCAAATGCTACTTTTCCACTTTATACAGTTATGAACCAAAGATTCACAATGGCCAGTGGGAATGCTGCATTTCCTTAAGGAAACTTTCAGCACCCTTGTACACCTACTGATCGATGAAATTCCATGCCTTTGTCTTGTTCCAGAGCAGTCTGCAGATCTATTGTAAGCTTCACCGGGAAATCTAAATTCTGGAGTACGGAGAGGTTATCATCAGTGCGACATTTCATCAAGCATGCCAACACTCAGGGGTTCCCAACCTTTTTTATGCCATGGATCAAAACCATTAAGCAAGGGGTCTATGGACTGCCCAGACTGCGAATCCTTGTTGGCAACAGAGAAATCCAGTAACACTGAATTAAAAGGGAATCTGGGAAAAACTGGTTGAAGCAGATAAAATTATGAGAGGTGTAGACAGGATAAACAGTCACGTACTTGATTAGTAAGGCAGGAGAATGGGATTGAGATGGGCCGAGTGACCTAACTCTGCTCCTGTTTTTATTTTATTTTATTTAGAGATACAGCAAAGAGCATGCCCTTCTGGCCCTTTGAGCTGCACCACTCAGCGACCCCTGACAACCCCGAGTTAAACTTAACCTAACCACGGGGCAATTTACGGTGACCAATTAACCTAGCCGGAATGCCTTTGGATTGTGGGAGGAAACCAACAGATCGGGGAAAATCAATCCCATGCATTCCACGGGATGGATGTGACAGAGACTCCTTACAGAGGACGCCGGGATTGAACTCTAAACTCCGACACCCAATGCTGCATTAGTGTCACGCTAACCACCATGCTACTGTGGCGTCCATGTCTTATCGTCTTATAGCATGGTATCTCCAAGAAAGGTAACTGCAGTTGATGGAGGCCAATCATCTCTGCCTCATAACACTGACACAGGAGTTAATCCAGGTCCAACAATCTTCATCTGCTTCAGTTGCTTACTTTCCATCATAAAATAAAGATTGTGAGTGTTCTTTGATGACTCCACAGTACTTAACTTCATTTGTATTTCTTCCTATGCTAAACAATCCATGCTCATAATAGCAAAATTCACATTTGAACCTAGACTAGGCAGGTTACACAACAAGGATATCAAGAAATGACCCTCAACAGCGATTGCATTGCCGTAATTGCATCAATATCTCTGCAGCGATCAGACCAGCAACTTAAATGGACCTGGGCATTAATGCTGGAGGGTATCAGAAACTGAGTACTCTTTGGCAAGGAAATTATCACCCGACTCCCAAAGATGTTGCACTACACGCAGGTAAGACAGGAACACAATCAGACAATACTGAAACAGTTTTCCACCATCTAGGATGAAGCTACTCATGCTATCTACCTCAGACAGTTACTGCCTTCATCACCGGCATTTGTGGCTGCACCTTTTGGCACTTGCAAGTGAAACTTCCGCAGCTCACTGATGTTTCTTTAACGGTGTCTATTGAAATCTCAAACCTAGAATACAAGAGGAAGAAGTGCATGGGAAAACCATCACCTTTAATTACCCTCCATATCTCTAACTTAGAAATATTATTGGTTCAATATTAAACTCCATCCTTAAAAGCACATTTGGTGGACCTTCATTATAGACACGACAGAAGTTAAGTATGTCACCACAAACTTTACAGCAATGCCCACAAAGTAGAATCAGAACCAGGTTGACAATCACTGACATGCAGTATGTTATGAAATTTGGGTTATGTGGCAGTAGTGCAGTGCAATACAAGAAGAATTATTGTGAGTTGCAATAAGAAATATGTCATCATCATTATGTGCAGTGTCATATGACGTAGGCAACCATGGTCTCATGATCATGATTGCTCTTGGCAAATTTTTTTACAGAAGTGGTTTGCTATTGCCTTCTTCTGGAGAGCATCTTGACAAGATAGGCGACCCCAGTCATTATTAATACTCTTCAAAGATTGTCTGCCTAGTGGTATGTCTGTCCAGACCTTGTGGTTTGCACCAGCTGCTCGTACCACCACCCACTCACCACCCGTTTCCATGGTTTCACATGACCCTGATCGGAGTGGGGCGGAGGGGCTAAGCAAGTTCTGTACCTTGCCCAAGGGTGACCTGCAGGCTAGCAGAGGGGAGGAGCACCTTACACTTCCTTTAGTAGAGACTCATCTCCACCCTGCCACCCAAAAATGCATAAATAAGTAAATAGTCAAAAGAGAGTGCAAAAAAGTGAGGCAGTGTTAATGGGTTCATGGACCATTCAGAGATCTGGTGGCAGAGGGGGAGAAGCTGTTCCTAAAACACTAAGTGCTGATGGTAGTAATGAGAAGAAGACATGACATTCTTGTCACATCCCATAAATGAATTTAAATCATGTGCATATTTCCAAATGTGTGTGAAATCTTATGTGTGCATACAGATTTGATGAGGGCAAAAGCAGAGTAACTTCTGATGCCTTGTGTTGTACAATATCTGGCGCATGTTCCCTGTGAACAATGGCTATTTGGGTTTGAGCGCGCTTACCAGGCACTCTGCGTTATGGCACAATTTAAGACGAGGAGGAAAGGAAATTGGCCCAATAAAGTATAAAAATTCCCACAACTCGACAGCCAAGATAATGTAAACTGCAGCTTAATTATCGGAAAATCTCACTCGGAAAATCTGGAAGCCAGAGGGAGCTGCCAAACCATGCTAAAAAGTTAAACAGTAAACACATTCAGAGACCAAAGCAAAATAGCAAGCCCACTGAACAGGTACAACTCAACAGCAAATAAGATGGTTGGCACCAAGACAGGAAATAAAAACAAGGCCTTGATATTTACAGGAAATCAACAAGGGAGGGAGAGATTTAGGCAGCGAGGAGTGTTGTGGAAAAAGGGAAGGAGCAGGCAAGGGACTAAACATATCAACAACTAAGAAACTGTAAAGGCGAGAAGTGGATGTATTAGGAAATTTAATGGAATGATATATTTAAAGCTAACTACCCATCAGATTGAAAAGCTGTGCTGGGTGTTTCACAGGATACCCTGCCCCCAAGGCAGTATGGGGGCCTGGTTGGGACACAGGTCTCTCGAAACGTCAAGATAACTTAGTGCAGGAGAGCAGAAGGTGGAGAACGAATGGAGGGAATGCAGTTGTGATAGTGGAGGTAGTGGGAAGCATGGCTACTCCTGGAAGAGAAATAGGAAAACAAAACATTCTAGAGATTACTGCACAGGATTGAAAGAAGCTACAGAAATTGGTTGAATTAATCAACTCCATCTTGGGCAGTAGCCTCTGTAGTATCCAAGACATCTTCAAGGAGTGATGCCTCAGTAAGACACTGTCCATTATTAAGGACCCCCGTCACTCAGGACATGCCATCTTCTCATCAGTACCGTCTTGAGGAGGTACAGAAGCCTGAAGGCACACACTCAGCAATTCAGGAACTGTTTCTTCCCCTCTGCCTTACGATTCCTAAATGGACATTGAACCCATGAATACTACCTCACTTCTTTTAATATTATTTCTGTTTTTGCACTATTATTAGTTTAACTATTTAATATAAAAATATACACTTACTGTCATTGATATATTTATTTTTTTCTATATAATCATGCACCTGCTGCCGCTAAATTAACAAATTTCATGACATATGCCGGTGATACTAGACCTGATTCTGAAAGGATGCACCAATGGGATATGACGCAGGGAGACAGGGGTAAGGAAACGATCGTGTGAAAGGAAGAATCAGAGGGGTGAACCTTGCCTGACTACTGTTGTTGGTTTTATCATAGAATCACTGATAAAAGCAATGACCTCAGTGGGCACATGTAACTTCTACAAAATACTTCCCAGATTGTGGTAAAGCCAGAAACTAATGCCCATTCTCATTACCCCAAGTAGGATTTGGTAATTAATCATGAAATCATGTCAATTATGAGTGAGTTAAACAGGGAATAGAGACTAATAACAGCAGGATTAAAAGTGAGGGGAGTGTATAGGCCCCAGGTAGCAACTGTAAAGTGGAAGAATATATAAATACAGAAATTAGAAATGCCTGTCACAATGGTAGAATGATCTTAATAAATGATATTAATTCCATTTTTGTTGCGATGGGCTGACTATCTCATTGTCTGCGAGACAGTGAAAATCTAGAGTATGTTCAGGGTGCAAAAATAAGTTCTTGAATTAAAAGGCAGCAGGTTATATTAGATTTAATA
Source organism: Mobula birostris (assembly GCF_030028105.1). Taxonomy (NCBI): domain Eukaryota; kingdom Metazoa; phylum Chordata; class Chondrichthyes; order Myliobatiformes; family Myliobatidae; genus Mobula; species Mobula birostris. Next base: position 74,802,393 of record NC_092383.1, on the reverse strand, counting down.
ATGAGTAATGAGTAAGGTTTATTTAAACAGCCTGAAGGTACATGAGCACTTCTCTAAAATTGATTGAAATATGACCGAGTTCAAGGCAGGAAGGAACATTAAACATTAAAGGTGACTTTACTGAATTTTTGTAGAGGCAAAAATTGTTCATGGCAAACTTGGCAAATCTGCTCAAACGACAATTGAATGTGATACAAATCATTTTATAACCCTGAGGGGCAAAATATCTGCTTGCCAAAAAAAGTATGCACCGACATGTTTCAAGGTAAGGGGCAACATAATCTTTGAAAAGGCACAAAAAACAGCAAGAACCGTCACAGATTCTAAAGGATGGAAGAATGGCAAAAAGAAAGCAAATCAGTTAGGAAAACGTTGATAAAGAAACTTCCAAATGATTTGAAAATCAATTAAAAATGTTAACAAAGAGCTAAAAGAGGGCAGCTGGGTGCAATATGGATTTTTTAAATAAATTTTTAACAGTCATCCTGTAAAGGAAAATAAAAAAGGTTGAAAAAAATAGAATGATTACTTTGTTTCAATATTTACATTTGAGAAAGAGGATAGTATCTCAAGAATGCTGTATAGAAGCTGAGAGACGATAACTAATGTCAACTAAATAGCAGAGACGATTAAAGTAATGGAACTCAGGATGACAAATCACCTCAAGTGATTTTCAGGCCAAGGAAAGAGGCATGCTTTATAAATAATAAAAAAAAGATAAAAGTTGTGGAGGACCAATGAGACTCTGGGGCCCGTAGAATATAAACTGATACATCAGGAAAGGGAGCAGAATTGGCCAATCTGGTGTGTCAGTTACCAAGATCCGGACTTCAGGCTTCAGTTCCATTCCACTCTCCTGTTTGATCTCTATCACACTTGATTCCTCAATAGTTAAAAGATTTAGATACGTCAAACTTAAATAATGGCTCCTCATCCTCAGATCTCCGATCCGAAGATTCATAACCCACTGATGAAAAAATTCCCCCTCATTTCTCTCTCTTAAGTGGCTGCCTCCTTATCCTAAGACTATGCCTAGTAACTCTAGAGTCTCCTACCAAGGGAAATTATATTAATAGCATTCATTTGTTCAAGTTTTCTCAGAACTTTACATATTGAAATGAGATTATTTCCAATTCATCTGGACTGCACAACATACTGCCCTATTCTTCTTCATCTTTATACAGCCATCAGTCTGGTGAATATTGGTTGCTTCTTCTCAAATAGATTGGAATGGTGAAGAAAAATAACCAAAAAGACAAATGGATTAATAGAGGGAATGTGCTAGGTTATAGCTATGCAAACCCCACTTAGACAGGAGCGTAACAAAGCAATTGTGGACATTACACTCTGGACAACTAGAGGAAAATGAGGATATTTTAAATGATATCTGCATGCAAGGAGCTGCACAAATTTGTTTGTAGAATTTAGATTTATGGATGATTTGACTGAAGTTTGTAAGACAGCAAAGTGAAATCACAGGGCAGACAGAGCAAAGCTAGTGTTTTGGTTGGGGAATTTGTGTCTTGGGGCTTGGTTAGGTCTTTCAGAATGAAACGAGAACACAATGGTAGAAGCTTGCAACTCCCTCCCACAAGTGAAGATTAATGTTTGGAAAATTGTTAATTTTACATCTAAAACTGATAATTTTTTGATAAACAAAGATAATGTTGAAAAGGTTTCCTGCCACTTATTATCTATGATTTTAAGTAGAGTGCGTGTGTTTGTGTGCACATGCGCTCTCTCCCTTTCAACTTTCTAACTTTATTTCTTACTTTGGAAGACTAAAATGCACTTACGTTTTTATTCACATAAAAACACGTGCACACAAGTGCTCATTTTCAGACATAGCAGATATGCTCTCCTGCTATTTATCACCTTCTCTCATACACATGAACCACTCTTCTTTCTCCTGTACAGACTGCTTCTCTTTCATGCTTTTGCTCATTCTCCCCAGTGAAGTTTTTCACTTTTCCTTATGTTATTTGTCTGCTCTCTATCAGTCTCCCAGCACCCAAGCTCCATAAACAGCACTGTTGGAAAGTCTTCCTGCAAAAGCTGGGAAACATCATCAACAATGAGCTAAGAAGCTCAAATCAATTATAACGGAGCCCAAACTACAAACACAGGTGAAATTAAACCCTCACAAACACTTCAAATAGCTGCAGCGCTATGACAATAGCTCTCTCTGTTTACATTAAATATCTTTTTAAACCAGAAGGAACACGACATCATTATAAACAGCATTTTTCACTTTTTACATTACTGCGTGTTTAGTGAATGACTAACTGGTGGTGTCGTGGTAACTGAAAGAAAAACAATGATTACAGAGGTCGACAGGACCCCAAGAGAAGCAGAGAACAGTTAGATTGAATAGGCAGTGCTTGGAATTATAAGGAGGGTGGAGTGAGAGAGGAAGGGTGGCAGGGGGAGTAGAATTATGTGTAGAACAAGGAGTTGTGCTTACTAAATAGTAGTGTTACATAGGGAATTGTATGTATTAGACAGAAAGTTGTGCATACTGAACAGTGGGTTATGTAGGGAACAGTGCACATTGCACAGTGCATTAACACACAGAACTGTGCATATTTAAGTGCACTGTTGCACAGGGATCTATGCCTATTGAAGTGTGTTGCAGAGGGAGTTTTGCATATTTAACAGTGTCTTCTACAGAGACAAAATGGCAAAAGGAAAATGCTGAAGATACTTAGCAGGTCAGGCAACATCTTTGGAGAAAGAAACAGAGTTAACATCTGATGACATTACCTCAGAACTGTAAAACACAGCCAGCAAGAATGTTTTAAGTTTGCAGTAGATGGGTTTAAAGATAAAGATTAGTTTTATTTGTCACATGTACATTGAAACAATGAAACACAGAGTAAAATGCATCATTTGCCTGAACTGGTTCAATGATTTGTGGTCTTTTTTTTTGTATTCTGTGTTTTTTCACTTTTTTTTTGGCTGTTTGTGCAATTTGTTCCTTTTTTATGTGCGTTGCGGGGCGGGGGTGGGGGTTCATGTTTTTCTCTGAATTGATTCCATGGTTTTCTTCCTCTGCTTCATGTCTGTTTGTGAGAAGATGAACCTCAGGGTTGTATAATTTGATTATGAGCGTACTTTGTATCCTTGAAAACAAATCAGCGAGGACTGCGCTGGGGTCCGCATGCAAACGTTGCCACGCTTCTGGTGCAGTCATAGCATGCCCACAACTAACCTTACCAATAAGGCTTTGGAAAGTGTGAGGAAACCAGAGCACTTGGAGGAAACCCACCCTGTCATGGGGAGAACTTACAAACTCCTTACAGGCAATGGGGGGAATTGAACCCTGATCGGTGATTGCTGTCACTGTACAGTGATGGGCAAACTGCTAAGCTAACGTGCTGTCCCAACACTCTATGGTTTAGAGTAACAAAAAAGAATGTCTGTGTTAGGGTGGAGACCAAGACTGTCCACATGCTACAACAACTCCTCACTGGTATCTAGAGAGAGTGATGTATGCCTGTTAATTAAAACTAATCGATCTGCATTGAGTATCTATGGCATATTTCATTATTTTAATTCCAGATTTCCTACATCAGTAGTATTTTGCTATTGCAGTGCAAAAACATAACATTACTATAAATTACAAAATAAATAAATAGTGCAAAATAAAAGGATTAATGAAGTAGTGATGATGGAGGGGTAGAAGCTGTTCCCGAATCATTAAGCATGGGTCTTCAGGCTCCTGTGCCTCCTCCATGGTGGTAGTAATGAGAAGAGAGCTCTGAATGATGGATATTACTTCCTTGAGGCACTGCCTCTTGGAATTGTTCTCAATGGTGGCGAGTGTTGTGCCTGTAATGGAGCCCATTGAGTCTACCGCCTTCTGCAGCCACTTGTGATCCGGTTCATTGGTGGCTCCATTCCAACCAGTCACTGTACACCTATATAAGTTTGCAAGTGTCTTCAGTGACTCACTAAACCTCCGCAATTTCCGAATGAGTAACACCATTTCATGTCTTCTTCACGATTTTATCAAGGTGCTGGCCACAGGACAACTCCTCAGGGTGTTGACACTCAGGAACTAGAAAAGGGCTTCCCAACCTGGGGGTCCACCGTCCCCTTGCTTAATGGTATTAGTCCGTGGCATAAAAAACACTTTGGGGATCCCTGAAGTAAAAGCTGCTCACCCTTTCTTCCACTGTCCCTTCAGTGAGGATTGGTGCTCTCCTGGCTTCCCCTCCCTGAAATCTACAATCAATTCCTAGCTCTTCCTGATGTTGACTGCTAGGTTGTTGTTGCAATATCACTTAACCGGGTGATCTATCTCACTCGTGTATGCCTCCTGGTTCCTATCTGAGATTTTACCAACAGCAGATTTGGAGGGGTCATCTGCAAATTTGTGAAAGGCATTTTAGCTCTGCTTAGCCACACAGTCATAAGTGTAGAGAGAGTAGAGCAGTGGCTAAGCATGTATCTCTGAGGTACACCTGTATTGACTGAAAGCGAGAAGATGTAATCACCAATCCACACTGACTGTGGTCTCCTGATGAGGAAGTTGAGGATCCAGTTGCAGAGGGAGGTACAGAGGCTCAAGGAACAGAGTGGAAGGACTGATTGTGACCCTGAATGGTGATGAGGAAGGAGGTGTGGCACTTGTCCCACTTGCAGGGAAAAATGACAGAAGGAAGATCTATGATGAGGGGTAAGTAGATAAGGGAGTCATGTAGAGAAGTTCAAAGTTCAAAGTAAAATTTATTATCAGAGTACATAAATGTCACCACATACAACCCTGTGATTCTTTTTCTACGGGCACACTTAAATCTATAAAACAGTAATTGTAAACAGGATCAATAAACTATGCAAATGCGAATATAAATAAATAGCAATAAATAAGAGCATGAAATAACCAGATAAAGAGCCCTTAAAGTGAGATCTTTGGTTGTGGGAATGCCAGAAATAGAATGAGTGTTATCCACTTTTGTTCAAGAGCCTGATGATTGAGGAGTAGTAACTGTTTTTGAACCTGATGATGTGAGTCCTGAGGCACTTGTATCTTCTACCTGATGGATCTTTGATGATAGATGCTGCTTTTCTATGGCAACCTTTCATGTAAGTGTGCTCAATGGTTGAGAGGGCTTTACCTATGATGTACTGGGCTGAAACCACCACCTTTTGTAGTATTGTCCACTCAAAGGCATTGGTGTTCACATACCAGGTCGTAATGCAACCAGTCAGCACACTTTCCACCACACATCTATAGAAGTTTGCCAAGGTTTTTGATGTCGTGCCGAATGTCCAGAGACTCCTGAGAAAATAGAGGCACTGTTGTGCCTTCTTTACAATTATATTTATATGATAGGTCCAGGACAGATCCTCTGAGATACTAACACCCAGGAATTTAAAGTTACTGACCCTCTCCACCTCTGATCCTCCAGTGATTACTGGCTCATGAACCTCTGGTTTCCCTCTCCTGAAGTCTACATCAGTTCCTTGGTCTTATTGACATTGAGTGAGAGGTTGTTGTTATGACACCACTCCGCCAATTTTTCAAGCTCCCTCCTGTATGCTGATTCATCACCATCTTTGACATAGCCCACAACAGTGGTGTCATCAGAGAGCAATCCCTGTGGAAAGCAGAAGGGGAGGGAAAGATGTGCTTAGTGGTAAGATCCTATTGGACATGGTAAAAGTTATGGAGAAGATTTGTTGGATATGGTTACACCTCCTTTCAAGTGCCTGAGAGTCTTTTAATATGTCTGAAGTGCACTCACTGATGTATGAAATACAGCAGCTAATTTACTCAGTGCAAACTCCCACAAACTGCAATGTGTTGACTCTCTATAAATCTACTTAAGTAATAGTGATTAGGTAATGGCACCTGTGAAGGTAGCAGCACTGATTGCATATTCCAGTTTCAAAAGAATTGAATTTGAACCCAATACCATTCAGCTTAGATTGCATCCATGTGAGCCACTGATGATATAAATCTTTAAGGGCAGAGGTGGCCTCATTTCTTTGAAGCAAGGGATTATGATCAGGATCAGATTTCTTCGCAGCTTTTCCATTCCACATCTAAATGGATCAAGGTCATTTGCCTTATCACAGGTCTTGCTTTATTCCTGATGCCTCATCCTGTATAATATCACTAACAGAGAACTATGTCAATAGCTTCAATAAAGGTCCATGTAAAACCCTTCTTCATTTGGTTCCTAGCCCACAATAGTATCACTATTATTATTACTAGAAATAGCAGGGACCACTTTAAAGATGGAACAAAGGTCCTGCCAATTCTGGTCACTTTTCTATCTTTGTCTTCGCCGGGATCCAAAGGGACTGTTTCCAATTTAATTCATTCAGCATGCTTAAAATTAGATTCAGACAAATTTTATTTCCTCTATCATCTAATTTTCTTATTTGCCCTCCCAAGGGATCAGGAGTGAAATTAATAGAGGTCTCTATGCAGCAGCTGCATCAAAAATTCACCTTTTGAAACCTGCAAATAAGAGAAATGCTACCAAGTTGTGACATTCAAGGAACATGGATACAAGGCCATACAAGTCCCATGGACACAAGAAGGAGCATAAACATAGACCTTTATGAGAACCTTGGATAGAGGTCTCCACAAGTATTTAAAGATCATTCAACGAGGAGAAGGCATTCCTTTATTCTTGGCCTAATGATAACGATAGGTTTTAGTTGCAAAAGTTCTAGTGATGACGACTGGCTATCCAGCATGAAAGCTTCAGAACTGTAGCTGGTATGACAGAAGGTGGAGCCCTATGGGTTTCTTACCTGTCTTATGCCAGGTTTTAGGGTGCACTACTACCTACCATTCATTACCTGATCTGAAGCTGGCAGCTTGTCCCAGACTGAGAAAAGAAAAGCAGAAATAGCTTTGTTCTTTTCTTGATAGCTACTCATTCATCCCGCGTACAGTTCGGGTGGATTCCACAGTACAATTCAAAGAAGAGCATTTATTACTCGGTCAACGCCGCCAGCAAATGGGTTCATTTGCCAGTTGTTTCATGTGGGATCCTGCTCTGCATAAGCGGCTGTCAGATTTGTTTATTCAACCACTACATTTCAAAGGTGAACCAATGTGTGATGTGTGGAGGAATTTCACTGCAGCCAGCTTTATTCTACAAATAAAAATGGCGCGAAGGGAAAGGACACGAGCTCAAAATGCAGCACTGAATTCAGAAAGTATCTAAATGGAATTTTTTAAAAAACACCACACTAGAAGGCAAGTGAGGTGATAAGAAGATGAAATGCACTGAAGGGGGAAGCCTGAGTGAAGGAGAAAAGATTTTTTTTAAAGATCAGAGGCAGGAAATAGAACCATAAAGGATGGCACTAATCAAGTGAGAGAGGGAAAGAGACAGCAATTGAGGCAGACAAAAAGGGAGAGGGTGCTGATAGAGAAAGACTGGAATAGCGTCAGCTGGTGATGAAAACAGAGAAAAAGCATGAGGGAGCAACAGAACAGAGAAAGTGAGTGATAATTGAAAATGAGGAGGAGAAGAAGGAAGGAATTAAGTGAGAGGCAAGTTGTAAGGCTTTGTGAATTTAAAAGTTTTAAGATATTATCACACTGCCATAAACTGCACACACTTTCTATAGACATTTTGCATTGATCTTTTCTTTGCTCTTGTTCTCTTATTGCTCTCAGCGCTCCATCTGTCTGCTTCTAACATGTTTATGTCAGTTTCGTTCTCCTTCTCTTGGATTCTAACATACTCATTTATGTTAGCTTTCCTATTTCACTCACTCTTAAACATCTCTCTGTCTGTCTCATTTTTTCTATCTCCCTCTCTCGTTAATTCATGTTCATGGACACTAAATTTGGATCCAATCCAGGAGCAAGTCACCTGAGGGAAAAGGCAATATTAATTCTGATTTAATCAGAATTAACTAACTTCCCTCCGTACCCAGCAATACATTTCCATCCAAATTAGAGCTGATTGAATCGGAATTAGAAAGTATTATGGAAATGGGGCTTGAGACTCAAATTTGACAGAAACCAACTTCATTTACAGATACAAAAAGCAATTTAACACAATTTTCTGATTACCATAAGTTTCCTAATCACCTTCACAGATCAGAAGAGTTCATGTGGGAATATAGAGGCTTGTTCTTGTTGCGGGGACTCTGGGTCACCTGACATTCATCTCTAAAAACAAGGGCAAAGGAAGAACCAACATCAGACTATTCATGAAACAGGAACATTTTTAACCCTTTAGGTTCTTAACCATTCAGGTTAGGTTCCTCCAATTTTTTTCTCCTCTCAAACAAAATTTTGTTTCTTAGATGGGAATAAGTAACTTCCAACTAAAATCGTCATTAGCATGGAAAGAAAATGCAGCCATTGTCATTATGTTTAGCTACAGGAGAACAGCTACTGTATTCCGTGATGTCAAATGAACAATTAAGGTTTGAATTTCCCATCAAGAGGTCTCCTTCATTATATCCCTACCACTAACATTCTGCAAATAGGTCTCGCACAAAGAAAAATCCATCCAGTTTAAATTTGTCAATTACCATCCAGCCTCAAACATTTCCATCCAGTCATCTACTGTCTGAAATGCTGGCAAATATTTCACCTTACTAGAGTGCTGTGCAACAGAAACAAGTCAGTATTGGCACATATGAAAGAAGTGCAGATTTGGCCCTTAATTTGTGTTTAAGCAATTGCTTCTCACTGGGACATCATTATAGCCATCTCACCAATGGGCCACTATCTCACGAGGTTAGAGAGAGGCTGCACACCTTGCTCATGACTGCCATAAGTGAGAGATACCAATTCAGCTGTGATTGCTCCAGCGATTATCAAGAAGACGCCACAATTTATTTGACAGATGTTTGAGTGATACCTAGACATGATCAGTGGAAGAAGTAGAGATTGATGGAAGCATTAAAATTTTTAAATCAAATGAAATACATTAGTAAAGCTTATCTTTAATAACTAATACCAGCAATCCAAAATCTCCACATATTATGAAGACATGCTGCTCTAAAATTTTATAAATGACAAAGTCAATCAGTCTAACCAAGTTGTGCCACTGCTTAAATTCTACATTAAACTTCATTTAACCTCATTGGATCATCTTTCTGTTCCTTTTCTTCTTCACCAAACTCACCTATCTTAGGTTTAAGTGAATCAATGCCATTTGCCTCAACCACTCTTTGTGGACATTCTCAATTATGATGACCACCAGCCAAATGTAGCATCATTGATGCTGACAATTTCAGTCCAAGACAACAGTGGCCTAACTTGAAAATGTATCAAATTCCGATATCATCGCTAAGTCTATCTGCTGAAATTCCCTATCCAATAGAACAGTGAGAGAATCTTTATGTTTAGGACAACCAAAATTCAAGAAGTCAGCCCACTATGGCCTTCTCAAGGTCATTTAGGGATCAACAGTCAAAACTGGCTTTGCCAGTAACGGCAAATAAATGAATTAAAGAAGACAGAATGAATAATGAAGAATAAAGTTATATTAATCTTCCTTACATGTTGAGATTCCTCTTTGCAAGAAACATTGTTTATTCTATATAGAGCCCCCACATAACTTTAAAGATATTAACATGTCACCTTTCAGATCTTTTCCTTTAGTAAAAAGAGCCTCTAATTGTTAAATCTAAGTGCAGGTGTCATCAGTTTTGTACTTTTTGTTTATTTATTTTCTATTCCGAAGATTTCAATAGTGCATAACACTCTATGCATGCTTTATTTAATTTTAATATAACTTCCTTGTATTTGAAGTCTATT